>NC_090933.1:237398916-238023916 GCF_040938575.1 Ambystoma mexicanum
ATTTGGGTCTAGTTGCCACTCGTGTTCCTCTGGTACGGTATCTCTGCTCAGCGAGTCTGCTGGAGTGTTGAGTACCTCTGGAATGTGTTGAGAGGATAGGGATATCCCCCATTTCCATATTTTCTGCGCCAACTTGGACAGACTTGCAGAGTGTGCCCCCCCCCCCGTTTGTTGATGTAGAACATTGCAGTTGTGCTGTCTGTTAGAGTTTGAACCGACTGGTTCGACAATTGCACTTCGAAAGCTTGAAGTGCTTTCAATACTGCTAGTCATTCCAACAGGTTGATGTGGTTCTGTGCAGTGATGCAAGTCCATAGACCATGTGCTGTGTGGTGAAGGTAATGAGCCCCCCACCCAGAGAGTGATGCATCTGTTGTAACGATCGCTTGAGCTTCTGGATCGTGTAAAGGTTTTTCCTTAAACAGGTTTTCTCTTGACCACCAGCGTAGGTTCTGAACTAGTGTTGGCGAAATGACCACTAGATTGTCCCACTGACTGCTTGCCTGAGACCATTCTTTCGCCAACCACTCCTGCATCGGTCACATGCGCAAATGTGCGTGTGGGGCTAGATATATACACAATGCCACCATGCCTAGCAAACGCATTGCTTTGCGTATGCTTATCAGGAGACCGGCTTGATACCGGGATATTTGCGGAAGCATGTTTTGAACTCTTTCCAAGGATGGAATGGCCAAGTCTGTTCTTGTGTCTAGGACAGCTCCTAAGAGCTGTTTTGTTGTGTTTGGTAAAAGACTTGACTTTTTCTCGTTTATTGAGAACCCCAATTGAAAGAGAAGGTTTATGGTTCTTTGCGTGTTTAGTTTGCAAAGATGGGTTGTTTCTCCTGTGATCAGCCATTCGTCCAGGTAGGGGTACACTGGGATTGCCTCCCTTTGCAGGTGCGCCCCGACCACCGCCAGTACCTTGGGGAATACCCTTGGATCTAAAGCTATTTCTAAGGGTAGCACCTTGAATTGGTAGTGCTGGTTTGCCATCTTGAACCGCAAGAGTTTTCTGTGCGCTGGGAACATTGAAATATGAAAACAGGCATCCTTCATATCCAGTGTTGCCATTTAATCCATCCACTTTAGCAGGGGGATTACCTCCTGTAGCGTTGTCATGCAGAATTTTTCTTGCTTTACATAAGTGTTTACAGGGAGAAAGTATAAAACTGGGCGAATAGTTAGATCTTTTTTTTTGCACAAGGAAGTATGTTGAATAAATACCCTTGTTTACCTCATTGGACCGCACAATCTCGATGGCGTACCGGAGAAGCAGCGCATTGACTTCTTCCATCAGGATGAGCTGTTCTTCTTTTGTTGGCTTCCTTTGGTGCGGGGATGGTTGGATGGCTTTCCGAGGAGATCCACACAATACCCTCCCGCTTCTGTTCATAACACCCTCTTGTCCGTCGTTATTGCCTCCCATGCATGGGTGAAGTGTGAAATTCGTCCCCCTAATGGGGAGGCATGGGAGGGGACCTGTAGCAGGCTGTCATTGTTTGGGAGGTGTTCCTCCACTTCTAGATGTGGAGGCTCTCCCTGAGCAGCAGGATCTGCCCTGTCCTCTCGGATAACCCTGGGACGCTTGACCCTGGTTGTTGATCCATGATGATTTCTGACTTTGGCCGTATCAACGGAGCCTCTTTGGGAATTCTGGCCACGAAAACGGCGAAAAGTGTTCCCGCTCCTCTGTCCAGGTTGTTTATTAGTCAGTTGCCCAAGGGATTTGAGGGTATCATATTCCTCTTTGGCTGATTTCAAAGTGCTATGCCGAATGGTATGGTTGGTTCCACTGGGATGTTGAGCAACGTTGCCTGGGTCTCAAGCTTAAAGCCAGATTGGCGAACCCAAGTGGGGCACTTGATAATGGTTCCTTCCGCAATAATACGGCCTGCATTATCTGCAGCATCAAGGTTGTTCTTGAGTATGCAGCTGGCAGTGGCTTTGCCTTCCGCTGCAACTAGGGCAAGCCTAGACTTTAAAGACTCTGGAGCGGAGTCGATGAACGCAGGGATTTCGTCCCATTTATGGCAGTCATAGCTCGCCAACAGTGTGGAATTGTTAGCGATTCTAGTTTGAAAGGCTGCCGAAGTAGCAACTTTCCCTCCCATGGTATAGACCTTCTTGCTCTCCTTGTCTGGGGGAGCCTCTGAAGAGGCTAGTGGTGTACCTGCCCTCCTCCGTGTAGTTGTGACAACTAGCGAATCTGGCTTAAGCTTCCCCCTAATATATAAAGGATCAGATGGTGCCCGGCAGAAAAGTTTTTCTATCCGTGGGTTTACTGCCCGTGTTTGATTGGGTGTCTCCAGTGATGGCTGGATTCTTCTCTAGACAGACTTTAAGATGGGGATAAACTGGGTGTTAGCTTTTTTGTCTCCCAGGATATCTTCGACAAAATCTTTGTCTTGCCGAGTCTCCTGAGTTTGAATACCGAAGTGCTCAGCTGCTTTGATTAAATTGTCATTGAATAAGGGTTGATTATCTACTGGAGAATCAGGTACTGGGGAATCCTGTTGAATTGGTGAAGACATAGTATACACCTCTGCTTCTTCATCATCATCATCATCACCATCATAGTATTGATCATGATCAGAGTGATGGTATCCCCTTCAGTGTCTGTGTTAATGTCATAAAGGTCAGCTGACATATGAGACCTCTTTGCTGGTGGTTGGGATGAGGCCAAGGGCTGAGGGTTGGAAGACAGGGGCTGAGAGCCTGAAGCCCGAGTAGTAGGCGGCGTAATTTGGAAGTTTGATAGCCTGAGGGCTTTTTTCAAAGAAATTAGCAAAAAAGGACATTCTTGACATCACCCTATCTATATCCTCTGCAATACATTGGGCGGAACTGGGGATGACTCCAGGGTAAGGAGGAGTAGGGTGTTGGAGTAAGGGTGTAGGTGTGGGCAAGCCATTATTTTGTAGTGCCTGAGCCAGGGAACCTTCTACAGGTACATCTTCCTTGGAAGGGGTAGATTTATCCTTCTGAGACTTGGAAGAGGCAGACCTGTCCTTTTGGGACTTGTCTTTGTGATGTGCACTCTTAGAGGAAGATTTCTTGGTCTGGGAAGTCTTTAAAAGGCTCTCAGGGACATGTTTTTTAATTAGGTGAGATAATCCAGTGCTTTTTGCCAATTTTGATGAAAGCTGTCGAATTTCGGCAGTGGGATGGACCCCCGCCTCGTCTGTCGACGATCAGCTTTCGGTCAATGTAGTTTTACGGGCAGCGTCTTTCTGTTTCTGGGGCCTGTCATGGGGCGAACGGGATCTCGAATGCCCAGAGGACAGAGAATCTGCTGATTCCCCCCTACACACCGTCTCTGGGCATTTGGTCGACGGCATCGTCTCGCCACCTCGGGACGTGTGAAAGGGTAGTGCTCCTGCCACCAGGTGTCGTCCCCATAACAGTACCGCCTGTCTGTCTCTTAGGGTCAGGGGCCTGCACTCGGGAATTTATCTGTTCCCCTACGCCCTTGCCATCCAAAAAGACGGTGACGCTGCCGTCACTGGAAGCTCCCTCCATGTCAATGGCAGCCTCAACCTGTGTGGCCAGATGGGCCCAGTGCTCTGTTCTGCAATTTTTAAGGGTCTTAGGTTTAAAGAGCTTGCAAGCTCGACAGTGCCCTTCGTCATGGTCACGCTTAAGACAGAGGTTGCACACTCTGTGTTTATCGATCCACAGAAACATTTTATTGCATGTGGGGCAGAATTTGAAAGGTGTCCTATCCATGTTTGGGAAAGGCAGCAGGTGGGCCTTCCAATGCCGAAAGAGTCCATCGAATCTTGTCTTCCGATGGTGCTGTCTTGCTGTGTTGACTTTTCCACTGCGTCGATTATTTGTGTGGGTGTTGGAAGGAAACGTATCATAAGCAAATGGCGTCAGCTGAAATTTGTACTCCGCAAGAAGCGACCGCTCACGATGGCGGAAAAGAACAATCTGAGGGACATTGACGCGTGACGGACAATGGGTACAGTGGTCGTCACACTAGGGATAGTATTCCTGGAACACCCTGTCAACGTCCCTTTTCGGGTTTCGAAAACAACAACTGTTATTCTCTGCAGCTTCCACTAGATGTCAGCGTATGCATAGCATGTGATCTAAGCAGATTCCACAAGCCTCAGAAATATATATATAGAGAGAGAGACTGAATAACCTAGTTACTGGGACGAGGAAGAGTAAGGATGACTTAATGAGGATCTCCTTGACAGGTACTGTCATGGCCACTGTGAGGGGGCACAAGTTGTGCAACAAGCAGGCTCCCACCAGAACCCTGAGGGCCTTAAAACCACTGCAAAAGGCTCCTGGGGCCAGTCCTGGCGCCTTTGGCACCAGGCTCATATGTAGGAAGGAAGGACTGTTCAAACTAGGTCCCATTTATGTACATGGGCCTTTAAATCCAACATGGAAGCACCCACACAGCCTAGCTCTAAGAACCAAGCTATGCGGTCTAGTGTTTTGGGTGTGGCAGGCCTGGAACTACTTTCCCTGGTACTACTTTACCTGGGCTATATAAACCACACCCTGACTGCAGAACACGCTTCGCGTTATTCTGCAACCAGCAGTGTGACGCTCACCTTGTCCAGCTCCTGGTCTTCAGCATCTTCCTGTAGTCCTACAAGAACAAGATTATTACCTGAGAAAGCATCATCCAGCACTCAGCATCTCAACCGGGCTGCAATCTGTGGAAACCGAGAGAAGAAGAAACATCACTCACCTGTGAGTACTAGCTTAAGGACTTCCGGCTAACCGCTACCACAGCTGCTGCTCGAACATTGCAACCTGCAATAACTAGAAAAGGAAAAACAATATTAGAACGCGTGCGCTTCCAAAACATCGAATTCCATCAGTCTTACCTGAATTACATCGCGCTACGCCGTGCTTCCATCCGGAGAACCACAGCAACATCTGCAAAGGAAAAAGAGACATATTCAGGTTTGCTTTCAATATTAAACAACCGCACAGCGCTGTACTTACCTTAACGGATTCCAGGAGCCTGTTTTTCATCGCGCTCTAATCCACTCGCAGAACCACAGCGGCTTGCGAGGAGAAGAAGCAGAAAACACAGGTTAGCTTTAAAAGACAATAAAGGCGCTGCGCTTCGCGCTTTCTATTACCTAGAAATGTGCCTCTCCATCCGGCACGCCAGCATCAAGGCCTTCGCACCTGAAAAGAAGGAGATAAAGACATGAACGAATTCCCACCATAAACAGAACAAAGACTTACAATTAACAAACCTTTCTGCCTACCAGCAGATTCGGGGTCACAGCAGGCCTGGGCCCAAAGAAGGCGTACTGCACCAGTGAAGCAACTCGGCAAGCTCTCCAACAAATGTCAACTGCCCCTGCACAAGAAATGCAGGACGTATAGCTCACCCCACAAATAACTAAAATGAGAAAACAACCCAGTGGGAAGGGAATCGGTCAGAGGGACTTGGGAGATTCACCCATTAGAGACAGTTATCACAAATCCTCCCTTCTGTAATTGCAGATTCATTATTCAGCACCCGGCAACTACACATCCAGGGTTCCAGATCTCAGAGCCTTCCAGACACCCCCGGGGATATCAGGTGAGTGTAACAGAACGCGAAGCCTTTAAACCTTATCCACCTGGGCGTCATGGAGACATCTGAAACTGACCAGTTAGCTCAGCTTTTGGGACAATTACGCACCGAGGAACACGCAGCCTGGCAAGAAACCAATGCCTTAAGACGAGAATAGTCATGAAAGACCCTACTGATAAACTAAGCAAACAGCTACTACAAACACAAGCGGGGCAAGCTCCATAGCCTGGATTTGCCCCATCTGTCGCTACACCGTCATCAGTCAACCCAGTACAGATAACATTGCCAGGAGCAGTACCTCTGGCACCACCAGAACGATTTAATGGAGACCCCAGAAGGTACGTAACATTCCTGAACCAGTGCCGTCTCCATTTTCTTTGTAGACCTGGGGGTTTCCCAAATGACCAGGCAAGGGTGGCCTTCATGTTATCATATTTGTGTGGAAGTGCCGCAGACTGGTCGGTACCTTTAGTGAGCCAGGATGACCCGTTACTGCAGGATTCGGGGATTTTCAACAGGAGATGGAAAAGCTATTTGCTCGACACTTGCATGGACAAGCACTTGATAACGAACTCCTGTCCCTCCTCCAAGGAAATCAAGATTTGCTGACTTATATTGCTGCCTTTAAAAGACTGGTCGTGGAAGCGGGGTGGCCTGAAGACAAAAGAACCACGTTGTTTCATCAGGGCCTACGAGGAGACCAGAAGGATGTCCTTGCTCAAGTGGTAGACCCACCTAAAGACTGTGCAGAGTTTATCAACCTTGTAGTGCAGTTGGACCACAGATTACAGGATCGATGAACAGACCGAAGTAGACTCGAAAACCGTGCAATGTACGTACGTTCAAAGGACAATGTTCAACGTCCATCAGAAAATACTACAGAACCATGCAGATTAGAGGAGTACGACCCCCTTTAACCAAGTTTGAAAGAGACAAGAGGAGACAGCTACAGTTATGCCTATATTGCGGTAAATCAGGTCACTTCTTCAAAGAATGCCCAATGAAACCTCCAAGGAAGGTAGTAGGTTCTACAGAGAAAGAAGATGATGGAAAGGAATCGGGAAAACTACCAGGCCCGGCAAGCGTAGAGGTCCGCCTGTCGAGCAGGAAGGATGAGTCACAGACCTCACATTTCGCCCTACCAGTAATCTTGATCAATCATCAGCGACCGTCGCGGATGCATGCAATAGAGGCGTATATAGACAGCGGAGCAGTTGGTAATTACATGGATAGAGATCTGACAACAGAAATGGGACTTCCCTTATGCACAAAACCAACAACTGAAAGGGTAACTACTGTTGACGGTACAGAAATTGCTTCGGGGCCAGTAACCCAATGCACAACAGAATTAACCCTTCTGTGTCAGGATGGAAATCAAGAAGCAATCACGTTTGACCTCATCAAAGCTCCTCAGTTCCGGTTGATCTTAGGGATGCCATGGTTAGTAACTCACAATCCCCACATAGACTGGCGTGCAAAGAGACGGACCTTTTCCGACGAATGCGCCCACGCTTGCTACCCGAAATCTATACCACAGTCAAACCTGAAATCTGTTCAAGGAATAGCATCAGGGATCGCAGAACCAATGGACACCTTACCAAGAGAATATCTGGATTATCAAGATGTTTTTCAGAAGGAACAGGCTAACACATTACTGCCACATAGGCCCTAAGACTGTCAGATCGACCTGATACCTGGCGCACTTACGGAAACCAAAAATCTCCACTTGAAGTCCTATCTGGATCAATACCTGGCTAATGGGTTTATCCTGCCGTCAAAGTCACCGGCAGCCTCTCCCTTATTCTTCGTACCCAAGAAGGAAGGAGATTTGAGGACTTGCATCGATTACCATGCACTTAATCAAATCACAATAAAAAACCGCTACCATTTGCCCCATATCCCGGAACTGTTGGACCAAGTCAAGGATGCCCGAATCTACACCAAACTAGACCTCAGAGGAGCATACCACCTTGTACGTGTAAAGAAAGGGGATGAATGAAAAACCGCATTTCGCACCAAGCATGGCCTGTACGAATATCAGGTAATGCCTTTCGGGCTGTGCAACACTCCCGCAGCGTTCCAATACTTCATGAATGATTTATTACGAGAATGAATCGATGTCTGTGCTGTGGTCTATATTGACGACATTCTGGTGTATTCCCCCTTTGAACATGTTCGCTCAGTCCTTGCAAAACATCGCCAGCACAAACTGTACGCTAAACTCGAGAAATGCTCCTTCCATGTCACCAAAGTGCAGTTCCTCATTTTTGTTCTCTCGCCAAAGGGCGTCAAGATGGATTTACACAAAGTAGATGCCATCCTTAATTGGCCGTCACCTTCTTCACTTAAAGGAACCCAAAGCATGCTCGGTTTTGCAAATTTTTATTGCCGATTTATTCCAGATTTCTCACGGATAGTCCACCCAATCACATTGTTACTGAGAAAAAACAACAAAAAATTCGAATGGACTGAAGAGGCGGAACAGGCCTTTCAAGAACTCAAGAAAAGATTCACCTCTGTGCCAATTTTACGACATTCTTGCACAGATCTCCCCTATGTAGTTTAAAGTGATGCTTCCAGCATAGCCATGGGAGCAGTTGTCTCTCAAAGAGATCCAGAGACAGGCCAATTACACCCCGTGGCCTTTTGGTCACGTAAATTCTCACCACCAGAACTGAACTATACAATTACAAAGAATTGTTGGCAATAAAATCAGCCTTCAAAGCCTGGCAGCAGTATCTATTAAGTGCCAGACATACCATCACAGTAATCACAGATCACCAAAACCTTCAATACCTAAAGTCAGCAAAAGCCCAATCGTCACAACAGTTGCGGTGGGATTTATTCTTTGCAGAATACGATTACGTAATAACATACCGACCTTGTGTTCGGAATGGGAAGGCCGATGCCTTGTCTCGTATGGGTGTTGAAGAGAAAACGAACAGTACCCTGGATCCTGTTGCCATCATCCCAAGTGATAAACTACTGGGACTCACCACCACATTGACTCTGAGTGAACTTAAAGATAAGATTCGAACCTTAATGAACCCCAAGATCTTGCAGAAATGGAATTCCCAAAATGAACATCACACGGTTCTGGTAGGGCTGGACTGGGAACCAAAATGTGGTCCCATATTTTGCCGAACTAGCGAGCACAGCCAGGGAGCCCAACCCATCTATGACGGGATTAGGAATATCCCCCAAGAAAATGTTGAATACAATTAGTCAAAATGAGTGAATTTAAAGCATGTTTTAAAAATATACGGCTTAAAAAAGGCATGGTTTACATAAATTCATGATCTCTCAAAGTAGAGAAGGCAGTGTCCTAAACGTATGAAGGTATTGCTTCTTAAAGAGCTACATGCTCCTACTGCTTGGGTGGGTGTCCCCATCGTGGTCCAGGTCTGGAGACATGGGCGGCACCAGGCATTGGCTTGGGAGGGCTGAAGCCCTCACACATTGAGGCAGATGGTAGCACTGGTTGTGCTGCCCAGCAGGGAGTTCCTATAGCAAAATATTGCATTGGCAATAGCGTGTCAAATTTCTCACGTGAGAGAATGGATTTACATAATTAACTTTGCGACAGCAGCAGAAAACATACAGAGCCAGAGGACAAAAACCTGACCGGGCCATGATAAAAAAAAACTATGATGAAGCCAAAGGACAGCCTCAACTCGCAGATGGTCTACACCTCCAGTGATTAGCATGGCACTGTGGAATTAAACATCCCCTGCATTGGGTTGAAAGATGCACCTGATGGGCAAAAAGGAGAATTAAATGGGTATACAGCCTCCTGGGATCAGAGGCAGAGCCAAAAGCCCAATAGGTGGGTGGCCCCATGCATGATCAGCTTTCAAACGTGTCAATCAGCCCCCTCACACTCTCTCCAAACTTTGAGGCTGGCTCCACCCATGCCTGGAAGGCGGTTCTTGGGTAGATGAGCCAGTTCACATTGCTCCCCTAATGTCAAGAACCCCACTCCTGTGCGAGTAGCTGGGGCATATACTGTTGCCAAACTGCCTAACAGACATAAATGCCTTTATTTCAGGGCCCTCCTGTGTCCAAGGTGCAGGCAAATGACTTGGGACCAGCCCTCCTGGCATAGAAGTCCACAAACACCAGGAAAGAAACAGAAGACTACATTTCCCAGAGGCCCCGCGCGACCGCGAGCCTCTGGGAAGCTTGGGACCACGCCCGATCAATCGCGCATGCGCGCAGAACCCGCACGGATCCCCGCTTGCGCTACAGACTCTTCGCCGGAGAAGACGTGTCTCAGTGGGCTCCTGCAGGCTGCTGTCAGCGGGGCCATTCCCCGCCTGCGAACACTGCAGGCCCCGCTGCTTGCTTGAGATAAGTGCTTTCACTCATTGGTTGGGAACGAGGGCGTGTGGGGAGTTTTGGTGCTACTAACCCGCTCCGACTCGGGGCCTTGAAACACCGCGGATTGGGCTCCGGCACCGGCACCATTAACCCTTGGTTGGCAGACTCGCATGCCGGACTCCAATATTGTAGTGAACCAAGGCACCCGGCATCGTCAACCCTTGCTTGGCAGAGCCGCATGCTGGATTCTATGTTGTAGCGAACCGGCACCATTAACCCTTGATTCTTAAGGTTGCACGCCGCATGCTATGTCTAACGCTGTTAAGCACCAAGCTCATAGGTGTCTCATTTCTTGTAGTGGCTGAACGCCGGCTACGTGGCCTCGTTAAGGAACATTGGAGGGATCGATCCATGACAGAATCCCGTACTTCTGAAGCTAAGTGCTTAAACCTTTGTGTGATCAAAATGCTCTTGTGTTAATGTTTTGGGGGCATTTACCTGTGTATCTGAATCTATGGGAGCTCTCTGAGTAATACGCTATGGTCAAATCTAAGAATCTATGTATGTATGAATGTATGAATGTGATATGGTATTGTCTAATGCATCCAAGCCTAGAGAAGTAATCTGGGTGTTGGAATTGGTAAGCACGAGGAAGTGCAAGGTGCATGAATCTGGCAGTATCTGAGAGTCCACGGATAGCCCAGGAGGGCTGAACCTTATTTTCCCTGAACTACCCCAACCCTATCCAAAACCTCTCCCTTTCCCTCAACCCGGTTTACCTAATACCCCCTACCCATCCAAACCAGCGGACCCTAACCCTCTTTCCCCGGCGGGTCGCTGATGCCTGTGTGTTGAATATCTCAGGCGCCAAGACCCAACGGGGAGGCAGGTGTACGTGCTACCTCCGCGCAAGACAACGTACCTGACACCTAATCAAGCGTAAAACTATTTTGAAGTTAGGTGAATTGGTCACCATTGTTTTGTGGATTATTATAATGTGGGTGAATGGGTTTCGCCACAGATGTCAGCAGGCCCTCATTTTTTAATAACTGTCCATGTGGTAGGGCTCACTGCTCTCATAAGCCCACAATGTATGATCTGATCACCTTGCCCCTTTAAGAGACTACCCTGCACTGGACTGGAAGGGAGCACAAGTCAAAGCCTCTTGAAAACCCCATATTCTCAAAAGGACCCTCATGTGGGCAAAGGGTGCCTAATGTCACCTATCAGCAGGCAATGCTCATGTATTGTGGAGTTATCTGTGTTTTAGCTGAAATAAAAGTTTCCGAGTTACAAGAGAGCTGTTTGGCCTGGGAAGATGAGACGGGGCACCTTTTCCTATGCAGCATTTCGCACATTCCTTCTGCTCCCAGGAGCCGCTGCTGGAGACTATTTGTTTGCTTTCAAAGCCCTTTCCTCTAAGTGGGTAGTACAATATTGGACTGTGTGGGTGAGGCTCTGGACTGAAAAGCCTCAATGATAGCCTGCATGCTGTGTGCTTGGAGCCAACTATGCCCCATGGCACTGAGATTAATGCACAGGGCTGTGCCACTTTATTTTTTTTAAACTTATTTTTCTTAAGTTTTAGTGCGATGTATCAAGATCATTACATAAAAAAAGGAGACAGAATTTCAACTCGAACATTATTAACTTCCCCCTCCCCCACAGACCGAGCAGGTCTCTATCCATTCATGTCTTCTCTAGGAGGTTATTTTCATTTTCACGTAAATAAGTCTAATATCCTTATTGTATGTGGGCACCATTGTTCTTTATAGTCTGTTTGCAGATAGTCCTGCACTACTCCCCAATCGTTTCTGAATTTCCTGTGATCCCCTTGAATGTTGTAGGTTAATAGTTCCATAGTCAGATGTGTCCAGACCCTACGCGTCCAATCCATTACCTGTGATGGGGATTTCTGTTTCCAGTTACATGCAATTTCCAACCAAGCTCCTATCAAAAGGCCATAAAGTTTCTCCTCTGAGAGATGCTTAGCGTTTTATCCCTGGGATCCCAAAGGCCCCCTAGCCATATTTCTTCTCCCAGGTGTTCTGTCCCCAGAAACATTCCATGCATTAGACTTTTGACCTCTCCCCAGTATGGGCATATCTTTGGGCATTCCCACCAAATGTGTCGCCAGTCCCCCTTTCCTCCACATTCCCTCCAGCACTTATTTGGGGAGTTAGCATACATCGAGTTCAATCTCTCCGGGGTGTAGTGCCATTGCAACATGATCTTCACCCATATTTCTCTTGTCTGAATGGCTTGTCAGTTTTGGCATCAGGCGCCATATGTATTCCCATCGTTCCTTGGGGAGTGTGTAGCCAAGAGTTTTCTCCCACTTCTTAATGAATCGCCATGTGGTTGGTTCCTTTTGTGTGTTTATAAACTTGTATGTGTTAGAAACAAACTTGCGGGTACCAGTGTGAGTCATTATATAGTTCTCAAAGGGGGTCAGCTCCCTAGACATAGCTTCCTTCATGCGTGGGGCGCTCAACCAGTGGTGTAGCTGCTCGTATTTATATCGGTCTTTAGTGGTTAAGTTCAATAGAGCTTTGCAGTTCTCGAACGACCTTATCTGTTGGTCTTGTTGCATATCTCCCACCATCTTGCACCCCGCTTCTTCCTATTTGCGGAAAGTTCCTTTTTCCGTTCCGGGGGGTAATTCTGGATTATCAAACAAGGCCATGAACGGGGCGGGATCTTTAGTCAGCGTTTCATTTTTCATAGCGGAGTCCCACACCCCCAATGTTGTCTTCAGTATTTCACTAATGTTTGTGTTAACATGTCGGAATCTTTTGTTGATCCATAACAGGTGTCTGGTAGATGTTGTTGCCACTGCCCTATCCTGTCTCTCCCAATTTTTCTCCCTCTGTTCAGGGATCCATTCCCTCAGTACCCAGAGCTGGGCCGCTTCTTAGTATTTCTTGAAGTGTGGGATAGCGCATTCCCCTTCCCTTCTATGTGCTGTCAAGACCGCATTAGAGATTCTAGGGGTTTTATTCTGCCAGACATATTTAGAGACCGTCTTCCTGAGAGCCTTGAAGAAAGCCTGAGGGGGTCTTATCGGGAGGGCCTGAAACAGGTACATTAGTTTGGGGAGTATTGTCATTTTCACTGCAGTGATTCTACCCCACCAAGAGAACGCTAACGGGTTCCATTTTAGCAAATCGTTTTTGAGCTTCTCTAGAATTTGAGGGTAGTTGTGGGCATGGAGTTCCTCTATTTGCGCAGTTAGAGTAATTCCTAAGTATCTAATGCCTGTAGTCGCTATTTTCAATTGGTATTCTGCAGCCTTTGCTCTGATTTCTTCTCTATTCCCTGCGAGGACCAGCATCTCCGATTTCTGCCTGTTTATTTTTAACCCCAAAACCTCTCCGAATCGTTCTATGATTTCCACTAAGTATGGGAGAGATTTCTCTGGTTCTCCTAAGGCCACTAGCATGTCATCAGCATATGCCACCGCTTTGTGATCCTGCCCCGCCATCTCTATACCTTTGACCTCTGTGAGTTCCCCGATTTTAGCCAATAGTGGTTCCAAGTATATAGCGTATAGAAGGGGGGAAAGCGTGCACCCTTGCTTCGTCCCTCTCTCTAGGTAAACCTTATCCGATAATCCACCATTTACCACAATCCTTATGGAGGGGGAGCTGTAGTTGGCCCTGACCATATCTATATAGCCCTTGTCCATTCCCATTTTCTGCAGAACCTGGAATAGGTACGACCATTCAACTCTATCGAACGCTTTTCTGCGTCTAGGGCTACCAATGCAGCTGGGGTTTGTTTAATGCCTATCTTTTCGACCAAATGGATGACCCTTCGGATGTTATCATGGGTCTGGTGATTTGGAATAAAACCTGATTGGTCTTGGTGGATTAATGTCCAGATTAATGAAGGCTATAGGGCGGTAAGCAGTGGGGAGTTGTTCATCTTTCCCCTTCTTGTGAAACACTAACACCTTTGCCTCATTCATTGTTTGGGTCACAGTTCCCTTTTCCCCAAATGTGTTATACAGGGATGTAAGAATCAGGGCGAGGATGTCTTTGTATGTTTTATAAAATATGGCAGTATACCCGTCCGGGCCCAGGGCTTTGATTTTTGGGAGGGACTGAATTGCTGCGTGTACTTCCTCTACAGTAATGTCCATTTCTAAGGCTTGTTTATCTTGTTCTGTCAGCATTGGGAGTTGGACCCTGGCTAAATAGGCTTCTTGGAGTTTCGTTTTTGGGTGATCTGTGGAGTACAGTTTTTGGTAGAATCTTCCCATTATCTGACCTATCTCTGCAGTCTGGGTTTTAAGTTGGCCTGATTCATCTTGTGGGGCTTTTATTGTCTGTGTCTGGCGTCTACCTCTCAGTTGTCTCGCTAGGAGTTTGTCGGCTTTGTTCGCCTTGACAAAATACCAATGTTTTGTATATAATAGTGCCTTTTCTGTTTTTTTCATTCTGAGAATTTCCAACTGCCCCTGGACGTGTCTTAACGTTCGCATAAGTTTTCTGGTGGGCGTTTGAATCAGTTCAGCTTGAATCACCCCTATTTTCCCCTCTAATTCCTTTTCCCATTGGCGGTGCGTTTTCTCTTTCAGTGCTTTGAGTGCTATTATATGTCCTCTTGTAACCGTCTTTAGGGCATCCCATAGAGTGTCCCTATTTGTACCTGGGAGGTCGTTGTGAACTAAGAATTCTAAGATATGTTCTCTTAGCGTCTGGCTCATTACCGGGTTCCTTATGATATCCTCCCGTAGGCGCCAGTTCCATAGCCGGTGGTGGTGGTTTGTCCAATTTATGTCTGCCCATAGGCATGGTCCGAAAGAGTGATTGGTTCGATCTCTATCTGTTTTATTTTACCCAGGAGCCCCAATGAGACCCATATGTAATCTATTCTCGAGGCCGTGTTATGTACTTGCGAGTAGTATGTGTAGCTTTTCTGTTGAGGATTACCATTGCGCCAGGCGTCTGCTAGCCCTATATGTGTCCATTTTTACTTTAGGTTTTTGGACGGGACACCTTGGTCGTGTTGTCAGGGTCGGGATCTATCTAAGGTTGGATCCCACGCCAAATTAAAGTCCCCCCCCAATATAATATCACCTGTAGCTAGCCGTTCTATTTTGTCCAGGAAATCTCTCAGGAAGCCGTCCTGCCCTGAGTTGGGAGCGTATAATGTGGCCAGTGTTAGGGGCATAGCCTCTATTGTTAGTGTCACAATTAGGGATCTCCCCTGTTTGTCTCTCCAGGTAGACTCTATCTGCACATGTAAGGAGTCTTTGATCACTATAAGCACTCCTGCTTTTTTGTCTTGTGCATTTGCCTGATAGATTTGGTTGAACCCTCTGAAGCGCAACTACTGCTTGTCTTTATCTCTAATATGTGTCTTCTGGAGCATTACGATATCGAATGCCCCCTGCCTGATGGAGTGTTCAACTTTTTTACGCTTGACGGGGTAGTTTAGGCCCCTAACATTTTGAATCAGGATCTTTATCCCCATTGCATCTTATAGACTAGATGACTTCCCATAGGTTCTTTCCTCCCTTTAGTAATTTCAGAGTTATGCTCGGTCGTCCCCCAATCCCACCTCCCCTTCCCCTCCCGAAGTTTCGCGCAATCCCCAACTGGCGCATATCCCTCCTCCCTCCCCCAACTGCCCTGAGGATGGCGTGATACTCTAATATCGCTCAGGCGTGCCGCCTTGTGCTTCACACCCTCCAAGACTCTCAGGGATAACTTCAAAGGGGCTCCTAAACCCTTCCTCATGACTTCAGTGACCGCCGGGGCTTTACCCCCCATCTCCTGGCACCTGTTACTTGGACTCTCAAGTTTCTGGTGGCGCTGTCGAGTCTCCTTGTGCACTGCTTCTTCTTTCGTACTCCTGCTTTCCCTGCGGGCCACAGACATTACTTCTTTTTGCTAGGGCGTCTCCCCTCCTATTTATCGTTTTCCATTCTCCTCGTCCTGATCCTGTAGGTTTAACAGTGTCAGACCTTCTTCTCTGGTGGTTATTCTTTTTTGCGATCCCTCCGAAGTGAATAGTAGGCCAAATAGGAATGTCCACTTGTATCTAATTTGGCACAAGGCGAGTTCTTTTGTTATTTGGGCCATGTCTCTTCTTTTCTGAAGCATAGTTAATGTAATATCCTGATACAATTGTTCCTCCCCATTCATTCAGATATGGTCCATAACTCTGGCCTTTCTTAGGATCTGTTCCTTTTGCGTGTATCCAACACGTCTCTCGGGCGGTCTCCCTGGGCCATCGGTCTCCTTGGGCCCACCCTGTGTATGCGATCAATCGGCACTTCTTCTTCCTCCCCCTGGTCGAGGATATCTTTGAATACTTGTTGCACAGCCATTTTGAGGTCTTTATCCTCCACCCTCTCTGGCATGTTTTTAATCCTGATATTTGACCTCCGGGATCTATTTTCCAAGACTTCGCACTGAATCTCCAGGTTGTGCGTTAGGCGGGCCAGATGTTCCTGTGTTTCTGTTTCTGCTACTTGTTGCGTCTCTTCCTCCATGTTCTGTACGATTTTCTCCAGAGTATCTGTCCTTTCTCCTAATCCTGCCACTTCAGTTTTTAGTTCCTGCAGCGCTGATTTAAATTCCTTCTTCATGGCATCCAGATGCGAGGTCATTGATTCCAGGAATTGCGACTGAAACTCCCCGAACCATGTTTTTAGGTCTTCCTTCGTGGCCATCTCTCCATGGGGAGTATCTTTTTCCGTACCTCCTTTTAGATCTTTGTGCGGCTTACTTTTGTCTGGGGTCCCTTTATCTCCGCCCCAGAGGTGGACCAAGCTCTGGTCTTGCTTCAGAGGTAGGGTCGGACGGTTAGTCTGGCTTTGCTTCCCTTTAGACCTTGACATCTGGCTTTAAGCTATGCGCGCTCCGTTTAATGGTCGCCAATCTGTGCTCCGTCTCGGGCCTCTCTAGGATCTTTTCGAAACTCTTCCTGTCCTAGGCGCTGGGTGTGCCTCTTTCTCCGTGCCCCCTGCGGTTTGCTCCGGGGCAAGCGGAGCCTGCAAGGTTGTGTTGGGCCCTCTCTTGTCCTTGTCCCCCCTCCGGATGGGGGCCCCTTCTATTAGTGGCTGTAGTGGCCGTATCCACTCGCGCTGTCCCCCACCCCTTCTCTTTATGCAGGCTGTATCTCCCCGCCTGCTGCTTGTACCGAGTGCACTGCCCTGACTCCTGATCCGGTGAAGGGGTGGTGATCGGGGTAGGGGTGGTCCGGGTCTGTCGAGGTCCCCAGTTCTATCGATATCGTGGGCCCAGTCACTGGCGATTCCTACCATGCCTGCGGGTCTCTCAGCCCCTCCCCTCCTGTCCCTTGCATGGATAGCCGTCCCGGAGGGGGGCGCAAGGACCTGCCGTCGGGCCCGAGCCGTGTGAGCTTCGGAGTGGCTTGTGTCCGCTCCTTGTTCCAGGGGGCCCCCTCGCCTCTCGGCTCTCCCCTCTCAGCGCCTGGCGGGGCTCACCTTCATTTTCGGGTGCAAGTCTGCCCGTGTGCCTGCATTCGAAAATATTAGACCGCGGCGCATTCAGCCCGTGCACCGTGGGGACGCCCGAGGAGTTTCTCCGGTGGGGGGCACGTCGGAGGAGCGGCCCTTTCCTCGGAATTCCACCGTGCTAGGTCTGCCTCCTCTCACGGCGCAAGGGAGGGAAGAGCTCTCCTCTTCTTCTCCGGGTCGTTTATCAGCCCCTCTGCCGTTTTATGGACTCAGCGGGAAGATCTCCGGCCCAACGCTGTGACCACCTTCTGTCCCGTGCGTTGGGGGTGCCGCTCTTCTACTGTCGAGGTCGTAAGCGCCGGTGGCTGGTGCAAGGGCTCGTCTCCCGGTTTAGTCCGTTTGAGAGGTCCGCTTTGTCTAGCTGCTGCTGTGGCGCGGGAGGGGAGATGGAGCTCAGCTCAAACGTGTCCTCCCTCCTCGGAGGCCATCTTGAAGTCGGCTGTACCACTTTATAAGGACCAAGTTAGAGATGAACTTGGCTGTGACCTTTAAAAGTGACCCTGCTGACATACACGGCTTGGTTTGCAAGGGGAGGGATAGGGTGTTTGAATTAATCATATTACTTAACATAATTCTGAACAAGGGTGAATTATGTAGCCCCTGCCAGCCCCTGCAGAATAAGTCTGTGCCATGCCTACAAAATGCATGTACTATACCCAAGCATACCTACGCCTGCCATGGAAATCGCTTCAGCAGCTCACATTACATACAACTCGGCACCTCCACCCAGCACCCTCCCCAACGCCCCAATCACTGAGACAAAGACTCAATACTTGCTTGCTTGTTTGAAATTCTGTATATTCTCTTTGCTGGTGAAAGTAGCATCATGTTACCAAAAAGTCTGCTGCATGCCAGAGTCACATACTGAATAGTGGGTACCCTGGCGACAACTGCGACGTAACATACTGATGTAGAGTAGGGTGGGCACAGCACTCATTAGCAGAGCTAGAGCACACAGCGGGACCCAGTCCATTCAGATAACCTGTATGACCAACAGGCGCAGGTATACACCCCAATAAAAAGCTGTATCACACTGCACAGGCGTGGTCCAAGTGGTCCAAGTGAGAAGCCACCAACCCCTGAAGACTTGTCTTTTATATATAAATGCAGTGCTGCTCCTATAGATACATGATTTAATTTAGCTTCTGGAGGCTTGTGTTCAGTGCGCGCTACATGAAGGTATCATCGTCATGAATGACCCCATTAAGTAGAAACAGTCTATCATGTCGATCGGGACATTTCCAGTCTCTGATGCATTTGTGTGCTTTGGGTTTTGTAAAAGGTCCTGCATGCGCAGTTCATCGCCAAGCGGAAAAGACCCAGGATGCGGGGCGGGGATAACATTGGGCGGTGCTGCCCTGAAAGGCCCAACCATGGTATTGCCATTACTTCTGCAGCTGTCAGTGGGAGAGTGCCGTTTATGACACATAGGAAATTGGCACGTCTAATCTTCAATGAGACAGAGAATATGCTCATGGTAAGTGTGCCCTGCATTTTGTGTCTCACGTGTTCCTACGACGGAACAGAACATGCTTCCAGGATAAATTCAAGCAAAGTACAAACGACTCAGTGGGCTCACTTGCACAGTACCCTTTAAATATGTCTATTTGCATAAATGGTAGGCATGAATCCACTATCACATGTCCCTGTATCAGGGCCGGCTGAAGATGTGTTAGGGCTGCAAGAGGCAATTTCAACATGCTTGAGCACTCCCTTGCCTTAGACAATACGGGCGTGCTGGAGCATTCAGGATACCAGGAGCAGCAGCACGTGTACCATATTGCACACTGGCATGTGCACAATAGCGTGATTACTGACTGGAAGTGCTGGCACATGTACAATACTGGGACCCTGGCGCATGGAGTTGCCATGAGCACTGCTAGCAGCACACACATGGCACCAGGCTTACCAGCACATGCACTGTCCGGGGAATGCCACGGCCAGATGTATGCACAAATACCCATCATCAGCTACACATCATGAGTAAAAATCAACCCTTACTTGACATTTGTGATTATCCAGATAGCACTCCACTGCCTGGCCTGGCCTGGCCTAATGCAGCAGCAGCATTTACATCAGCCTACCTGCAAACGTCCACAGAGCACCTTGGTTGATGAATTGTTTGAAGACATTTGACCATGTAAGGGCATTAGTATCTCTGCTACAGTCCCCAACAAAAGGGGCCTTCAAAACTCTGTGCATCATCCTGGCAGCGTATTTTAATAATTGGCACAATTATCTGTCTGTCCTCCTCACAACACCTAACAAACCAACCATTGGGGTCACTCAGGTCTACAACACTGGTACTAATTCAGGCTGCCAAACCAAATCATCTCTGTGGCGGAGGTAGGACTATCACCCACCTAGGCCCCACAATGTGCAGTGATCGCCCTCTGAATCTAAGAGAAGAAAATATGAGTCAATGCTGGTCAAGGTCTTTGAGGCCTTGCTTCTCCTCCAACTCATCTACCTTGATTTCTAACTGCAGGGCCTGCAGTCTTGCACGACCGCCCGCCCCTCCTCATCCTGTGCACTGCCCACCCCACCACACCAAGTCCTGATCCATATCCAACAACCAATCCGCCATCTCATGACAGCATGCATCTATCGTAGGCCTTTGCACTGTGACATTCCCACCACATTGACAATTGCAATGAACTCTAACTTTGCTAAATGCATTTAATCATATGTTGTGTAGCATATCGGTAAATACTTGTTGTTAAAGTGCCTGTCCTCCACTATTGGAATGAAACAAGGATCGATGGGAAAGCATTAGTAAATCCCCTGCACCCATGCCTTCATGTCTCAGCCTCCTTGTCTACCCCCCTCAGTTTTTTTTCTGCGCTTTGAGACAGTTTGCTCTGCATGTAGCGCTTCACGCAACTTCAATGAATAAATGCAGATACCAGCCCAGGAGTACTATTGCTACATACGTGAGACAGGGATTTCCAGGACATGAGGGATACTGAAAATACTGGTACCATACATGCAGGATGCCGGTGATCGCTGCACACATACTTATTAAAGAAAAAGGCAAGCACTTTGATGATGAATTAAAAGAAAAAGCTGTTAAGAAGCACAGCAACAGTGAGTGGAGCGGTCCTAAATTGCAGGGTGCTTTCCAATGGCTGATTGTGCGGGGTAGGTAGCCAGGCCCTAAAACCCCCGCCCACCGGCACTGAGCAATCACAATCCCATTCCTCTCCACTGTCCGCAGCTAGTCCGAGGCTCGAGCTCCAACACTGCCGTCCACCGGCACCAAGCAATTTATCTATTCAATAACGCACTGACCTGAGCAAAATACTGCCCTGCTCCACTCGCCATGCCAGTAATCATTGTCAGATTCAGAGAGAAATCTCAGTCAAAGCAGCGCAGTGAGACATGAGGACGCACGCCTGCCCCCTGTGCGCAGCCCTGCCCCTGCACAATGTGTGCAGCACATCATGTGATGCATGCAAGCGGGCACAAACCAGGGCTGCAGACCTGATACGCACGGTGCTCAAATGCGTAGGCGCAAGCCAGGCCATCCTCGACCCTAGGAAGAAAAGAAATTTGCAGCCAATTTCATGCAAGCCACCCAGGCTGGATCAGCTGGATGGTCCTTTGTTTATTTATGTATCCTTCCGCATTACCGCGAAGACCCAAAGAGGCCCTATGCCCCGAGGCCTACCAGGGGATGTCCCGGTTGGCCAGTCTAGCCCTGGGTTCTGGACTGATTACCCTACTTCAGGGAACGACTATATCTACCAAGTAAAGATCTGCAAGAATTTGTAATGTCTGGTTATCACGATGCCCTGATCGAAGGCCATCCCAGAATTGCTAAGACTCTAGCCAAGGTTAAGCGGAATTATTGGTGGCCAACCTGGCATAAGGATATTGCTCGATTCGTTCTATCCTGTGGGATATGTGCACAGAATAAATCACAAAAACAGAAACCAGCTGGCCTCCTAAAACCACTGGATATTCCACTGGCTCCCTGGCATACTCTTTCTCTTGATTTTATTACAGATTTACCTCCCTGTAAAGGTTTTAATGCCATTCTGGTGGTTGTAGACCTGCTCTCTAAAATGGCACATTTGGTTCCATTCAAAGGACTTCCTAACGCTACCGGTCTGGCAAAAGCATTTCTTGAACCGATTATAAAACTGCATGGTTTCCCCTTAGTCCTAATCTCAGATCGTGGAAGCTAATTTGTATCCAGCTTCAGGAGGAAATGTTGTACCATGGCACAAATCGATGTTCGATTATCTACTAGCCATCACCCCCAAACGGATGGGCAAACAGAAAGAACAAACCAGACATTAGAACAGTATCTACGTTGCATGCTGGATCAAGTGGAAGACAATTGGAAAGACTTGTTATGGATAGCGGAATACGCATACAATAACTCCATACACACCATACACAAAGCCCGTTTTACACAATATACGGAAGACATCCACGTACCTCGGAACTAGACTCCCCCACGACCTTGGAAATTCCAGCGGTAAAGACTCTACACACAAGCATAACCCAAGCCTTCAAAACGACAAATGAACATTTACTGCAAGCCAAAAATAGACAAAAACAATCCCGGACCGGCATCGAAAAAAAGCTCCTGATTACTAAGTTGGAGACGAAGTCTGGTTGGCATCAAAACATGTGCCCATAAAAGGTACCCGGACCTTTCGTCCAAGATATCTAGAATCCTATACCATCGAATCGGTGATAAATCCAGTGGCCATCAAGTTAGCCTTACCACCAAGCATACAAATTTATCCGGTGTTCCATGTGTCACTTATAAAACCTGTACAACCAGTCTTAACACCACCAAAACCTGTGCTAGTTGATGGAGCCTGAATTTGAAGTTAGAAACATCCTGGATTTGATACGTACCAGATCTAAGCTATACAATTTAGTGGACTAGAAATGGTACGGGCCTAAAGACAGAACCTGGGAACCAAGTGAACATATTCACGCACCACATCTGATTAAGAGGTTTCACCTGGATAACCCCACCAAACCCAGACCGGACAGGAAGGATACCATTAGAGGGGCCTTGGGGGGGGAGAAGGGGAGTGCTGTCATGACCACTGTGAGGGGGCACAAGTTGTGCCACAAGCAGGCTCCCACCAGAACCCTGAGGGCCTTTAAACCACTGCAAAAGGGCTCCTGGAGCCAGTCCTGGCGCCTTTGGCACCAGGCTCATATGTAGGAAGGAAGGGCTGTTCAAACTAGGTCCCATTTATGTACATGGGCCTTTAAATCCCACATGGAAGCACCCACACAGCCTAGTTCCAAGAACCAAGCCATGCGGTCTAGTGTTTTGGGTGTGGCAGGCCTGGAACTACTTTCCCTGGTACTACTTTACCTTGGCTATATAAACCACACCTTGATTGCAGAACACGCTTAGCGTTATTCTGCAACCAGCAGCGTGACTCTCACCGTGTCCAGCTCCTGGTCTTCAGCATCTTCCTGTAGTCCTGCAAGAACAAGAACAAGATTATTCTGTCTTAACTGAGAAAACACCATCCAGCACTCAGCATCTCAACCGGGCTGCAATCTGTGGAAACCGAGAGAAGAAGAAACATCACTCACCTGTGAGTACTAGCTTAAGGACTTCCAGCGAACCGCTACCACAGCTGCTGCTCGAACATTGCGACCTGCAATAACGAGAAAAGGAAAAATAATATTAGAACGCGCGCGCTTCCAAAACATTGAAGTCTTGCGCTACACCACAGCGACATCTGCAAAGGAAAAAGAGACATATTCAGGTCCGCTTTCAATATTAAACAACCGCACAGCACTGTACATACCTTAACAGATTCCGGGGGCCTGTTTTTCATCACGCTCTCATCCACTCGCAGGACTACAGCGGCCTGTGAGGAAAAGAAGAAGAAAACACAGGTTAGCTTTAAAAAGACAATAAAGGCGCCGCGCTTAGCGCTTTCTCTTACCCAGAAACGTGCCTCTCCATCCGGCATGCCAGCATCAAGACCTTCGCACCTGAAAAGAAGGAGATAAAGAAATTAACGAATTCCCACCATAAACAGAACAAAGAGTTACAATTAACAAACCTACCTGCCTACGAGCTGATTCGGGGTCACAGCAGGCCTGGGCTCAAGGAAGGCGTACTGCACAAGTGAAGCAACTCGGGCAGCTCGCCAACAAATGTCAAGCGGCCCTGCACAAGAAATGCAGGACAGATAGCTCACCCTACAAATAACTAAGGTGAGAAAAGAACCCAGTGGGAAGGGAATCGGTCAGAGGGAGGTGGGAGATTCACCCATTAGAGACAAGTTATCACAAATCCTCCCTTCTGTAATTGCAGATTCATTATTTAGCACTGGGCAGCTATGCATCCAGGGTTCCAGATCTCAGAGCCTTCCAGACGCCCCTGGGGATATCAGGTGAGCGTAACAGGTACTGAGACAGGGAAGAGTAGGGAGGACTTAATGAAGATCTCCTTGACAGGTTGTGAGACAAGGAGAAAGTGCAGAATAATGAAGAGTCCTCCTAAGAACTTGAATGAGCATTCTAGATGTCATCGCTCATTCAACATAAACAGAGACGAAGGACTTACCTTTTTGTCAGACTCTACCAGGAGGATCTATGAGTCTGGAGGACGTCTAGCATGGAAGAGAGAGGCTGTTGCGGACCAGGACATGTGCGAGGAGTCCAGGCATCCCTATCCGGTCCGCACTGCCTGGGCCAACCAACGTACTGAGGAAGCCGAGACCAGACTGCACAGTCGTGGCAAGACACGCAACCGCACCCAGAGAAGCTCTGTGGAGCCGCTGCATACACCATGGAAGCAGCACAAGAACGTGAAAAGCCAAACAAAACGTCGGAGAAGCACGCGACCAATGGAGAAGAACCGCCAGAGCCCCAGTATGTATATGAGCTGTCGGGACAGAGAAGACGGGGAAGAGAAACATCAAGCCCGGCGCCTGGGACCCAGATATACCAAAGGGGAATATCTTAAGCAATTGGTCATATGATAATACCTGGCAGAAGGGTGAACCTGGTATATTAGGAACAAAATACAGAGGTGAAAACAGGGTCAGGGACCTGCAACCTGAGGAGGAGATCCTCACAAGCCATCTTCTTCGTGGCAGAACCTGGTAGGCGAGTGAACCAGGTCTGCCCAGGCAAAGCCCTAAAGTAATCCGGGTCTGGGACCCACATCAAGTTTTTATATGAGAAGACCATGGGAAGGGAGAATTTCCCCTGGTGTTGTGAACTGTGAAACTAAAACCACGAAAGGCCATGGGAAGGAGTCATTCCCCTGGTTTTGTGAACTGTAAATGTGAAAGCCAAGAGGTAGTGTGAACAAAGCCAAGGATTGCCAGTGGAAGGAAGTCATTCCCCTGGCATTGTGAACGCATGAAACCAAGTGAAAAGAGAGTCCAGGGGAGGCGAGTCATTCCCCATGGCTTTGTGTGGGGAAAACACTGAGAGCCAGACACCAAGAGAATGGAATTATTCTCCTGGTAAATGAGTCTACAAGAAGGAACAAACCCTGATACAGGGGAAGGGAATAATTCCCCCTGGAGGGACGAAATAATGAACATTTGATACAAAGCCAACAATCCTTTGTTTTGAAGTATTGGAGTTAGAGGAAAGGAATCACTCCACTTAGTGGTGGAAAACCAATGAGCAAGGTACCTGGAGAAGGGAGGCATTCTCCAGGAACACAATAGTGAAGAAGCAACTATGGTCAACAAGGAATGTTGATGTTTGAACTGGAACTTTTCCTTTGAGTTGAACTGAGAACTTTACTGCATGTTGGCATTACAACTTGGAATTTTGTTTTGTGCTTTTGAAATGGATTGAGACCTGGGTAAGGGAGTCATTTCCTGAGGTAAAGATCCCACCTGACAACTGGAACTGTGATCTGCTGTTCAGAAGAAGGGACTACCTCTTTAGTTTAGTTATACATGTGAGGGACAGAAGCAGGCTCTTGGACACAGGATGGTGGACTATTGATTTATATGGACATCCTGACCGAAACCTTAATATGTTAGTTGAGGCAGGGAAACCATTCTTAGAATTATGGAGTGTTAAGTTTCTCTTTATTTTGATCTAAAATAAAAGTCTATAGCAATCTGTGGAAACCGAGAGAAGAAGAAACATCACTCACCTGTGAGTACTAGCTTAAGGACTTCCGGTGAACCGCTACCACAGCTGCTGCTCGAACATCGCGACCTGCAATACTGAGAAAAGGAAAAAATATTAGAATGCGCACGCTTCCAAAACATTGAATTACATCAGTCTTACCTGAATTCCATTGCGCTACACTGCGCTTCCATCCGGAACACCACAGCAACATCTGCAAAGGAAAAAGAGACATATTCAGGTTCACTTTCAATATTAAACAACCGCACAGCACTGTACGTACCTTAACAGATTCCGGGGGCCTGTTTTTCATCACGCTCTCATCCACTCGCAGCACCACAGCGGCCTGTGAGGAGAATAAGAAAACACAGGTTAGCTTTAAAAGACAATAACGGCGCCGCACTTCGTGCTTTCTCTTACCCAGAAACGTGCCTCTCCATCCGGCACGTCAGGATCAAGACCTTCGCACCTGAAAAGAAGGAGATAAAGACATTAATGAATTCCCACCATAAACAGAACAAAGACTTACAATTAACAGACCTACCTGCCTACGAGCTGATTCGGGGTCACAGCAGGCCTGGGCCCAAGGAAGGCGTACTGCACAAGTGAAGCAACTCGGGCAGCTGCCAACAAATGTCAAGCGGCCTTGCACAAAAAATGCAGGACAGATTGCTCACCCTACAAATAACTAAGGTGAGAAAAGAACCCAGTGGGAAGGGAATTGGTCAGAGGGAGGTGGGAGATTCACCCATTAGAGACAGCTATCACAAATCCTCCCTTCTGTAATTGCAGATTCATTATTTAGCACTGGGCAACTACGCATCCAAGGTTCCAGATCTCAGAGCCTTCCAGACTCCCCTGGGGATATCAGGTGAGCGTAACAGGTACTGAGACAGGGAAGAGTAGGGATGACTATACCACCTGTGTGTCAGTCTCCTCCTTCGACACCCTTACAGAGGTCTGGCAAACAAAGGTGCACCTGGCATAACCAATATAATTCTGAAGGAAAACCCTGCCCCATGGGCCAGGTTTTAACATAATTATTTTCATAACATAACAGCAAACAACAAGATCTGAGATCTTGGCAACTTTCCTTGCTGATCTCGGTCTACAAGGCGGGTTGGAGAGAAAATCCTAATAATTATAGACTCCTGGCCTTGATGGATGTGATCAGCAAGGCCTTTGCCACACTTTTATTGAGAAAACCTAAGAAGTGAGCCAATATGATGAACCTACTCGACGTATGACAAACAGGCTTCAGGAAACACTGCTCCACAATTCATAACATACTGATCTTGAGAGCACTGACATCATGAGCAAAGGTTGGTATTGGCCCACCTTTATATGTGGGATTTCTTGATCTCAGCAGAGCTTTTGATGTAGTGAACCGAATCAATCTGTAGAGAAAGTGAAAAGTTGGGCAATTGACCCAGGATTACTAAATATGTTTATCTTCCTACGAAAGAATACGCAGGTCATAGTGGGACTGGATGGAAAGGGGCGCTTAACAGCAATGTGTGCCTGAAAAAGGGTTGTGTGTTGGCACTGTGGCTCTTCAGCCTCTACACAGCCAATATTAAAAGTGCACTTGATGGAGTAAGGAGATTTCCCCCCACTTGGGGTGATAAGCCCCTTAACATGTTGGCATACGCTGAGGTTGTGGTAATTTCTGACCACACCTTCATAGGGCTTGAGAGGTCATTAAGTGCACTCAGTGAATATGTGTTATGAAAAGAATTGGTGTTAAAGTATAATAAAACCAAAATAATTTATTTTTGGGGACTAAAAGGAAAAATATCAAAAAGAACATAAATGTAAATACAAAGAAGGTATATGTGAATACAAATATTTTGGTGTTTGCATAATGGACAACATTTCTGATGTTGATGTATATGAGCTCCTGAAACTAAAAACCCTCAGAAAGTTGAGGGCAGTCAGTCATTTCCTGAGAACAGAGGCCTGGGGCTAGTTTCTAAGCAATGTATTGTGCCGACGGTCTTACATGTACTATAGGCGTATAATCATCTTGACCCTCTTAGGATGGTGCAGCTTGAGGGGACCATTCTGAGAAGAATATTGAAAGCCCCAAACCACATGCCTGCAAATACATTGCGGCTCGAGCTGGGTATTATCTCTCTGCATACCATGCAGCTGATGAAAAGCAGCAACTTATCTGTATAAAATGATGAGGAGTGCAAGATTCCAATCTATGAACTGCTGGGCAGAGAATTAGACAAGAAGGAAACTGGGTGGCTAAAGATTTCAATGTGAAATGTACAGCATTCTTTAAGGCCATTGATTGGACTCCTAACTGGGACGTATATGCTACAACCTTATGTAAGCAACTAGGAGTAAAGGCTAAAATGTGGGATTTTTGTGGTAGTCTAGAATTCCAGAAGAACTACAAACTCACTCAAGACCTAATTGACATAACATATATTCTGGGTAAGATGCAGCCATATTTATTGAAATTCCTGAGTCCTGAGATCTAAAGAGAATTTATGCTACTTAGGTTTAATCGCCTCCCGTGTTTAGCGGTGCTGTGATCGCAAATAAATATTCCTTTGGAGCAACGAATTTGCAGTCTATGTAAAATGGTAGATGAGCAAGAAACTGCAAGACATCTTTTTACCAAATCTCCCCCCCCCCCAAAAGAATAGAAGAGAGGCCTAATATTGGGCTTGTTTGGTCTTCCTCTAGAACAAACGAAGAAAGAGATGTTTTGGGGTAGATGTCTGTTCGGTAACCAGCAGTCAGAGGTCAAAGCCATGATCACCATCTGGAGAGAAATGGTAATAATGTTAGACACGGAATTACAGGGCGTGCCAAGGAGTGACTATGATATGAATCCTACAAGGAATAGGCTGAATGTGCTTATTAGCATTGTGAACATTTGTGTGATAAATTGCAATGTAAAGCATCTATCTCATTGAGATAATTATGCATTGTATATCTATAGTTGATGTGATTGTATATGCCATAAGAAAAATGTGTGAAAAGTTATTTAATAACTAAGAAGAATTTTGAGTATAAAGTACACTATATTGCAAGTGCACACACTTTTTGGTTTAGTGATTTATCTAATGTTTATCATACACAGAAGGGAATAAGAATTGATACATAGTTTCACCCGGAAGCTGGACCCATGGCAATATTGCTGTCCAATAGTAAGGCTGCCAGGTGCTCAGGGGTAGTAGTTTCTCTTGCACTAAACTGCAGAGACCCAACAGTCCCTAGAACCTTGTTTCAGGTACAGCATTATTCTGTTATGTTAACATTTTTCATGCCAAGGTACAGCACAACCAAAACCTGGTGCGAAGACTGAGTAAGCAGGAGAAAGAAGAAAGGGCTTAGAAGAGTAATGTTTTCAGAGCCTTTCTAAATTGCAAATGGGCGGTCAGAGAGCAAAGAGCAATGGGTAGGGCATTCCACAGCATAGCAACCTTACCAGAAAGTGAGCAGCTGCCAATTCTAACACGGCGAAACCTAGGGACAGCAAGAAGGAAGCAATGCTTGGAACGCAGCACACAGCCAGGAATATAAGGTCGAAACTTCAACTGCAAATACTCAGGGCATGGAAAATCCTGTGCAACAGACACAGAGATTTGAAGTGTACACGTTTAGCCACTTGCATCCAATGCAAAGCATTGAGAACTGGATAAATGTGTTCCCGATAGGAGGAACCAGTGGCAAGGCGAGCCACTGAATTCTGAAGAATTTGAATGCGGCGTAGCAGATATTTAGGCTGGGCCAGATAAAGAGAGTTGCAATAATCGATTCGACTAAGCACCAAAGCAGAAACCACCGGGGCCCGCAACTGTGAAGGAGTAAACTGCAGAACCTTTCTGAGTATCTTTAGCTGGAAGTGACCAACCAGACAAACTGAGTCGGTCTGGGAAGAGAAAGAGAGGGAAGCATAGAGCTTTACACCAAGATTCTTGACCATAGGAACAGCAGCAGGAAAGGAACCAAAAGAGTAAGGCCAAAAAGACATCCAGGGGGACGTGACAGCATTAGTGCCCACAACCATAAACTCAGACTTATCCCCATTCAATGTGAGCCAATTGTCGCTCATCCAGCAACCCACAGCAGACAGACAATCTCGCAGCTGAGCGGCATGGGCCCGATGGGAAAGGTCCTGCCGGATAAGAATCTGAGTATCATCAACGTACAAGTAACATCTGAACCCGTGGCAGCAGATAAGAGCGACCAGAGGCTTGATGCAGATATTGAAAAGGGTAGGAGATGAGGCAGAACCTTGGGTAAAGGTGGGTATTAAGCCAAAGGTGGGCATTAAGACATCCTTTGGGGTGAAGGCTAGGCTCTGGCATGCAGTATAAGTTGAAAATCATGATACCATGTGGCCAAACATAAAAAGATGAGGGTTGCCTTCAATAAGCTGAATGTGTTCAAAACTAAGTTTTATATGTGTCTGCTGTTAGTTGCCTCTCCTAGCTAACCAGTATTTTGTTTGATTTGTTTTTTGGAAAATATCTACTCTTTTAGGTATGCATGGAATACTAGAAGTAATTGTCATCTTAAAGCTTGTGCTCATATCGAAATCGCCTCGCCGCAACATGAGACATCAACAACAGCTTTCCTTACCTTCAAGGCCTTCTTTGAAAAAGTAAATAAGCCCCTGTAAAGCAGGCCGTGTTATCTAAAATTCAATTGTCTAACAGCAGGAAGCAGAGTGTGTTGTCTAATATGGGAATAAGCCGGCCAAAACATCACCAAATGCAGAAGATCCTCCACCACCTTCCCACACAGTGGACAGCTAGACAAGTCCATAAAGCCTTTCCAATGGACTGTGTTGGCTCTCAGCAATAGACTGTTAAAAAGGACTTGAGTAATCAGCCAACGTTCTGATTTTTTATTACTCATAACAAGATATTGCTGTTCAGAGTTGACATTGCTAATGGCTGCGTGCAAAAGTTCTCTTGACTCCCTTTGTTCATTAACTAAAAGGACACAGGTTATCTTTTATGTGTTCCTTTGTTCATTACAGTAAGTTACAGGGAGCATTTTCACACTCTTTCTACCTTTTGCACATGCCATAATGGCAGATTTAGCTGAGTTTATTTTGAGGTCCAGGGCATTCATAAATTCTGTGTAAACATTGATCTGTTTTTGGAGGGACCTGGGGTCACAGGCCATAAGGATAGTGTCATCAGCATAAGCCCTGCCACCCACCCTAGGATAGTCAGCTTTAGAGTCCAACAGGGCTTTATGCAGACTATTGATGTAAAGATTAAAAAAAGAACTGGGCCAGAAGGCAGCCCTGTCGAACCCCCCTATTTGACAATAAAACAAATTGTACATTGGCCAAATAACCGTATCGCACAGAAGCCTGGATTTCCCGCAATAATGTCAATATTTCCCCTAGGCAATTCATGGACCTAAGCACCACCCACAATTTCTCACTATTTACCTTGTCAAAAGTTGTGTTCAGGTCCATGAATGCTAATAAGATGGTTTCACCCTTAATATAGTCATGAATAGGCCACCAGCAGATGGAAAATAAGGGCCTGGTCTCCACTGTCTAAAACCAAAATGGATATCAGATAGATGAGAGTGGCCAAAATCCACTCTTCCAGATGCCCCAGAAACACTCTTTCAAAGATCTTAATGAGGTATAGGAGATAAACTAATTCGAGAGTGGGCTCCCTCAGTCCCCTTTTTTGAAGATGGGGAATATAATGGCCAACTTCCACGAGAGGGGTATCTTATCGGACTCTAAAATGACATTAAAACATTGGGCCTCATTATAAGGGTGGCAGCCACGGTATGAACGGTCTTACTTGGAGGGCTGTGCGGCACCCGCAAGCAGAACTCGTAATGCCACTGGCACCGTTATCAGCAGTGCCGGCGCATCCATGCTCCCCACCCCTATTCTGCCCTATGGGGCAGAATGGGGATCGGGAGCCCGGCAATGGGCAATTACTGGCCCATTCATCTCGTAATGGGCCGGTCATTGCCCAATCGCAGGAGGCAGTGCCCGTAGCGAGCATGGCGGTAGCTGTGCCTGCCATACAGGTATGGCTATCGCCATGCTCGTAATGAGGCCTATACAGTTAACAGAGGTTACAGAGGTGCCAAAGGTCCGTTAGATCTTGATAAAGATCGTCAGGGACAGCATCAGGCCCTAGCGCAGGATTATATGCTTGGCACAAGCAAGCTATGACAACCTCCTTCAGCGAGAGAATCAGTGGAAAATCAGGGTCTGCCAAGTCTTCAGATTCATTTGTACAGTGATATAGATTGGAAAAGTGGTCAACCCAAGCCCTAGGCTCCACTGATGTCTCAGTACTTTTCCTAGCCCTCTGATCATAGGCCACAAATTCCCAATTTTCGGGGGGGGGGGGGTCGTTAAATGACACTGCTACTACCAGATCACTCCAAGCTTGTTCTTCAAGCTCTGCTTTCCGGGATTCCAAGACTGCCCGGTAAGTTGCTCTGGCCTGTGTAGACCTGTCTGGAGTGTTTAAAGCATTGAGGAGTGCTTGTTTGGCCACTCTACACTCTTTATTAAGCCAGCCTTTGTGGGCCTATTCTGGGTAAAGACTTTCTGGAAAGATTCCAATAGTGACCACATTAGTTCACAAAACCTGTTGTCCATGCCTGAGGTAGTAAAAGTTCTCTCTAAACTAGATAAAACCTGGGGCCCTTTAGCAGGCAACACATGGTGATGGAGTTTGGACATACCAATCCTGGCCCTTTTAATTCTTCTTTTGCAATTGGGTTGACATCCACCCAATCTAGGTGCTGCCTAATCACTCCATCTGTCATGCTGGACTGCCATAAAAAGCTAAGATAAAAAGGCTGGTGGTCACTACATAGGTCCCTTATCACCTCAAATCCCTGCATCAAATCCCAATGTCCAACCAAGAGGCAGGAATAAAATCGATTGCAGAAGTGCTTTGATGGTTTCTGAACGTCAGGAGACCAGGGACATCTGGACGGTCTTACACGTCTTACTAAGGTTTTGTCTCAATAAAACTGTAAACTAAATAAACATTAGGTAATAATCTTAAATAACTTACAAATTACATTTGCATTTGCACTCATGCAGAAACATTAACAAAACATAGAAATACAAATAAATAACAGCTAGGGATTTCAAGTATATTGGTTAAATCACACTTACCTTGTGGTAGGTGTTCAGTGGAATCATTCAACTCAACATCTGGGGAAGACTGTCAAGAAGAAAAACAGTAGAACATTAATCACAATTCACACATACTCCTATGGTAAATGAAAATATATTGGTGATGTATAGACTGCTGTTCTACAGATAGGGTTGTCAGTTTTTAACATGGAAGAATGAATTCATAACAAATCATAAATACAAGATATTGGGCCTCATTACACGGTAGGCGGTGAGCCATGGCGCTATTAGCGCCATGGCTCATGCCGGTAAAATACCGGCACCGCCTTGGCGGAAAGGGGATTTACCGCCCCATTCCAAGGTTGGAGGGGCGGTAAATCCCCCTTCCGCCATTGCCCTTCCCCATTCCCATTTCTGCCCCATAGGGCTCTATGGGAATGGGGAAGGCGCTAATTACGGCACCGCAATTTTGCGGTGCCGTAATTAGCTCCGAGGTCACTTAGCGGGTTGGATTTTAACGCCTGCAAAAAGCAGGCGTTAAATCCCCCAACCCGCAAAGGGACCTCGTAGTAAGGCGGTAGGGATTTACCGGTACCGGTATTTTACCGGTACCGGTAAATCCCTACCGCCATCCGTGTAATGAGGCCCATTGTCTATACCATGCAAATAAAAACAATACTAATGAATATAACATTTCTTCAACTAGGATAACAGATGGTATTTGGAGCTGGGTATTTACGATGTCGCTTATACATGGAAGTGTTTGGCAGAGTTCTTTAATCGCATTTATGTCCTCTGTCAGTGGTGAGGCGCAAATAATGTGCCTCGGGATGGTGAAATAAAAACATTTATAACTGAAACATTTACCTGCAACCAGAAAGCAACCAAAGGCAGGTTCTAATGCAGCCAGATCTAGTTCCTGGCATTCTTATCCTTAGTCCACAAATTCCTTCAAGTTATAGCACTTTTCTGGGACAGCACATTTCATTTTTGTTTTAGGCCTAGAAGTCCTTTTTGTGTACGTATTTGGTTTCTATTTTGGCTTGAAACGCCAGTGGCAGGCAGCAGACAGTCTACGTTATTTTGGCTCTCCCTTTGATTCTGGTGAATGGAGAATCCTCAGCACCATTGTTGTTTCAGACTTTCAATGAGATTCCTCAGGCTTAGTCAATCTAGTCGAAGAGGCAGTGGTCGAAGTGAGCGGGAACGGTCGGAGCGGTGCTCCACACTTTTATTCGTTACTGTTAACAGCTCCACTACTTTTTGCAACCATTTTCATCATTCTGGAGAGGTTCTTTATGAAGTTAAAACACACTTCTCCACTTTACCACCAGATATCAGTTACAGCGAAACTGAAATCTATTCCAACTCAAATGGCTGTCAACCAGCATGGCTGCAACCCTTGAGAAATGTGTTGCACGTTGCTCCTTCCCTTCCTACTCTGTCCCCCGCCAAAGTCACAGTTCCACTACTTTTTTGGTACACTTCGATCACTGCGAAGACGTCTTCTATATTGAGGTGAAAATGGTGTCTGTGTGGGCTGTTCTGGGCCCAATCGGCCTACCAGCCCTGCTTGATAAGCATGAGCAAAGGGAGGGCTTCAATTAGGGTTAAAGGAGGCTACCAGGCACCAGAGTAGTGCATTTGACCGTGCACTGATGTGCATTTGTTTTTTGCAAGACCGCTGTTTCCCTAATTACATTGTTTGGGAATATGTTGTTCCACCTGAATGTTATGATATATACACATCCTTTTAAAAACATTGTTTGTTTGTTTATTTATTTATAATGCGCTCCAGAACCTTATGTTACCGGGCGCAGAAACCAGTAAATGCAAAACTTACAATGTTACAATGTTATATGAATGAATTTACAATATTACAAAATTACTTGAATGTACAAATTAACAGTTGCCATATTTACATGAATGTACAGTTAACAATATACAGAGTTAGCAATATACAGAGTTAGCAGTTATAAACATAAGGGTTACTATCACATCAGGGTGCATTGAGTAGGGCTACACTTGTGAGTGTTCAGGTGCCTAGTCGTTGTTAGCGTTAATATGTTTGATGAAGTTCCTTCAGAATTGAAGAATTGTTTTTAAAGTGGCATGACATTGTTACATTGAGAGTTTTAAGAGTACAAAGTTCACATAAGGGCAAATGTTGCAGACCCTTTAAAAGCTTACAAAGGTAAGAGCGCTGTCGTGAGACAAACAATCAACCGGTTTACCAGAAACAACTGAATAGTAACGAGAAAAGGAGGCGGGAAAAGGAGAGGGAAGTGGGGGAGAGACACACGGGGTAGAGCGCCTCATGGCTAACGGGTCGGAGGTAAAGGTAAAGACAATAATGATTGACACTTGCTAAACCAAAGACAATTTCACATAAAGATAATTCACTGGCCCCAAGATCATTGTCCTGAAGCTTATCTCTCCTCTGAAATGAAGCCTTCTCCTTTGCATTCCATTACAGACCGGTGTAGCAGACCCATCGCTGCTGTACTCCACAGTACATGTCCTAGAGCCCCCTCAGCAATACAATGGGTGCGTCACGTGTCAGCCAATTTGACAAATGTTGATTATAACTAATGTTACTGTACAGTTAATTCCAAAACAAAGCACAGAAAACCATGCAAACCTACAGTGGGTTTACGGTACAGGACATACATGCTAATTGGACAATCCAGCTGCATGTACTGTAGGTACAGATTAGTCATTGGCTGGGGGGTTGGCACCATGCATCATCGGACAGTGCTTCAGTGGACTGTTCCCAATGGGCCCTACTACCGCCTGGCACCAGCTTCCTCAAAAGCACTTTTAAGCTGACCTTGACTGAGGCATACATGTAATGGTCCAACTTTTCACTGAATTTTATGTGGGTCTATGACAATCTTCAAAGGTCACCACAACACGAGACATTTTGTATCAATAAAATGGGAGAGAATATTGGGGCTTGAATGATTACATTAGGGCTACTCGAGAGGTACTATATGCAATCATTTATCATAGAGCATTTAAATAAGTAGGGTCTTTTTCTTTTAAGAAATTGGATCTGTGCAATCGTCTGCCACGAGTGGGAGGTTTTACCATGATCCCCAAATTGGCCTACAGCCTCATGTGTGGCCTACAACACCAGTGGTGGCCTGGCCTACAGGGAACTCTGGAGATGTCCAAGAAGCCTCTGCACCCTGGGCCTCTTTTGTGTGGTAACCTATTTTATTTCCAAATATTCGCACAGGGAAAGGGTTGGGCTTGCTGAAAAGTGTAATGTGGGGCCACTTTGAAAATGATTGTCAGTGTGTCTTGGTTCCCAGTCCACCCCTGGTCGCTACTGCACTGATGGAGGTGCTTCACGACCGAACATGAGATTTGCTTGGGAAACAGATTTTGAAGTGGTCAGAAGCAGGTGAGTGAGCTTGACTACAGTGTCAGGCATAAGTACGCACAGTACATAAAACATTGTGGCGCGACATCAGACAACCAATAGCACATTAAGAAATCTGAAATAAAACATGTCTTTAAGGCTCCCTAATGACACGTATCAGGGCCAACAGTACAAGGAACGACAAAAAAGAGAATAAGTAACAGGCAGCATCACTGACATACACTACAAAGAAAAGATTCACAACCCACATGAAAAGGGGGGAAAGCAAAGGGTCGTTTAAACCCAGTCCACAATATCGTGCTGCATCTTGCAAATATTAATTCTGAGTGTAACATGGGAAGTCTGTGACTGAAAGGAGGGACAGGCCAGATCTTCTGAATGCCAGAGCCCTATGTAAAATCAGCTATACTATCCGGGATGGGGTTTACTTTGAATGCAAGGTAAGAAGAATCACCACTCGTTTATAGAGCCCAGAACCAAGTTCAATGTTCCCCAAGTTTTCACATTCCCTCTCTCTACCTCTACTCCCTCAATGTGTTAGTCTGTCTATCTCTTTCCTATTCCTCCTTTTCTGCACCCCAATGTTGACCCTTTTCCTTTTTTGCCAGCACAGGCCACGATCTGATTGTCCTGTTGGGGGGAGGGCAAAATATGCCAATTATTTGGGACAAATGCTGCCATCCTTAGAAAGCTGATGACAATTGGTGCAGTATAAAAGCTCAACCGCATCAAATAACGGTGGTCATTCATTGATTCCAATGTGCTACTTCTATGGTAATTAGCCTATTGCGACATACCTTATTCTTACCACATACAGATATTTTGAATCTGTCAGTGTTGTACTGAGGGTCGCCCTACACTGGAATGCTAGACTAGCTTTCGCTTTCAATTGAAATGCACCAAAGACAATGAATGTTTTGAGGATAATATCATGGCAGTGGTTAGTTTTGACTAACAATAAGCCTAAAATGCTGGTCAGGCCCACCAAAAGAGAAGGTACAATGGATCTGCATTCATATTGTGGTGAATTGCTCTTAAAAACAACTCAAATATCCCATTTGTGTGAAATACACTATAAAAGTGAGTCAGTGGGGTGGAGATATATTCATCTAAAAGTCAAATATGGAGGGTGAAGCCTGGCTGCAACAGAAATTGTGGATTAGTAGAACAGAACCGGGGTGATCCTGACCTTCAGCTCTCTTATCTGCAATGTGCCTTGATTAAGAGGTTTGACAAAAGGCATCTACACACGGAACACTCTAGACCTGCCATTAATTTGCCAACTTCAGGAGTTTAACCCCTGCTGAAAGTCAATCGAACTTAAGACAACAAATGATCATGCCTGACCAAATCGCAATAGCACGTGTGGCATGATTGCAGGCCATGAAGTGCTAGGTGCTAAGTGAACATATGCCGATTCATCCACAAATCACATAGTTGTGATATACTAAGCTCCAAACAACTTGCCAGATTGTATTAGTTCACATGATGCACTTTGCCTGAAAAATGATCCTAGAAGGTGACCTTAGGGTTTGACAATGTTAAGACACTTACACCTCTGATCTGTGCTCACTAGTCTGGGCTTTGAAGAAGCAGTCTCTGCATCGTTTCATATGGACGGTCATACCCTGGACTGGATACTATCTTACAACTTCCTCCGACCCTTGATAAAACACCCAGCTGCAGACTGGTCAGATCATATAGTCCTAATGTTCCAACTTGAGGGTCGCCCCTCTGAAATCAAGCATTAGCTAAGAAGACAGACTGCAACCTAAGGGATAAACACAGTTTGAAAGCTGACTCGCGGTCCCAATTATCAGTGGAACGTTATCCACAGTCGAGCACATCTACAATGGTAGAGACCTTATTCAATTATGTAATTCTACCATGCAGTGAGCTCTCTTAAAACCAAACCCATAAACATCTCATGCAACGATAATCACTTGTTCTCACGAGAACTACATCAAATGAAATCGAAATTAAGAAACAGGCGAAAAGACCTCAGCAACAAGCACTGGACTGTACTAAAAACTGCCTGTAAGACTTAAAATGTATCTTATGCTGAAGAGACGAACGCAGTAGATAGTTCCTAGACGACTTTGTTTACCATACTGAGACACCTGGAGGAGCCTAATGCTACTAACAAGCCAGTTTAGCCCTTCGAAGTCTGTGTGATTATCTGCTAGTTTATTTCATGTATAAAATCAGTGTTGACGTCCCTTTAAGCTGAAACCCCCTGATCACCCTAGCCAAATAAGTTGAAATCCAACTCCTCCGCTTAGAGTGAAATGTGTCTTTTTGTCAGTGACCACTGACCAAACCCTAAACATCATCACGAGTCAAAACCTCCCCACCTTCCCAAACGTTCCCATCCCCTTCTTTTGTAGTGAAGGTGTGAGGATACACTTGCACTCCTGATAAGACATCAGTAAGTGTTCTTTCCAAGCGGCAACTGTTAGCATACCCTATTCCCAAAAGACTTATCTAAATTATTGACCCATAATAAAGGTGACATTTCTGCTGAAAATCTTGACCAAAGCTGCCTCTAGCAACCTACTGGCATTCACAGTAGATCATAAATTACTTGGAGACTGCCAGTTTGGCTTTTCACCTTGCAGAAGGCACGGAAAAAAGCATTGCAGACATTAAATACAATTCATTACATCTCCAGGGCAAAGATGATGTCAGTCTCCTGATGCTCCTGAATGTATAACCTGAATTCAAAACCATTGGCCACTCAATTCTTGTGACCAGAATGGATGACATGGTGGCAGTGGCAGAACTAGTATTGATGTTGGTTTTCTATTTCTGGGGGCCCAGACTATCAAGAGATTAATGTAATTCTTGTGAGTCTGCTGCCTCAATTGCCCCATTTGGAATTCCCCTGGTCTCATGTTTTTCACCAAGCTATTTAACATTAATGGCAAGCCATGCATTGCCTGATCTTACGGTAAGGTGTCTCCTTTCAAAACTATTCAGACAACATACAACACACAGATCATCCTTAAGCTGAGCAGGGATGCTGGAGAAACCACAAGCATGCTGCAGATTTCTTTACCACCTTTAATACATGAATGGATGTAGTTAAGCTACTTGGGCTTCAACCAATCCAAGACAGATACATTTCCCTCATCAAAATAGAAATGCGCTGAGTTTAAAGTTGCATACTATTTAGTATGCCAAAACTTTGAATGTGACTCTGGACTTAACTCTGTCTATGAGTGCCCATTTCAGTAGCGTAATCAGGTCTACCACCTGTTATGGAATACGTTTCTTACCTGTAACTCCTGTTCTCCAGCATTGGTATCTTTCATAGATTCACATGCTGTGAAAATTCCCTGACGTCAGGCTGAGAATCCTTGGTTACCTTTGGATTTCCTTTGCTAAAAGCAAGAACAACTTTCTATTTTGTGGGCTGTCAACCACCTAATGGGTGCATTTGGTCCCATCCAATGGGAGCTCGAGTACTTAGAGACTAGTCTCTCGTCCTCTTCCTCACTTCAGATTCTAATCACGTATTGAAGCTGATGGGAGTCCTCGAGTTTCTCTACATAGAATCTACAACAATATCTTCAATAAACATCTTTCTAGATGAAAATATGATTCAACTTAATAAAGTCTTAATTGACTACAGGATCTACAGTGGCTTGCTCCTATCCAGATCCTGCGATCTACAGATAAGTGGGGATGGAGGTAAAACGAAGACCCATGTTTAAGGCCTGTGCCACCTGTAGCCTCACAAATGTGCATGAAGAAGACAAACATACATATTGTATATATTGTTTGTACCCCCATCACACAATCGAACATTGCAATATCTGCAAAGGGCTTAGCTCAAAAACCCTTAAGGACAGAAACCGTTGACTAGTATGCTGGCTGAACGTGGGTAACTATCCAGAATATCCCTCCGATATTGAGTCAATGAAAAGCATGGCCATCCCCAAAGAGAAGCAACCATGCTCCAAGGAGAGAGCCAGGTCGGAGTCGGAGGAACGGTCGTTAAAGAAACATAAACACAGGGTCGGCCATGGCTACGAGCCGACGACAGGGCAGGATGTCCACACAGTTGAAGAGAAGAGGCCCTTCAGAGCTCCAGAACAGCCATCATCATTGTAAAAAAGGCCGTCATCGGACAAGCGGATCACAAACTGCCATCGAACAAGTCGATGACAGATAAATTGTCCAGCAAGTAGGTGGCAGACAAATCCAGCAAACATCATAGACACAAGTCCAAGTCCACGGAAGGATCCAAGGTCTCGTCTACAGGTGAACATAATCGTCAACGGTGACGATGTCAGAGACACATAGTACGCATGGCATACCAGATCCCCCAAGCATGGCAAGCCCTTAGGCCGCACCAGAGCACCACATCACTGGTAACCTTGTCAAGGGAAACAACCTCAGTGGCGGTGACCCCTGTGCAAGACATCTAGGAAGCCCAGAGGGCATACCAAGTCGCCCAGATATGTCAAACCATCAACCTCGTCGATGGTGTCACCACGTCCCACATTGATGGATGCATCAACGGTGCAAAAACAAGTGGCAACGGGGCATCACTCAAAGACGTCCAGCACATCCACTAATTGTAAATTCCCGTCAACAGCAGATGAAGTCTCTAGAAAAAGGCAGCTCATCGTCAGCATCGTCAACGACACTTGTCGACGGTAAATGTAAATCAAAAGAAGCCACAGGTGCAAGATACCAACCAGCAACCTACAGAAGCTGCCTTGTTGACAGTCCAAACACCATCAGCAGCCCTCATGCCAGAGCAAGTCGGGCCCTCACCAATTTCACCAATCACATAATCCGAGTTCATTCCGGAGGAGATATTACAGCACATGATCTATACAGATTTCAAGACACAGCATGAGCAAATGCAGTTTTCAGGCTCAAAGGAGTCTGTGATACGACAGGAAGCTACAAGGTCTTGAATAGGCCAGCTATGCCAATTAGGTCATGGCAGCAGCATCCTACTTCTGGACCAAGCCACTTAGGCTCAAAAAAGAGGAAATGCGGTCACTACTGGCTAATCTGCAGGCCTTGCTGTCGCTGCAAGTCCTCTCCTCTCTGTATGTGGCCAGGTGGCAAGGGATGAGAACGGTGATGTCTTATTAGGCTGTGCAGCGGTGTACAGAAACTAGGTCTTCTGGTAATGACATGGAGAATGCCATCCATGAGCATTCCTGGTGGCGTGTGAGTGATTGTACAGCTGTTGCAGTTTATTACGCGGTCACACTCAACTCAGGGAGTGACTTTATAGGGCCTACACAATCTATGGCTTTGGGGCAGTATTACCTACAGGATAGGCCTGGAACTGGGCATCAGCAAACAGCAGGGCACCGCTGGGGCAGCAAGGAGTTCAGCCAAGGATCTCCTCTGACTCCCCCAAGGGGTCCCAATCAGCTTCTAGTCTCCTGGTTCCTGTCTCCAATGAAAGGGTTAGACCTCTCTGCTGGGATGTTTCTTGCCACATTTCGGCAGCAGGTTGGCTCTTGGAATTAGTGGAAGAACTCCAGCTCTAATGCAAACTGGTTTATTTATAGGGCAAATGACATCACTAACTTGTCATGATTCTCGTGAAAGGGATTGGCTGGTTTTCACTATCCACCTCCCACCTGTGTGCTAATAGGACAAAGGGATGGGGGAGTGATTTGGGACAGCTGTGGGAGGAGAAAGCTTCATCATACCATTTTGACAGGTGGGCTCGGCAGGCTTTAGGACACAGAAATTTCTCAACATGGCAAGTGCCCTAAACTTCCAAATCTTTAAATGTATGAATATATTTTTAAATACTACATTTTTAGGTGAATCAGATAAGGCTAGTCTGAAGTCAGTACGCCTTTCCTATGCAGGGGTACAGTTTTTCTTCATTTACTCAGTGTCATGATTCCTGCCCCTCATGTCCCCAGCCCTCCAAGATGTCAGGCTGAAGCCAGGCCACAATCACCTACATGGCCCTCAAGAGCCTCTCCATCCCTCCAAAGACCCACTTGGAGTCAGACTTGGAGCTTGTGGCACCAGACTCACTCACTCCCATAGGATAACATTGGGGATTGGACTTGTAGTGCATTGATGGGGACAAGATGGTTGCCCCCACATATTTTGGTTCCCAGAACTGCATGTGCGGTCTTGTCTTTTGGGTGTGGTTCAGCCCAGAGACACCTGGGATACCCAGAGACTATTTAAGCCACACCCAGGCCGAGAAACATGCTTTGCATTTTCTGCACCTGCAGCGTGACACTCACCGTGTTCGGATCGGTCTCCACTAGGCCTGCATCTTTCTTCTGCGCTCAGCTCCTGCAAGAACAAGAACACTGTTAGGAACAGCCTTACCTTGCGGCGCTTCTGCCCATCATTCATCGCTCCTTCTGTTCTGCGGACATCTTCAGCGGTGTCATTCCCATCCCAGCACGCCGCTTCGTAAGGAAAAGGGAAAACAACAGAAAAAAGGCATTAGTAAGCATTCTGCAAATCTTCGCTTGTTTTTAAATACTGTACGAGCTTCAAACGCTTACCTGAATCCCAGCCGCTCTGGGGGAACTTTGTCTCTGGAATGTCTCATCCATCTGCAAGAGTGAAAAGACACTCCAGATTAGCGTGGAAACATCTAGAGGCGCCGCATACTGCGCTTATCCACCGCATTTGTTCTTCATAACCGGCATCCACGCTGAAAACGTTGCGGCACCTAAAAGACACCGAAAAAGAACTCAGTTCAATGCAAATACAAAAGGGGTGCATTTCGCATTGCGCTCTCACTCACCTTCAGCGCTACTCATCTCAGCAGCACGCCGCCAACCCCGGACGCCAGCCATCATCTAAGGAAAGAAAGGAACGAAGTTAGAGAACTGTTCAAAAGACTCATTATACTTACCTGTCGGACTTTTGCCAGTGAAGTAACTAGGCAGCAACAAGCCCGCATCAATCAACGCGCCCCTGCGTTGAAAGCAGGACGGAGAGCACACTATCCAAGAAAACAAGGTGAGCTGTGGATCAAAGGGAAGGGTTGGACCCCGGGGAAGAAGGGGTTCAAGCACACAGAGACAATAGGGAGTTAAACTCTACCAATCCTGTGTTTCAGGCCCAGTCTCCAGTCGAATAGCCTCCAGGGAAGGGTTCAAGGTCATAAGAGGTCAGAACAGGCTGAGTGACGTCCCTGTGGATACCAGGTGAGCGTTACACTCAGGAGCCATATCAGTGAAAATAAGCCACTTTACAGTCCCCATATTAATTATGACCTGCACGCTCATACCAACTTTCACATCTCTCGGAATCAAGGGAAGGCCCAAATCACATATTAATAACTTTAGTTATGTTTATCACACCAAAATCGTTTTGGCATGGCATGGTTTGGCATGGTTAAAAGGAGTTGACTGTCACCTTTAATAAAAGTCTGGAATTACTGTTTTGGCATGCATGCTGCCCTTTTCATGCGATAAAATGTATTTCTCCCATTTTAATCAAACTACAGTTTCACACTCCTTCACTGCGGCCCCCACCCTTGCACTCCTCCAGTTTCGTTTATCCTTAGACATGTGACTAAGCAGGGACTTGTGATATCCAGGTCACTCCTGCTGCAAAAACAGACATGGCTTATCTGGTCTTCACAGTGTTTCCGATCTAAGCCTTGTATTTTTAAGTAATAGCTCTGATTGATGATGCCAACCAGGCCTGTCTTCAGGACAGCAAAGGGGAGGTCCTAAAGCTTAGTTTCATGTTGGGAGAAATAACCATCCATGTACCATGCAGCAAATAGCCTTTAAACTCGCACATAATTGCAATTTTACACAACATCTTGTAAGGCTTTCACAGTTTCAACATACATGAGCTTTGGCTGCTTAGAGCACAATCTGGTATCCCATTGAAGATACTGTGCACTGCAGTTTCTTTATATGTCAGTGCAGTTCTCCATGGACTTATCAGCCACATGCCTTTATGTTCCTTCCTTAAAGGCATTGCGTATATCTTCGCATTTTTAATTTAAGGCCCATTTTCTTTCCATTAGATTTAGGTTCAACAGGCCTCATGTCTGACATCATTTCTGTGCAGGCCTTACATTTCGGTGAGCATTCACAAATGACTCTGGCCTCTTTATTTCTGCCCTTCAGGGGCTAGAGTTCACCCCACACAGCTCCCCAGAGCTGCACAATGACTGCCTATCCAGTTGAAACCCAAGAACTGGGAAACATCACCAAGGCAGAGAAAATGTGGTCTTCAGTAATGTCAGGCCCAGACCAGTGGCCATCCAATTTAAGCAATTGATGTGAGAAAATGATGATCGATTAATATGACAATCAGCCATAGATTGTAATAGTAGCCATCTTGGAATGGGGAAATCAGGGCAGGAGCACAGGCGTAAATACATGTCAAGCAAAAAAAAATAACAAATACATGGGGTCAAATGAATATTACTCTAATAAACTCCAAAATACACACATGGTTCAGTGGTTAATACATTTCTCTCCATGTTTCTGATGAATGTAAATATGTCGAAGAGACAGAACCAACTGGACACATCGGTACTGTAATTGGCCAATAAATGTGAGAGAAACAAAATGTGAAGCTGTAGAAGACACAAAGGAATGCGCAGCAACCTGAGCCTTATTTTGAAAGACTAAAACTAAGCAAGAGTGGTTACCAGTGATTGGACAGTGCTTAGGCAATGACATAACGCAGCGAGTAATCAAAAAACATGGTACTAGTCAGGGATCTAGGTGCTTGTGCATCCCATTTCAGCAGACAGATAGAAGAATAAGCAAAATAAGAGTGTCTCTAGGTAACTTTGAAGCTTAGAAGTAAACTATAGCAGCCCCTGAGGATTCAACAGACAATCTGTGCTCATTTCTGCTGAGCGGGATGCTATATTGTAAGTTGCAGGGTCTTCACAGAAGACACAGGTGACCAGATGTATGGTTCACTTTAGGCTTTATTCATCAGGTAATATGTTAGTTCAAGTCTTGGCAATTATATTACACATAAATCAGGAGACACCAACCAGACACCTCATTTATTCACAGCTCAGACCCAAGTGACTCACATGGAACATTCATTCAAGCACCTGCTCAACATTTTCTGAGCTGCACATGCACACACCATTCATCAACATTCTACCTTCGGACAACAAGGCCAGCATGACAAGTGCACAGGACACAGCACCTGTCCCTCCCTTAAACAACACAAACACACATCTATGTTGTGTCCCACTCTCTGAGCACCCGAGCGGGACACACAGCAGCCCCAGGATCACCCGGGCGGACAGGAAGGCTGCGATCATGCAGCATGCTGCACAGCAGGAGTCACCCTACGGGGATCGGGATCACCCGACCTGATACCAATACTGGGGTCACCCAGTGTAACTGCTCCTCGGCTCTGTGGTCACACAGGCCGCAGCTCCAACACAGGCTGTGGGCACACAGCGGGCACACAATAAGCACTGACACAGACACAGCGTTGCCACTTTCTAGGTCACTGCTGCAGTGCCCTATTTTCCTGGATCAAACTGTCCGCCTCAGGAAATCATGCTCTGGTCATCCTGCCTTTGCTGGAGACGCCCCATGCCACTTCTATTGTTGCAGGACAGGAAGAATACCTCTCCGTCTTCGTCATCCTCAGCATAGTCAAACTTCCTTTTCTGTGGCTCTGCCAGCTGGCTCACAGCTGTTTCGGGTGGTTTCCTTCCCGTTGCTCATCTCATCTCCTCAGTTGAGGCACTCCCTGGTGCTGGCCCCACTGGGCTGGCTGGTCATGGGGTTGGGAAGACACTTGAAAAATTATCTTCTTTCCTGCACCTCCCACACGTATGTCCTTTGGCTGGGCACTCATGTGCATGCGGCAGGCCCCATCCACACTGCGGCCATGATGGCGCTCCCGCCTTCTTTCGTGGCCACTCCCCTTTTCTTGCCGGCATACTTCCCTGCCATTTGCCCACAAAACACACCTCCTCCAGTTTCACCCGATTCATGGGGGCTTCCAACGAACTGCTGCTTGGATATGTCCATGGCAAAGTGACACACCTGCACCAACTGCTGGGCGCGTCCCAACTCTTGGCAGAGCTGCAGCCATAAAATATCTGAGTCCTGATCTCATCCTCCTCAAAGTTGCCCAGAGCGTAGGAGAGCACGATGTTCCGAAGCTTGCCATGAAACGCATCTAAACTCTCCCCTTCCTCTCGTCTCGTGCATCTCATCCTGAACCATTCAGTCACGGTTGATCATGGGCATAAAGTATTCATTCAGTTTGGCAATGGCTGCGGCATCTGTTTGGTCCCTGGGCCGCAAAGTATTGAAAAGTTTTTTGACTGCAGGGTCTGCTGAGTATAGCAAAGTTGGCAGTTTTGCCCTTTCTTTGATCTCAACTGCCTCAAAATACTGCTTGAGGTTCTCCACCCACGCCATCCAATGAGATCCTAGACTGGCAGGTGCTCCTACAACATCAAAAGTGTACAGTGGCGCAAGCTATCTATTCTGTCAATAAGCCCCTTGTGCGTCATTCTCCTCATCCCCAATCATGGGTGCCAGGCGTTGCACTGTGCTTTGTCACAAGGGCACTTGAGCACTAACTGGGAGCTGCTACCCTGTGGTGTACACTCGCCCAAGCAAGAGTATTACCTCCCTCGCCGCAGTCTTCTGGATTCTTGAGTTCCTCACATGTAACTGCTTTCTGTGGATGTTACTGAAGTCCTCTGCTGCTTGAGCTGGCACAGCGCAGTCACCCACAGCGCCCATGCACCCAGATCAGGCCTGCATGTGTCCTTATGGAAACACCCCCACCAGGAAGGATACATTTCACACTGTCCCCCCAAATCCAGGGCTGCAGATTTAAGAGTCTTCTCTCCCTCAGGGTTGCTCCAACACGGAGCACAGTGGAACACACCGCTAGTGGGGTCCGTTCAGTTGCTGTATGGGTTGTCCTTTTCATTGTTCGCCTGCTCTGGGTACAGCGGATGAGGGATACAGGCACCCACGTGTTTCCCGCCATCCCCTTACTCTGGGGACTGCTGGCAGCCACAGGCCAAGGCTCCAGCACGCAGCACACACCTTCACAACCGCCCACCCCAGGCAAGCACACACACTGCTCAACCACACCCTGCTGCGCAGGGAAATGCCAGCGGCCACCAATCACGCCACAGTGCTCCTCTTACTCACACTGCCAGTGGGCCTGGTATAGGCTCCAACACAGGCTGGAGGCACATGGCGGGCACACAATAAGCACTGACACGGACACAGGGTTGCCGTTTTCTGGGTCTTTGCTGCAGTGCCTACACGTGCACTCAGAGTCCCCTTTTATTGCCTCGAGTCATGACAAAGTCATGAATCGTGTTCTTAAACGGGCAACACGCCCCAGTTAAAGGGGCGACACACCACAATCCAGTCATCCATAGATCCAAACTGTAACACTTAACACACCATACTGACTGACACACACAAACGCACAAAACAGAGTTCTGAAAAACTGAACCACACTTCACCTGCCAGAAGCCAGAAGAAAGAGAGGCAACCAGGCAAGCCAAAAACAGGTATACATATGAGTCGAAAGCCCTATGTTCCAAGAGAATGCAACAGTGTGCTTCATGCATGTGACAAACTCCAAAAACGCACACAAACAGTAGGGAAGGGGAAAATTAATGAATCCTCCCAGTCATTCTAACACCATCCATGGAACTGGAGAACAACCTCCTCGGTCACATGTTGTAATGAAGGACAGTCAGCCACTTCAGGTAAGGTATAAGTAAGTCATTTATTCCAGTTACACTTAAGTTACAGAGAGAGACCCATTGGCTGCCACCACCTTGGCTACATATCTCTAACTGCCTGAGTATAGAACGCCAGTGTCCTAACACTCTCCCACTCATACATCACAATTCTCTGACAACGCCTCTGACATCATGCATTCCAAACCAGCTTCCATCCACCCAGCACAGCAAGATACAGCTCACCTCCCTTCCTTACTGGACACAACCATATCTTAGGCACATTGATACACCCATGGTCAGACACAACACGCTTCCTCTCTTTCACACCACATTCTCACAACACAGCAACATACCAAATCAGACACACACATTCTTACTGTGTTACCCTGCAATAGGGATTTAAACTGTGTTCATAGTAACACTTTCTACTAGAACTTTTTTTGTGTGCTTTAAACAATTTTTTATTTATAAAATCGCCAAAGCGTGCAAGCATCAGAGTGCTACAATTGCACAAGGACTAGAGGAGACGAGACAAAACATAAAAATGTCCTAGTCATGGGTCAGTCAGCGAATCAGGGAACTAGAAGTCAGCCAAATAGATGCGTTTTTAGATGCTTCCGAAAAGCCAAGTATCAATTCTCCAAGCAGAGCTCTAGTGGCAAGATGTGCCAGTCCTGAGCTGTCAGTAAGGAGAAGGATCGACCCAGGCCTCTGGCTTTATTAGCTTTCGGAACACCAAGTAAACCGCCTGAGGTGGGTGGAAGTAGTCTGGACTGAGCATATGGTTTTAATTGTTCCTTTAGATAGATGAGACATGCCGTAATAGCATCTGTGAGTCAATAAGAGACTTTTAAAGCGTATTCTGGCTGTAAGGTTCAGCCAGTCAAGTTTCTTCCTGCCTCGCGAGACATGCTCTTTCGTGGGAATGTCAAAGATGATCCGCATCACTTCATTCTGAAGGACCTGCAATCTCCTGATGCAGTTTTTTCTGGCACCAGCCAGCAAGGTGTTACAGTAGTCGAGCCGGGGCATAATAATTCACCTAACCAGAGTTACACCATTTTTTGGAGACAACAGAGGTTTCACTTGTCTTAATACTCTCTGATGGTATTGCGAAGTTCCTACTCTGTCGGCATGTGAATCGGCACTGAGTGAGGCATTCATATAGACCCCAGAGTTTTCACTTTGTCTGTGATTGATATTAATCTGTTCAATACTGAAATGGGAGTATTCAATGCTTAGCCTATCTCTGACCTGGGTAGAGCCGAAGATCATTAATTCTGTTTTTGTAAAATTTAAGCACATCCAGTTCTGAGACATCCAGTTATTCACAAAGCCGTAGATGTGATCAACTTGGGCAGAATCAATTGTATAGTTTCCACTCGACTCCATAAGGAGTTGCACGTCATCTGAGTACCTGGTAAAGCAAATGTCCAACGATGTCAAGAGATCGCAGAGTGGCCTAATATACAGATTAAATAAAATTGGAGACAGACACACATCCTGCGGGACACTGGAGGTGATTGACTCAGTATTTGAGGACGCATTACCCCAGCACACCCATGACTTCCTGTTGCTCATGAATGAGCGTATCCAGTTGGTGGCTTCATTAGAGCACTCCCCGAAGATGGGCAGTGAGTGTATTAGGTGCTGGTGGTCTAACAAGTCAAAGGCCGCAGAGAGATCCAAGAGAGCCAGCAGGCCGGTTTTACTTTGGTCAAGGATATTGAGCATCTGCATTTGAAGGTCTAGAAAGGCACTTTAAGATTATCATTTTTTTATTTTCACAAATAAAGTTTGCAATACAATCAGAAAGAAACAAGCTTCATAAAATTACAAACCTGATCACAAGATTGAGTCCAAAAGAGAAGAAAAAGAAGAAAAATAATCCCATATTGCATAACGCAAAGTAAATAATAAGAAAAATTAGAAGAAGAAAGAAAATTGAAAAGAGACCAGAAAAGGAGAAGAATACCGTGCTGCACTCTAAAGCCAGATTGTTTTGTGTGGAAAACGTTGGCATTTTCAAAATGTCTCTGCAGTTGCGATGTAGCTACTTTGTCTATGATTTTTAAGAGAAAAAGGTGTTGGTAATGGGGTGTAAATTGCTGGGATCTTTTAGGCTCTGGTTAGGTTTTTTTGGTACAGGGGTGACTGCCACCCCTTTGATGGTGTCAGGGACATTCCCGTAGGTAAAAGATGAGTTTGTAAAACATACCAAGAATGGAACAAAGATATCAGGGTGTCTTAGAATAAGTTTGGGTGGAATCATTTCACCGGGAGAGGATGTTGCATGCATAGGTTTGAGGATTTTTAGCATTTTGTCTTCTGATACACAGGAGAAGGAAAAATCAGAGTTGGAGGCTGGTTCAATATGAGGAGTAGTGATAGGACATTGGTTCCACCTGGGCAACGAGGTGGAGATTTTTGTACGGGCAGTTATGACTTTGTCTACAAAAGCTTGCTGCACCTTGTCGTAATATTCTTTTGTAGGCTCAAACCGTTGGGTCTGCATTTTTGGTTTCTCAATGTTTCTGTACATTTAAAATAGTTTTTTTGAGTCATTTTCAGCAGACTTGATTTCACTATTATGGAAGTTTTTGGGCCTCGTAGATTTGTTTTTTATATGTTTTTGTTAAAGATTTCCAAATGTCTTTGTGCTCGCAAGTTGGATTATTTTTCCCATAGCCGTTCCTCCCACCTTTTTTGAATTTTGATTTTTTTTAAAGCAGGAGCGAACCAAGAGTGTTGACTGGTCTTCTCTCTTATCCACCTAGATTTAACAGGGGCAACTTTATCCAGTTAATGGTTTAGTTGAGAATTATAGATCGAGACTAAAGACTCGGGGGGGTGTTGGTCAGAGTAGTGGGACAGAGCCACAATCTTTTAGTCGGGAGTCAAGTTAATCTTCTTTAAATTTCCTGCTAGTCACTCTTTTGGGCAGAGAATTGACTTTTTGAGGTTTGTTGGCAGGTGGATGCAACACTCCACAAAAGAGTGGTCAGACCAAGGGCAAGCACAGGTTTTAGTAATTTCCATGGTTATATTCCTTGTGGCCACCCAATCAAGGATGTTTCGCCCTGAGTGGGTGGGCTCAGTGTTTAAGATTTGAAAGTCCATGGCTGCTAGAGATTTTTGTAACTCTCTGGCTTTCTTGTCATCAGGGTTATTTAACCATTAGTTCAAGTTCCCAACTAAGATGGTAGCACTGTTTGGCTTATTAAGGGGGTGAAGTAGATGCAGTAGGTCCTCGATCAAATCTGGCATGGCCACTGGTGAGCGTTATATTCAAACAAAGTTAATGCAAAAGTTATCATTTGGGAGAAATGTTAGGTGACCGACTTCACAGCCGTCACAAGCAATAGACGATATGTAAGTTTGCAAATTGGATTTGGCCAAGAAGGCAGCCCTGTCCCCGGCACCCTTTATGTGGGTTTCTCCCAAAAAACTGTAGCCCTGTGGAGTAGCCAAGTTAATTTGCGGTCTGCTTGATTCATTCAACCAAGTTTCTGTTACACACATTATATCCAGGTCGTTGTGCTGGATATAATTGTAGACATCTAGCATGCTGTTTGAGTGGGCGGGTATTTAAAAGTTCTATATTGATAGCAGAGACTTCTAAAGAGGGTGCAGCAAACGTATTTTGTTGCATGTCTTGTTTATTTATTTTGTCTATACACACCGTAGACTGTGGTAGAGAGGGCAGATTTTTTTAATCTACTGAGATATGGTAATTTGCTTGTAACCGTGACGTGTGGTAATCTATATCAGACCAGGTCTGATGGGCAACAATTTGTGAGCTATCAAGATTAACATTATTGGCCAAGTTCATCGGCATTCATACTTTAATAAGCTTACTTCCCTCTTCCATAGATCTAGAAACCTATCCTCACCAAACGTATACATGACTGTCTATAACATATGTATCTCTTGCGTCTTCCCACACATACACTTCTTCCCACAATCTCACAAAATATCACCAAATCGCTGCTGGCATATACATCATCCCACAATATATCTCGGCTCACCAGTGGCAATACTCCCTATCACCATATCACCAAAACACTTAGAGCATAATTCATACACTAATATCTTGCCGAGCACCTGGCACCGGTCCCACTGACCATGTCACCAATTCAATGCAGGCATATACATCATGCCCCAATGTTTTAGCGCGCACACAGCAACACAAGCAACACTCCCCATATAAAAAAAAAAATCAACGCTGGCATGTACACATGCCCCAATATCTTGATGTACACATGGAAATGATCCTCCATAGCTCAAACTTCACCTTATCCCCTTATCCTCTTCATAAATCTCCTCTCATTCACTCCAAACATTTCACTAGAATACTTCACAGAAATGCTAACTATAATAACATCTTTTCCTAAACATTCCTTCTAGACAAAAATATATTTTTACGCACATGTCTGACATTGACTAAAACTTTAAGTCTCTGTTGTGGTTACTACTCCTGCATAATCGACCCAAGTAAATGCCACCCCTAAAAGTTCATTTCCCGCCTGGGCAGCTTTAACCACTGTGAGAAACCCGAGGGTATCCTCACACCTACTCCCCTTGGATCCTCTTCTCAGCTGGCCAGGGAAAGGCCATCGCTTTTGGATTCTGACCCTGTGGACAGAGAAGCAAGGAGGGATCACCTAGGTGGAGGGTCCTTGGGGATTGGAGAAAGGATATCAACAGGCAAGCCATGGCATCATGCTTTAACTTGTAAAGACCAGCCTAACCTTCCCCTGGCCTTTATGGGCTATTGTAACACATTTCCCTACATTTTCCATCATTTAACACACTATGGTACTGGGGCGATGAAGAGGCAACTAAGAGTGATGAACACTAATAGGTAATTTCACTAGTCTAGTACTGAGACAAGGAAGAGACCTGCAGAGTATTGTAAAGATCAGGGATGTCCCTTTAACTATGGTCAGGCAATTGGACTAAATGACCCACACCTGAGGTCACTTGACAATCCTCATGATTATAAGAGCACAGGCAGTTCAAGAGGGCAGGATGGATAGAGAAACCTGCACCACCTAGGAGAAACCTGCTTGCAGGAAACAGGAGGTGTGGCAAGATGCGTGAAGGGAACCGGAACGCAACCTGAAGGCTGATACACTTGGCGAGGCAGAGCGGAGAGAGGGAGCAGGCAACAAGTTGGCAGGACACAGCAGAAGGGCCGCGAGAGGGCCTGAAGTGAAGCAACCGCTTTAGAGGGTCACGGCGCTCATGTGCCCAGAGAGCGCTGATCTGCCTACAGAGAGAAGGCTAGCAAGTGTGTGCAAAGCCATGTAACAGGTGGGAGAGACAGCTGGATCGCTCAAGTGAACAAGCAGCAGAAGCAGCATTAAGAGGTGGGTCGCGTGCCAATAATGGAATGCTGAAAAGGCCGGTGAGCCTGTCAGACACCAGTTTGGAAAATGGGTGGTCAGGAAGGGGCAGAGCTCTATGCTAAGAGTATAATATATGAAAGGAACATGCAGAGAGACTGAAATGTCCTGAGAGACACAAAATTGAATGAAGCATTAGTGCAAGAGAGAACCTTGCGTTACAGAAGAGAGAATACTTGAAATCCTGAATAGCAAAGTGAGCGAGTAACATTTGTGAGCTCCAAATGCACTCTTTTATTCTGAACAAACTTAATGCTTTATTGAATACCGTGCATCATTAAAGAACAACAGCCAAGAAAGGGGTAATCGTTTGCGTGACCTGTGATGGGTGGACTGTGTGGTCCATCAAATGTGCCTAAATCGAAGGCCCTGTCTGGAAAGCAAATGAATGGAAGAATTAAGAGTGTAAACCTTGCATTGGTGATGCATCAAAACTACCCTTGGCAAGAGGGTTTGGTAAGGATCCCAATCCTTTGAGAATTCTTTTGTTTGAACTCCAAACTTTCTAACTTGAACTTGGGAAGGGAACCCCATGAGTTTTGTGGAACTGTCTTGAACTTGGGGAAGGGAACCCCACATGGTTTGTGGCACTGTCTTGAACTTGGGGAAGAGAACCCTGAGAGGTTTGTGGAACTGGTTTGAAACTGGAAAGTCAGGAGCTGGAAGAAGCTCAGAACTCTGTTTGGAACACTATTTCTCTTATTGCCAACATCCCTACACATTGTTTAGCTTTAGTTGTGAGGGTAAGTATAGGTTTTGGATACAGACAGACTTTTAAGTTGAATTCTTTGACTCAGACTGTCCTTATTTTCTTTAGGTAGGGAAATCCCACCTTATCTTAGGGCAAGTTAGGCCTTCATCCATCCTGACATTTAAGTTAAAGTGAGTTTGTTTGAATTTTGAATCTGTTGTCTGTGTCTTGCTTCATGATGCCTTTACACCACTCAATTCTAACTTTCTGATGTCTAAACATCTCCGTTTCAACAATACCCGCCACACCAATCCATTTCATTTAGATCGATTCAACATTTGTTGACATTCCCTTACTGTCTGTACTACACTTATGCAATTCTAACACCTGCAAATGCTTTAAGTGTTATATAGCTATGTTATGTTATGGTTACTTATATAGCGAACGTTCACCCAGATGTATCTTGGCGCTAGAGAGAAGCAGGACCACAACTAACAGGAAATAGAGAGGAACCAGAGACAAGAAGTTTCAGAAAAGGTGAGTCTTCAGAGGCTTCCGAAAAGCCAGATGATAAGGCAGGAGTTTAATGAAGGAAGTAAGGAAGGCCGTTCCACAACAGTGCCGCTGAGACAGAGAAAGCACGGCCACGCAAGGGTACGTAAAGCATACCGGCAGAGGCTGACCGTAAAGGGCGATTGGATACATATCGCTCAAATTTGGTAAATAGGTACACAGCACCTATACCCTGCACAGCCCGATGAACGATACAGAGGGCCTTAAATTGAACACGTTGTGCCACAGGCAGCTAATGGAGAGAGCGCAGAACAGGAGTTATATGGGATCCATAGGGGGTACCCGTAGCTAGCCTCGCCGCTAGATGTTGAAGGCGTTGAAGCCTACCAACCAGCCCCTTAGGTTGCTCCAAGTATAGGGAATTGCAGTAATCTAGCCTGCTCAGAATCATAGCTGCCACTATAAGAGGACGGAGTGATGCTGGAATCAGATGGAGCACTTTCCTCAATATTTTAAGCTGAAAGTGACCATGCCGGCACAACAAGGCTGCTTTGGCCGTTAGGGAGAGATCAGCTGACATAATCACTCCAAGATTTTTTACCTTAGGGGAAGGCGCAGGATGAGGGCCAAGAGAAGAGGGCCACAAAGAAGCAATCCATGGTGAGGGATCAGTAGGGGAAACCACCACCAGCACCTTGTTCTTGTCCCCATTCAATTTCAGCCAGTTATGGCCCATCCACTCACCAACGGCAGTCAGGCACTTATATAGGCACGTGGACACCCCGGCCAGATCCAGATGTAAGCGGATCAACAGCTGGGTATTGTCCATGTACGAGTAGCACCTGATGCGGAGGGAGCGGATGAGGCTAACCAGCAGAAAGATGTAGATATTGAAAAGAATGCGGGACAAGGCAGAACCCTTTGGGACACCACAACTGAGATGTGAGGGTTTAGAAAAGAAAGGTGGCAGAGAAAGTTTGGGCTCTATCTGTCAAGAAGGAGCCAAACCAGGTCAATACCTGGCCCGAGACACCGATCTGGGTCAGGCGCGTGAGCAGGATGGCATGATCGATGGTGTCAAATGCAGCTGAAAGGTCTAAGAGAATCAGGGCGCCGACACCGCCCTGGTCGACTAGCCTGGCCATATCGTCCTGCACAGAGACAAGGACACTTTCTGTGAACCTGCCAAGGCAAAAACCAGACTGAGCTTGTTCAAGCATCCTGGATGACTCCAAAAAGGAAGACAGTAGCGGAAAAACCAGTGACTCAAGAAGTTTCATGAGACAAGATTTAATTCCTAACAGCGTACCTTGTCACATCCTTACACACAAATAGCACCATACCTCTTCATGGTTCATACAGCCATATTTTGAGTAACACATATCTGCTATTACAAATTCTGCTATCATATCACCATGGTCTTAATTATGCCACCGGTCATTCAGAGACCTGGAACTAACTTGGCAAACCTCACTCTCCTATGTAGCGACATGGCACCCCTAGCGCGCCCTTTCCCAGGGTTGTTTGTCTCCTTTGACCACATTCCACAGTGTCTTCCAGAGCTGTGGTGATGACATTCCCAACGTCTCGAGATCCTTTCCTCTAATCTTCCCATGTGATGGTTGAGACATCATTTCTCCAGACATCTTTAGATCCACCATTCAAGCACTGGTCCTATCCCACCTAGATGGAGGCAATGCCCTCCTCACAGGCATGCAGTCATCCCCCCTTGTGCCCCTGACAAGTGTCCTACATGTGGCTGCATGCCTCATCAAGGGTCTATGTAGATACGACCACATCACCCCGGCCCTCATTGACGTTCACTGGCTCCCACTGCACGCATTAATCACCTTCAAGTCTTGCTACATCATCTATAAGGCAGTCACTAAGCTACCTTGTGGAGAAACTCAGCATCTCTGGTGGACAGCGAACCACCAGAAGGCAGGGCCCATGCAGACTTGAAAGTCGGTGAACCAAAAAGGAAAGGACCAGAAAACAAGCCTTTTCTGCCTACGCCCCAAGACTATGCAACTTGCTTCCCAGCAGCATCAGACTCACCCCCACGTTTCTACAATTCAGAAAAGAACTCAAGACCCACCTCTTCAAGCAGTCTTTCTTCCTTAGCATCTATGCCATCACGTCGCCTCCACGTGCCACCTGACTCGCTAGACGCTGTCCAATCCTATCCTCCCTGCCACCCTGTACCCCTGCTCTGGGCCCCTCTGTATCCTACCCAGCTCTAAATCTGTTCTGTTACCTCTGAAAAGCACTCCATTGTGTATCTGTATTGTTGCATACTTCTGTAAAGCGCTCCATTGCTTCTCAAAGCTAGGTCCATGCTCCATAAATACTATAATACTAGTAATATTAATAATAATGAATAGCAAAGTTTTAGAGATCTCCACTCCAACATACTTGCCATGCACCGCTCTATCCCCCATAAGCATCGCACCTCTCGAGGACCCTCAGGGCATGCAAGCATGCACCAGCACAGCTCTGCTGTTTCATGGGCCAGGGAGTTACTTTCTCCTTTAAACCTTGGATAATTTATTCTCTGGCAGCTTCACCATGGACCGCCGCCTCACTGGGACCATTCCCAAGGTAGCTTGGCTTCTCCAGGCAGCTTCCACCAATGCCCATTCAACGTGCACAGTGCTCACAGTAAATCAAACGTTTCTCTCCTATCTTAGCACTTTTCCTGGCTTCTGCATGAGTGTGCGTCGCACCTATGCCTTACTGGGGGTTCCTCATTAACTTTCCTTGCTAGCAGGCACCTTCTATCACTGGCATACAGCTCTCCTTGCCTTTCAGACCGGCCATCAGGGGTTTCGCCTCTTCCCTCAACTACCAACAGCACTACAATACCCCTTTTCCCCCCTTCAACCACTACCCTGAATTGCCCCCTTAACGAACCGGGTGCCCCAGGTGATGGGATACTACTCTTAAGGGCAGTGAGACCTCGCTTCCTGCACCCCCCTCAGCAGCATCTTGGCGTCACTCTTGCCAGTTCCAGATCCCATTTCTGCACACCTGAGTCCTTCTTCAAGACAAACTCGTCGCCCATGTTGTAATGAAGGACAATCAGCCACTTCAAGTAAGGCATAGGTAATTCCATTATTCCACTAACATTTAAGTCACAGAGAAGGACCCACTGGCTCCCACCATCGAGGATACCTATCTCCAACTGCCTGAGTATGCAACGCCAGTGTCCTAACACTCTCCCACTCATGCATCAACATTCTCTCTCCGCCAACACTCTCTCTGACATCATGCATTCCAGACCAGCTTCTATCCATCCATCCAGCACAGCAAGATACAGCACTCCTCAAACGGGAAAAGGACCTGTGTCCAGCTGATCATTCCCACACACGAAGAAGAGAAATAAACAATTGAGCTACTACTTCAGCCAAAAGGAGACACTCCACCTATGCACCCAACTCCAGGGCAAACAAAGTGTCCATCTGTCCAGTACTGCCTCACACAAATCTCAGGCCTGACAACTCTTAGCAGAAATCACACTCTACAGTACATATCCATACTGCATCCAGTTGACTGCCGTGCGATACCAATACACCCTCTACTACTTCACATATACATGCGCACGGTGGTGCAAAATACTGAGACCGACTGCCTCACACCTACACAGATGCATGACAGAATATTGCCAGTGTGTATCCGGCTGAATGCACGCTGGACACATCTCACAGCAGCAGTGCATGCAACTAGCATATTCTATGTGCACCTTGACATCCACCATTCATGCAGCGGCAATAATCAAAGTGCACATGTTGTTTGCACACACACACATATACTCAGAATCCAGCATTCTCACGCTCACCCGGGTTACCACAACATAACCTAAATGCCCATGTCATTGCATTCCTATTTTCCACGCCCTGAATTACAGCGTACTAATAGATTTGTCAAATTTTAATTCTCTGTGATCCCAACTTTTAATCAGGGGTGTACTCCTATAATTTAATAAATGAAACTCCTTGAAAATCCAGCAATGCAACGCATAACATTGGGTGCGCAACACTGGACCCTTCTCATCTCAAGGGCCAAAACACTTACCAATCATGCAATGCTACAATAACCCAGAAGGACATTACACAAATAAACTGTGTTACAACTAACCTGGTAGGAACTTACATGAATACACAACATTGACATAAATGCTAAATTTACACAGCCTCACTGACATCTACATCTTACGGCATTCTAAAACTAAGCTGCAGCTAAACTAAATCAACAAACTGAGCAATTGGTCAAACTATTTTGTAACAATGGATCCAGTAGAACTCAACATTATCAGTTTGCCAAGATCGTGGAACGCCTTGTGCCAATGGCATGTCCTGGATAAAACCAGGACTTCAATTGTCCATGACTTGAGAACAAAGAGCGTTGGCCCATTGTAAACCAGGCTTTCAAGAAAATTACAATGAGTCGCCATAATTTGTAAGCGCAGGTGGGAGCCGCCTTTCACGTCAATCCCAAATCTGAAATAATTGTCCCCAATCCAAAGTATGACGAACTCTTTCAGGCTGGCACCTCCACTCTCCAGTGCTTGAAATGGACATACGGAAAATTAGTAACAGGTCAACCAAAACAACATTCCTGTGAGACACAACCATTTTATCATCAGCGATAATCCAGGAAGTTGAGGATGAAAGATACTGCTCCCCTTGTCATTGTGCAGCACATGAAATCAACACACAGTGGTACATTCTGTGGATGGGGAACCGTTCGGGGAAAAAAGCGCAGCATTCAGAAAACATTTCTCCAAAGCCTGTAGAAAGAAAGGACCCCCTAGTCCTAGGCATTTTCACTTGTTATGCAGTGAGGACCCCACAAGCACCTTCAGGAAGACGGTCAAGCATGCCTTTGGGAATCTCACAGACCGATCAATCAAAGTCACCAGTATAAAATATATCAAACACGCACCTGAGGGAAGGACTCACTGGTTTAACAGGGCTCACATTGTCAGCATAAATCAATGCTAAACATAAAAGACTCTGGGGGTCATTCCGAGCATGGAGGTAAGGTCTAAACCATGCCGATAATGATTTACCGGCATGGTTTTCCGCTCCATGCCATTCCGACCCCTCAGACCGTAAATCACGGCACCGTAAACTACAATGCCGTAATTTACAGTCTTGGGTCGCGCGCGCGCGCCGCACCATGGCGAAATTAACGGCATGGCGTAAACCGGAGCTGATTCCAAGTAAGGAGCACACGTAAATTACAGCCTCCTCAAGGCCGTAAAGTACCTTACCGGCATGGAGTACATACAGGCATCTCAGAGAAGGAGTAAAGAACCCTGAGCAGTGGGACCCAGAGCCACAGGTGCACACATGCAACACAGACGGAGGCCAGGAGTCTGCCACAGCAGAAAAGGAACACACCCACACACCACCCCCCTCCCACACCAAGATGACACCAATCAAACAAGCAAGGCCACAACCACACAAACCCCTGCAACAACAACACACCCCCCCCACTGAGGAGACACAGGGAATAGAAGGAGGGGGGAGCCAGGCCCTGCATGCAGCACCAGTGCAGCCTCCGTTACCACCCCAGCAGCCCCCATGCACACGCAGCATGTCCGGCCGGTTTAGGAGAAGTCCTACAAGATAGACACCCCTGACCACCTAGACTGTGACACCGTCACCACCATATTGCGCCACAGACACAAGAAAAGCGAGCACCATACAAATGTACAGTGCCAACCCGGCACAAGTGATGGTGTTGCCTGTGCCCCACAACCATGCCAAAGGCACCCACCAGCACACAGTGGCATGTCACAACCGTCCATTATGCGGCCACATATACAAGTGCCGTTACACCTCCCCAAGCACACAAGGGTCCACCAATTCCCAAAATGGACCACCCATGAGATACACAACAGTAAAGCTGGACCTAATGCAAATGGAGGCATGCTAAATGACAATGGTGCCCCTGACAGCACCCACAGGTCGTATGTGGACCAGCTTGGCATGCACGTTGCGGACAGCAACTGCAAACAATACCACTCCCCCTACGTGCAGATGGAATGCAACGCTACCAAGAACTGCACACATGGGTGGGCCCGACACCAAAAAACTACACATGACTCAAATGGCCAGCTGATCACCACGCCACCGCGCCACATGGCCCAACATGCAGGATGACCTGTCTGGCTGGCTGTTGAGTCGTCTGACTGTGTCATGCAAGTGCACTGGTGCCATGGGGTGGGTGCCTGCATGAACCAACTGCGTTGAAATGATGAAGCCACTGTACGGAGTTCACCCAAAAAACAAACCTGCCACAGAACCAGTGCAACGGCACATGTGAACAGATTCCCACTTTGCCAGAATAAGGCACCCACATCACACTACATCTCCACCAACTGACAAAGGGCTAAGCACACTACACCAGCACCACTCATTGGCGGACACCACAACCGCAAGCGCATATCGGAGGACACACTGCACATGCACAATGTGGCATCCCCCAGCCTTGCACCACATTGGAGACCCATACCTGGGAGTGGAATTCACGGAGGGCAGCAGGGGTACGAAAACACGTCACCGGCATGCCACCCCCATAGGAGTGTTGGGAATCCCCATAGAATGGATCAGAGCAGGATGAATACCATGCTCCACAGACTACAGCCATCACACCCAAATAAGAATGAACACAGTACACAGCACCACAATGATCGGACATCAGGACCCCACATGCAACAAAGGAACATGTACCTCAAGATGTCCACACCATCGTTCATGGACCATCATGTATACAAAACACCCCCCTGCCTTACATTGCATCGGACACATTTGTGTCCCTGATCGTGCCCAATACATCCATGGACATGTCCAGATGGCCATCATTGGAACCCTGCCATGACAGCCAAGTACTGTTCTCCACCATGACAGTCCACACACCCACCTCATTTGGCGACACATGCAGCTGTTGTTGGCTGTCCCTTGACAGCAAGCCACATGACCCCTGTCATGAACCCCCTGAACAGGCCCATGGGGCAACCAGACTATGGCCATACCCGTCCATGCGTATATATGAAGCAGTCACCAGGCTTACGTGATGCACATATGTGCCGGCGGACCAGGACTGGTGGCTGACCCCTCCAATGATATCTGGTGTCGAATGGGCCCATGCCATATGTGCAGATGGACAAAAAGTGCATCCCTACATGAGCGGCTATCACCCCTGATATGGTACTGCTACAATCACAGGACGAGGCGGTGAAGGCAGAGGGTGCAGTGCCAACAAAGGTCCATTGAGGCTGTGCACTTGAGGGCCATGTAATGCTCTGTACTTACAGTGGACAAGGTCTCCAGGACACAAGTCAGTAGAGGGTGTCATGACATGGGCACACAGGGCAACGGACTCGTGCATACTTGTACACCATGCACTGGCAGTAGTCAATAAAGAAATGTGCAATGATCAATGTCCACAACGGTTGAACTTTGCGACACCAATTGTGTATTGTGATAATGAAAAAAAAATAGTGCTTACATCAGCAACTGCCCATGCCCCCTCCCCCCAACTCCAGAACACACCATCACCACCCTCCCCCCTCCCCCAACTCCAGAACACACCATCACCCTCCTCCCTCCTCCCCCCAACTCCAGAACACACCATCACCCCCCTCCCCCCAACTCCAGAACACACCATCACCCCCCTCCCCACTCCCCCAAACTCCAGAGCAGTCGTCCCATGTAGGGTGTGGGGCCCACATGTGGCAGGAATGGCTAATGTCTCTTGCTCGCCTTGTCTGGGGGAGGCAAATCCCGGTGACGCAAGGAACGCTGAGTGCGTCTCTCCGGGCTGCATTGCGTGGCCTCACTTGTCGCGGACATGTCCTGCTGTGGCTCCGTATTGTGTTGCTCTGCCTCAAGGGCATTCGCTATGCGATTCAGGACATGGCATAGCCGGGTCGTGATGTCCGTCAGGGAGTCACACAATCTGGTGGTGCAGTCGGTGAGGGACTGCTGCATTTGGATTAGTTCCTCATGTAGTTCTGCCCTGGCGATTGTCCTCAATATAGTTCTCAATGAGATCGCTCAACTGGCGCACCCGGTGCTGGTAATGAGAAGGGAGACCATCTGAGGATCAACTTGCACCAGCATGCTCTGCAGGGGGTGGTATGGGTGGACTTGGGGGAACAACGTCATACCCCTGCGGGTCAAGTGCAAGACTGTGCACGGGTGATTGTGCATCCCCGGAGTCGCTGCATGACGCCAGGGTCACGAGGCATGGCTCCGGCAAATAGGGCTTAAAAGTAAAGTGGACCAAACAGGAATCAAGGAATCCACGAAGGTTTTTTGCTGTCCCATCGTATTTGTCTACAATGCCGCCCAATAGTACACTTTCCTTCGTGGCAGAGTCACTGGATAAGACTAAGGGCCTCATTACACGGATGGCGATAAGGATTTACCGGTACCGGTAAATCCTTACCGCCTTACTACGAGGTCCCTTTGCGGGTTGGGGGATTTAACGCCTGCTTTTTGCAGGCGTTAAAATCTGACCCGGAAAGGGACCTCGGAGCTAATTACGGCACCACAAAATTGCGGTGCCGTAATTAGCGCCTTCCCCATTCCCATAGAGCCCTATGGGGCAGAAATGGGAATGGGGAAGGGCAATGGTGGAAGGGGGATTTACCGCCCCTCCAACCTTGGAATGGGGCGGTAAATCCCCTTTCCACCAAGGCGGTGCCGGTATTTTATCGGCATGAGCCATGGCGCTAATAGCGCCATGGCTCACCGCCTACCGTGTAATGAGGCCCTAATTGTTTTAACGCAGCATTCTCTGCCTTAAGGTTTTGTACTTCGGTCGTTAGTTCTTGCATGCCGCGCATAAGATCTTGAATGGCCACCTCCATGTCTGTATCGACTTCAGTTAGGTGGCGTCTCAATCTGTCACAGGTTTCCCCCTTTCTCACCTGTTTTCGCTGCTTGATGGACTCTTTAAGAGGAGTTTTCTTCCATACGTCACGGGTCTTGTACAAGCCCGCTCGGCCGCCATCGGCTTCCATTGTTCGTTCAGCTTCGATGTCCAGGATCAATAGGAAACTCCAGGAAGTCCAGGATAATGAGAAGGTGCACTTGGAGGCGGGTGCATGGAATCCGGGAAGAAGGCTGAATAAGAAGGAGAAAGGATAGTAGGGGAAAGCAAAGGATCCGGGAACCAGGAAACAACAGAGTTCCGCGAAGGCAAACTACATAGCACACGTCTAGCCACAGCTAACAGTAGCGTTGCGACGCGTGGGGCCACGGGTGTGTGGCTAATTTATAGAACGTGCTGCATCGGACGTGAAGGCTGGTAAGCAGCGTTCTGTGCTTACGGCCATGTTGGAAGTACAACAGAGTGTAAGCCCCCACGTGTCAAGGACCAGGAGGCCCAGAAGGGGCGTGTCCAATGGTTCATGACACAGAGTGCTCAAGGACCCCGGTCAGATGCAGAGTGTATGCAGCGGGAAGCAGAGCTGAAGGAAGCTGTGAGAGGGCTGTGGCGGACTGTGGAAAAGGAGCCAACGTGACTAGGAAAAACTACGGTGTGAGGTCCGGTCTGCGAAAGACACATCGGTAGCAGGAACAAAGCCACAGAGAGCTGCTGTGGAGACAGAGTGAATCGCTGCACGAGAGTTTATGGTGGCTGGAGGCCTTGCTGGAGCGCCGTAAGCACCATGCAGTGACTCAACCTAGACAGGGGGACACCGAGACAGCAGGCAAGCATGTGAAACCTGTGTGAACTTTTGAATACTGATCTGAAGGAAAGCAAGTCCTTTTGAATATCGATCCAAATGAAAGCAGAATATTTTTGAATACCGATTAGAATGAATGAAAGCAGTTTGTGGAATTTAACGCTATAAAGGAACTGTGTAACTTGAGAGATCAAGCATTGTCAAGAGCCACAGGAGAATGTGAAAGTGCAACAAGTGAATACTGGCAAATCAAGCAATGGTAAGGCATCACGAGGATGTGAAATGAGAATAAGCCAAACATCACTGTAAAGTTGAAACAGTCGCAACGTGCATACAGAGAAGAAGATGCAAGAAAGATGTGTCGGTTCCGTGACCTTTAATGGGTGGACCGCGTGGTCCAATAACTGCGCCTAGACCGAGGACACCTACCTATGGAAAAGGCACTTGTGATTGAATATAAAGGAACCTTTGTGTGAATTGAAATTAAGGAACTGTACTTTGTGAAATTGGTGACATATAACAAGGAATTGTATGTTTAAGAAGTTGAAAGATTTAAAGGCTTAGGGAAGGGAACCCCTGTCAATTGTGAACTATTTTGAACCTTGGGGAAGGTAACCCCTGTGCATTGTGAACTATCTCTAATCTTGGGAAAGGAAACCCGTTTGCATTGTGAAATATTTTGAAGCTTGGGGAAGAGAACCCCTTTGCAAACAAAGAGCTGGAAGAAGCTCTGAACTGTTATCCGAACACTTATCCTTTTGATGCTGATATCCCTACATGTTGTATACAAGTAGATGTGAGGCCAATCATCGGTTTTGGACACAGACAGACATTTACTTTGGACTTCCTGACGCAGACTACCCTTAGTTTTATTTAGATAGGGAAATCCAATCTTGGCATAGGGCAAGATAGGTCTTTTTCCAACCTTCTTTTTATTGTAGCCCAAACTTAGGTTCGGTTGTCTGTGTCTACTTCATGATGACTTCACAAATGAAATTGAAACTCAAAGAATTCTTCCATAATGGAGTAGAAGAAGAGACAGAGGATGAGACAACTAGAGTAATACCTCACATCTTTACTATGAGAGACATAAATGACACAAAGCTATTACTGGATGAAAAGGGTGAAGTATGTTGATGGAACGGATTAACTGGGGTAGAATGGATGAAGTGGGTGGAACGGGTGTAATGGTAGGACGGATGAAGTAGGTGGATGAACGGGTGATGTGTCTGGAACTGGTGAAATGGGTGGAACCGGTGATGTGGGTGGAACCAGTGAAGTGGGTGGAACAGGTGAAGTGGATGGAACGTGTAAAATGGCTGGAACCAATGAAGTGGATGGAACGTGTGAAGATGACTTATGTGGAAGGATGATACATGGAAAAAGGTAACGTGGGTAGAATGAATGAAAGGAGCAGTGCATAAAATGGTTGGAGTACATAAGGTGGCTTGGAGTGCATGGAAGGGATTGGAGTGCATGGAATGGCGTGACTTGCATGGAACGGTTTGGAGTGCATGGACCGTTTGAAAGAGCACTGAAAGGAATGGTTACGAGTGCTTGAAACGGCCATAATACATGGAACAGTTCGGAGTACATGGAACGGATGGAGTACATGGAACCATTGGAGTGGGGTCGATCTCAAGCACCTAAGGTAAACCACTATCACATCTCCACGCTTACTCTCTTCTTAACACCACCATTCAACTAGAACACAGCGATACTATGACACCATTCGGTATAGCTGTTCTCATACTATCATTTGCCTCATACTCCCCATCACCCTAACTAAACACTGCTGGTTACACACCCTCCAGCCTAGGCATTTTCCTCAGGCCTAACGCAGCCAGAATCGGTCTGGATAACAACCTGCCAGAACGAACACACACATACTCGTGATATCTCAACTATAGGGCTATCATGGCAAGACTTACACTGAGAAATGGTCAAGAATTGCAGGAGAGGCACATACAAAATGGCTGATAATCTGACGGTAGAAGAGAGAAAGGCCTTGACTGACCTCATACACAACGATTCTATATTCAGCAAAGAGGCGGACATAGGAGGCAATACTGTCATCCTAAATTGCACAGAATATATCAGAAGGGGTCTAGAACATCTAGACACACTAGGCTGCTACCTTAAACTCAGAATAGACCCAATGAGGGAACATATAAATGACTATAACAGATTAATCATCTATTGGCATAGACACTGCATTCTCCTAGATGAAGACAGATCTTTCCTATGGCAGGGAAACCCAATGCTGCCAACAAATTACTTCTTACCACAAATTCACAAAAACTACCAGGAACTACCACATTTAAGACCTATTCTGACTGGAATTGGAGGACTGACTGAGAACATGTCCAAATGCATAGACCAGTACATCCAACTGCTGGTAATTAAGCTAGATACCTATGTCAGAGACTCCAAACATATTATACAAGTACTCAACAAAACAAGATGGGCGGTGGGCTACAGACTAGCCAGCTTTGACGCCAAGGCTCTCTACCCATCAATTGACCATGAACTAGCAATAAGAGCATTCAAATACAGATTTTCAGATACATCAGCTACGTACTACATGCACCTAGAATGTCTGAAAGAGTTCATAGCCTTTAATCTGAATCACATTTTCACATTCAATGACACATACTTCAAACAAATCAAATAAAAGGCATTGCAATGGGGGCTTGCTATGCACATCACTGGCAAACCTTTTTATGTCCCATTTTGAGAAGACTCATGCTCAAACTAATAACGTTTGGACGCAACACATACAAGGATGGCATTGTTATATTGATGATATCTTTCTGATATGGAACGGCACAGGAAGTGATTTCTCAAAATATTAACTGAAACAACTTTGGGATAGAACTAACAGGACAGATCAACAGTGACATAATTGATTTCCTACATCTACATCAAAGGGAACAAAATACAAAACAAGAACTTTCCACAAACCTACGGAAGTCAATTCGACCTTGCACTTTGGTAGTTGTCACCAAAGACATGTTATCAACAACGTGTTATCAACAACAACATGATATCCTCTTCGGGAGCATAGCCTAGGGGCAACGTGGTTGCCTTGGAAGCAAGACGGCACGGAGCAACACAGGTTCGATCCCTGGGTCCGCGCTTAGAACCCTCTGGGTAGTAACATCATAACATCCCAGTGGGGGAGATGACAAGAGTGAAATGCAATTGTAGTGAGCCTGAAGTCTACAAACAGGAGCTAGACCTGGTCAAGCACAGATTTAGGAAAATATGATCAATCTAGCCTCATAACAGCTGAACAAAAGATCTCTTGCAGAACAAGAGGGGAACTAACAGCAGACAAAAATAAAGTGGTACAAACTACCGCCAAGAACAAAATTGTCAGATTCATCACACAGTACAGTGCCAACAGTACCAAGATTTTCTGAACCCTCAATAGACACTGGCACATACCAATGGCAGACGAACACCTGAAAGAGTACATTGGAAACAAGCAACCTATTACTTTTACAAAAGCCCATACCCTGAGTAAAAAAACTATGCTCAGGTCACATGAATAGTTTAGAACCAGAAGGTAACTGGCTAACAGAGTAACACACCAAAATCAAAGGGTTTCACAAATGTGCTTACTGTTACCTATGTAAATACACCCTGGACAAAATGTTGAAATATGGAAACAATTGCAGCGCCTACCTTGTTTGTCTAATCATATGTGTCTGCAGGATGTTATATGTTGGTAGCCCCATCAACCATCAGACAGGTCCGTTTCAGGATGAGAGAACATCTAAATTCCATCAGCAAGCAAGACGAACGCTCACCACTGGCACAACATTGGATGAATATGCATAACAGAGATGATACACAGAAGCTGAGATTTCTGGCAATCTCCCAAATGAAACCCTCAGTCCGTGGAGGCAACAGAGAAAAGGAACAGAGAAAAATGGAAGCTAAATTTAGAGCAACATCACAAGGTCTGAATTCAGACACAGAGATGCAATACTTCCTATGCGAACCTTAAAATAATGTATTTGGCGTAATGTTGTTTGGTCCATAGCACTTTTAACCAAACCATAAGGCACCATAGACAAAACACATACTCATCATCTGCACACTATCTGCATATTAGACTTGCAGCACACAAAACAACTAAGGCAGACAGACACACCATGATTCTCCAGTGCACCGGCTCACCAGTCTAAACATGTCATTAACAGACAACAAGTTTTTAGACAACACCAACATGGGCTAAATTTACGGCAACCCGCTCACACTTAAAAGGCCCAATGCCTAAATGCCCACACACACAGGATTAGCATAAAAGCAGGATCGCTAGCTAGCCAACTTGGCTTTGTACATATATACGGTTTATTCTGACGCCGAGCACATTGCCATGGCATCCAAAAAGTTACAAGACTATGACTTAAAAAAATACAATCACCCGTTACCAGTCTGCAACAGGGTGAAGACAACTACCAGCATCCAGTGGCACACACTCCAATATGGAGGACCTGAACTTAACTAAATAATTCCATGCAGCAGCCTGCTGCCAGCCCAACAGAGACCAAAACAACCAGATACATCACGCAACGCTGACCCGGTCACATTAGAAACGGACACATAGGAATAAATAGCTCCATGCGGCTCCCGTCTGGCAGGGGAAGGATGTGTCGAGCAGGGATATGAACCCAGGAATTCAAGGTATGTTAACAAAAGAGATTAGAACCCTTAAGGTTAAGACAAAGCAACTTGTCTAGTATATGATGTAATTGAAGTTACTTTTTAATCATTGCAGTTAGGCATAGCATACGATTAGAACTCAGACACAAGAGTTAGAAAGACCAATGTTATTTAGAAGATTTAAGTGTATCACATGGATGTTTAGTTAGCGTGTGGTGGATTTGAATTAACAAGACACACATAACAGTATTGAATGGATTATTAGAGGTCCTCAGATATACAGGAGAAACAGGGATTTAACAATGACACTTATTTCTAAGAATGGCCGTGGAATAGCAGTCAAGCAAAGACAATAATTTGTAGACAGCATAACCATGCTACCTTACAAACATGAGAAAAGAACGCGAGACAAGGTTACCCTAATCATACTAGCCTAAAACAAAGAGGTACATTAGCACAATTACCCAGTTAAATAGCACCAGATTTACTTTCTTTTGCAATCCAGCTACACTACACCAGAACTTTTCTGACATACATTTAGATATGCAAAAGCACAACATATGTTTTTTCTCTTCCTCAAAGCACCAAACATAATGGATTGAACGGAATACGAGCAATTACAGATTCTGGATACTAACCTATTGGCAAAACCAGAAAATTGAATGCATAACGCTGCACTAACAACAAGGTATTCATAATTATGGACCACAATTTATAGAATGACACAACCCAAGTGCACCATTTAGAAATGTATACATGATTTATTAACATTAGGGAGCACAACAAGATTTACATATCATGTGCTAACACCAACTGGAAAGAAACAGAGACCTGCAACTATCAAATTGTGCACCAAATTCCAAGAGAAGGCATGATTACCTATCAATTGCTACCTATGCATTCACATGGAACCTAAGCCCATCTCATTCACCTCTCCCATTAGCTTTTCACTTCACTTCTTATTATCACAGCAACTACAAACCATTATTTCTTGCAATTTCAGCCTTATGCTTGGACACAAGGTGTAGAGACTGGCAAACGTTACACCAATCACTAACTCAGATCACCTCTATGTACGACTAACAATTTACAATATGTATATGCTAGTGAACTATTTATGGATCTCTCTCGCCCTTTTTCTTTCTTTCCCTTTTCCTTATCTGTTCTCATTTATGTTCAAACCTTTTCTGTTTAATTTAACTTTCACGGAATAAATGGCAACTTATTGTGTTGCATAAATCGCAATCTTTAACTACAAACCTGTGCAATGCTGTAAATTGTAGATACTGTTATCAAACCTAACCAACAAAGAGTTCGAAAGTGAGCAAAGAAAACGTTCAAACTGTTCAACTATGCGAACTATATTAGCCATAAAATTGCCTTGAAAAAGCCCCACAGGAGAAACGTCAGATCATGGAGTTGGCACATTAGGCTAAATTAAAAGGCACAATAGGCCGAATTGGATAACAAACAAGCCACTGAACCTACTAACACACCATCATTTGTATGACATTGAATGCAAATAATGCTTTGTAATTTTGAGACAAACCTGTAAACGCAATGTTTGATTAATCCAACAAAAAAACAAAGAAAGCATCTTTCTGGCTTATAAAGGACACACGTGAGAAGCGCTTACAATGGGGGATCGAGTTCTTAAAACCTTTTTCAACATCACTGGATCTTCTATGTGCAGGGCTGCTCACAGGTCTCCATTATCAGCTAAATTCATCTGAGATTAAAGAGAGTAGGGGGAGTCTCTCTCCTTGTGGGCAAACCTTTACCAGATGGAGAATTCTCACGCCCTCTTCACCGCAATGCTCCCCCGCGGCACTAATGGGTGTCTCCTTGGCCTCTCCTTGAGTTAAGCTGCGGTTTTCCTCCCCTTCAGGCTTGTTTCTTTTTCAGTCGTTGCCAGTATTCTATCACAAGTAACAGTGTCTTGAAAGGTTGACTTTTAGGATTTAAATCACATATACGACAGGAGACACCCACCAGCCACCTCATAGATTTACAGCTCAGCACAAATGGACATTCAAATGGAACATTCATTTAAGAACTCGCCCAACATTTTCTGAGCTGCACATGCACACAATGCTGGCAATGTTGACTCAAGGTAGACTGTTGATGAGCACATCAACAGTCTGCATTGAGTCAACATTGCCAGCCTGACAAATACACAGAACATAACACCTCTTCCTCACTTACACAACCCCACCACATATCCAGTCTTCCAGTCAGCAAACTGCCACAGATCAACACATCTTACTTACTGCCACATGACAAACACTGCCCAAAGTTCTGAAGCACTGTACCACAACTCACCTGCCAATAATGAACAGCTCTATTACTGAGAACAAAATACAGACCTATCTTCAAGGGGGTCAAAGCTCCCTCACTTACTACCACATCAACTGGGAGCTACCCAAGATGAGACAAAAAGTATGAATACACCCAAGAGAAGACAACTGCTTAGAGTCAGCAACCAAAGGAGAGCAGAGGAGAAAACATCAGACAATGAAATGACAGACATCAACAGTGTCTAATATGAAGGATAGCGAGCTATGTCGAATGTACGCTTATTAGCCGTTCCAAACTGTAGCCAACGATCTGAAGGAATCAGAGAACTTGACAATAGCATTGGGAAACAACTGTACAAGACCAACCAGATAGACTACAAGCCTAATAGGCAGATTCAGTGACATGGAAACAAGAGATCACTATAGAGATAGAAATATCATTGGAATATGGAAGAAAAAAAGTAAATGATGTGGTGTTAATAGCCCTGCAGGTCCTTATTGGGAGTATTATTGTCAATGTCATGAGATAAACCCTGAGAGAAAGCCCTCCAACTACGCACTTGCAGCAGCATATGCCGTCCTGCTTGACCTATCAGCTGCATTCAACACCGTTGAGCACCACATCACTCTCCCACCTTGCTGACACCTTGGTTCTCTGGCATTGGCCTGAATTGGTTTACCTCCTGCATCTCAGGCTGTTCGAATGAACGTGTTACGTTCTAACCGACTTCAGGTCTCCTGCAGACTCCAACAAGGATCCATCCTCTCACCAATACTTTTAACCTTTACATGGAGCCTTTGGACACTCCCCTGAAAGGTCTCAATATAGCCATCCACCTACTCTGGCCATAATCAGTTTTACATGAGAGTAAATAGCATGCAGGACCTAATTTGCCTGTGAGATTACCCAGCCATCATACAGTCCTGGATGTCAACTGCCTACCTCAAACTAAACCCATCCAAGACTGAATTCGTCCTCATCGGTCTGCCTGCTAAAAAACAACTTGTCCAACAATGGCTCAATGATATGCGCCTAGACAGATTTGATCCACAACTCTCAGACGCAGCAAAATTCCTTATGTTCACCATTGACAGCAGCCTGTCCTTCCAGAAACAGATAGCCAAGAAGGCCCAAATAGGCTAACCAGTGGTTCAGAATCTCTACCGACAAAAATCAAAACCTTCATCCCGCCTTAGGACATCCGGACTGTAGTGGAGGCCCCCCATGAGATCTCACACATCGATGGGGGAAATGCTCACCTGACAGGGCTGCAAGGTGCTCACCTGGCTCCTCTAAAAGCAGCCCACTACGCTTCAGCATGTCTTATTACAGGAGCACAAAGATTTTACCAAATTACCTGCATCTTATACTAACTACATTGGCTTCCACTTCAAGCCAGGATTGTGTTCAAGACTGCATGTATCATCTACAAAGCAGTCACGGGTAGCACACTAGCATACCTGGCGGCTAAACTCCACATATCTGGTGGCACAAACTCCTTGTGCAGCAAATCGACAAACCGGCTTGAATCACAACTTGTCCATCTCTCAAAGCCTGGCTCTTTCAACAACACCAGACCAAGAACTAATTCCAATGGACGCACTTGCCTCACAGTACTGTGCTACTGTTAAAACATGGCAGCCCACATGCTTGCTAGCCACACTCTGTACAGCGCTCTGCTACTCTCGAGCTTGAAACAATAAAAATAAAAATCAAATATGTACACATATGTACAAACGTTTATCAATTCACTAATACCATAGCACAGAGAATATAAAAAATGAGAAATATTAAGCAAAGACATTTTGCCTGAATATTTCCGGATGGTGAACCCTCTAGAATGAGGGTGTAACTGGAATTTACAGAGTCTTCTATATTGCAATCTGTCGAGGAATTGGGTCATCAATTTTGTTTTGTAAACATATTTAGCTAGACATGAATGCATTGAAGGTTAAAGAGTTGGGCACTAAATAGAGCGGATTGTCTGGCAGCTGGCAGGTAAGTGGACAAACTAGATTAACATTAGTTGCTGCTTGGGGTTGTCTGCCACTGGATGGTGTACATTGGCAGTAAACTGGCAGAGGGACGAGTCAACGATTTGGGGAGGGGTAAAAGGTGGTAGGTATGGTTTATTCGTGCTTTTCCAGGTCCAGCCAGAGACCCAAAGCCGTGGAACCTTCATGCCACAGTTCCAGCATTAAAACAATTTTGCAATGGTGGTCTTAAATGAAGCCACAGGACTTAATCCTTAGATTATGGATCATGAAGTGCAGCTTTCTTTCCTCAATCTCTTAATGAACCAGGAAAGCTGTTTCTCTAGACTCAAACTTAACATTTAAGGTGTCATTCTATGGCAGTAAGGGCTGAAAGAAATAGAGCGTTTTCAGTGACCCAGGTAGCTGGTTGGACAATGTCCCGAGAAAAATGTAATCATGTGAAAAAGTAGTCAGCAAAAAGTCGTTTTCAAAAATATAGTCATTCAGTACTAGCAATATGTGTGAGCTTACCCTACCTTAACCCTGGGTTTTTCCTAACCCCTATCCTACATCAACATCAACAGCCCTCGCCAACCTCCCTATCGCTTTCTTTAGCACTTACCCAACCCATTACTCTATTAGCCCTAGCACTACCATCACACCTACCCTAACACTTACCCCAACACTTAATCTACCCTAACCAATAACCAAACCCCAATATCATCAGCCCTCCCACAACCCCCCTAACTCTTGTCTTAATTCTAACCACAGGCTTTACTCTAACCCTTATCCTAACCTTCAACTAAGCAATCACAAGCCCATTAACCCTCCTGAACCCCAACACTTCCCCTAGCAGCACTGCATTTTTGACTACTTTTTGCTTGGCAAATGTTTCACTGCAGAAGTATTTTCACCATGATTTTTTCACTGACTACATGTTATCTGGCAACATTTTCACTGGATACCGGGTACCTGAGCATAGTGCTACAGGTGGAAAGGATGAGGCACACCTGTGGCCTGGAAAGATATTGAGCCAAGTTGGTGAATGTAGTACCCCCACGCAGTCTAGTAACTTTAGAAGACAGGATTTGCAAAGGTGACATAAGGACGAGAGAGTATCCAGAAGGGTACCGATAGAGATGTCTGGAGACATTCAAGATGCAAATTGCAATCATATTATGCTAAACGGTGCACTGAGGTTGTGCACTCTTTTAAGTCAATACATAAGGACCTAAAATGAAATATTTATTTTCCCAGATGCAGCAGGTCCTTGGGCAACGTTTATCTGGCGTGGCTATTGTAGATGGCAAGCGAGACAGTACTTGTGTGCAATATATCCTGGTGAGATGTTATAAGGAGCTCTGAGCAATGTCATTTGGAGGCTAAGGTTGGTTGGTTTGTGGCAGGCCACAGAGCGGCAGAATTCCTTTTATTCAACAGACTGATTACATGTTCAGTAGTGGGAAGCACTAACATGGCTTTGGAACATGCACTGAAGTCAATTGGGGGTAGCTAAGGGCCCCAACTGCTATTCCTGGCTATCAGCTTGGTACACCTGACACTGCCTCTGGGAACCCTGGCCTTCTGGTCCTCCCAATTAGATGTCAATGAGTTGTGTATTGCTTAGAGAAAATATACTGTTGGCCTGAAATAAATCACAGTGGTTCTGACACCACAAGCACCTAATGTAAAGAAAAAACAGTGAATTGCATCAGGGCAGTGGGGCATCTACACTTTGTTTCATGCAATTTGGTCCCTTCCAATGCAATTTTCAAAATTTCCACTGCTAAGTGCAAAGAAAAACGTTTTAAACATGGTAAAAACATTATTTTGTACTTCGTAGTACAAAAGGTGTAAATGACTCCTGATATGAATCTTGCATTTACCCTGGATCCCATAGGAATTCATTGCTTTTCAACCATCATGAAAATGTAATGCTACAGGAAAGCCATTGTTTTTGACAGCCAAATCGTTATGTGGCAGCCCCAGCACCACCAGCCAAAATCTACTAAGTCACACGGAGGGAAAAAAGAGATGTAAAACTCCTGCTGACAGACACATGCTATCTGTTTTGCCAAAATATTTTTTAATCTCTACCCGCTTTGCATTGCCTTTAGCTTTTTCCGATTATGGTTCACCTTCTATTTTGATTTTTTTCATCGTGACATCTGCCTTCTTGCTCCTTCTACACTTATTGATCTCTAGTACAACTTGTGCTCGTTGCCTCGTTGATCATTTTTATTCGGCCATCTACTCATCATTAGACTCTCTATGCCCCGATTCTACTTTTTACCCTAGTGGGAAACATTACATACATGGCTTTCTTATTCTCTAAAACGTTCTTGGATTCTGCTTCGTAGGGCTGAGCGTAAATGGCTAAAAGACGAAAGTGCTGCTAATTAGCAGTCCTTTTCAACACTTCTACAGTCTTATTCTGCTCTCTTAAACAAGCTAGGCCAACTATTTTCAAACACTTATTCAGTCTCAGTTTTTCTCTACTAGACATATTTTCTCTACTTTGAGAAAAGGATTACCTCACCCAGATCTTTCTTCTACCTCTTATTTTGTTCCCGACGACGTTGCCATGTATATTTTGGCTGAGGTCCAAAGCATTAGACATTTGTTAAATCATTTAGATTCTTCGGTCTCTGAAGGTTATGCTAGGAAAGCTATTGCTCCTTTGCACCACACTGCAGCTCCTTCAGACCCACTTCCTGCCACTTTAAATGTGTTCTACCTTCAGTTGTTTCTGTCATTACTATTCTCTTCAATCTTTATCAATTGGATAATTTCCAGCCTTATTTAAGGTGGCTACTGTTATTCTTTTACTAAAGACACCTTCCTTGGATTCCGCATAACTTTCTAACGTCCATCCTATTCTCACCTACTTTGTTTTCCTATGTTTCGTGAATGAATTGTTTATTCTAAGGTTAGTTGTTATCTTAACTTGCAAACCTTTTTTCTTTCTTGTTAAACCTGTTTCCGTCCAGGTCATTCCACTATGATTCCATACTTGACACTCATCAGTTTAGCATCTTTTCTGGTTTGTTAGATCTTAGTGCCGCCTTTGTCACTGTGGATCTCTCCACTTTGCTCACGGGGCTATTTCCTTTGGGGATATCTGGTTGAGCTTTTCAATTGGTTGCGTCCTGTTTGTATAATCATTCATTTGTTGTCTCTTGGAAGGGTTCCTCTTCTCGTTCTTACCCTCTTATGTATGATATTCCCCCTGGCTCTGTCTTGGGTCCTCTCAATCATTTTATATACCTCTCCTTAATATGGATGCCAGACTCACTTCTACACTGATGATACTCAGATGTTTTCTTCTTTTGCATCATTTAATGATTCCATTCATCAGTGAGTATCTACTTGTTTATTAGCCATTAACTCTTGGACGTCTTCTTGCTTTCTTTCTTACGTTTCCTCCTCCTCAACTTTCTGTTGGGCAACAGTCTCACAACTTGTTTTTTAAAATAATTTATTGTGATCTAGCTTGTTAACCAAACAAAACATTGAATACACCAAAACAAATGCATACCAATCATAATCTATAAATATAACAATGTATGATACAAACTACATTGCAATCCCCAGTCCCAATTACATCAAATCCATCAATAACAGTTTAAAAAGAAGAGAAGATATACATTTAGATCGGAAAAGTTACCAATAAAAATCTAATAGTGGCTAAAATTAATGTAATGTGGTTACACACTAAAATTCGTTCCCACAATTCATCTTTACTAACAAAATTAATTTCTTCAGTAAAAGGCAAAAACTGACATGTCTCTTAACTGATTAAATGTACGGACTCTACAACAAGATGTTTCAGTGTTTCTGTGTTGGTGTCATTTGAGCAGAACCTACACAATCATGTAGGTCTGTCACTTTTAGATCTAGCCACTAGAATTTCGTTGGTAGGGAGTACATTAAATCAGACTCTTAAAAACAATTGACTACATATGGGGCAAGGAATCTCTTCTAGGTATTTCAAAAGTGTATTAGATGTTATTTCTGTCCCAAATATATAAGTAAAACACTTATAGTGTGTAACCTCTTCTCCAGTAATACATCAATCCAACAATCTCAATCTCATCGTCATGAATATATGTTGTTTGATGAGCGCATCTTCAGTACATTGTAGTAAGTATAACTGTTCCATACATCTTTTTTTCCATTTTAGCATATCTTGGTCAACCGGAGCATCAAATGCTGTTCTTAAAGTTGCCAAATAAGGAATTCCTGGGAATAGTCATTACTTTCCTATAGAAAGATAGAATTTTCCATTTGACCCTTTGCTCCAATGCGATTAAACCTAAATAATATCAAATGATTGGAGTGGGAACCCCTTTAGGTAATTTAAGTACAGATTTACAAAATAAGCCTTCTAATCTAGCCCAATGTACATTAGTCCAGTTATCTCAGCACCATAGGTTAATACTGGGATTACTTTCATTTTTATACAACTTTATGCCAGGAATTAAGGAAAAACAACCATATAAAATGTTATTTTTTAGCTTGGGCCACCAGGACTAAAGTCTTGGCTTGAGTTGTTCTAAAGGAGGGTCTCTCAAAAATGGAGAGTCCCAAATAAACCATATTTTCGACAATTCACAAATCAAATTGTTTCAATCTCCATGTAAATTTATGTTAATGTTTCTTATACAAAGACATGATCAACATTTTTGATTTGGCTGCATTGGTTTCTAGTTTGTGTAGATTTACATAATGTTCAATATCATTCAATTGTCTTTGAAGGCTGATAGTTGTATACTCGATAAACACGAAAACATTGGCATAAGCCAACCAAGGGATTTTAGAGTTTCCCAACCCTATGTCCGGTATATATAAATTAAAAAGAATGGGAGCCAAGATGCAGCCCAGGCGTAATCCCCTCGATGTAACAATCAGAGTTGAAATTTGCCTTGCATTATTCAATCTCACTTGGACTTTTGTGTCAGTATGTAGGAAATACAAGATAGTCATCAGAGATAAAGGACAGTCCCAACCAAACAGTTTATCCCACAGGTAGTTTCTGTTCACACAATCAAAGTGAGATCCATAGAACAAAAATGGATAACCTGCTATATCCTAGAGGCTCTCTTTTGCATTAGTGCAAGAATAAATCCATTAGCAGAAGTGCCCAAAGTTTTCCTGAACCCAGATTGGAGGGTATCTATTTTCCCACTCTATAAAGCCCAAGCTTCAAATCAAAGAACAAGGGTTTACATTAACCACTTTTGCCAACGAACTCACTGCGCAAGAATTGTTTATCATATTCCTGCCCGTCCACTGTTCAGAACGATGGAACAAACCCCCAACTCATTAAAGGGGCTATGGACATGAACACATCTGTAGTTGAACTGCTGAATCTTGTAACCAAAAATAAAGACATCCCATGGCTAGAACCTATGCTAAAGTCAATTTTAAATTCGAAAACAGCTTCATGCCCTACATAGCCACTCCCAAGTGTCGAATTGAAGATTTTGTCATGGAATTCGTGTGGTTTTCATAATTTAATGAAATGGTTTGACACGTTGACTATTCCCAACCATCCTTCAATTATATTGCTCCTAGAAACCATGAAACTTGACTCCCTTATCCTGACTGGTTATACAACATATAGCTCACCATCCAGGAGATTGTCACTTCTGGCGGTCTTGCAATTGCAGTAAATAATAATATTAAAGTTCATACCAAACTAGTATGGGAGTCTCGTAACCTACTGGGCATATTGTTGGCAATGGAAAATAAGAGACTTAAATCACTTCTATTAATAACTTTATATTGGAATCCATCAAACATCTCAATTGATGCCATGGTAAATGAACTTGATAATTGTCTCGAAACATTGGTTAAGGAGATTGGTGAATGTGAGATAATAATTGGAGGTGACTTCAACTCTGAATGTCGGTCAAGTCGCGAAACAAATGCAAACAATGTCAAATCCTCCTCCCATATGCAAGGTGCGATATGGAACTCGTACTTTAATGACTGGAACATGGATGTTGTGGAAATGACGGGGTCTGGCTTTCACTTCACATGGAGTCGTGGGACTAGTTTTTCGATGATAGATTTTATATTTCTATCACACAATATAACACCAATAGTCACTCCTCTAACAATCAGTCCATTATCGTACGGCGACCACGCTCAGTTATCTATATCTCTTAAACTTGAATGTCCTATGCTAGGTTTAGATCCTTCCATAGTTTTCCCAGAAGTTCATCGTCAGCCAATATCGCTTTGATGGAATACTAGATTGTGCAAACAATTTGAGTACGTAACACCCCATATTGCTATGATCAAGCTAGCCAACGTCAAATCGACCATTGTCATGCAAGCAATGTGCTAAAAAATAATAAAATCTGGACTTCTATGCTTTAGTTCGAAGTATAAAACTAAAGTCCATACTCACTCATTTGAGCCAACCTGCAAGACCCTAAAAAGAGAAAAGAAATAAAGCACTAAGGCAACTAACTGTACTCTCTCAATTATCAAATATTGCGCAAACGCATATTACCGACCTACAAAAATAAGCTGAGACATGTGCGCATCATGAACCATAATAAAACAAATTGTTCTTTGATCAACGCAATATGTAGATACGACACTCTACCATTTGGCAAACCATAAAAAATGCTAACAATCAATTTGTCCTCACGACGCCGAACTGTATTCCCGAAGAAACATGGTCTGATTATATTACATCTAAATTTCAACTCCCTGTGGGATTCAAGAATGTACTATACTTGTCTCTGTGTTATACCGAGATGTGCCGGTATGATTGGTCGATCGATGACATCAAATGTGCTATCAATAAATTATCCTTCTCAAAATCTGCAGGGCCTGACGGGTTACCCCCGTGCATATAAAAAACTGATCCAGATTTTTGGGCTTCAATTTTAAAAACCAAATTTCAGATCATAATGCGCACCGGGAATCATGAGTTAGAAAAATGCATTGAGGATCAAGGTCTATATTCTAAATACCAAACAGGCTTTCGTAAAGCAATGAGTACCTCTCTAAATGCAACCATAATGGCACATGTGATTACTGGGGCAGAATCTAAGAATTCCTATCCTGTTTATATTGCACTGAGCAACATTTCTGAAGCTTTTGACAGCGTTGTCCGCAATGTCCTTTGGGCCAAAATGGCCAAATTGGGAATCCCATCTGAACTAATATATTGGTTTGTCAAATTACACACGGACACATCATATAAGATTAAGATCTCTTCTGATGGGAGAACTATTGAGCCCATTAGGACCTTTGTGGGACTGAAGCAAGGATGTAAACATCCTGCCTGCTTCTTCAACTTGTACATGTCAGATTTAGATTACACTTGGAGTGATATAAATCTATTCTCAGTCAAACTTGGCACCTTACGTCTGCAATGGCTTGCCTTTGCAGACGATATTATTATTTTTGACCCCACTCCAGCGAAGTTACAATTTAAATTACAACTTTTCGAAGAATTTGCAAGATCACTGTCATGATCACTGCTTCCAAGGAGTCAGGACCAGCCCAACGTTCTTGGAAGCAGGCCCCTAACCTTAATCCTAGGCACCAGCCGGTCCCCACTGGGACCTTTTGGACCTTGTCCTGGCGCCGGTGGCGCCAGGCTCATCAATGCCATCGGTCCCGGCACTGGAAGCGCCGGGCTCATAATCTATATGAAGATGCTTGGGTGGACTTACCTGCAGCAGACCATGCTGCTTACTTACCAGCTGCATAGGAATCCTCAGTAAGCCAGAACTACTTTCTTACCTGGGTGGGGCAAGCTCCACTCCCTGGATACAACACTGGAACTCTTCTGGAACAGGAACTCTTTTCCTACCTAGGCGGGGCCGTGGAGGAAGACGCCTCAGCACTCCAAGGCTATTTAAACCACACCCGATTGATGAAACGTGCTTTGCGTTATTCTGCATCTGCAGCAGAACGCTCACCGAGCCTGTTCCAGCTTTTCTTCTATCCGGGCCCGAACCTGCAAGAACAATACTTACCATTCCTGCATCCAGTCTTCAGCAGCACCTGCAAAATAAGAAACTACAGGTTAGCACGGCAACCTTCATACGAAGCGCATTACTCACCTGATCCATCGGCAGCGACCATTTCATCACGCTGCATCTCCGCCTGTGAAAACAAAGGCATTGTTATTTCTTACCGGCACTCTGGGTCTCCAACGCTTCAATCCGGACCTGAAAGACAAAAGGAGAGACATTAGACAGGTATTTACTTACGCCCATCGCGCTCGCCATAATAGGACGCCTGCAAATACTCCGGCGTTTTCCAGCATCTCTTCAGCACGAACCCGCAGCTGCAAGAGAAAAGAAACAGTTAGAGCGCTTGCATTTACTCACGCATTTCCAAGCGCTTCATTCCCATTCCAAGGCTCTGGCTCCAACTTCGGCTCCCTTCACACCATCTTCTGTCTCCAGAGCCCTGCAAAACAAATAGGAGAAAGCATTATACCAAACCCTGATCTACATAAAAGTGCCCTCGCACCTAAAGACTTTAAGGACAAAAGGTGTCCGGAAACTCACCGCTCTTGCAGTTAACGGCGGTAGCGATCCTCTGATGTTAAGAGGCCTACGTTTTACCCAGTGAAGGAACTGGCAACGGCACCAGACGCAGATGGAGAGCCCAGCATTCACCTATCTAAGGTGAGCACGTTGACCTGGGGGATTCTACGGGGAAGCTGCGAAGAGAGAGAGAGAGAGAGAGAGACTCAACTGCCCAGATCATTAACCCCCATATTCTCTCACCTGCAGAAATCTCACCCTTCGAGTTTGACACACAGTGCGAAGAGGCTCAGCCCCAGAAGCCAACCGAGTCCTGCACATCACCTTTCGAGTCACAGGCACCTTCCTGCCTAGACCAGCGCCTCCGTGGGAATCAGGTGAGCGTTACAGAACGCGAAGCCCACCGCAAAACTCCTACCCAGGCGCAATGGAAACCTCGGACACTGATCATTTGGCCCAATAGCTTGGGGAATTAAGAGCAGAAGTACATGCAGCTCGTCAGGAAACAAACTCACTAAGAAGAGAGCTGATAATATCCAAGGAGCGAACAGAGGATCTCGCTAGGCAATTGCTACAAACGCAGGCAGGACAGACACCTTTGCCCGCTCCAGGAGGAAGTTATCCTTCAGCATCCTCAAATCCTGTGAAAATCAATCTACCTGGTAATGTGCCCTTGGCTCCGCCCGAACGCTTTTCCGGTGACCCAAAGAAGTTTGCAGTGTTTATTAACCAGTGCCGCCTACACTTTTTATGTCGACCAGCTGCCTTCCCAACAGATCAGACCAAGGTGGCTTTCGTACTTTCTTATCTCAGTGGCAGTGCCGCAGATTGGTCGATCCCTTTAGTCACTCAGGATGATCCGGTTCTTCATGATTTCCAGGCCTTCCAGTCCAGCATGGTGAAACTGTTCGCAAGACATGCACAAGGGCAGGCCTTGGACAATGAACTCCTTTCATTACGGCAGGGTAATCAAAAACTCTTGACTTATATTGCTTCATTCAACAGACTTATAGTGGAAACCCAATGGCCTGAGGATAAAAGAATAACGCTTTTCTACAGAGGCCTGCGTGGAGAGCTCAAGGATGTGTTAGCTCAAGTTGTGAATCCTCCACAAGAATGCTCAGACTATATTGACTTAGTTGTTCAATTAGACCACAGATTACAGAACAGGAAGGCTGATCGTTCCAAATTTGACACCCGAGTGTTTTCTAAACCACAGACCTCTACTAGGGGAGCTGACACCGTGGAACCCATGCAAATAGGGGGCATGAAAGGACCTTTAACCCAAAAGGAGCGGGAAAGAAGAAGACAGCTGCAATTATGCCTCTATTGTGGAAACTTGGGGCACTTTCTTCGAGACTGTCCAGTGAAACCAGCTAAGAAGGCTGTAGGAGCCGCAGATACCAGTGCCACAAATTCTGAACAGGGAAACAACCTAGCCCGACAAGTGTAGAGGTCCTCTTGACGAGCGTTAAAATCTGTCCCGTGACCTTGCATTTCGTGGTGCCTATGGTCCTCATTAGCCCTGAACGTCCGGATCGTTTGCATGCAATTGAAGCTTATATCGACAGCGGAGCAATCGGTAATTATGTGGATCGTGAAATGGCATCAAGGATGAATCTACCTCTTGTCCCTAAGGCAGTAAAAGACGTCATTACTACAGTGGATGGCACGGAGATAGCCTCCGGACCAGTAACGCACGCCACCCAAGAAGTGACGTTAGTGAGCCAAGATGGACACCGGGAGAAAATCGTGTTCGATGTGATCAAGCCCCCTCAGTTCCAGATCATTCTTGGAATTCCTTGGTTAGAGAAGCACAATCCTCGGATCGATTGGAGAGCAAAGACGGTTCAGTTTCCAGAATGTTTGACCACTTGTTATTCTCGGCCTGATGTCTAATTGGCGGCAATCTCTTCTGAGGTTCCCAAATTACCTCCCGAATACCAGGAATTCCAAGACGTCTTTCGGAAGGACCAAGCTAACACCCTGCCTCCTCATAGGTCTTACGACTGTCAAATAGATCTGATACCCGGAACAACTCCTCCTTGCAGTAGGATTTATGCCCCCTCACCGAGCCAGAGAATCTTCACCTCAGACAATATCTGGACCAATACCTAGCTAACGGGTTTATTCGTCCTTCCAAATCTCCAGCTTCCTCGGCTTTGTTCTTCGTTCCGAAAAAGGAAGGAGACCTTAGGACTTGTATAGATTACCGCGCCCTGAATCAGATCACCGTTAAAAACAGATACCCGTTACCTTTGATCCCTGAACTCCTGGACCAAGTCAAAGACGCATGTATATATACAAAGTTGGATCTCAGAGGAGCCTACCATTTGGTACGAATAAAGGAGGGCGATGAATGGAAGACGGCCTTCTGCACCAAGTATGGGCTATTTGAGTATCAAGTTATGCCCTTTGGACTTTGTAACGCTCCGGCCGCCTTCCAGTATTTTATGAACGATGTCCTTAGAGAACTCATCGATGTGTGTGTTGTTGTCTACATTGATGACATCCTCGTCTATTCATCATCTGAAGAGGAACATCAGAAACATGTTAAAGAAGTCCTCGAGAGATTACGTCAACATAACCTTTTTGCTAAGCTTGAAAAATGTGTTTTCAACGTAACTGAAGTTGAGTTCCTGGGATTCATATTGTCACCTAACGGAGTCCATATGGATTCAAAAAAAGTCGATGCGATCATCAAGTGGCCTTCACCAACCTCTGTAAAAGGAGTTCAAAGCATGTTAGGTTTCGCTAACTTTTACCGTAGATTCATTCCTGAATTCTCTCGAATTGTCCAACCCATCACCGCTCTATTAAAAAAGAACAAACGTTTTGAGTGGTCTACCGAGGCAGAACAAGCCTTTCAGGACTTAAAAGTTAAATTCATTTCTGCACCTGTTCTAAAACATCCTCGTCCAGAACTCCCCTACATCGTGGAAACGGATGCTTCTAGTCTAGCTATGGGGGCAGTTTTATCACAAAGAGATCCGGTCACACACCAATTACATACTGTAGCCTTTTGGTCTCGCAAATTCTCGGCTCCCGAGATCAACTATTCAATTACAGACAAGGAAATTTTAGCTATCAGATCGGCCTTTAAAGCCTGGCGGCATTATCTTCTGGGAGCCAGACACACAGTCACCGTAATGACAGATCACCGCAACTTACAATATCTAAAGACGGCCAAGGCTCAGTCTTCCAGGCAACTTCGCTGGGCTCTGTTTTTGGCTGAGTTTGACTTTATAATTACTTATCGACCAGGCAGTAAAAACGGAAAAGCAGATGCCCTCTCCCGGATGGGAATAGATGAACACTTGACCAATCCAGAACCAATACCCATAATCCCAGAACAAAGGATTTTGGGCTTGGTCAGCGCTCAATCCTTTGAAGACATCAAGACTACAGTCAAATCAATCCTAACTCCGGCCGAATTACAGGACTGGCAATTAAAGGGAAAAGAATTCTCTGTGGATCAAGACCTTCCATATTTCCGAGGACGATTGTACTTGCCCAGTGACAAAATACAAGAACAAGTGATCTCCTGTTATCACGACTCACTAATGGAGGGTAACCCTGACATTACCAAAACCATGGAAAAGGTCAAAAGACATTTCTGGTGGCCATCATGGAAGAAGGATATTAGAGACTTCGTAATCTCCTGTGGTGTATGTGCCCAAAATAAAAGTCAGAAGGAGAAACCAGCCGGCCTCTTACATCCACTAGACATCCCTCCCTGTCCATGGCATACCCTGTCCATGGATTTCATCACGGACTTATCTCCATGCTCAGGGTATAATACCATTTTAGTAGTCGTGGATCTATTCTCCAAGATGGCTCACTTCATTCCCCTGAAAGGCCTACCTACAGCTTCAGTATTGGCCCGAGAATTCTTAGAAAACATTGTTCGGCTACACGGTTTTCCCTCGGTTTTGGTCTCCGATAGGGGAAGTCAATTCATCTCCCACTTTTGGCGAAGTTGCTGTCGTTTAGCCCAAATTGATGTGAGACTTTCAACCAGTCACCATCCTCAAACTGACGGACAAACCGAGAGGACAAATCAAACTCTAGGCAATATCTACGTTGCATTCTCCAACAAACTGAAAACCCTTGGAAGGACATTCTTTGGATCGCGGAGTATGCTTATAACAATTCGACTCATTCGGGAACCGGGAAGACTCCTTTCTTCCTATTATATGGACACCATCCTAGGACCTCGAACCTGGATCCTCCCCAAGAATTCGAAGCACCTGCTGTGGATCACTTGCACTCTGAGATCACTCGTGCTTTTAAGGAAGCCACTGCCCATCTGCAAAGAGCTAAAGCTCAATTCAAGAAAGGAGCAGATCAACACTGTAAAGAGGCCCCTCACTACGCAGTAGGAGATCAGGTCTGGTTGTCCACTAAGCATCTGCCTCTAAAAGGACCCCGCACCTTCATTCCGAGATACCTTGGACCCTATCTCATCTCTGCTATAATTAATCCGGTAGCTGTCAAATTGGAATTACCTTCGCATATGAAAATGCATCCAGTATTCCATGTCTCCTTACTAAAACCAGTACAACCAGAAACCCGATTGACCGAACTCCCAGAACCTGTTTTAGTAGATGGAGAACTCGAATTCGAAGCAAAGAACATCCTAGATTCCAAAATCTCCAAATCTAAATTATATTATCTGGTTGATTGGAAAGGATACGGCCCCCAGGAAAGGTCTTGGGAACCCTTAGAATATGTCCATGCACCTCGTCTGGTCAAGAAATTCCATCTGAATCACCCCGACAAACCAACACCCCCGGAGAAGACACGCTTGGGAGGGGCCTTGACGGGGGGTACTGTCATGATCACTGCTTCCAAGGAGTCAGGACCAGCCCAACGTCCTTGGAAGCAGGCCCCTAACCTTAATCCTAGGCACCAGCCGGTCCCCACTGGGACCTTTTGGACCTTGTCCTGGCGCCGGTGGCGCCAGGCTCATCAATGCCATCGGTCCCGGCACTGGAAGCGCCGGGCTCATAATCTATATGAAGATGCTTGGGTGGACTTACCTGCAGCAGACCATGCTGCTTACTTACCAGCTGCATAGGAATCCTCAGTAAGCCGGAACTACTTTCTTACCTCGGTGGGGCAAGCTCCACTCCCTGGATACAACACTGGAACTCTTCTGGAACAGGAACTCTTTTCTTACCCAGGCGGGGCCGTGGAGGAAGAAGCCTCAGCACTCCAAGGCTATTTAAACCACACCCGATTGATGAAACGTGCTTTGCGTTATTCTGCAACGGCAGCAGAACGCTCACAGAGTCTGTTCCAGCTTTTCTTCTATCCGGGCCCGAACCTGCAAGAACAATACTTACCATTCCTGCATCCAGTCTTCAGCAGCACCTGCAAAATAAGAAACTACAGGTTAGCACGGCAACCTTCATACGAAGCGCATTACTCACCTGATCCATCGGCAGCGACCATTTCATCACGCTGCATCTCCGCCTGTGAAAACAAAGGCATAGTTATTTCTTACCGGCACTCTGGATCTCCAACGCTGCAATCCGGACCTGAAAGACAAAAGGAGAGACATTAGATAGGTATTTACTTACGCCCATCGCGCTCGCCATAATAGGACGCCTGCAAATACTCCGGCGTTTTCCAGCATCTCTTCAGCATGAACCCACAGCTGCAAGAGAAAAGAAACAGTTAGAGCGCTTGCATTTACTCACGCATTTCCAAGCGCTTCATTCCCATTCCAAGGCTCTGGCTCCAACTTCGGCTCCCTTCACACCATCTTCTGTCTCCAGAGCCCTGCAAAACAAATAGGAGAAAGCATTATACCAAACCCTGATCTACATAAAAGTGCCCTCGCACCTAAAGACTTTAAGGACAAAAGGTGTCCGGAAACTCACCGCTCATGCAGTTAACGGCGGTAGCGATCCTCTGATGTTAAGAGGCCTACGTTTTCCCCAGTGAAGGAACTGGCAACGGCACCCTGCACCAGACGCAGATGGAGAGCCCAGCATTCACCTATCTAAGGTGAGCACGTTGACCTGGGGGATTCTACGGGGAAGCTGGGAATAGAGAGAGAGAGAGAGAGAGACACTCAACTGCCCAGATCATTAACCCCCATATTCTCTCACCTGCAGAAATCTCACCCTTCGAGTTCGACACACAGTGCGAAGAGGCTCAGCCCCAGAAGCCAACCGAGTCCTGCACATCACCTTTCGAGTCACAGACACCTTCCTGCCTAGACCAGCGCCTCCGTGGGAATCAGGTGAGCGTTACAATCACATAATCTGACCCCGAATCCTTCTAAAACTGCTATTATGAGATTTGGGACCAAAAACAAGAGCAAAATCTTTCAATGGCACTTGGTGGAAACACTAATACCACTGATATTCAATACAATCTATTTGGGCTATTACCTCTCTGAGAATAACTCGATCCATTTTTGGGTCTCTCTACTACACCTTAAGAGTCGGCCCTTGCACTCTCAACTAAAAATAATTTATGCTAAATTCTTTAAGTTTTCTTTGATGCCTTAATAGATTTCTACACTCTAAATATTGAAAGTGTCCTTTTGCACTCTTTAGACATTTGCCTCTGTGATCTGTATATACATTAGGATTGCCTGCAGGGAACGTTGTTGAAATCAGCAATGCACTTTCCGATGACTGTACCTAACTGTATAATAAGACATGAATTGGGCATAATCTCTCTATCGTCACAAAGGAAATGGAGAGAGTTGTCCAATTATGCTAGAATGTGTTCTCCTTCGTCGAACTCTCTTTACGCTGACTTGAAATATAATCTTCTATTAAAAACCATTCCTTCTTTTTCCCAATTCCAACGTGAAATGCAGGCAATATTGACTGAACTAAATGTCACAATTGATGATTTGTGTCTAAGACCAAATGTCAAAAATAAACTCTGAGTATGACTGGTGTAAAACCCTCACACAAATACAGAAATATAAAACACATACTGAATATTCCATTCACACCAAAAAAGAGTTCCCAGGTACAATTACATTGAATCCTTCCCCTGTAATCACTTTAGAAAGTCCTATATTTGATTTAAATTTAATCTACATCACACGCGTGAAAGGAGCAAACATTGGAAAAAAGTTATAGATGTTACGATGAATCAAAAATGTTGCTTCCCTTCATGTGAAGAAGGAATTGAAACATTGAAACATTGAATTTTATATTGTCCTCATTTTAAAACAAAGAACTAATATGTTGATGAAATTTGTAAATACAGAGCATGAAGACTGTCTTGATTCACTCTGGGCAAGAATGATGCATGGGAATCATAGGCCATTGATATACGCCTTAGTTGGCTTTTGCAAACATATAAAAAACAAATTGGTAGATCATGACACCCACTCATCTCTTGCTTGTAACAATTGGTTTCTCTTGTTTTATGAATATTTGTTTTATGAATACTTGTTTTATGAAGATCTGTTTGAAACTTTTTCCTTGTTACGTATAATGACATTTAAACAATTATGAAGAGAATCTCTCAATTGTTTTATATATGTTGTTAATTATATTTTGTAAAGGTCCTATTTATGAATCATGGACAAATAAAAATAAAAAACCCAAACTTCAAGATCTCGTAATATTAAGGATGAAAAGATGTTGCTCAAGATATCTGAAAGAGCTATTGGGTCATAGGTACTTGGATTCATTCTGTCCCCTTTTTATAAATGGGGACACAATGAGAGGTTTTCCATGATAGAGGTGTGTCTAAGATATGTGTAAATAAAACAGTAAGGATTACAGACTATTGATGCAGGTTAGCTAAACCATATAATCCAGGGGCGCAAGATGCTTTATTTAGGTTTCCTTATCAATTTGTAAATATCTTTACTTGAGAACGTCAACAATCAACTCCCGTTTACACAGTGTTCCTTAATTGTTGTTTCAGATTGTTTAATCAAATGTAGGCATGGGAAATGATTTATTCACTCAGCTTCCACCAATAGGATTAATCAGATGGTACATTTGGGGATTAGAGTCTTAGTTGATCAATTGCCAAAAACTGGTATTATGATTTGTTGCTAACATTTTTAACATGCCTTCAGATTCTTATGAGTCATCTGTTTTTTGTCATTCAGATCACGCAAGTGCATGGGAGTGTTAGGGAGAATTCTCTTTTTAGGCTGAATTTCCTAACCTAGTGAGTCCCCCAGTGGCTTTGCTGGATTTCTGGAGTTTGTTTTTTTCCATCCTGCCAAGAGTGAGACTCTTTTCCTCCCACTCTTGGACATGAATGTGTGTAATTCCTTTGAATGTCAATGTGTTCTATGGGCTATGGGGTCTTTTACTCCATAGGGTCTCATATGTTTTTCTATGTGTGTTACACCGCACCCTACGTGCCGTAACACTGGGGCGTCCTAGCGGACCTCCACCATAGACTCCATACCCGGGGACTGACTACTGTCTCCCCGGGCATGGGCATATAAAGTCACCATTGGCTTTACTAGACCTAAATTTACTAACAGAACTAGTACCAACCATCTTATTGTGGACGTGCTAGTAGGGGTAATTCGATTACTCCTGGGTCTGTTACTCGAGGGGGCACTGTCCCTTCCCTCCTCGTCGAGTTTTGGCTGGTGGCAGTGGAAACTACTTGTTATGTTCGACCCCGGACATAACCCTATGGGATTAGTCCCATTGTTGGAGATTGATACTTTTCCTCGTTAATCTCTAACGTACCACCGGTCTACTTATCTTAAATAAGTTTATCGGATGGTATTTTCTGTCAGAACTCGGTTTTTAAAATGGCGTCTGTGTTCGTCTCTGTGACTCCTAAACCAAAGGTTGAGCCCTTTGTTCCACTTTTGGCGGGCCTCTGTACAGAGACCCTACAAAGTGGTGCCATTCTGTCTGGGTTACCACAGGGGTTTGGGAGGGGGTTTAGGCACCCTGGACCGAGTTGCCTTGCCAACTCCGCTCGCACTCTGGAGTGATTGGCCCAAGTGGTGAGCCTCCCCGCTCACCACTTAGCGAGTGTTGATTGACAGCTAGGCTGAATGAATGGGGTTTTCTGCATAAAAGCAGGGCTTTTGGGACTGGATCTTCAGAAGTTGCCACAGGACCTAAGAAACTGACGAGAGCAACGCTGAGCCAACCTGCACGACGACACCTCCGGTGGAGCCCTGCGGAACCGACTCACCACTTCCCGACGACAGAGGAGATCTACCTGCCGGAGAGTCTCTTCCCCTGACTGGTGGGAACAACCAGTCCCCTTTGCTTTTTCTCCGCCTTCACCGCGCGGTGGTCGAACTGCCCGTGCAGAAGCACCTTGGCAACCGGATAGCCACTTCCCCTGTACCGAGACCAAAAGGTGGTGCCTTGTGACGGAGCACTCCGCGGCTGGTCTCTTCCCTGGTGGTGCACCGGACTTCACTTTTCTTCGACGACGAGATCATCTCTACTCTTGGCAAAGACCCGTCGTGCATCCACCACCAGGAACAACTGCCCCTGCTGGAGCTGTCTCTCCACAACAAGGTACCGTGTTCGCCTGGCTTCCCTTTCGATCGGTTCGAGTGAGGTGTCTTAATCCTCGCCTTTCCGTTGGGTCGCCTCCAAACTTTTTCTCACGTATTGTTCTGAACTGGTTCAATCTGCCGATAACAATTTGCTACAAAGACTCGGACGCATTTCCACTAGAGACTTTTTGGAACATATCGCCTTGCCTCTCTCCGAGTGGGCCTGGCCTCTGAACTTTATGATCTATTGTGGTTCTTGCCTTTGTGCCTTGCATTTTATCCGTGAAGTATTGAACTGTGTTGATTTCGTACCTGCCTATTTTTCTCTCCCGTCTTAACTAATATTAGAGTGCCATCTAGGTTGAGGTATGCGCCTCTGTCTGAAAATAAGTGATACCGGTAGAACCTAGACTTGTCGAAATATTGTTAGGGGGATTGATCATTTTCTTCTGCGTAAAGTAATTGTTATTGAAGTGTTTGCCGTGATAGTGCCATAGTGTTTTCTATAGATGTTCCGTTATAAATAAATACCTTAATATCTTTACACTGAAGCCTTGTTGCGTGTTTGCTTGTCTTACTGTGAAGGATTGTCCTATTTTGTATACTCCACACACTGCTCAACTCTTCTTGAGAGAAGTCTGACTGCTCAGCCACAGCTACCAATGAATCTGTGTGGTACAGACTGCGACCAAGTGGGTTCACCGCCAAACGCCTGTAGTCCTAAATCTTTGGCAGTGGTCCCAGAGGGAACTGCACAGGTTTCCGCCTAACACTGGTGTACAGCGGTGGGATTTGTATCGAGTATACAGTTTAGAGTACTTTTCGACGCTTTAGGATAACTAACCACAAAGCTTAGCACTAAAAAGCAACTTTCAAAAACATGTCTATGATGGAAACTTACAGTCAAGAATCCTTGTCAGGTGAAAATACTGAGAGTTTGCGAGCTCTCTGTAGGCAAGAGAATCTTTCCGTAAGAGGCAAGAAGTTAGAACTAATAGAGAGATTGCTGGCGAACCAAAGTCTGGGTACTGGTTCAGAGGAACCAATTTCTCCAGCAAATGAACGAAACCAAGAGCTCGAGTTCAGACGGATGAATGCCCAGGCTGAGCAGAAGCAAGCTGAGTTAAGACTCAGGGAAATAGAACTTAATCACGAGTTAAAAATGAAAAATCTGTCTATGGAAAATGCTTCTCTCTCTCCTCTGGTTCCTCTAGGAGCTCCAGTCCCAAAAGACCCCGGATGCCGAAGGAATTAGTGGGTATGTATGAACCGAGATTGGATGTGTTGGATTGGTTAAAACTGTTTGAGTACAATCATGGGCTCCAGGACATCACCGGGAATGCTTTACTTCCCTGGTTGTTCTCTAGGCTCCCTCCTGTTGCGACTGATGTGGTAATGGAGTTGGGGGAGGCGGATAAGACGGATTACAAAAGTGTGAAACTAGCTTTGATAGCTAGATTCGGGAAGACCCCTTCCCAGTATCTTAAGAGGTTTAGAACCCTCAAAAAGCATGATGCTACCCCTTGGGCTACCTGGATGAGTGAAGGGTTGAAAAACTTAGAGGGATGGATTAAGGGTTACAAAGTGAACACTTATGAGGGTATGTTGGAGTCGATTTATGATGCCTGTTCTCCTGAACTCAGACAGCATTTGGCTGATTCGAAGGAATTGGATTCCCGGATGCTAGCTAAGGCCGCTGACTTGTGGGTTGCCAACAGGGCTACTCATAAGGATTCTGGGGCAACTCAGAAAAAGGATGAAGGAAAACAGCCTAAAAAAGACTCAAAAGAGAATTCGAATAACTCAAATTCCAAAGAGGGCCCCAAACAAAACCAGAAGGGTAAGCCACCGGGAAAACCACAGCAGAATAGTGTGTCTTCTGGTGTCAAACCGGAAGGAGGTCAGAACAAACCACCATTCCAAAAAGCGTTTGGTAAATGCTTTGTTTGTGGCTCGACTGACCACGTGAAAGGAGATCCCAGATGTAAGGGTAAACCTTAAGGGGTCCAGCTTGTCTCCTTAGCCTTCGCTCCAGAGGACGAAGTCCAAATGGCAAGTGGAAACTTTCTACTGCTAGCTGACGAACCCATTGGAGTCTCAGCCAGCGTTTCTTTAGTATCTCTGCGGTTGTGGGAACAACAGAATTTAGATGTCTATAATTCTATCCCCGATAATACTAAAGAGTATTATGAGGACAGTGTCCAGGTGAATGGCCAGGAGACTCCTGCCATTAGGGACACTGGGGCCAGCGTAACTGTGGTGGATAAATAGTTTTTTCAGGCTGAGGATGTTGCTAAGGCACCCAAACGCCTCACCAAGTTAGCTGGAGGGCCTGTGCAGATGCTTCCCCAATTACCAGTTCTCATCCAGTGTAACGACATGACTGTAAAGATACCGGTCAGCATACAGAGTGAGGTACCAGGACGCGTACTGTTGGGTAACGATTTGAAAACTCTCAGAGTTGTATCGCATACTCCCAGACCTCCTAGTAAACGGTTACAGGAGCTAACCAGATCCGCAAGAGAGAGGACCATGCGCGGTACTCTCCAGGAGATGATGAAGACAGAAATCACTCCTGCTCCACTAGAATTGTCGGCAGCTGTCTCCAATAAATCAGAAGCGAAAGGGAAACCTAAGACTTCTATCCCGAAACCAGCAGCCAGCATTTCAGTGCAGCCAACACAGACTTCCCCGCGGTTGTCCAAAAGTACACCCGTAACTCCACCTCCAGCTGAGGCTGAGAGGGAGGTACAACCCTGTGTGGTAGAATTAGACTCTGAGGAAGAGCTAATGGAAGGCCAGGAACTCATTGGAGATCTGGATCCTGTTGACCATCCTGCGCTGCAGTCTTTACTGGCAGAAGGTGGACCCAGCAGGGCAGACTTCAGTAAGGGACAAAGAGAATGTCCAACTCTGGAAGGTCTTCGCCACCAGGCAGAAGCTCAGGCTGAAGGGCAAGAGCCTGGGAAATACAGGTTGCACTGGGAAGATGGCCTCTTCTACAGTGAACCGACTGAGTCTGCACCTGGAGACTACAAACGACTTGTAGTACCCCAAGAGAACCGACCACAGTTCTTGCAGCTAGCCCACGAGATTCCTTTGACTGGTCACTTGAGTTTCAAGAAGACTAAGTAAAGGCTCTCTCTCTACTTCTATTGGCCAAAGATGGGGGCCGAAGTAGAAAAACACTGCAGGAGCTGCCACACCTGCCAGACCTCTGGTAAGGTTGGCTCCAAGAATGTGGCACCTTTAGTGCCTCTCCCAGTTGTGGGAGTCCCATTTGAGAGAGTAGGGATTGACATTGTTGGTCCCCTTGATCCTCCAACCTCCTCAGGCAACAGGTTTATACTTGTTGTAGTAGACCATGCTACTAGGTATCCTGAGGCAATTCCTATAAGGAGTGTTACAGCTCCGGCTGTGGCTAAGGCCCTCCTTGGTATTTATACTAGGGTCGGGTTTCCTAAGGAAGTAATCTCTGACAGGGGGTCAAACTTTATGTCCCACTACATGAAAGCCATGTGGAAAACCTGTGGAGTTACTTACAAGTTCTCAACAGCTTACCACCCCCAAACCAACGGGTTGGTAGAACGGTTCAACCGAACCATGAAGAGCATGATAGGTGCTTTAGAAGAACCCCTTAAGCGTAAGTGGGACCTTCTACTGCCATGTCTTCTCTTCGCTTATAGAGAAGTCCCTCAGGAGGGAGTAGGTTACTCTCCCTTCGAGCTGCTCTATGGTCATCCCGTCAGAGGTCCATTGGCCCGATTAAGGAGGGGTTGGAGAGTGCTCCTTCCACCAAGCCAGTCAGAGTGACTGACTACGTGATAGGTCTCCGGAGGAGAATGTCGCACATGATGACGGAAGCAAGCGATAACTTGAAAGCTGGACAAGCATTGGTCAAGCACTGGCACGATCAAAAGGCTAACATGGTTGAGTTTGCTCAAGACAAGCTCGTTCTCGTTATGATCCCAACAAGGCAGAGGGCCTTGCAAGATAAATGGATGGGACCCTTCAGAGTCGTGGGTAAACTCGGAGAGGTTAACTATCTGGTGGACTTGGGCAATCCCAAGGAGGCTCCGACAGTCTTCCACACCAACCGCCTTAAAGCGTATGTCTCACGACCTGATGTAGAAGCATTGCTTCTAGCATCATCTGAGGAAGAAGAAGAGAGTGAAGCTCTTCCGGATCTCCTCAGAGGCTTACCTTTAGACGAACAAATTGAAGGAGTAAATCTCTCCTCCAATCTGACACCCGAGCAACAAGAAGAGTGCAAATCCATGTTGAATCAGTTTGCCTCTCTGTTCTCGCTTTCGCCAGGCTTAACCCCTTGGGGCCAGCATGACATACTCACTGGTGACTGTCTGCCGGTCAGAAGCAGAGGATACAGAATGTCAGAAAACGTACGAACCCACATCAAAGGTGAGGTCAGCAAGATGCTTGATCTCGGGATAATAGAGCCCTCTACTAGTCCATGGTCTAGCCCAGTTGTGTTAGTACCAAAGGCTGGATCTAAAGAGCTTAGATTCTGCGTGGATTATAGAGCTCTTAATGCAGTCACCATGACTGATGCCCACCCTTTGCCAAGAACAGATGAGTTGGTGGATAAACTTGGTGCCGCCAAGTTCCTCAGCACATTTGACTTGACGTCAGGCTATTGGCAAATAGCCCTGACAGACCATGCCAAGGAGAAAACTGCATTTTCTACCCCCCCGTTGACTTATACCAGTTTAAGGTAATGCCTTTCGGATTGAAGAATGCACCTGCTACGTTTCAACGGATGGTAAGCCAGGTTCTGAATGGGATGGAGGACTTCTGCATGGCATACTTGGATGACATCGCAGTGTTCAGCAATTCCTGGGAAGAACATGTAACCCACCTAAGAGATGTTTTGCAGGCTCTTGGGCGAGCCAATCTGACCATAAAGGCAAGTAAATGCCAAATGGGACAGAGTAAGGTAGTCTATCTTGGACATGAGGTAGGAGGTGGAGAAATAAGGCCTTTTCTCAGTAAGATTGAAGCTGTGCAAAATTGGACAACACCTACTACTCTAACCCAAGTGAGAGCCTTCCTGGGCCTCACTGGGTACTACAGGAATTTCATAGAGAACTATGGGACCATAGCTTCTCCACTGAATGTCATCTCCTCGCCCAAATTTCCTAAAAAGGTTAAATTGAACGAGGAGTGCAATCAGGCTTTTGAAAACCTGAAAAAGGCTCTTTGCCAAGCCCCAGTACTCAGAGCTCCCGATTACCGCCAACACTTCATTGTGCAGACAGATGCTTCCAATGTAGGGATAGGTGCCGTACTCGGTCAACTGGATGGGAAAGGTAGGGAGCACCCCGTTTGCTTCATCAGCCGCAAGCTGAAGAATCCTGAAACAAGGTGGGCAACAATCGAAAGAGTGCTTTGCTATCGTGTGGGCTCTGAAGAAGTTTAGGCCGTACTTGTATGGTTCTACTTTTGTTATTCAGACTGACCACCAACCCTTGAGATGGTTAATGCAAATGAAAGGGGAAAACCCAAAACTATTGAGATGGTCGATCTGCCTGCAAGGGTTTGATTTCACCATTGAGCACAGGTCAGGGTGTCACCACCAAAATGCTGATGATCTCTCTAGGATGTATGTCAACGACTAGAGGTATGAGATTCATCCAGGAGTGGATTAAATCCTCCTGTCCCTTAGTCTGGGGGGGGGGGGGTAAGTGTTAGGGAGAATTCTCTGTTTAGGCTGAATTTCCTAACCTAGTGAGTCCCCCAGCGGCTTTGCTGGATTTCTGGAGTTTGTTTTTTTCCATCCTGCCAAGAGTGAGACTCTTTTCCTCCCACTCTTGGACATGAATGTGTACAATTCCTTTGAATGTCAATGTGTTCTATGGGCTATGGGGTCTTTTACTCCATAGGGTCTCATGCTTTTCTATGTGTGTTACACCGCACCCTACGTGCCGTAACACTGGGGCGTCCTAGCGGACCTCCACCATAGACTCCATACCCGGGGACTGACTACTGTCTCCCCGGGCATGTAAAGTCACCATTGGCTTTACTAGACCTAAATTTACTAACAGAACTAGTACCAACCATCTTATTGTGGACGTGCTAGTATGGGTAATTCGATTACTCCTGGGTCTGTTACTCGAGGGGGCACTGTCCCATCCCCCCTCGTCGAGTTTTGGCTGGTGGCAGTGGAAACTACTTGTTATGTTCGACCCCGGACATAAACCTATGGGATTAGTCCCATTGTTGGAGATTGATACTTTTCCTCGTTAATCTCTAACGTACCACCGGTCTACTTATCTTAAATAAGTTTATCGGATGGTATTTTCTGCCAGAACTCGGTTTTTAAAATGGCGTCTGTGTTCGTCTCTGTGACTCCTAAACCAAAGGTTGAGCCCTTTGTTCCACTTTTGGCGGGCCTCTGTACAGAGACCCTCCAAAGTGGTGCCATTCTGTCTGAGTTACCACAGGGGTGTGGGAGGGGGTTTAGGCACCCTGGACCGAGTTGCCTTGCCAACTCCGGTCGCACTCTGGAGTGATTGGCCCAAGTGGTGAGCCTCCCCGCTCCCCACTTAGCGAGTGTCGATTGACAGTTAGGCTGAATGAATGGGGGTTTTCTGCATAAAAGCAGGGCTTTTGGGACTGGATCTTCAGAAGTTGCCACAGGACCTAAGAATCCGACGAGGGTAACGCTGAGCCGACCTGCACGACGACACCTCCGGTGGAGCCCTGCGGAACCGACTCACCACTTCCCGACGACAGAGGAGATCTCCCTGCCGGAGAGTCTCTTCCCCTGACTGGTGGGAACAACCAGTCCCCTTTGCTTTTTCTTCGCCTCAGGACGCGGTGGTCGAATTGCCCGTGCAGAAGCACCCTGGCAACCGGATAGCCACTTCCCCTGTACCGCGACCAAAAGGTGGTGCCTTGTGACGGAGCACTCCGCGGCTGGTCTCTTCCCTGGTGGTGCACCGGACTTCACTTTTCTTCGACGACGAGATCATCTCTACTCTTGGCAAAGACCCGTTGTGCATCCACCACCAGGAACAACTGCCCCCGCCGGAGCTGTCTCTCCACAACAAGGTACCGTGTCTGCCTGGCTTCCCTTTCGATCGGTTCGAGTGAGGTGTCTTAATCCTCGCCTTTCCGTTGGGTCGCCTCCAAGCTTTTTCTCACGTATTGTTCTGAACTGGTTCAATCTGCCGATAACAATTTGCTACAAAGACTCGGACGCATTTCCACTAGAGACTTTTTGGAACATATCGCCTTGCCTCTCTCCGAGTGGGCCTGGCCTCTGAACTTTATGATCTATTGTGGTTCTTGCCTTCGTGCCTTGCATTTTATCCGTGAAGTATTGAACTGTGTTGATTTCGTAACCTGCCTATTTTTCTCTCCCGTCTTAACTAATATTAGGGTGCCATCTAGGTTGAGGTATACGCCTCTGTCTGAAAATAAGTGATACCGGTAGAACCTAGACTTGTCGAAATATTGTTAGGGGGATTGATCATTTTCTTCTGCGTAGAGTAATTGTTATTGAAGTGTTTGCCGTGATAGTGCCATAGTGTTTTCTATAGATGTTCTGTTATAAATAAATACCTTAATATCTTTACACTGAAGCCTTGTTGCGTGTTTGCTTGTCTTACTGTGAAGGATTGTCCTATTTTGTATACTCCACATACTGCTCAACTCTTCTTGAGAGAAGTCTGACTGCTCAGCCACAGCTACCAAGTGAATCTGTGTGGTACAGACTGCTACCAAGTGGGTTCACCGCCAAACGCCTGTAGTCCTAAATCTTTTGCAGTGGTCCCAGAGGGAACTGCACAGGTTTCCGCCTAACACATGGGAACTGGGCAGAGACAAAGCAGTACATGTGAATAGATAAACAATATGTAAGTAACGGCCATCATGAGGCAAGTGCATGGGTAAGTGCAGACATCAGGTGTCAAGGGCTGGGGGGGGACTGAAGGGTTACAGAAACTGTCCCCAAGTGCAGAAGTTGCCAGGTGGGCAGTGCAAGTGTGTGATGCTGGTGGGGGAGGGACCTGGGTCTGGGATCAGAGGGTATCCAGGTAGCCGGTGCAGTTTCGGTAACACCCAGGATGTCAGCAGAGGAGAGGAGAAAAGCAGAGGCAAAGAGAAAGGGTTTGAGGTGTTTCCAGAACCGGAGATGGTTCTCCTCAAGTTTAAGGGAGGCAGGGAGGCTGTTGCAGAGGGAGGCCCCAGCCGAAGATAGAGATCTACCACCGACTCGATGCTTAGAGAAGCAACTGACTCTGAGGGAGTTGGAGGCGGATGAGCGTAGAGTTCGCGAAGGAAGATATTTAGGGAGAGAGAGTTGAAGGTATTGAAGCCCCAGAAGGCCTTGTGGACGATGCAGAGGGTTTTTAACTGAATCCTTGCAGCCACTGGGAGCCAGTGCATAGATTTCAGTCCTGGAGAGATACGATCCCTGGGCTTGAGGCCAAGGACAAGTCTCGCAGTCCTGTTCTGGATAACTTCCAGAGGGCGGAGAGTAGAAGCAGGCAGATTAAAAAAGAGGCTGTTGCAATAGTCCAGCCTAGAGAGAACCAGAGCTCTGGAGACAGTGAGCTTCTGGGGGAAGGAGATGAAAGGAAGAATACCTCTGAGGGGGTGCAGCTGATAGTGTGACTTCTTAGAGACGTCAGAGATGTGAGGGGAGAAGGAGTGTGGAGTTGAAGATGACCCCAAGGTTTTTAGCCTTGCATGTTGGAGCAGGAATAGGGCCAAGGGAAGCTGGCCAGCGATCTACAGGAAAGGAGGGAGCGGGTGTGCCAATGAGGAGAATCTCAGTCTTACTGGCATTAAGGAAGAGGTCATTGGCAGCACATCACTCCTGGATAGCAGACAGACAGTCAGAGATGAGGGAAGGAGAGGAGGCGGCCAAGGGTAGCCTGAAAATGAGCTGGGTGTCATCCGCATAGCAGTGAAAGTTGAGGCAGAGAGCGGCGATGCAGTGGGCAAGGAGTGCCAGGTATTGGTTGAATAGCCAGGTCCAGAGGTTGGATCCCTGGCGGACACCACAAGTAGAGAAAAAGATAGCAGAGAGGAAGGCCCCAAGTTGGACCGGGGAGGGTCGGTCAGAGAGGAAAGAAGTCAGCCACGCCAGAGCCTGACCAGTGATACCCAGGTTATCAATTCAGATATTTCCCATAGTAAGCATAAAACCAAATGAACACTCACATCTGTATGTAGAATGTTTAAATGAGCGCACTTGTTAAAAATGAAAGGAGATTCAAACTTATCATCTAAAATGGCCTTATAAGTCCCACGGACAGAGGCGTTGCTGGGGGGGATCCTAGGGGGATAAAGCCCCGGGTCTTTTGGTTGTAGCCCCGGATAGAAGCTCAGGGACTACAACCGAAAAGCTATAGCTAGCCCCGAATCCTGCAAGTCCTGACATTAGCTTAGCCCCTGATCTTTTCAAGACCTAGCAACACCACTGCCCACGGGACCAAGTGTTTTGGGTGGGAATATCAGCAGGTATATTCCTGTTACATTTCGGAAGACCCCAAGTGTTTTGACCTTTAAGTAAGAATCTCCCAGTTAGTCTTGAATGAGAGAAACCAGGAAGGGGGACCCTTTTCTTCTTGGCCTCTGGGCCACTGATATAACAATTCAGGTTCACAACCATAAACATTGCATTCATCTATAAAAACCATAAATCTTGTAACTGATATATTGGCCGGATTCCAATACATATTTATTATTAGCATCTGATCTACATTTTGGTACTTCTTCATGTCTCATTGAGGAATATAGCCTGTTTATAGGGACCATAATATTTCAACTTTTCTGCGGTGCTTCCACTCTCGGGAAGATAGCTCAGGGGCAACGCCCTTGCATTTAAAGCAAGACAATGCAGAGAAACACAGGTTTGATCCCTGGATTTGTGCTTAGAAATCCCTGGAAATTAAGTGCATTATAAAAAATGAATTATAATACTTCTGCCATTCCTAATTGCAACTAAAGTCCTCCAAAGGGTCTACCCTTGATTCTTTACCTTCTGGATTTAGATTCCATTCCTGAGAGGACATTCTCTTAATCATACCGCCTAGAATGAGATAGTTGTGAAAGATGATTAGATTGCTCTTGAAAAAGGTGGCTAAAACCTTTTGTGTTCAATCCGATTTCGCCCTCTGCGCTTATGTGGTGACTGGTAGTAATAGGTGTGGCTGCTTGGGACTGCTCCTGCGTGGAGAATAGGGGGTGTGAGTATGCCAGCTTGTGCGCCTGATTCCCTTCCAGACCCCTTCTCCCAAACAGCGGTACCCGTGGAATGCGTTGTCCCTGGAAAGCTCATCTGTTGATTAGTTTTGGCGAGCACTCCGTTCTGCTGCTTCTGGCAGAGGCGCTTGTATGATCTGGACCGAGTTCCTTCACTGGTCCCTTGCACGTGGTAGCCCAGTCAGTCCTGCTGCAACTAAGCCACTATACTTCAGGTAAGTGTTTTTGTTTGCCTTTGTCTTTCCTCATCTGTTTTTGTTGTAAAGTGTGTTGTCTTGTATGTCTGACCGTTCCACTTTTGATGTTTGCTCTTTTGCTTTCTTCTCTTGCAGGTGATGCCGGCCCGGCAGAAGCTGCAGAGCTCGAGGCGACAGCCGTAGATAATGAGGAACGAAGCTGCAGCGGTACAGTAGCTGGTAAGTTGTTAACTAGGGGGCACGCGGGGTTCAAATGCGGCGCAGCCCTAGGACGGATGTTCTAACCATGCCCTTCTTCACAGGGTCCGAGTTTGTGGATGCAGAGTGCGGTTGATGTCAGGATGTGAATCTGCAGATGAAGCGATGAAGCACCGGTTTCCTGGAGGTGAGTATGCAGGAGAACGCCTGGTTTCAAAGGTAAGTAAACTGGTCCAAGCGGCGGTGAGCACCACGTTGCACGCGAGTGCACAGTAACGCAAAGCACCGGCCTTAAGGATGGAGCAGCTTATATAGCTGAGCTTCTGAAGCCACGCCCAACAAGTTCAGTCTGCCTTCCACACCCTGCCACACCTGATGAGTCAGCACATGAAGACCAGGCCTAAGGAGCCACACCTGATGAGTCCGCACATGAGGATGTTCTCTGGAATAAAGGCGTTCAGCTCCTGGAAAGTTCTTGTAAAATAAAAGCACTCCTGCACTGAAATAAAGTAAAAGCACTCCTGCACTGAAATAAAGTGTTCCTGCTCACATCTCTATGAGTCCAGCCAGGGCCCCTGTGTTTAAAGGTCCCAAAGGGACATATGTGAGTCAAGTGACCCATTGCCCCCATCACTAGATGGTGTGGTTTCTGTGTTCTGGTGCCTGAGGCCATGACAGTCCTGTGTGATGAATCAGCCGCTACCTGATCCTGACCCTGAGGGTCATATTATGTGAGAGGATCACATGAGAGAGGGCTTGGGTCAGGAGGAATGGGAGAATCCCGATGGCCTATTGTAAAACTGATGATTCTGTTTTTAAAACAACTCACATTATGGACTTCAAGTCCCGTAATGCTCTTAGTACTGAGACGAGGAAGAGGGGTCTAGAGTTGTACAACTCTAATGTGTGGTCTAGTTGTTATAATGACCCACACCTGAGCCTGATCTTTAAATAGTTAAAGGCCATTCAGGTGTGGGCCATTGAAAATGAGAAGTAGCAGGAGAAGGCAGAGGTTGGAGTCTCCACATTGAGAGTAGCGCAACGCAGTGCAAATAACGTGGCACAGGTCCGGCCAGTGGCTGAGGACGCAGAGCAGGAAGCAGTGTGGAGGCCAGCTGTTCCGAAGGAGAGAGAAGCTCTCCATGTCCTGCATCTCGCTCCAGTGTGAAGTCTACCCCGGAGCACATGTGGAGTAGTGGGTGATCCACTGACAGAAAGAGCGAGCAGGAAAAGACTGACCAGAGCTTTCAAAATTCGGGGAGATGCTGGCGTATGAATCAGAAGCAGCAGGTCCGACGGAGATGCCAGGATATACCAGTGAGTTGGCCGAATAGAGGTGACCGCGGGACGCTCTGAAATAGACCGCTGTAAAAAAGTGCACCATTTTAATATCAAACTTTTAAACTAAAGCTATCTGGGCACACCTCTTCAGTTGATAAAAGTCTAACAGGAGAAAATTGTAACCCATGTTGCCAAAGCCAAGAGGGGGCAACAATTGAGCAGAGTGAATGTAATCTCCAGAAGGCAGACACCGAACAAGAGAACATTGTAAACCGCATTGCCAAAGCCAAGAGAAGGCAATAATTAAACAGAGTGAATGCAACCTCCCAAGAGAGAGATGTTGGAAAGGAGAATATTGTAACCCGTATTGCCTAAGGGGCCGATAATCAAACCAAGTGAATACAGTTTTCCAAAAGGGGAATATCTAACCAAGGGACATTATAATCTGCATTGTCAAAGAACACAGAGCGACATCAAGGCCTTTAGAATGTTGCAGTCCCAGATACTCTGTGGAAGAAAGTTGTAAACCACATTGCCAACAGCAAATAGGTTGTGTAGCAAGAGATCAGAGTCAGCTAGAGAAAAGCCCTCCTTGTAGACAAGATCAAGGCGGAGAGAACTGTAACCTGCATTGCCTATGGCAAACATATCAATGTGAGAATCATTGTCATTTTGGACAGTATAACTTCGAAAGAAGTTGTAAGCCAATTGTGTTACAAGTCAAGAGACTAATGCAAGGAGCAGTTGTTGGTTCAACTTTCCCCATTAAAGAGTTACATTTGGAAAGTTTGAAGAATGCCTCATCACAGAGTATAAGTTGTAATAGTAGGAGCTTTATCCTGGCAGGTGAGTACACCAGGAAGGGGACACATAGTGATTTGTCCTGGCAGGTGAGTGGACCAGGAAGATGATGATTTGAAGTACTGTGAGTGTGGTAGATGGTTGTGAAGATTGTTTTGGAAAAAAGGTGGCAATCCCACTACTGTGCTTTGATGAACTATTGTATAACCCATCCTGACTAAAGTATTACTCATGAAGAAGAATGAACTGTTGTATAATCCATCCTGACTAAGGTATTGCTTATGAAGAAGAAATGCAATGTGGTAGAAGGTGATTGGTCTTTTTGAGAAAATAACTTTTTGTATTGGCATTTCGATCTGGTGTATGAAAAAAGAATCCTTTAGGTTCACCAAATGTTGTAAAAACGTTAACAATTGTCTTAAGAATGACAAACCTTTTTGAAACTTCCAAATGAAGGAAATACTGGATGGAAGCAACGGTGTATTCTACTTGGAGTGGAACTGGACTAGTGAAAAGAACTTTCCTACAATTGAACTTTGGTTTGAAACATCCTAAAATGATACAGGGGAAGAGGGATGGAACCCTGGTCACAGGAATTTCTGTTTTCTTTATGTTTTAATGTATATGTTGTTTTGCAAAGTTGAAACAGCCAAATTAACTCTGTGAGGGACAGACATTTTTGAGACACTAGGTAATTTTCCTTTAGTCTTGATTTGTTAGGTTAGGGAAAGTTAGGCGTTGTCTCACCCTTTATTATTTAATAAATGGCGACTTATGAGAAAACTCCACCTACGTATCTGTCTCCCATGTCTGATGCCTCACACCTGGCCACCTGCCACACCACAGCTAATAGTCAAATAAACTCTCGGAATATCTGTCAAGAGCCCTCTTACTTCAATCTTTTTTTAACAGTAAATAAAATTACTTGCCAACTCATTATTTTGTAAAGATCATAATCCAAAGTTAATAAGGTTGTTGTCGCTGTTAAAAGGGTGCTAAAAATGATGCAAGAGGGAATATGGAGAATCACTCTATGAAGTTGATTGACATTTATAAGCTCCACTTGATCAATGTCCCTTAAATTTGAGAATCGTAAACATTGCACTGCTTTGAAAAAGGAACAAAATTGTAGAACGATTTAGAATGACTTCATCTTGCCAAAACCAATTTAAAATACTGACTTGCGTTTGAACATTCATGAAAAGACATAGATTTCACAGGTAACTGAACCGCACTATCTTTTGCAGAATCAAGTTTCTTTCGTGTTTATTGTAGCAGGTAAGTTGCGTAAACATTTTCTTTCTGCATAATTATTGGCCTCATTAGTTAGGGGAACAAGAGGACGGTTAATATCCATTGAGTAAGTCGGTCGATTTTGCAACAGTAAAATGTCCCCATGCATATCAGTAGGTGATTCAAGGTTCAGAAATGATGAGTTGTATAGCACCCTCCCAATTGTTGCCTTCTCTAAGTCACCTGACTCAACCGATGTAAAGGGGGCACCACCCTTTTTTTTCTATTTTTCTCTGTTTTTTCACAAAGTAAGTTGATTAGACGAGTCCTGATTGGAAACATTGTCCACCGGCAAAAAGATTTAATTTTCCTTAGAAATTTACTGGAGCCATTGTTAGCATTTAGAGACAATATTGGGCCTCATTACAAGTCCGGCGGTAAATCTGCTGGTGCTACCGGCGGGTTGCAGTCGGATTCGTACATGGATCAAGAATTGCAAAGACTAAGACAACAAAAAAACTAACCCATAAGCTTAACTTTCCACACACATCTCTCACCCAAAAAACACACAACCACTTCTGCGCACAGCAAACCGCACATACTTCATCACACCGCAACAACAAACAAACAACACATAACTCGCACCAACAACACATGAGGGCCCACATCGATCCGATAATTACACCCAAGCTCAGCGAACAGTGAAAACCGAACTGAAGCTGCCAATAGGACACCACCTTCCTCACTTTCCTACTCCCACTTCACCCTACTTACCCCTCCTTCTTTGTTTGCAGATCCACCAGAGTGCCTGAGGACCAATTCCGTTGGTGCCGGGGCACAGTACAAATACCTTTAACATTAACGTTACCAAAGGTGTTGCCGAACCTGCAGCTCCTCGCCAGACCTTTCTGTAAATTAGAAATATTCCTCTAGTACTTTAGCGTTTCAGTTAACAGAGCCGTGGAATGTACTGTGCTTGATAGCAGGTTTCTTGTTTACCTGTAATTGTAGTCATGTAGTGTTAAGATACTGGTGCTTGTATTTATTTTCTTTAGACTGGCTTCTTCTCTGAGGGCTGCTGGGCATCTTGTGACCTACATCAGAATTACCTTTCTACAATGCAAAGACTTCTATTGAAAAGTCAGTTGGGAATTAAGCGTTACACTTTGCTCCATAAACAACACCTCCAAGGTGCCATAGTTTTCCACCTTTTTCTCATCCAGTTTTCAGCAACACCATTCTGAGGTTGGTTGAAAGACTGAAGGGGAGGTGCCATGCTTCAAGCTGTAAACGCTGCTAAAATCAATTGCTGGGGGGTCAGTGTACGCAACAGTATGACTGCAACACATTTCTTAAAAGATTGCCACTTTTCTAATTTATGAAAGTGTCCTTAAGCTCCCAGTCAATTATAGAATTGGTGCTGCATTCTGGGAAATGGCTCGATTAACAAAGGGAAACGTGTGCAGCAATGGCACGTCACAGGGGCCGTATTTTAACTCGTGTCTTTTGACATGCAAAAGCAGGACTCTATGAGGAGAATCCCTTCCTTGCATTCCTGGGTCCAGATTACAGAAACTTTGCACTGGTGCAAGTGCAATGTTGTCCCATATTAGCACTAGATCAAAGTTTGCCACCCAATGCAAAAAATACTGGGAGCATATTCGAAAACATTTGCACCTTGACAAGTGCCATTTTTCATGGTATAAGTACTGCCGGGAAGCACATGCAGCGTCCCAGCCTGGCAAAAAGGTTCAGGTTGAGGAAAACCAATTAGAAAGCAACATCGGAGGGGCAGAGTGAAGTTTGCGCCACAGACAGCGCATGTGTTTTCTTTGTTGTTATTTTTACTCCAACCTCACGGTGCGAGCGCATATGTTGTTTTAGTTAGGTTTGACACATATTAGATATGCACATATAGCAACACAGAAACAGAAACAAATGTATTGATGTTGTGGGTGCAGAGATCATAGATAGGGCATTATTATAGGCCCAATATTAAGGGGATGTATTGTAGGGATGTAGAATAGTGTAATGTGCAGGAAAGATTGAAATAAGCGGAAGATGGAGTCAGCAAGGTAGTGTGGTAGAAGCGATGTTGGTGTATTAACTTGCCAGAAGTTTCACCATTGGCCTAGTACAAGATGAACAGAATGGAACACAGGCCTTGGTGTGGAGCTGCAGCTCTGGTAGTTCAGGTCCAAAAACAAATCCCATTTCCTGTTCCCCAGGAGAGAAGCAGAGATCAGAGGCACCTATGGTGCGTAGATGAGCACTAATTGTATCCATCTGCGGGGCTTGAACGTGATGGAAATGTAATGTTAGTTGATAGAAGAGCAGGAAGGGATGCATCCTTTGAAGGATAAATTCAAGAGAATAGGGCACAAGGCTCTGTGATGCCAAGGAGATAGGCAAAGATTTAGAACACTACTGCACTTACCCCAGGCAGACAGGCCATATGAATTACACTTACATATACAACTTAAGCAAACAAATCCCCGAGATTCAGACTCGAGAGCGGTGTCCTGGTCACGTCATCCCTGGGCACCTGAGCATAGGAATGTTCCATGTCCTTATTGCTAAAAGCCTGCCTGCACATTTACAAGATTACTTTTTACAGGTCCCAAGCACTTTATGGATGGACAACCCTCATGACGTAGTGTTCTCAAAGAGCATAGGAGCAGTAAATATTAAGTTGAAGCAAGGAGTTGTTTACCTAGAGTGCGACCATACCCATTATCAAGAGAAGCAGGTGAAGGGATACATGAGACAATTGTTGCACTATAGCGACAGGGCATTACAGTGCCCTCAGAGTCACAGTGCAATACAGCAATATACCCTGTCAAGAAAGGAAAAGGGGTCAAGTTGAAGGTTCGCACAAGATACACCCATCGAATAGCGTAGTGGAAGCAGAGTTCCCACTTGTACCAAATCCTGCCACAATTCTTTGCAACATACCAAAAGAGGCCACCCATTTTACTGTCATCAATTTGAAAAAGGCACTCTTTTCTGTCCCATTACACCCCTGATACTCAATACCTTACTGCATTTATTTACCGCATGTAGAGATTTCAACACACCAGACACCCACAGGGGTACTGTGAGTCCCTGAGTATCTTTAACAGAGTGGTACACATGGATTTGGGGAAAATACATGTACTGAGCACAATCATTCAGTATGTAGTGTAAGGAAGGCATGATATCAAAGCAAGACAGACACAAGTGATCATAGTTCATACTGTACAAATGAGTGAGATAAACTCCTAATCTAAACCTAAATCTAAGATGGGAGCAAGCTATGACCATCATAATAATAGTACCATCCTAGTAGAGTCTAGTCAAATAAAAGAGCTTTTACTAAAAAAAAACTATTACCACACCTTACCACTATGCTACAAATGACTGTGGGATAATGTTTCACAAAAAAAGAAAGAAGTGTTCACAAAATGATAAGTGAGGATGTTATGGCCGGGGTCTCCCTTCCCCACGTTTTTAGCATGGGACAAGGTGGGACTCGTGCACAGCACACTCCTGGACTTCTCTGGCACACGTTTATAGTTCCTTTTCTCTATATCAGGGCCTTCTGTGCCTAAATCTCTTCAAATGCAAACTCTCTTGCTTCTGAGGGCCTGATATGCAAAAACAACAAACAGTTCTTTCTGTTAATCTTCACATCGGGTGATTACCCTTCACCCTTGGATCCCCTTCAGCCAGACGCCGATCCTCCTCTCACTCGTTAGCCTCCCTAAGTCAGGCTCAGACCAATGATTCACTGTAGACATCCCTCAGTTGGGTTCACACTTGTTGTCACAATTTTGTTCACTTAGCTTCTTCACAACCTTTCTTTTGACGTCCCTCAGTCTGGTTGACTATCGCCTCTCAAACACAATTTCCCTATTTGTAATATTCAAAAGTCTCAATGGGCCTCATTACAACTGTGCCGGCCTGGAAACACTGGTGCCGATAAGCCTACAGACACCAGTTTTTCGGGACCAACACAGTACAACCTGGTGGGCAGAACGGCACCCGCCCGCAGAATTTCACGGAAGCACCGGCACCGTTATTAACGGTGCCGGTGCTTCCATGTTCCCCATTCCCATTGAGTCCTATAGGACTCAATGGGAATTACAAAATTACTGGTGCCTGACTTCCCGGCCGCCGGACTTGGAATAGCCCGGTGATACTGGGAAGTCAGGTGCCGGTAACTCATTACGGGTCCAGTGGCAACCTGCCGGTTTTACCGGCACAGTTACCACCAGACCCATAATGAGGCCCAATATCTTTTTAAACAACCATATTTTAGTTAAGTCCCCCTCATCCGGTCTCAGACCTTCCACAGCACTTGCCAATTTTAAAGAAAGACTTCCGAAGGGTGATCAGGTCTCGCTGGGTCAGTCTGTTAGCCTATGGCAAGGGTGTGTTTATTTACAAAATTCACAATCGTCAAACCATGTCAAGGACTTTCAATTGTACAAGGGATTTGACTTTACTCTTGTATGACCATCTTGACATCTCACGTCGGCCTTCCCCATGGCCTCTTGGTATTTGTAATTTCAACACCCTTTTTCGATCAACACAGTCTCTTTTTTCAGGAGAGGGGTACCAGCCAGAGACCTTTGAATGAGCGCCCACTTGGCGCCGGACCGCTTTGCCTCTGGTACCAAGTTCGTTCATAAAAGACCTCTGTATCTTAATCTTCTGAATGTTGCCTCTGCAACCTTGAGCCTAACACAGTCTGGGCCACTATCAGGTTCTTCCGACTCTCCGGCTGCTCTGAACTCGTTGGCGTTTCTTTTGCCGCTGAAGTCAAGGACGGTACCACAATGGCAACCGCTTCTCCCCACCCTGGCTATCAGTGTGGGAGGGTTCCTTGAACCGCTAACATCCGTCACACCATTTTCCAGCTGTGATTCGCGGTCATATATTTCTTTTGTCAGAGGCTATGTGGGTCTGGGTTGAAAAGGGCAAGGGTGACTCCCTCCTATAAGTCCTTTCAGGTATCGCCGCCTTTCTCCTCTGTTTCAACTGCCGTTCTGGAAAAGCTGCTTCCTCATGCATTCGGCCTGCCTTGCATCTCTATGGGGAAGGAAAAGGCCAGTCAGGTGTGTAGTTGTCGGCAATTGCCTGACCCGTCTGCCTGACCCTTGTGTTGGGACATGTAAGGTAAACGGCTCTGGTATTAGTCCGTTGTCGCTCATGGTGTGAGAAAGTGTTCACATTGGAAAAGGGCGGGGTAGAGTTTATAAATATTTTACTGGGCAGGATGGGGAAAAGGTGTCATAAAGAAGGGGATACTGTGTTTCATCCTTCAGTGTCCCACTTCCATCCCCAAAGACTCCTCATCCAGGTGATCCTCCCGCACTGGTTCACCCCTAGGAACTGTATCCAATAGTGATGGGCGTGTCCTGGCCACTTGGATGACAGATGCCTGGGGACTAGTGAGTGAGACACCTTCCGGTTTCTCACATAGCCTTCCCCTATGCAAGGTGGATATGCATGTTATTTGTCCAGGTTCTACTTTGTTAAGACCTGGAAGAGAACACGGACGAGAGATGTCCAAGAACTCTCGCATATTCCATTGATATGTTGTGGCCGGTTTTGGTAGAGGTGTAGTGATTTTACTGGTCTCTCTACAGTAGCCTATGAATTGGTTTTAAGGGCTGTTTCAGGCCTCCTAGGTTCAGAGTTTTCCCAATCCCATATTAGAGAGTAGTAGTATGCTTGCCAACAACTCTGGGATAGAAAATCTCCAAATGAAGGTGTAGTTTCCTGTAAGACAGTAGAGAAGGTAGGGAAATCCCACCCAGAATAACTTCTTCGGGGAGTCCAGGAATTATGGCTGATGATATTTCACAGGATTCGCCCCGGATATTAATGTGCACAGGTATTTTGGGTTACACTTCATTGTCCCTGTGTACACATGTAACTCTAACTAGTGTCACATTTTCCAGGTTCTTTGTTGTAACTAAATCGGCCTGTATAGCAGTTTGCTTCCTACTAAGTAAATTCTGTAGAAGATTGACAAACAGATACTAAAGCTCTCTAGGTCTTCTTTGGGTTCTTTCAATTCTTCACCCTGTAAACATCCTATTTCCTTAGGTTCGCCCATTAGATTCTTTGGACAATGTCTAGCTAACTGTCCTGTTTTTCTACAAGAACAACAGACAGGAGGAGGTGGTCTGCTTCCTTTTATGTCCTCCCTTATGCTTTCATCTTTACTTTTAGGATCAGTTCTTCTGAATTCTACTTAGTCCCGTGGCATCCCTTCTTGAATTCTATACAACCCTCTTGTTGATCTATTCCCTGAGATTGAGGTCGGTGGATAGGCTTATGATCCTTCCGTTCCTCCCAACGATGGGCTGAGTGCAATTGTTACCTGCATCTGAGTTGTTTTGTGCAATCTCAATGGCCTTGGCTAAGGTAGGTCAATTTAACTGTAGAACAGCTTTCTGCAAAAAAAGGGGGAAGGAATAAGTGACTAGTTCTAACGTTAACATCTCTGCCAGTTGTTCTAAGGATTTGTTATTGATCCACACGGCCACAGTGTTTAGATACGTACACCCATATCTAAGGGGGTTTCTCCTGGGTTTAATCTAATGGCTGTCCACTTCTGCCGATAAAAATGGCAGGTTTTCCCCACTCTTTTTAACAGCTCCTCTTTGATGGATAGAAAGGTGGCACCCTGTGCAAGATTAAGTAGTTGATAGGAGGACTGTAGTTCGCCTTTTAACAAAGGGCCCAAATAGCATCTTTTAAGGTTCTCTTCCCACCCTAGTTGGTCAACTGGGCTTTCGAAGTTCAAAAACAATTTTCCTAAATTTTCACCTTCAAGATATGGTTGAAGTACCCCCTGTGGTAGTAGGGGTGTTGCTTGCAACTCAATCAATTTAGTCACATTTTCTTGGAGTCTAGCTTCGGCCTGCATCTGATGGGCCCCTTACTGGGCGATGCCATTGGCTAGGTCGGCCATTTCTTCCAGTGGTGTAAGGGATCCCTCAGTGGAGGGTTCCGAATCAGAAAAGAGACAACTCTCGACTCCCTCGGTTAAGGTCTCAGAGTCCTCTGATTCTGAGTCTGCCGAAGGAATGGGTTTTGGTAAGTTAATCTCCACTCCTGATGGCCCCATGATGGATGACAATTGAATACTAAAAAAAAAAGCTTTGAAAGAAGGGGGTGTTTCAGAGCACTAAGTTTAATAAAAGTAGAGACGGGTCGAACTTTCAGTATTATTCAATCCCACTGTTGTATATTATAATGTGAGAGAGGAAGCGTGATCCAATAATATTTGAGTCTTAAAGAACAGATCCTGTTGACCAGTCGGGAGCCAAAGTGGGGAGAACAGCACCTCTTTTAGTTTGGATACGCGGTCAGAGTGAAGGAGTTCAACAATTGTATTTCCCCCTTCTGGTGGTACAACAATCAGCAGCATGGATTTCAATTTTTATCAGTTGAATCAAATCCCACTCCTGACAACATATGCAAGGAAGGCATGGTATCAAAGGAAGACAAACACAAGTGATCACAGAAGAGCTGTTGCAGTGCAGAATACACCACAGCCCACTACAGTCAAAGAGATGCAACAATTCCTGGGGTTGTGTAACTACTGTAGAGCTTGGATTGTTAACTATTCTAGTCACACAAAACCTCTCCTGCAGGGACTCAAAGAAGCACAGAAGAGGAAGGGGTCAATGACATGGACAGGCGAAATGGTGACATGTTTTACAGAATTGAAAAATGCTATAAGTAATGCTCCAGTACTGGCAACCCCTGATTACACATTCTAACAGACATGTTATGACTGTGTTGGCTCAACAAACATCCCTGGGAAACAAGCCCTTAGCAAATTACAGCAGTAGTTTAGATCCAGAAATGCAGGGCCAATTTCTCTGTGAACAGGCCTTAGCTGCTGCAGCCTTTGCTATTGAGAAATACCCAACCATCATTACGAGATTTTTTTAGTTACATTATATGTAAACCACGCTGTCTTTGCAATACTGCAACGATCAAAATCCACATTAAGCACACAGAGGGTCTCTGCATGTGAAGTAATCTTTTCCAGTCCATCCATTCACATTGTAAGAGGTAGCACAGTGAACCCTGTCACGTTCATTGCTATAGCTGTTGAGGAAAGAGAGGAGGTTCATGATTGCGTCACTTATGAAGGTCCCAAACATGATATGGTGCGGGCACGGGAGGATGCACTGGAGGAGGGGGAAGGTCTGCATCGTTGATGGCTCATTGATGTTAGATCAGGAGACTGGCTAGAGACACACGGGCGTGGATGGGGAATATGAGGCTGTTAAGAAAAGATTACCAACACATTCTGCTCAGGCAGCGGAACTCATTGCCTTAATTGAGGCATTGGCGGCATCTCAAAGATGTTCAGTAACCCTTTACTCGGATTCGGCATACATCACCACTACCACTGTACATTCAGGTTTGTACAGGTGGAAAAGGAGGGGGTTTAGTGGGTCCAACGGCATGTATAGTATGCAGCCATAGTGTAAAGATTGATTTATGCATTATCTCTCCCTTCGTTAGCAGCAGTGGTTAAATGCACCGCCCACACCCAGAATACAGACCCTGGGCCTCATTACAAGGTTACAGTAACCTGCTGGTGCTGGCGGCGTGTTACCGGCAACCTCACATTATCGTTTCTGCCGGTGTTACTGGGATATCCAGGCGGCAGGGGTACGGTACGTTCCCATACCCATAATGTCCCATCTGACTCCATGGGAATGGGTACACTGAAGCACTGGCACTATTGGTGGTAGTGCTTCAGTAGAAAACCTGCAGGTAGGGGACTGAGCTACCATCAGGTCAGGCCTGCCGGTTGTTCAGTGCCCCTATTGGCAGATTCTGAGTGATCCGGTCCGGAATTAAAGGTGCCAGTGCTGTTACCGGCACCTTTATTTCCAGACCAGGTCGCTCAGAATGAGGAACCCTATTTCACTCAGCAATGATGCAGTACACAAGGCCAGCAAGGAAGCGGCATATGACAGGGACCCCCATGTCATTGCATATCAAGGTGGCAAATAAGTAGTTACTGTTAAATGTTCCATACACTGCAGTACCGATTACACAAATAATTGAGTTGCAGGTTACAGAAACAGGCACTGCAAGAGGAGAAAGATTTGTGGGTGAACGGTGCTGCTCGCAGTGCCTGACGGGCCAGATTTGGCGACAGAATATTACAGGTAAGGTGCTAATGCCACAGGAGTTGCTAACAGTTGATTTTGAGGAGCTGCACTACCTGGTACATGTTTTGAAACAGCACATTGCTGATGATATTTCAGAGGACTGGTTTGTCCCCAATGTGCAAAAATGTCTCAACACATTGGTGGAAAACTGCACTACGTGCCATCTCGTCACTATCAAGATGATCAGGACGTTGCAAGGCACATTGCCCCATCCCAATGGGACATTCCGGGAACTTCACATTGACTATGCAGATATGTCTAACAGGTGTAGTACTTACCATTACCTTATAGTTGTGGCATGTCTGTTCTCCCGTTGGGTTGAGGCTGGCCGCAGTTTTTTTCCTTGCAGGTTGTTTATTGTTTCTATGTGAATATTTTATATAGTGGGAGAATATAAAGGGAGGGCTAGTGGGATTATGGAAAGTCTTTGAGAATGAAACATACAGGGATAACACAAATTAGGAGGGAAACTTGTGAGAGTAATACATGTAGTGGATCACTATGCCCCCCCCTGCTCTTATATCTCAGGGCCTTTGTGCACTTTGTTACTCCTATCTTACACCTAACAACATACTCCTATCTTACACCAATGGACACATTAACATAAGACACAAAGAAAACACATGAATCTATTCAAACAATAAAAACACTTTTATTCATACATAACAATGCATGATGCAAATCTCGAATTTGGACCTTTTATGCTTTTGGTGCAAATCTACCAGGCAATGACTAAGCCTTACAAGCTTCTAATACAATCTAATTGCCACCATTCGTCTCCATTCCACACCATACTTCTTCCCTCTCTCTCTCTAAGACAATCCCTGTCTAATTTGCCCTTCTCCAAACCCAAGCTCTGTGTGAGTGTCTGCCCTAATCAATCAGTTCAGGCCATAAACCATACTTCCCATTTGCATGTGCAAGCTTCCCTTGGTCTCATCTCGAATGTGTCCCATCTCTCCCCTCTCCAGCTCACTTTGCCAAGTCTGGTCACTCGAACTGCCTCAAGCCTCTGCCAAGCTAATTGTTCTCTCCCAAGCTGGTCTGCCAAGGCTGCATCAATCCCACACCAAACGCCACTCGATCTCATGCCAACCAGACGTCTCTCTCTCTCTCATCGAACTCCATCTACATTTTCAAACTCCAATCTCCTCACCTATGGTTATACTATTCAATGACGTACACATATCCATGGTTACATTAAGCATTCCTTCGTTTCTCTGTGTGTCAGCATTCTATATTTGAGCCGTGCCTAAATGTCTGGGTTGCATGTACTTTACTTTGTAATCACTCCGTGTTCTGGTCAATCACTGCATGTTCTTTGTCAATGTGACATTTTATATTCTATATCATGGCCTTCTCCTGTCTGCGGTACAAAACACCATCCTACCATCTATTCATATTTCGCCATTCAAATCCTCTATCACTCTCTCCTCAGAGAACAGACCATCTCTCCTCTCCATGCAAAAGCACTCCCTGCTGCCTGGCCGCCACATTCTCTGTCTCTGCTGTCTGCGAACACAATGCCTCCAAGATGCTGATAAGTTAGGACGTCTCATTCGTGAGTTATGACCTTCCTACCAAGAAACTGTTTACATTCCTTTCTTCAGACTAACTCATAACTTCTCTGCAGTCCATGGCACTTCTGTGGGTCTCCTTTCAGAATGGCTTTATAATGCCATAGGCCTCATGCTTTCTATTCTCGAATGTAGTGCCTAAGACTATAAATTCATACCAAGCACTATACTTAAAGCTCAATGCATATTCTAAGTGCACACTCAATGCGTGTCTCTCTACAATGCATACATAATACATACCAAAATATCTCTACATGTGTCTCTAAATATAACATGTGTACATGTCTCTACATGGCACTTCAAATATAACAGGCCTCATTCTCTAAGCAAATACAAATGGCTACATATATGTGGCAGAATAATTTGGATAGTCTAATGATGCTACTTCATGTATTAATCAAAATGTATGATGGATAAATGGATCCCTAAATGGGTAATAATGGTTAATGATTCCATAATGATAACAAACCAGGCTTCTCCATTCTATCAGGTTTCACAATCTCTCCCATTATCATTATATAATCATTACTAATGATTTGTCAAACATGTCTCATTGTGCTGCATGCTAAAACGAGGCAAAATTGCAAAGGGAAAAAACATTCTATTTCATAATGCAAAAAACCCTTAAAATGCAAGCATTTCACCCTATCAGCGGCAAGCTAAATATTCAAATGGTTAGTTGCAAATATGTGTCAGAATTCAGAATAGCATATTCAAATTTCTATTAGCAAAAAGTCAAGTCAAAAGTCAAAAGCGTCTACAAGCAGAAAACGAAAATGCAATGTATAAAATCATTGCATATGTACTGTGAATTCAGGTGTTTCCAAATTAAATGTGTCTAGCACAAAATTACAGTATCACTTTCACAGATGTCAAAGCTCATTTCAGGTGTATGCATTTCCAGTGTATACATAGCAGTGTATTGGTCATACAGGCCAATTCATTTACATTCCAGTCCAAGTTATTTCCAGGTTCACACTGCATGTCAGTCTGTGATCAAATCAGTAGTATTCCAATCAGTATTCCAAGTCAGTACAAATCCAGTTCTAATGCGAATATCAGCCAAAGAATGTCAACAAAGCATGTCAACGAAGCGAGTGTTCACAAATGGGTCACAAATGTGTCATAACAAGCATATATATGTTCAGCAAACATGCGTATGGGCATCAAAGCATAGCCCAAAGCAAAGAGTCAGTGTTCTAGCTGCAAACAGACAAAGTGTGTATCCTGCAAACTGACCATTTCAACAACAAATTCCAGAGTCTCACTGCTGCAAGATCTCCCTCTGTTGATGCCAATCAGTTCAGATTCTCAAGCATTTTCCTCTCTTTCCCCATCTTCAAAGCTTTCCCTAGTCTATCCTCTTTTGATACCGATGTATCATTCGCGTGGCACTCATTCAGAGTGTTGCAAAACAATGTAGATGGCAACTCTCCTCTGGAAATTCCATGCACAGTGGTCCTTCACATAGGCCAAACTCCAGCTTTCAAATTCTCTCTTTCTTGCCAGGTCATGCTGTTGCCATGCCATGCCATTATTCCAGTTCATGCCATGCCAGTCACTGCTCTTCTTTTGAGGGACCAGCCAATGTTGGATGCAAGTGCAGATTTCAAAGCACCATGGTGTCAGATCAATGCTCTCTCTCTTTCACTCAAGAACCAAAGCTTCACTGCTTTTCAAACGTGGTTAGCAGCAGGAATTCAAATGCTTTCAGAGCGTGTCTTCCTGCTCATTCACATTTCTCTCTTTCTCCTCAGGCCCAAACTTGTGTCTGGTTCTAGTTCACAAGGTAAGGCATTCCAAATGGATTCTCTTCTCGCTGCAGATTACCAAACAGCTCACAAACGAATTTCTCCTTTTGCTGAAAATCTTTCACTGCTCTTTCTCTCTCTCTTAGCACAGAATGCTGCAAGGTGTCAGTTTCAATTCAGTCACAATCTTCACTTTCCATGGCTTAGTTGTCATGCCAGGAATTCAGGTAGCAAGCAGGTTTTCTGGGTACATTCTCTGAGCACAGCCATAGACAAAGCCACACCTAAGGCCTCAAATCGGTCGGTCGGCATTCCCCACAAGTGCTGCTGCAAAGCATAGCTTTCAGGTACTAATGCCTCATCACTGCTGCTGCAAGCAGCCATGATGCAAAATCACATAATTTCATCAAGATCTGGTCAATCTGGCCTGGTCAGTCTATCATTCTGGTCATGCTGCTTTCAATCGTCATGCTGCTGCCAATCATGGTCTGGTCAATTCATGCGATGCAATCTGGTCAGTCAAGGCGATCTGCAAGTCTCGGTCTGCAAAGCTCAGTCTGGTCAAGGTGTCGCTAAAGATTTCATGCAAAGAAAACAAAAGTGCAAGTATCAGTTTTCAATATCAGACACAGATGTATTCGAAGCTAAAAACAAAACAGCATTTCTCATTGTGCACTGCTGCACATAGCTAGTTCTAAACTCCCCATGCCTCTCAAAAGACATCAATGCTAGTTTCTCTCAGTGTCTACAATATCAGTTCTAGTGTATCAGTCTGTCAGTGCATCTGTCTAATAATGCATGTCTCTGTTGCTGTCTTTCTCAAAGCAAAACAAAACAACCCATTTCATGTATACCAAAAATTGCACATTCAAAATTTGCACATCCAAATGCTGCAAAACTGCATTATTCTCATTCAATTGCACTCCATGTCCTGCAAGACAATTGCTTTCTGTGTCATTTCCATGTCTTCTAGTCACGCACTCCGCTTTCAAAATTATGTATTCACAATGATGCTGAATCACTTCATGTTGATAAAACAAATCGATTTCATTCAAACAGACACTACAGTATGTCATACAATTCAGATTGTTTATTTGAAGTGAAGGAATGTTGTTTCAAACAGTCTGCTAGTCCCGTGCAATGTTTCTGTCTAATGTCAACAATCCTTCTTTCCATGCACTCATTCAAACTAAAAAAAAAAAAAATCAAGCAATCCTTTATCTCAGAACATCCAACTTGCACGATTCACTCTGTTCATGTTCTCCTTCAATGCTATCCAAGTTTCAATGTCAATAGACAAAAAAATAATTCACTGGATAACGTAGGCAAAATACTGTTGCTATCACTCTTGCCAAAAATGCCATCACAAATGCCATTTCTATTCAAATCAAAGAATTTCAACATCTCGTTTCTCTTCACAAACCTAGTTTGCAAATGCTTCACATAAATGCCTCCATGCACATAACTGCTTCCAGGCAAACGTCTCTCCATTGATACAGTTTCACAATGCAAATCTTCATAGGCAAACCCTCTATGCTTCTGGGTCACATTATTTCTGTCATTATTCTGAGTTAATTCTTACTCCACACAAACAATATTAATTTCTATAGGAACTCTGTTCCCACCCATCACTGCTGTTGACAAAGATTTCAATGGGTATAATTGCAAAGCTGCTGGGATATTTTCCCAGTCTTCAATTACATGTCTGAGACGATATATTATTGCTCGCAAGTCACTAATATATGGTGTCATTTCTTCTTCACTATTCACTTTCAATATGGTTGGTGCCCGTGATACTTCCCAGGCCTCAAGCATATTTCTAAGCCGATATCTTATTGCCTTCAAGTCATTAAAAAAATGAGCTCATTCTGCAGTTTTAATTATTCACCCTCGGGAATTCTCTTCAAACAAACCTCACGACACTAAGTGAGTTTCAAAAAAACAAATTCCAAGACTTCTCTAAACATGCAGATACAGTCGTCGTCTTGCCAAAAAAGTGCACAAATTTCAACCAATAGGAATCCTAAACAAAAGGTCAGATTTGCCCAAAAAGTGTCAGTCTCTGCGGAGTTCCAAACAAACAAAATACCACAAGCGTCTTCAAGAAAAAACTGTTTCTCTCGCTCAGCCAAATGAATATACATTCCCCAAAAAATTGTCAGTCATGAAATACTGCTCTGGATCAATTCCAAATTCATATTCCGGATTCAAAGTCAGTCAGACAATTGCGTTCTCCTTCCTACGGAGAACAAAATTGTGGACGAAGCATGCTCTAATTCTTAACATCCCCAAGACAGACAAAACATAAAACATAAAATATCTATTCCCACAAACTAACAGAAAACAAAGCTGCACACGATGTTCAAACTCTGACTTCAGCAAATCGATAAGTGGATCAAAGCCAGCTGCAAAACTCTGCAGACTAAACCCTCTGTTTCATCTTATCAGTCAGCATTAGTGAAGTCCTTGTTCGGGTGCCATTTTGTGAGAGTAATACATATCTGACAAAGCTACCTTTGGCCTAGCCCCTAGTGGGCGACCATGTATCAGTCTTAGACAATCTCCTAGGGGGGTTTGGATCACTATGCCCCCCTTGCTCTTATATCTCAGGGCCTTTGTGCACTATGTTACTCCTATCTTACACCTAACAACATACTCCTATCTTACACCAATGGACATATTGGGCCTCATTACGACCCTGGCGGTAAGGGGTTTACGCCAGCGTTAGCTGCGCCGACCCCTTACCGCCAATTACGAGGTCCCTTAGCGCCATGGCGCTTTTAACACCTGCTTTTAGCAGGTGTTAAAATCCATGGCGCTAAGGGACCATGGAGTTAATTACGCCACCGTAATTTACGGTGGCGTAATTAACGCCTTCCCCACTCCCATTATGCCCTATGGGGCAAGAATGGGAATGGGGAAGGGTAAATGGGGATTGGGGACTTACCGCCCCGCCAAGGTCGGAATGGGGCGGTAAGTCCGCCAACCACCATGGCGTAAACGTAGTTTACGCCATGGTGGTAAAGTCACGGCCCAGGCGGTAACTTACCTCCTGGGTCGTAATGAGGCCCATTAATATAAGACACAAAGAAAACACATGAATCGATTCAAACAATAAAAACACTTTTATTCATACATAACAATGCCTGATGCAAATCTCGAATTTGCACCTTTTATGCTTTTGGTGCAAATCTACCAGGCAATAACTATAAGCCTTACAAGCTTCTAATACAATCTAATTGCCACACCATTTGTCTCCATTCCACACCATTCTTCTTCCCTCTCTCTCTCTCTCTCTAAGACAATCCCTGTCTAATTTGCCCTTCTCCAAACCCAAGCTCTGTGTGAGTGTCTGCCCTAATCAATCAGTTCAGGCCATAAACCATACTTCCCATTTGCATGTGCAAGCTTCCCTTGGTCTCATCTCGAATGTGTCCCATCTCTCCCCTCTCCAGCTCACTTTGGCAAGTCTGGTCACTCGAACTGCCTCAAGCCTCTGCCAAGCTCCTCAATCTCTCCCAAGCTGGTCTGCCAAGGCTGCATCAATCCCACACAAACGCCACTCGATCTCATGCCAACCAGACGTCTCTCTCTCTCTCTCTCTCTCTCTCTCATCAAACTCCTTCTACTTTTCAAACTCCAATCTCCTCACCTATGGTTATACTATTCAATGACGTACACATATCCATGGTTACATTAAGCTTTCCTTCGTTTCTCTGTGTGTCAGCATTCTATATTTGAGCCGTGCCTAAATGTCTGGGTTGCATGTACTTTACTTTGTAATCACTGCGTGTTCTTTGTCAATGTGACATTTTGGCCTATCTATATCATGGCCTTCTTCTCCTGTCTGTGGTAAAAAACACCATCCTACCATCTATTCATGTTTATCCATTCAAATCCTCTATCCCTCTCTCCTCAGAGAACAGACGATCTCTCCTCTCCGTGCAAAAGCACTCGCTGCTGCCTGGCCCCCACATTCTTTGTCTCTGCTGTCTGCGATGCTGATAAGGCAGGCCGTCGCATTCGTTAGTTACGACCTTCCTGCCAAGAAACTGTTTACATTCCTTTCTTCAGACTAACTCATAACTTCTCTGCAGTCCATGGCACTTCTGTGTGTCTCCTTTCAGAATGGCTTTATAATGCCATAGGCCTCATGCTTTCTATTCTCGAATGTAGTGCCCAACACTATTCATTCATACCAAGCACTATACTTAAAGCTCAATGCATATCCTAAGTGCACACTCAATGCGTGTCTCTCTACAATGCATACATAATACATAACAAAATATCTCTAAATGTGTCTCTAAATATAACGTGTACATGTCTCTACATGGCACTTCAAATATAACAGGCCTCATTCTATAAGCAAATACAAATGGCTACATATATGTGGCAGAATAATGTGGATAGTCTAATGATTCTACTTCATGTACTAATCAAAATGTATGATGGATAACTGGATCCCTAAATGGGTAATAATGGGTAATGATTCCATAACAATGAGTAATGATTCCATAATGATAACAAACCAGGCCTCTCCATTCTATCAGGTTTCACAATCTGAGGAGGAGAATACAATCAGTATACGGGTGTTACATTTGAAACTGTTGCCAATGGGCACCAGCCTGAATCGGACAACATGTGGCATAATCACATGTGCGAAGTAGGGAGGAAAAGGTCAAATGAGAGCTGCTATGTATGCTCTTTGATACCTCATGCAATGGGGCACCCAATTTGTTTATACCACAGGAAATGCCACCTTTTATAGCCCAGTGTCTGGTACACTTAGCCCTGTGCAGAGTACTTAGTCTTTTGCAAGGGCACACTGTCCAAGCAGTATTTATGGACAGGGATGATGAATAATGTGCCAAGAAGAAAGAACAGGCACAGTACAAGGTACGCCAATTGTTGAAGATGGAAGGAGCATTGTTTTCCAACAATGTATGGGTGGCAGGAGTAGTGAGCTGTGCAGCAGGGGGCTTACTCGGGTTTCTTGAATAGGTGGTGGCATATGTCAATATGAACTGTGGCAAAACAACTACATTCCAAAAGTGACATGTACTGAGCTAAACAAAACACCAGCCAAAGTAAAAAGGCCAGCAGAGGACTCTTTTTGCTTTCAAGGAAATGGCACTGTACCCATAGGAACAAACAGCCATTGGATTAAGTAGTTATTCATACCTGATCTAACTGAGGGCACAGCATCGTTAACAGATGTGTACTGGGTGTGTCGACAATAATGTGGTTGTATTGTATTTGTCATTTATATAGTGCCCGTTCCCCATTTGTATGGCCTCAATGCGCTTTGTGGTTGGAATGCCCTCGGTGACCATAGTCCATGTGTGGGAGATTCTAAAAGTTAATTTAGAAGATGCGTGTGTGCATTTTGCCAGGTTCGGGTTTAGGTGGGCTGGCTGAACTCCAGTAAGCAGACCAGAGGTCAGGCATGTGGGCGAGTGCTGTTGTTGGTTTAGGATAGAGTGCTATTTTCAGGAGATTCAATGTGTGCCCAGCCAGACCGACATTTTTGATAGGTTGTCGCTGTATACTAATAGCAGAGGTGTTGAAGTATGTCAGGGGTTTCAGTGTGGATGGTAATATGAGCTGCTAGCCCAGATTTGCATAGCCATAGCTGCATTCTAGAGTACATGGTTGGGTGGCCGTGCCTGCGGCTTGGATCCACAGATGTGGTGCAAGGTATACATACCTTAAACATGAATGCATATGCATATTTACACCTCCCACCATCATGCAAGGGTGTATATGCTCGCTGACCACCCTACACTATGCAGTTCTAGTAGTTACTGACTCTCAAATATCAGTTTTAAATATGACAGCCCCACAACCATTTCAGGAGAGAATTGCATTGGCTTAGAATAGAATTCAATTTAAAGCCTTTGCCATCGCACATCGCTGGATTTACGGCGAAGCTTCTGTGTACTTGAAAGCAAAAATTTGCACATACGTACCCACTCGCTCTCTTAGATCGGCCGACCAAAACAAAATGGTGGTAGAGAAGCATAATGGTAAACTAGGCCTAGGCAAATCCTTCCTGACAGTTACTGCAGGTCTTTGGAACAACTTAGCCATTAATATAAGAAAGGAAGTGAAATACTTAAGCTTTAGGAAGCACGTTAAGACTCATTTTTAGCTAATTGACCCTCATTTTACATCTAGCTTGATTCTTTGTTTTATCCCGTGTCTTATGATGGTATTACGCGAGTTCATGTTTCTGCGCCCCGAGACTCGTGAGTTACCAGTGCAATAAAAATAAAATAGAAATAGAAAACCAACTAATCCCCCAACCGTTAAGCATGTTCATCGCTCACTAAGAGGTTGTTGTCAGAAAAGATCTAATTACCTGACCAAAGACTCCTTCGAGAAACTAAAGGAGATTACATATCAATACCGGTTGTTTACCAAGGCAGAAACCGTTTTTGTCTCCCTTCTGGTGCAAGGTTTCCAGACTGCAGCCAACGCAAAATGGCTGCAGATAATTAGATGGGAGATGATTCAGATGACAAACCAAACAGAGCAGGGCCTCAATTCAATTAGGAGAGAGTTGAGAGCCATTAGGCTCATGTCTCTTCAGAACCGATATGCTCTGGACTTGCTCACAGCTATGAAAGGGGGCATATTCAAGACAATTGGACTGTCATGCTGTACGTGCATACCCCAAATGATGCTGACAACAGATTGTTATCCCATGCGATAGGGGACCTTCACAATTTAAGGACTGCCATGGAGAAAGAAGCTGTAGTGTCAATGCAGATGCCTGATTTGATGCCTTTTTTTCATGGGACCCATCGTAGCTAGAGATAGCTGTAAAAATGCTGGTTCCCATCATAGTATTCTTGTTAGATATCTCTGTTCCTGTCAGATGATCCTGAGGTGCTGCACAAAGACTATGCCGAAGACCACCACAATGATGATTTCAATAAGGGGGGTAAAGTTCCTACTCTCACAAAACACAAGTACACCCAGACTGATAGGTGGGATGGGGTTGTCAGGGCAAGAATGGTAAAAATAGAGCAGCCTTTGGAATCACTGGGGATGGTGACCACACCCCCACCAGACACAAAGAAAAAGATTGAGTGTTAGGTTGATTTGGCAAGAGATGGTGGTTGCCGTTTTATGAATGGAACTGGAAGAATATGCCGGAGGGGGGGTGGGAGTTTACGTCCAATATGTAGGGCATGGGTACCCAAGGACAACGAGTATAGAAGGAAGAAGAAGGGTTAGTTGATTGTGTAATAACTAAAGGGAGCATGTTGGAATGCATGTGCAACATCCTAGCCAGGCAAAAAGTTTCAGGTTGTAGAAAACCTATTAGAAAGCAACATCGGAGGAGCAGAATTAAGTTCGCCACAGACAGCACATATATTGTTTCAGTTAGGTTTGACACATATTAGATACGCACATATAGCAACACAAAAAGAGCAACACGTGTATTCATGTTATATAATTTCTTTATAACGCGCTTAACACCGGTGACCAGTTTCTAAGAGCAAGTCCAGGATTCAAACCTGTGCTGCTATGCGTTTTCTTGCTTCCAAGACAAATGCTTTGCCCCTGAGCCATCCTCCATGCTATTGTGGTTTTAGATCTCATAGATAGGGAAGTATTATAGGATCGTTATTTAGCTGGTGTATTGTTGTGACGTAGGACAGTGTGATGTATGGGAAGGACTGAAATAAGCAAAGATGGTGTCAGCAAGGTACTGTGGTAGACGGGACGTAGGAGTATTAACTTGGCAGAAGTATCACCATTTTTTATGTTAAGGCCTAGTACACGATGAATAGGCAAGAACACAGGCCTTGGTATGGAGCTGCGGCTCTCGTAATTTAGCTCCAAAAACGTATCCCCTTTCCGGTGCCTCAGAAGAGTAGCCGAGGACAGAGGCACTAATGGTGCGTAGATAAGCACTAAGTGTATCCAGATGCAGGGCCTGAACATGGTGGGAATGAAATGTTAGTTGACAGAAGAGCAGGAAGGCATGCATCCTTTGAAGGACAGATTCATGAGAATAGGGTACGAGGCCCTATGATGCCAATGAACCAGTCAAAGATTAACAGCACTACTGACTTTACCCCGGGGCGGACCCATATGAATTACACCTAGACACACAACTTAAACGAATCCTCAAAATTCAGACTCGAGAGCGATACCCTGGTCACATCATCCCTGGGCACTTGGGGCTGGGAGGAGATAAGGGGGGAGACCTCTTTGGAAAATCTTGTGATTTGCTACAGAAGGAGCAGGGGTGATCCCAATACATTTATTACAAGGTCGGGGGTGCAGCTCATGTGCGCCATGGCATCTGGGTTAATGAGAAAGCCTATTGTCTCATCAAAAGCAGGGTTGGCCTCGCCAACTTACTTTGATCGTGTCTGGAACAGGAGGGTGCACATCATGTGATGGTCCGAAAATTACAAACCTATTGATAAGAACCGACCAATCATATACTTGGGTTCGATAGTGATGGGGGAGCGTAGATGTGGCCAATTGGGGTGGTGGGTTTATGTTGCAACTCATTATTGTGTTAGCATTGCTAATTATGGCTTATCAGCCTATAAAGGATGTAACCCATTGCAAAATCAGAGATCTGCATGTCAGGTAGGTTCTACGGGACTGTCTGAGCCCCCTTTTGCATGTAATAAATCTTATTTTCCCTTGCAAAGAGCTGCAGTGATTATTTTGTCATTTTGGATTATTATTATTCCCCGGTTGGTTGGTTGCCAACCTTTCAGTACTAGGGCAAAAATGTCCCTAGTGCAAAACAAAATGTACTTTCAAAGAATGTTTTGCAATAGGAAAAAGTTTGCCCTAGTGCTATTACAGAATGGTGTGCATAGTTTCGGTAATCTGATCCCTTATATTTACCAGGGACGTTGTTGGACCATAAATCAGGCACATGCAAAAGCTGAGGCTTTCATGTCCCTACACCACATTCTTTCTTTGTCCGAATATGGTGCTTTTAAGAAACGTGTTGTTTCTTCTCCGAACAACATATTTCTATTTTTACACCGACCTTTTGAATCGGGCCCTTGGACTGTTGTTAGCCTGTAAGGTGCTGGCATGGTGTGGTAAATGAAAGTGGTGTATTCAATGTAAGCCACCACTTTTGTATTGCTGCAGAATATGCTTGTCAGGAAATTGCCATTCCACCACAGAACATCATTTTTCTAAATGTGCAACCTCCTCCGAGTCTAGCCATCTGTGAGGTGTCATGAGTGGAGAAAAGAGGCAGGATTCATTGCAGAAGCGTTAGGATTTGCTTTTGAAAAAGACGTTTCTATAAGAGTCCCTTAAAAAGATAACCCATAATTAGGCCAAGTCTTTGATGCTTGTATTTGACGTCAGATTTGCTCTGCCCATGTCAACATTGATGGGCTCCTTCTGCACCCACTTTACATGATTTTTCTAGGCAGCTGCAATGATACCTCCCTTATGACATCAGAATGGAGGTGGATGGATTTGGCAGGGATGAAGGGGGGGGTAGGGAACAGGGCATGTCACCCACGTGCAACACATGCACACTCACAGACAAGCACACCCACACGCGCAATTATGCACACATCCACACACTTGCGCGCACACACCCACATTTCAATGGGGCATTTGCAGTCTTCAGAATCAGGCAGTAATTTTAACTCCTTTTGTTAAGGGATAAGTGAACTCTTGAGGAGGCTCGCCACTCAGATCCAGCATAGCTGTACTGGCAGGGGGGGGGACGCAGTCCACCCACTTTTTTCAAAGGATGGACTCAGCCCACCCACCCACCCCCAACCCCCCCCCCCCCGCTAAAAGGAGAAACATTGAATGTCCTCTTAGAATTTAGGAATTAAAGCCAAAGTCGGGGGAAGTTGTCATGTTTGCAGGCCAGACACTCACCACTGCTCTATATGACCTGATGAAAAATAACAAACTAAAGGTGAAATGTCCCATTTCGGTAATGCAAGTTGAGGGAAAACATTTGTACTGGTTCTTGAAGTTTAAAACATGCGCACCTTTTAACGTTTTCAAAAACACTATTAGAAGAAAATATCCTCTCTTGGTTTTTTGTGTGTGTTGATTTTATGAAAGGGAAATGCTATTCGTCCTGTGCAATTTGGGTGGTTATGCAAAGCCAATTTAATGAAATGTGCATATTTCACCTTGATATGCTACGTCATATCCCATGGCATTTGTTGACGAGTCCCCCCACTTTAATTTTTAGGGCGTGACCCCTGCACATGTGTGCAATCACATTATTTGCTGATTTTAAGAAAGGTGTTGTTAGGGTAGCACCTGACCGAGCAAGACGTTCCCAAAATCTTTGAATGCCTGCTCTGGAGATGAACACCTGTGGTGGCGGTGAGGTGTGAGTGCTAAAGGCTCCACTGCACATGTCAGGAAACAGGAAGCTCTCACTGATTCCTGGTTCATGCCTGGGTGGAGCATGAAAGTTGGAGGCCTGAAGAGAAGTGTCGAGTCCGAGCCTGCTTGGGAAACAAGTAAGCAAACAAAAAAGCTTTTTTAAAATGTGTGTGTATGCATGCGTGCAAGCAAGGGTGTTGGATGTGTACGCATACGTGCATGCAAGTGTGTGTCTATGTCCGAGTCTGAATGAGAGTGCATTGTGAATAGTGTGTATGCATGTGAATGAGAATACATTGGCAATGTTCTCGACGTGCAACTGATTGAGAGAGAAGCTGTGTGGATAAGTGGCTGGTGGGTTAATGGGTATGAATGTGTGCGCTTGTGAGCCTGGGGCCAAGGGGCATTGGTGCATCAACAGTATTTTTACAGTGACATGGTACGTTCAATTGGCATTTTTGGCAAAGGCAACGTTAATTTATTTATTTTGTTTATTCCAGAGGCATCTAGGCGCTGGTTACAGAACAACAAGAATAGTGGCAAGAGAAATGAATCAGTACAGAGTGTTTGTCCGATTTATTGAAAGGCCAAGTTTTTAGGTGTTTTCTGAAGGCCCAACAGGATGGTTCAGATTGCAGGGAGAGCGGTAAGGCATTCCAGAGCTGAGGATCAATAACAAGAAATCTGGAGCCCCCTGCTCTATTGCTCGTGAATCTAGGAACAATAAGGCGGTGGCTGTTGGCAGAGTGCGTTGGTCTTGTGGAGGTGGATTTTATACATCTGTGTGAGAGGTATGGCGGGGATGTTTTGGAACTGCAGTGGTGAGTGATGGCGAGAACTTTGAATTTAATCCAAAGCCAGTGAACCGGTCTTCTGGATGCTGTGATGTGATCACGTTTAGAAAGCCCAAGGGCAGCCTGGAAGGCGTTGTTCTGAATGACTTGCAGCTTGTTGATGTTCTTTTCTGTGGTGCCCACCAAGGGTGCATTTCAATAGTCTAGTTTCGAGCTGATAATGGTTTGTGTGATGGTGAGGTAGTTGTTGATGGAGAGAAATGGTTTGCTGGTGGTTATGAGTTTTGTGGTGTACACTGCCGACGAGGCAATAGTATTGACGTGTTGCATCATATTATTGGCGGCATCGAGGTGGACACGCAGTGTTTTTACTGTTGGAGATACTGGAATTGTGATGCCGTCAATCATGAAAGCCCGATAGGCTGGATCAAGTTTGGTGAGTAGGGCTTGGGTGCCAATGAGCAAGATTTCAGTTTTGTTCTCGTATAGACAAAGTAGGTGGGAGCCCATCTAGGCTTGGATAGTTTCATAAATGGAGTTAAGTTTGGTAGTGTCCTGTTGGTGGTCGCCAGAGTGGGGGATGAGGATTTGCAGATCATCTGCATAGTTTGTGTATTTGATGCCTAGTAAATCAAGTTGAACAAAAAGGAGCCATGTGTAGATGTTGTAGAGGCTGAGGGAGACGCAGGAGCCTTGTGAAACGCAGCCAGAGACTGGAGTTGGAGGGGCGTTGGAGTTGCCATATAAGACTCTGGATGTTCTATCTGCCAGGAAGGATGCAATCCATTTGGTGGCTTCAGGGGAGAAATTAGCAGCAGTGGTGAGATGGTGGCAGAGTGTTTGATGGTCGACAAGGTTGAAGGGGGCAGAGAGGTCTAAAAGCAGGAGGAAGGTGAGTTTGCCAGAGTCTGTGATGTCATCAAGTTGGTTCTTTAGGTCCAACAAGGCAGATTTGGTTCCATATCCTGGGCGGTAGCCAGATTGCAGGAGACTAAGGATGTGGTGTCATTCTAGATAGTTTGGGATTTGGATGTAGGCTGCTCGGTCAAGGATTTTGACGAGGAAGGGGACAGTGGTGATGAGGCGGTAGTTAGTAGGGATAGAGCAAAGGTTTTTTGAGCAGGGGCGAGATCCAGGCTTCCTTGAGAGTGGAGGGGACAGAGGCAGAAACAAAGGATGCATTGATGATGGCTGTGATGAGTGGCAATAGGGCTTCTGTGCAGTCTTTGATGAGCGGGGCTGGGCAGTCATCGCCCTCACAACGCAACGGTTCGAGACCTTTGATGAGATGGGCAACTAAAGGTTCAGTGATGTGGTGAAAGTTGAAGGATGGGAAGGAGAATGCAGGGGGGAAGGTGTTAAGGGGTTGATGAGCTGGGACTTGGCACAGATGGCAGTGTGTTTTATATAAGGATCTTGTTTTGTACTGTAGTGATTTTTTCCAAGAGTGTGTCTTGCACCTTACCGTACCAGGGGTCATCTTTGGTCAAGTTGGAGGGTGGGGTGGTTCGGGTTTAGAGTTGGCACATGGTGGTGAAGAGTTTGCGTGAGTCAGATTTAATAATACCAGTTCTCTCATTGTAGAAGGAGGGTTTGATTAGTGTCATTACGTGGAGGATGGTTTGGAGTGGGGGGAGTTTATATTTTATCGGGCAGGTGGCCTGGACGTTTCTTACTGTGGCATGACATTTTTTACCCACATTAAAGGCAATGCCAACATGATGTCTGTTCTTACATTGGAGTGGGAACCTTTATGCAACTAGCAAGCGCATGTTCCTTACAGTGGCTTTGCATTTTTTACTGGTGTTAAGGGCAATGCCATAAAACAAAGAGGAACTCCAAAAAACAACCGGAGCAAAAATGGAGCAATAAGGCATAAACGAAATGGTGTTCCCGTGTGTAAAAACATTTAAATTGTGGCTACAACTTGTACTATTTGCATGTTACATTAAATGGTAATTTAATCACATAATTTATAGATCCATGGTACCTATGTATGTAGTGTAAAGTTGACATTATTTTCATTAAAAGTCACAATTATGTAGAAAAAGAGAAAGAGAAAAAATAATAAAAGTATTCATGAAATTATTTTTATTTTGTGGAATAGAAGAAATTCTTTGGAAATCATAAAATAAACATACCAGCTTCGTATAATGCTGATGAATCAACTAAGTTGTTCAAAACAGAATGAATAAACCGGATTGATAATATATCAACGACTGAACAGTATTTATGAAAAACAATGCATGGTTAGACATGTAAAGGTGAGAAACCAACAACAGAGAAAGTATTGTTTTGAAAAAACACAATGTGTACAAAAGTAAATTCAACATGAAAAATTGAAACATGAGTACATAGACTTATTTTAAAGGAAACAACAGGGAAAATGATTATTGAAAAGAAACACACTTCCAATGTGATTATACACAATGTTTGACCCAGAAGGAATCATTAAGGGTTATTCCAAAACACGATGTACAGCTAAATTAACTGGCTGTCCCTGGCTAATGCATAATTGAACCATCATCATGTGCAAATTAGCAAAAGAAATGTGCATTTCAACTTTTTGTAGAAATCAATAATAAATGAGAAGATCATTTCATAGAGTCCTGGTTGGTAGATACCAGTTTGAGGCTGATGCAGAAGAGCCTACACCGCCCGCTTGCCTAAGTTAGTTGAAGAGTGGTTGGCCAACCGCTATTATCCTAATAGTATAAAAAAGTACCCATGCGGGAATTTGGCACAGTGGGAGTTTCGGTGGAATGAAAAAGTGTACCACCTTCATCAGGTAAAGGATTTCTCTATTCAACCCCTAAAAGAGGTATGGCAGCAAGTAGATATTTAGAGGGTATACAGGTATCATGGTTTCTTATAGCGCTAAGAATTATTTGAATCAGTGAAACTGGGTAATCAAAACCAGAGAGGGGAACCACAGGGCCAGTCCCAAGAGGCTATTAGACCCATCAACAAGTGTGGTCACTAGGGAGGTGCAGAGATCTAGCAGAGATGAACACACAGTACATAAGAAAGACTGGCAAATGAAAAGGTATCATGAGCCAAGAAGGAAAGCAGGGGTGCAGAGAAATCACCCCACCAGAGGTAAATTGGGGTTGTGCACAGAAGGCAAAGAAAAGGGAAAATTCAGAACTACGTATGTAAATGGGGTATCACACTGTGAATAATTGATGATAATCCAAAATGAGCTAGCCAACTGGAGGATTGGGTCAGTGAAAGCGAGTAGCACCAGCGAATTAGGTGTATGATTTGAAACGAAGGTGCACAAACTGCTGGTGCACATCTGTAGTCTTATGCAGCTAGTGCCCCAGGAAAAGAAAAGAAGAGATGGCACTCAGTTGTCATTCAGAAAAAAAATAATTAATAACAAAGTGCAGAGTTATAGTTGAGAACTTCTTACCTAAATGTTATCAAGAGGCATGACGGCACAAAGTCTTTGCCACACAAGTTGCGCAGAGAAATGTCAGAAGGCACGGGTCATTGAGGTAACTTGGTTGGAAAAATGGCGCCAAGCTAAAGGAAACACAGAAAGCGCAGCAACTGAATATCGAAAATAGAGCCACGCAATGAAAGATTTGCTATGTGAAAAAAATAATTAGGCTGCAGCAGACCGTGAACCGTGTGTGAGCATAAGTGGGCAATAGCCGAAGGCACATATGTAGCTTGTTAAATGTGCCAGCATAAAAAAATAGAAATAAAGGCCAACACGAGGAGGACTATGTATCAGTTTACTATCCGAAGCGCTGGTCTCACCTGTGTATACGCACTGCTACAGGAGATCAACTCTCATGCAGGCAGGACGTCCCGCGTGTTGTCCCCGAAGCTCGCAGCTTGAACAGATCAGCTTTGTGGAGACATATATGCGTACACAGCGTGATCTGGCAGTTACAGATGCAGCCCGCATATGGAAAAAGAAAGAGGATGTAATCTGGAAGCCGGCTTTGTGGCGCAATGGAGAGAGAAAGGGGACTAGTATGAGCTCCCTTGCGCTCTATATTGGAAGATGCCTGTGAATAGGCGCAAGAGTTTAATAAAAATGAATACTATCTGTTGAGTCTTTCCGTATGCAAAAGAGGGAGGCAGAGAGCTTGGAGTGAAACAAACAAAATTAATAATTGCAAAAAGTGAAAAATGAATAAAAAATTAATAACTGCATAAATTCACTATCAGCCATAGAGCAGGCTATGTTCAAGGTGCCATCATATTGACTGTCATGTGGCAGGGATGGTGTTAACAGATAGTAAAAAGAAACAAAAATAAAAACAAGTGGGGGTTGGCTAAATTGGCTGGCATGATACCATGTTGGAGATAGTATATATTGCAGAGAAGACATGATTGTGTAAAGACATGGAATTGAACGGGGCCCTACGCTGTGTGAACTGTACCCCGTATGGAATTGGAATATGTGCTGGTAAAGAATTCAAGTACAGGGTGGAATGAGGACAGACTCAAAAAAGAGTAGACTACCAAATGGGCAGTGCTTCATTGAGGCCTCGGTCATAGCTCCCAACCTTTTTTGTCACCAAGGCGGGTGAAAACACCCGATTTTCTTTTTGGCGGGTGAGAGGCCCATAGAAGTGAATGGGCGTATGAGGAGCTTGACGGGTGATTCATCAGCTTTCAAGGCGGGTGACACCCGCCAAAAGCAGGTGAGTTGAGAGCTATGGCCTCGGTCAATGGTATGTAACCGAAAAACCCAACAGGCTTCTTTATTTGCCAGGGCTAGATGTGGGTTAGTGGTATCTTTAACCACATCTATTATCCACCATGATATATCTTCGGTAGAGTGGCACTTTGCCAGCATGGTGTGTGTTCTTACATGTGAGGGGCATTTGTGCGGCCAGTAAAGAAATGTTTCCTTTCTGTGGCATTACATTTTCTTTACGTGTCTTAAGGGCAAAGTCAACTGGGTGAGTGTTCTTACATGGCGGGGGAAGGGACATTTGTGCAACCAGCAAGGAGATGTTTTCTTACTGTGCCATAACATTTTTACTGGCATTAAGGTTATGCTTACATGGGGACGGGAAGCATTTGTGCAGCTAGCAAGCACCTGTTTCCTTACTGTGGTATTGCAAGTTTTATTGCTGTTATGGGTAAAGTTAACATGAGTGTTTTTACACAGTGAGGATGGCATTTGTGGAGCCAGCAAAGATATAGCTTCTTACTATGGTATGCCATTTTCATTGGCATTAAGGGTAAAGCCAATAGGAATATGTTCTTACATATGTATACTGGCATACATTGCCAGAGCCAGCATCAACATGTTTTCTTATGGTATCATTACTGGCATAAGGATATGATATGGCATTTATAACACACCTGTACACAAGTGTTTCTAGGTGCCACAAGACAAGGGAGGGAAGACAAGACAAACAAACCTATTAGGCCTTGTGTCATTCGGGACGATGTAAGTGCGACAACAAGAAGTGCCGAGGAAGTGAGAGGGGGCAGTGCAAGGGAGTGGGTAGAGGGAAGTGCGATCAGGGCCTCATGGCTCTGAGTAAGTGCAGCCAGAGCAGCGCAGCACTGGGTAAGTGCAAGGAGGCAGGGGGCAGTAGGGGATACAGTTACAGCCCCGAAGTGCGCAGTAGGCCAGGAGGCAGTGCAGGGAAAACTGGTCATGGAAGAGCCTGGTACTCAGTAAAACTCTGGGGGTACAAAGCAACCAGTCAGAGCCGCAGACAGGTGAGTTAGCAAGGAAGCAAGAGAGAGAAGGTAGAGGAGAAAAGGAGGGTCTTGAGCTGCTTCCAGAACTTCAGGTGGTCCCACTCAAGTCTGAGAGGGGCAGGGAGGCTGCCCACACGTAGGCACCTGCAGTGGAGAGAGATCTACCCCCACTCTACCTGGAGAAGTCTCTGACCCTTAGAGAGTTGGAGGTAGCTGAGTGAAGACCTCTAGGAGGAAGGTATTTCGGAAGAGAGAGGTGGATGTAGTGCGGGCGCCGGCCCCAGAAACCTTGTAGACGATGCAGAGGGTCTTGAACTTAATCCTTGCAGCCACTGGGAGCCAGTGGAGAGATTTCAGGGCTAGAGAGATGCAGTCCCCAGGCTTGAGGCCAAGGATACATCTTTTTGCCCTGTTCTAGATTAGTTGCAGGTGGCGAAGAATAGAGGTAGGTAGATTGAGGAAGAGGCTGTTGCAGTAGTCCAGCCTGGAGAGAAACAAGGCTCTGGTGACAGTGAGCTTCTGGGGGAAAGTGAGAACCGGTAGAATACCTCTGAGGAGGTGCAGCTGGAAGTGGGCCTTTTTGGCAAGGTCCGTTATGTGAGGAGAGAAGGAGAGAATGGAGTCGAAGATGACAAAAAGGTTTTTTTGCCTCACAGGAAAGTGAAGGTAGAGAGCACAGGGAGGGCGCATAGAGTGAGAGAAGTAAAGCGAGAGCAGGGGTCCCAATGAGAAGGATCTCCATCTAACTTGCATTAAGGCAAAGATTGTGGAAGGCGCACCAATCCTAAATCGCGGATAGACAGTCAGGAATGAGTGACAGAGGAGAGGCAGATGGAGGAAGTCTGAAGGAGAGCTCAGTGTCATCCTCATAACACTGAAAGTTAGAGGAGAATGTGGGGATCAGGTAGGCTAAAGGGGCCAGATGGACATTGAAGAGCCACGGTGAGAGGATAGAGCCCTAGGGGACACCACAAGTGGAGAGAGAGTTGGTGGAGAGAAAGGACCTAAGTTGGACCTGGGAGGGTCGGTCCAGGATGAAGGAGGTCAGCCATGCCAGGGCATGATCCGTGATGCACAGGTTCACACAGAGTCTGTTGATCAGGGTGGCATGATCGACCATGTTGAAGGCAGAGGAAAGGTCAAGAAGGATGAGGACAGAGCGAGAACTGGAGTCAAGATTAGAGAGCAGATTTTCACGGGTGTTCAGGAGAGCAGTTTCCGTGCCTCTGGCTGCTCAAAAGCCAGACTGATGTTCATGGAGACAACCAACAGATTCAGTGTGGAGAGTAAGCTGGGAGATGGTCAGCTTTTCCAGGAGGTTGCCCAGGAAAGGAGTGATGAAATCAGGCAATAGTTTGCTGGACAGGTAGGATATGCAAAAGGCTTTTTTTAGAAGGGGGTGCACTAGGGAGCGCTTGAGGAGAGAGGGGAAAGATTCAGTGGCAAATTAGTGATTGCAGAAATCAGCGAAGGCTGGAGTAAGGGTGGTGATGTGGTCCTTGATGGTTCTGGAAGAGTGGGGGAGCACCTGTTTGGACGACACTTTCATAAATCAGACTTGTCTACAAACATCATCAGGTGTTGTCAGAGAAAAGGAAGGAAAATCAAGAGGAGAGGGAGACGCCGCCAGAGGGGGCCTGCAAGAGGTAAAGGGAGAGGAAGGGGAAAGCAAGGACAGAATGTCCTGAGTTTTAGTGGTGTAAAGAGAGGCCAGAGCCGCACAGAGGGCCTGGGAGAACAGGAGAGGTGGAGACTGCAGTAGGATTGGCAGCTCCTTGCAGATTTTAAAGAGCTCAGCCGTGTTGTTAGGGGCCGCAGAGATGCGGGCTTGGATATGGACCCTCTTCTTGGAGAGGACAGAGTCTGTATTGTCTTTCGAGCAGGCAGCAGACCAGTTTATCAGAGGCTGCGCCCGAGGCACTCCACTTCCATTCAACCAGCCTGCACTTGCGTCTCCGAGCGGCGAGGTTGGAGTCATACCTAGAGTTGCACTTTGAGGTAGGCTTCAGATGGATTCTCATGACAGGGGCAGGGATGTCCAAAGTGTTGGAGATAGAAAGATGCAGGTTGGAGAGGGCAGTGTCAGAATGTGAGTCAGCCACAGGAGTAGGAGGAGCAGAGAAAGTAGAGGCAACGGTGTCCACTGCCACTTGCTTAATGGGCCAAATGACCAAGAAGGAGGGTGGAAGTACAGGGGTAGGCTTTGCTTGAGGGACAATAATTTTCAGGTGAGAGGAGAGCAGCAAATAGTCAGTCCAAGGGAGAGGAGTGGTGAGAGGGTTAGAGAGGGAGATGTGTGAGGAGATGAGAATCTCCAAGGTGTGTCCGGCATAGTGTGTTGGACCAGAGGGTAGAATGGAAAAGGAGAGAGAGTCGCAAATGTTGGCAAGAGCCCGTAGGAGGGATTAGAAGCATCCAGGTGGATGTTGAGGTTTCAGAGGAGGAGAATGTGAGAGGTTGAGGCAAGGAGAGAAAGGGAAGTCATCCCATTCTAAGCGATAGAGCGGGACCTGGCCAGGGGGCATGTAGATTGTGGCCATAGACAGAGAGAGGCCAGGAGAGATAATGAACCTGCAGACCAGGCATTCAAAGGAGGAGTAGGCATGCGTAGGAATAATAGAAGCAGAGACCCAGCATGGAAAAATCAGGCCCACTCCACCTCCGGGCTGGGTGGTTCTGGGTTTGGAGAGGATCTTATAGCCCTCAGGGAGGACAGTGTCAAAACTTGTGACAGAGCTGGCTGTGAACCATGCCTTGATGAGAGCGAGGACCTCCAGGTCAAGGTCGAGAATTCAGAGTAGTGAGATGGAGCAGGTTGCCAAATTTGAAAGACTTCCAGGGTGGGGTACAGGAGTGAGCTATACCCTGTGGAGGTCGTCGAAGGGCCAGAGAGTAGGCAGAGGGTGTAGACAGAGGTGGCATAGGTGCCAGAGCGGTGGAGGAGGTGGCAGAGGAGCAAAAGAGATGTTAGAAGGGGTAGCAGGAGAAGGGAGGAAGTTGATAAGATACACAAGACGCATATCACGGAGGAGGAGATTCGGCTGAGAGCCCTGGATCATGACGGTACCATTTAGAAAGACATTGATGATGGTCTTGGAGGAATAGAGGGAGGCCAAAAGGAACTCCCACCAGGTGCCACCATTAATGGGAGAGAAGGGAGAGCAGAGACCATATGAGGTGTCCATAGCTCTGGAGAGGGAACAAAAAAAAGAGGATGTTGGTGAGAGTCTGTCTGGAGGAAGCGCTGATGTGGGTATGAGCAATAGGGAGGCCTGGGTTGGAGACCAGGATATCCCTCTTGAACTTTTTCCTTCCAGACTTAGTGAGAGGGATAGGATACTAGATAGGGTAGCAGTTTGATAAAATGGGAGAGATTGAGAGCATCATAGAGGGTGCAAGCAGGAAAGAGGGGTGAGGAAAAAGAAGCTAAACCCAGAGCTGCGCACCATACAACACACCAGGAGGGGGAGGGTTCACACAGAGGAAGGCACACAGGAAGCTCAAGCAGGTAACACACCACAAGTGAACGCAGGAAACAGCGTGGATGGAGGACATGGCGGGGCAACAGAGATTAACAGCCAAGGGGGGAAAGGTGGAGCCAATGGCCAGAGCAGAAACCAATAGGTACACCAGTAACCAACAGTAGTCAGCAGTAGGGTGTGCAGAGACAGAGCAAGTTAAGGCATTTAAGTTGACGCATGCGAACTGTGGAAAACAACCAGATTCAACTTTACAGGAAAGAGTGAAAAATACGTAGTTTCTAACACAACAGCAATGCAAAAAAAAAACAGATTCGACTTTCCTAGAAAGAGGGGAAAAGGCCTAGTTTATAGCACAACTGCAATGGAACAACACCCAGATTCGACTTGCCTAAAAAGAGGGGAAACGGCCTAGTTTATAACACAACAGCAATGCAAAATTCGACTTTCCTACAGCGATGTGAGAGGTGGCTCAACAATACAGTTCACCTACAGCCTATGGGTGGTGTACAAGCAGTGTACAAAACCGACCTTCTTCTCGTATTTTTCAGCACTACCCTTCTAAGGTGGCTGTGGAGACTGGAGCGAAAAATGTTGTGCTTTCTAGCTGTAAAAGCTGCTAATATTCCTCATTGTGAATGCAGCGTGTGCAGCAGTATCACTGCACACATTTCTTAAAAGAATGCCACTTTTATAATTTACAAATGTGCCCTTAAGGTTTCAGTAAATTAGAAAGGTGGTGGTGCAGTTTGTGAAATGCCTAAATTAACAAGGTGAAACGTGTGCAGTAGATATTAACAGCACCTCACAGGTGGCATATATGCACTGTTTTTTGACATGCAAAAGCAAGGTCTACCAAACCCTGCAATCAGAATCGCCCTCTTGCCTTGCATTCTTGATGGTTACCAGGTATTGTACGACTGGACTGAAAACAAAGGTCAGACCGTACAATACGACTGTAAAATGCTACAACCAAATGTTTGAATACCAAAAGTTCGAACCTTTGGTGGTAGCCTTGGCAGGTAAGTAAAAAAAAGACTGTGGCGGCTGCGGGGGTAACACCCCACTCACTATACTGTGTGGTATAGTGAGCGGGGTGTTGCGGGGGACATCCCCGCAGCACATCCGAAAAAAAAAAACGGGGGCTGCAGGGGTTTCCCCCCGCAACCCCTGCTAACTATACTACAAAGTATAGTGAGCGGGGAGGGTTGCGGGGGAAACCCCTGCAGCCCCTGTAGTATGTAAGTGTGTTCGCATGAGAAAGGTGCAAACTTTTGGTAGTTCGCACCTTTCTCATGCGAACTTTCCGGCCGCGGCAAAATCAGCCACGGTCGGATCACTTAGAATCGATTACCAGGGCCATTGTCAGGCTGTAAATCAGGCACGTGCAAAAGCTGAGGGTTTCATATCATTTCACTACATTTTTTTTTGGTCAGAATATGTTGCGTTTAAGAAATGTTTTGCTCCGGCTTGAAACAAAACATTTCTATTTTTACACAGGTCTCTGAATTGGGTCGTGAGTGTTGTTCCAGAATGGAGCAAAACTTTGTAATTTTAGATGGACCTCAGAATCAGGCCCTTGTAAGCATACACTCGGAGGAGCCCAGTCTGGCAGGGGGCAGACACCCAGTGGAGTGAGGACATGTTTGGTGTTGTCTGCCACTTGAAGCCAATTCCCTCACTGTCTCTGAATGCAAAACGCCATATACGCGCTGCGAATCGAAAAGCCTGCCCTTGACACGTTCACACGACAGTAAACACAGGACAACAGCAGTTGTATTGCAAGCTTAAAAAATGTAAATACCACTAGTCACTATACCAGACTAAGACTCATGCATAGACATTTCATTAAATGTAAGCGTAACAGCACCTCTCGCAAAAAAAACAATGATCACATTTAATCCAAGAATAGGAATAATATTTGTTATCTTCAAAGATAGCACTGTTTAACATTATACAAATTGCAACACAAATATCGTAAAACAGTTTTCAAACATATAGGAAGTAGAAAAGGTCGTTCCCATGGTACACACCCCAACTGCATAAAGTGTACACATATTTGTTGTGGAGTAGTAATTGTTTTATTAATTGCATGGAATTCTTTAGGAACGCACAAATGAATTACAGCTGAAAGCCACAAGATGGCGCTCTGATCACATAATTATATATTTTCACTTCAATATGCCATTGAGTAGTTCGAAAAAAACAACGAGCCTTATTTACAAAGGGAGTTTCAATGCAAAACGCTTTGTAAATCAGGCCCATGTATCATTTGAAAATATAATCTGCTAAAGATCCTTGTCAAGAAATACCTCAACTGAAAGAAGATCATAGCATCAATTACTTTATTGCTAAATAAGGACGTAAACTAAGCATACCCACATGGATTTATTCAGGTTCACATTATTCTTATTTATTTTGCATTTTTAAAGCGCTCACACAGCCCGCAAGCATCGAGGCGCTGAATTTTTTTTTAGTTGCGTAATAGTTTATTTTTGTATTATCTTTGTTGCTTACTATAACGCCTCTAAATACCAAGAGGTTTCTAAGCGCGGCACCGGGATTCCAACCTCTATTACTTCGTGTCGTTTTGTTTCCAAGGCGAACACGTTCCGCTGAGCTATCCTCTCAGAACACTATTTTTAGTTTGCAGTAATCATTATTTAGCAATCGTTCATTTTACGTTTACATTTAATATTTTGTGATGCTTAAAAGACTATTTGTGCAGTATTTTTTTAACATGATGCATCATGAGTTTGACGTCATGTTTTTCACTTTTTAGTGGTGATGACCATTAGTGTCAATACGCTGTGCCAGGGTCGCAATGAGGATTATAATGATTGTACGTTGCTGCTTTACACAGGTGCTAAAGTTGCTTAATCTAGGACTACTACATTTAGGAAGATCTGTTCCTTTCCAGAAGTTAATGGCCCTCATTACAACCCAGGCGTTAATGGTTTAACGGCGCCGTAAAAGGTGGCGGTGCTGTTAAACCCTTAACGCCCGATTAGGAGGTCCCATTGCGGGTGGCACTTTAACGCCTGCTTTTAGCAGGCGTTAAAAAACCAACCCGCAAAGGGACCTTGGTGCTAAGTACGGTTGTGCAATTTGCAGCACCGTACTTAGCACCTTCCCCATTCCCATTGAGCCCTATGGGGCAAAAATAGGAATGGGGAAGGGCCATGGCGGCTTGGGGAATTACCGCCCCGCCAACATCGGAATGGGGCGGTAATTCCCCATTCCGCCATGGCGGAGTCGGTAAGTACTATTAGCACCATGGTCCAACGCCAGGGTCGTAATGAAGGAAATCGATAATTACCAGTTAAGTAAAAAAAAAATAAACTGTTTTTATTATTAAGTGTTTATAGTTTATACATAAACGTGTGCACTGTTTTAAGAACAATTAAAACATACAAAGCTAAAATTCATGATACTAAAAAAGATTTCATCAACAAAACCAATCGTAGACTAAATATGTTTGATCTATAAAATCATCCCTGTACATTAAGGGCCTCATTACACGGATGGCGGTGGACCAAGGTGCAATTAGCACCTTGGTCCATGCCGGTAAAATACCGGCACTGCCTTGGTGGAAAGGGGAATTACCGCCCTATTCCAAGGTTGGTGGGGCGGTAATTCCCCCTTCCCCCATTGCCCTTCCCCATTCCCATTTTTGCCCCATAGGGCATAATGGCAATGGGGAAGGTGCTAATTACGGCACCGCAAATTGCGGTACCGTAATTAGCTCCCTGGTCCCTTTGCGGGTTGGTTTTTAACGGCTGCAAAAAACAGGCATTAAATTCCCCAACCCGCAAAGGGACCTCGTAGTAAGGCGGTAAGGGTTTACCGGTACCGGTAAACCCTTACCGCCTACCATGTAATGAGGCCCTAAGAGTTCTATTTCCTATCACCAATTCCATCGCTTTTTCCCAAACCAAATTTGTAGCATCAGAGGTAAGATTTGATTGCGCACATACTATTGTGGACCAGAATTGATTTCCTGAAACATCACTAATTCTACTCACAAATTTAGAATAATATATCTCACAAAATGTGATAATAAAGCACTTTGCTTAATATGTGTCTGTAGGTCTCAAGCAATAGGTTGCAACGTCTGGACTTTCGATCTTCTATGTATGCATGTGGCCACGCACCTCTCACCGTCCCAGCGGTTTACACAAGTAACCTGAGCTACATAACAAAGCCTCTTACAGGTCCGTCAATGATACTGCAGATGTAAAGCTTTGGTTTAAAATATGGAAAGGACTGGGACCCATATTCCTCATAATTGTTCTTCCCATGCAAGTGGGCAATGTTGTTCGATCTTCCCCATACTCCCGCTTTTTCCTGCCTAGTTTTTAACAATGTGGGCAGGGGGTCGTGTATATAATCCTCCACATTTCAACCTATCAATTCATAGACAGATTGGCAAGAATCAAGCAGTAGGTTCATTGACTGTATTGAACTTACTGGTTGAATGCCATCTTTGGTGTGCCAGCAAAACAAGGATTTATCCATATCAGTTAATATATTTCAGCAAATAATGCTTTCCTTAATTCTTACTAACACGGTTAAAAAGATAAGGGCCAATTCTATAGGGATTGCCTCAATCAGAATAGACTGTGGCAGGCCAAGATTACGTTTCCACACCCTTCCCTGCAGTACCTTTAGCCAACGTATCTGTTCATCGGAGCATGTTTCCAAACCATATATAATTGCTTGCATAATGCAAGACTTGTATATGGTTACCATGCCCTCAACTGCACGTACATATGAATTTATTAGGCCAAATCTGCTCAGCGCTTTGGGGACTATGGACCTCATTACACAGTAGGCGGTAACCATGGTGCTATTAGCGCCACGGTTGCCGCCGGTATTTTACCGTGTCTGCCTTGGTGGATGGCAGAATTACCGCCCTACTCCAAGGTGAGCGGGGGCGGTAATTCCCCATTCACCAAGGCACTTCCCCATTCCCATTTTTGCCCCCATAGGGCTCAATGGGAATGGGGAAGGCGCAAATTGCGGTACCGTAATTAGCACCAAGGTCCCTTAGCGGGCCCGTTCCTTAACGGCTTTACCAGCTGTTAAGGTCGGGTCCCGCAAAGGGACCTCGTAGTAAGGCGGTAAGGGTTTACCGGTACCGGTGCCCTTACCGGTACCGGTAAACCCTTACCGCCTACCGTGTAATGAGGCCCTATGTGTAGCTGCAAAGACTTAGGCAAGCGGGAGGAGGAAACAGTAGCCGGAGATAATAATTTGTTTTTTATATAGCACTTTAATCTAAAGAACTTTGCCTAGGACACATTTATATACATTACTATTATTATCCAATCGAAATTGGTAATCAAGACCTCGAAAGGTTTAAAGCCCCTGAGTAGGCTTTGCTGGATTCGCACCAGCGGCCTGCAGATCAAACGTGGATAACAGCAACAAGCAATTAACCCGCTGAGCCATCTTATCGGCTAAATAAATATACCAGTAACCTTGTTCCATAGTGCAGCCTCCGACCGTCCATCTAAAGATTGTTGCTGATCGTTTTTTAGTTACAAGCATGATCTTAGACTTTGTGCTATTGATTTGTAGCATTATTGCTGGCTGAGTATGTTTCAAGAGCCTTTAAACTACGCTGTAAACCTACACGCGTTCTATCAAATAGCACAATGTCATCAGCATAAAACAGCCATAAGATTTGAGAATTATACTTGCTCAAGGGAAAATTGTGTACTAAGTTTAGGGCATTATCCAGATCAGCAACATATAAATTAAACAAGGTTGGTGCTAAGACACAACCTAGGGCCTCATTACACGGTAGGCGGTGGACCAAGGTGCCATGCCGGTAAAATACCGGCACTGCCTTGGTGGAAAGGGGAATTACCGCCCTATTCCAAGGTTGGTGGGGCAATAATTCCCCCTTCCCCCATTGCCCTTCCCCATTCCCATTTTTGCCCCATAGGGCATAATGGGAATGGGGAAAGTGCTAATTACAGTACCGCAAATTTGCGGTGCCGTAATTAGCACCAAGGTCTCTTAGCGGGTTGGTTTATAACACCTGCAAAAAGCAGGCGTTAAAATCTCCAACCCGCTAAGGGACCTCGTAGTAAGGCGGTAAGGGTTAACGGTCACCGGTACCATTACCGGTGACCGTTAACCCTTACCGCCTACCGTGTAATGAGGCCCCTAGTCTTAGTCCACCATATATAGGCATATATCAACTGAAAAAACCCTGGGAATCGAGTCGAATCGCCACAAAAGTCTTGGAGTAAAACTGAACCAACAGGTGGAGTACACTAGATCTTAATCCCCATTTGGCCAATTTGTACCACAATCTGTTCCTCAGAACTCTGTCAAAGGCATTAGAGTAATCAATGTATGCCATATAAAGAGCCATATTACAATGCAGAGTATTACAAATCAAACTACGTACATTCCAGATCTTATGCACCATTGACATCTCTTTAAGGAACCCAGTATGATTTGGAGGGAACAGAGACATATCGTTAGCCCATTCTTGGAGTACATCCACTATAAAACTATAAAGAAGTTTCCCAGGGACGTCCAGCATTGCAAGTAATCTCTAATTGTTCGGGACCTCCCTGGGTCCTTTCTTATAGATGGGAATCAAAATCACCTTCTTTCATCGTACAGGAATTTGGACCCCTTCTAGTACCCCTTGGTAGATCTTCAGGAGTAACTTGGTCCATTTCTCAGCGTTTCTCTTTAACACTATCCTGACTAAGCCATCGGTGCCCTCGAGGATTTCATCTTAGTGATTTTTATAACGAAATCTTCCATGATCATGGAGAGATTAATGTTCTTAAAATGGAGCAGTTCCAGAGCCCCGCGACTCTACAATATCCTGCTTACCATAGAGAATCGACATAAATTAACCAGTCATCCACGTTTATGGGATTTACCTCAATTTATTTCTCATTTGGCAGAAGCTAGTTGGTTCTCTCCAAAATTATTTATTGTCATGCATTCTTAACAAATGGAACATGTCATTGAGTTCTTATGCACACACAGCCAGTTCGTATGCCTGGTTCGCAATGAGGCAGGTGTAATGAGGCCTTGTCTTACTAACTGTATTATTTTCTGCCTGCCATTCTATGTCAAGACCGCAGGTGAGCATTATGCTTTAACTTTCTTTAATACTGCCTCTCACAGCACTTCAAAATTTGAAACCTTTCCTTTTTGTTAATTTTTTTAAAACTAAATGAATAAACACTCAAGAGACTACAAATCCCCATAGGTCCCTTGTTTCTTGCAGCCCTGAGGTGTTCCACCTCCACCTATCAGTATCCAGGATCCTCTATGCCTCACATCCTGTCACAGTCCTTTCCTCTTCTGGCAGTAAACACTGCCAGCACGTGCTAACTTAAACAGAACTTTCATAATAGTGTCCAAACACTGTCCCGTCAAGGGCGACATCCCTGGGAACAACAGCTATTGCCTCAGCAAATACCGGTACACCCTAATCGGCTGCCTTCTGGCCATCCACTACAAATCAATAAGAGAATGACATCATGAGGGTTGTAATACACCTACCTTACACATTAACAGGTAAACAGCGAATATTCACAAATAGCATATCCGACTGCTTATTCTGGGCAGGAATAATGCTTTGCTCTGTATCTTTAATAGAATCAAGACTAACCTGAGCTGTAAGCCTGGCCAATCTGAATTCTATGTCAAGACCAGAGGCGAGCATTATGCTTGTTCCAAGCTATTCATTACAGTCGTGTCAATTTCAGACACTGGGCCTCATTACGACCCTGGCGGAGGACCATGGTGCAATTTGCACCATGGTCCATGGCGCAGAGCTGCCAACTCCGCCATGGGGGTTGGCGGACTCACCGCCCCATTCCGACCTTGGCAGGGCGGTTAGTCCCCAATCCCCATTTACCCTTCCCCATTCCCATTTTTGCCCCATAGGGTATAATGGGAGTGGGGAAGGCGTTAATTACGCCACCGTAGATTACGGTGGCGTAATTAACAAGAGGTCCCGTAGCGCCATGGATTTTTCCGCCCGAAAAATCCGGGCGTAAAAATCACCATGGCGCTACGGAAAGTCGTAATCTGGCGGAGAGGTACGCCATGCATTACGCTGGCGTAAACCCCTCTCCGCCAGGGTCGTAATGAGGGCCACTGGCTTAAAGTAAAACATCTTAAAGGTGAACTCTGAAGACCAGTCCGCTGATCTCATAATGTCCTGCAAAGACACCCCTGTCGCAAATGCTTTGGATGCCATAGCGCCCCTAGCTGAGTGTGTGCTGAATTTGCTCAATTATATGTTTGCCCAATGCATTACCTCCCTGACCCATCTGGTTATCGTGGCTGTTGCTACTGCATGAAAGGGTTTCCTGCACGCTATGTGCAGCTGGGACACCCTGCGCAGCCTAACTTAAGCCATAGCTGACTTGTAAACGTTGATGATCTGAGCCACGCATGACTTAGGATTATCACAGAAATAAGGATAGGAGATCACTCTAATATCAGACTTAGGACGCTTGCCGATACAGAACGCCACTCCCTCTGGGAGCAAAATCTTCCTATAGATTTCTAACGCCATAACGTCAGAAATTCTCCTACACACTACCAGGCAGAGTAACATTGCCAACTTCCCAGATAGCTGGTACATAGGGAGCAGACTATTGTATGGCCAGCTGAGAAACGACCGAAACACCTCTCTCACATCCCTGTCCTTTATTAACTAAACATACCTATACTGCCACCCTCGCTGAGATCCTGTTGTGGGATCTACCTGGTGGCCCTGATCTGCCGCCGCAGCAGTGTTCCAAAATACTGGACGGTGGTCCCCTACGACACAGAGATGTGGTGGGGGTGCCTGAAATATGTTGGTCATTTCCTTGTCTCTGTGTACCTAAGCCCGGCGATGGCCCAGGTGAGCCTGTGCACCAGCCTCCCCTATGCAATGTTGCACTTAAAGTTGTGGGAGTTACCTATGGGACATCATCGCCTCATTTCTGTGGGTGATGTTGGTGGGGATTTGGTGAGATTGTTGGGGTTGCTCTATAAATGATAAAAGTGCTTGGTACATGCCATACACATGGGCAAGTAAGATCTGGGTACTAAACGAACTATTGAGATGGGGTGCAGATTGGCTCAAGTGACTGAGGGTAAAACTCTTCACAATTTGTATCGCAATGGGGGACATAACTCTTCTTACCTGCAATGTTCGGTGGGGACTGGGCAAACCGGTCAAAAGTAGGAAAGTGCATTTATATGGGGAAAGACACAAAGCTAAACTCCTCTTTTTGCAAGAAACTCATGCCCTCTCTGCGACTTATAAAATATTCTCTAAAAACTGGGGACCACTCCTCTTCTATACAACCTATTCCTCACAATCTAGGGGTGTCATGATCCTGATCCACAAGTCCTTCCCATTCCAGTGCAAACACTACAAAGTGAACCCATTGGGTATGTATGTTCTGGTATATGGATCCCACGAGGGGAGGGAGTTGGTGTTGATGAATGTTTATGGCCCCGACGTAGACAATCCTCAGTTCTACGGGGACGTGATTGGCGATCTTGATCAATATCCATTGATACCGATAATATTGGGAGGCGACTACAACACCATTCTGAATCCATGCTTGGATAGAACCACCCACACTCAGAGAGCCCCTAAGAGGGCGGCCTCTGTTATCAAGGATGGCATGCTCTCTCTGGGACTTGTAGACGCTTGGAGATCATTACATGTGGGGGGATCGAGCCTATTCTTTCTATTCATCTGTACACGATTCCTCTTCCCAGATCGATTTGTTGCTCATTTCAGATACGCTCCTTGGGGGGCTTGCAGAGGCACACATGCTGCCCTGCATCTTTTTTGACCATGCTCCAGTCACCATCACTCTAACACTCCTGACACTGGCTATGCCTAGTAATGCCTGGAGGTTTAAGTCTCTTGCACTACAAGACACTGCATTTGCATCTACAATCGATGAACATATATGACTATTCTTTGAAGAAAATGTGAGTTCAGTGACCTCGCCTGGTATACTCTGGAAGACCTTCAAAGTCTATATTAGGGGAATCGCGATGGCCTCTGAGTTCGGCATCCTCAAAGCAATCCGCTGAAACTTAAAGCAGTGCGAGGAGACACTCAAAGAAGTGGAGCGAGGGCTAACTTCTGATCCCCCTTTGGCCACACTGACACAAATGAAAGAGGCCATCTACACCTTCGCACTGAATGCCGAATGTGAGGTGGAGTTCCTGGATGCCCCCGCGGTGGCTACGAGATATAGGGAGGGAGACAGACCGGGCAAGGTATTTGCTCGCGTGGCCCGCCAAGAAAGCGGCAGCGGATGCATCTCAGCCGTGACCGACGCTACCGGTGCTTCAGTCCACACACCTAACGCCATTAATCAGGTATTCACACAGCTCTATACTGACCTTTACATCAACAAAGACACCTGCACAACGGAACAGATAGGCGTATTCCTCAATGCTTTACTACTCAGCCAGCTCACCAATGACACTAGAACCCTGCTGGATCTCCCGATTACCCTCACCGACATTACCCACGCTATTGATCTCCTGCCTACCGGAAAAGCCCCAGGTACTGACGGCCTCATCTCTGAACTATACAAACGCCACAAAGAAACTCTAGCACCCCACCTCTTGCAGGTGTGGCAGGAGTCTCTCAAGACCTGGTCACCCCCGCCACCATGCATGAGGCAGTCATCATGGTCTTGCTCAAGCCTGGGAAATCGGCTGACCAATACGGGTCCTACCGTCCACTTTCCTTAATTAACACTGACGTGAAAGTATTTGCCAAAATACTCACCACTCCACTTATGCCAATCATGCCACACATTATTCATCCTGACCAATCAGGTTTCATCCCGGTCAGGTCCATGGCTCTCAATCTGCGACGACTTTTCAACATTTTGGCACAAATAGATCCCGAAGCCCAGGCCGTGCCTGCCACCTTAGATATCCAGAAGGCATTTCACTCTGTGTCTTGGAAGTTCATGTACGCTGTATTGACAGGTTGCGGGTTTGGCCATAGGTTGCTAGACACCATCTCTCTCCTTTATTCATCAACAGTGGCTAGAGTCAACACAAATGGGTTATTATCTCCCCAGTTCACTGTGGGAAGGGGTACCAGACAGGGGTGCCGTTGTCCCCTTTGGTATTCGCTTTTGTCATTGAACCCTTAGCAGATATGATTCACCTAAAACATAGGTATTTGGTGTCGGAAAGCGGCCACGTTACACGCTACACGATACTCAGTGAGAGAGCGAGTAACTGTTGGTGCGGCTTGACGCCCGGATTGACGTTGGAACGTCGGGCCGCTGGAGCGTCGGAGCGGTTGTGGGCGTTGGGTCCCTTCCTCGAACGTCGCATAGCCGGAAGCGGCGTTCCGCAGTGATCCGTGAGACGCGGATCGAAGGTCGAGGCTGCGAGGACCGTGAGGAGTTGGGGAGAGGTCCTGACCTGTACGGGACGCGATCTGAGGGCGAGGTGTGAGGCGCGGGTGGCGAAGGTGAGAAATTGTGAGTGGCGAGTGGAGAGTTGGAGAATAGTGTTCTCCCTCTGCCGCCTCACAACGTTTATCTCCTCCCGTGATAGCCCCCCCGCCCCCTCTTTCCATCCGAAACCAGCGGGGGTTGAAGTGCCTGTGGGGAAGCAACCTTCGGAGGGGTTTGCTACCCGGGAGGTGGAATCCCCGGGCACTATTTTATTCACCCCCCCCCTATTCAAACCTCCTCACACGCTTCTATCCATTTACCGGGCTTGCTACCTCTCTCCACTACGGGGCTATAGTAACTTTTATGCATATTGGAGTCGAGCCTAGTATCTAACTAAGACTCGCTCAGGCAGATGTACAATTAAGCATACACGTTGTGCCATCAGACTGTTAACTCTGCGAAAGGCCCTTCAACAGCCGTGTTAACTACTGGAGACTTGCACAACAATACTATTAAGATCCTTTGTGTATGACTGACACTACTTGATTACGAGCACCATATAAGCACCTATCTAAGCTACTATACTGGTCATTTGAACAACGGAATTCTCTCGATTGGCCTCTCTTTGATACTGAAGGGAACAAAGAGATTTAGTATGTTAACTGCTAAGAAGTGTTCTGCTACGAGGTATAATCTGCGGAACCAGAGAGACAGGCCCTTTACAACAGGAATGAAAAAGGGCAAGGATACAATACCTACATTACAAGAGAAAGGAGTTATTACCAACTTTTTTCCACCTCCAAGTACCCTAAACCCCACGAATCTACTACCTGGTATGGAGAAGGAACTGGGCAGCTGCAGCATGACGAACAATTCAGTGGGGCTAGGTGAGAGCGCAATTGACAATAACTCTCTGCTAGACCTCTGCTTATCTATGCAGAGAGCCATGACTCCGCTATCTGGAGGCAACATGAGTAATCGACCCAACAATTGCCAACAGCAGTCATCAGCTTCACAACGGGAAGCGTCAGACAGATTATCTGCTTCCCCTAATCTTGAAGTACATTTAGACTCTATGGAACCTGAAAATACCAGCGATCAAGGAGAAGGCAATATGAGCCTGCGCGATTTACAAGCCTCAGTCTCATCGGTACAATTTGCACTAAACATCTTATTAAAAATGTGCGGATAAATACTAGATGTGACCCTTGCACTCGCGACAGGAGACATAGAAAAGAAGAACACGCAGGAGGCTGAGCCTATCAAGGATAACCCACAACCTGGCTCCGAAGGTGGAACTTCAGATCTAAACATGACCAACAACTCACAAATCTTCCTATCGCGGAAACAGCGACGTTTGACTAAAAAAGCGCTTGAAAAAAGAAAACGACAAAGGACAACAACTATACTACCTGACTCAGTTGAGTCAGGGGAGGATATTCCTAGACCAACTGTAGGCAGTACACCCAAAAAGGGACAAAGGAAAGTCAAACGGAGAGCGGCACGAGCTCGTAAGCGCAATGCAGGAAAGGAAGGGAAGCTTACCAGTTGGCTTATTAGCAACAAAGCCAATATCTCAAAATCTGAAGTGGCACTAGAACCAGAAGTATCTCTATACAGAGAAGATCAGGATATAAATCTGTCCCTGAATAACACAAATAATTCATCAACTGACACAATTCTGCCAACCAATGAGCCTCAGATACCACCAGCAGAATTGGCTGAGGACAAGGGAAACAGTACAGTGCTGAGAAATGGAAGAATCTGTCTGATTAAAAATCTCTACCAATCCAGCAACCATGACTGGATCACTCGCTCAGCATTGATGACTCAATTGCATTCCATCCCGCAGCTGAGAGTGCTACGATCCGAGGATTTTGAATATGTTGAACCTTTGAAAGTAACGAACTCGAGTACATCGGCTCTACATTGCAAATTCTTGGCAACTGCGGAGTTACTCCGAAACTTCAAAACGACTTTGAGGGAAATGGATGTGGAAATAGATGTTGATCCCAACATTATGGACCTACAGTGGCCGACTCTGATCCCTAGGCCAACGACAGAAGAAAGGACCTTACCACAGCTGCCTAAAGGTGATGCTATACAGATGGCAGACATACAAAAGGTCCTTAAGTGGCTAGTAGAGTCCTTGCCAGGAATAACAGCAAGCCAATGAGAGCTAACCGTAATATCATGGAACTGCCGGGGGTTCAGTCACCTATTAGCACCTGACGGCTCGATCCCCTTATTAATAGGCCATACCTTTATATGTCTACAAGAGACGTGGCTTACTACCAATGTTCTCCTAAACGGCTATACCATTTACCAGGTGTTGGCCAAAAAGGGACAAAGAGGCAGGCCGTATGGAGGCCTTCTAATTGGCATTTTACACCCATATAGATCTGCTCGTATCCATACGAATATGGAGGAGTTCATACTAGCAGTAGAAATAGATCTCCTTGGGAAGGACAAAGTGGAACAGGTCCTGCTGGTCAATATATATAATCCACCGGAATCCTCAGACTCAGAGCACATTCAGGAGGCCTGTCATGAATTATTGATCAATTGGATGACAGAATCAAAGAAAAATATGGTGATCTTTGCTGGGAACCTTAACTGCCACCTGATTGGAGAGACGAACACAAGTAAAAATCCTTTGTTGAAAGAAATTGGCAAGCTGACACATACCAGGGTAAACACAGAAGGACAGACATGGTTTAATTTCTTCAAGTCGTGGAACTTTGAAATCTTAAACGGCAGAACCATCAGTGATTACCCGGGAAAATCCACTTGGGGCAACACTAAATCCAGTAGTACAATGGATTATATTTATGTTAGCCCCACCATGACCACTTGGGTCACAGATATGGTGATTAACGCTAACGATTGGAGTGACCATGCTACTTTGACACTTTCACTCAATTATACGATACAACAGACATCATGCAGCTCTATGGGAGAGTTGAAGACAAACCATGCTCTCTCCAGGATTCGGTGGTCTGATAATAATATTAAACGTGCCACAGAATACACAGTCAACATTCCTAATTTATGTTGCTCCGATCTCTTAGCTATGTCCAGCAGGGAGATTGAATAATGGATTACAGCATTTTCAAATTGTCATGCAGCAGTTAAAACTAATATGCTGGCACCAGAGGCTAAGAGTATTAATAAATTTGACATTGAAATTAGAAACGCGAAGCGAACTCTAAGAACTGATCTGCGAAAACTACGCAAAGCTTCAACTACATTGCATAATTATCTGGTCTTAAGTAAGAAACTGAAAAAGGACTATAGAACTTGGCTCAAGCAGAAACGACATGCAACAAAATTGCTTAGATGGCAAACAACTGTTCAAACACTATGCTCTGGGAACTCCCGATCGATATGGGGATTGATGAGCACAGCTCGTGGTGACACCAATATCCCCTTAACTAACCCAATAGGTATTATTCAATGGTAGGAATTTTTGAAAACCCGGAATAGTATGAACCGTGTAAAACCACAGGAGAGGACCAGCGAGGCTTGACCTGTGACCCCTTTTAAGATATCTGCTAAGTCACTGATTACCAGGATCAAAAAGCTCAAATCATCTCGAGCCCCGGGACCTAATGGACTAGCAAATGTCGTATTAAAAAGTAATCCACAATATTGGGCAGAGGTCCTGAAAATACTCTTTGAAACGATCTTGAATGAGGGACAAATCCCAGAGACTTGGCAGACAACAATCCTGATTCCTGTACACAAGAGAGGCGACCGCACAGATCCTGGCAATTATCGACTGCTCTCTATGCTAGACTGCACGGGCAAGCTATTTGCAGCATATCAATTACAAGAACTACAAATATGGGCAGACAGAGAAAAGATTCTTGATCGTTTTCAATGTGGATTTAGGAGCGGATACTCTACAACACACAACCTTGTAGTAATGGACATTCTCTGTAACAAGGCTAGAACATCAGGTAACCCGCCTTTATATGCCCTGTTTATAGACTTTAAGTCCGCTTTTGACCTAGTCCCGAGGGAACTACTGTGATCCAAGCTTGAAAACCTGGGATGTCCTAAAGGTCTATTATACTATCTCAAGTTATTACATTGTAACACCACAGTCGCCCTCAAGTTAGATGCAAAAGGGAACATGACTAAGAAGATCACTCAAGACTGTGGTGTGAAACAAGGATGTGTTACGGCACCCATACTGTATAACTTGTTTGTCCATGATATACCAAAAGCATTATCTCTAGAAAATAACTGCCCCCCCAAGATTGGAACTACTCATTGTGTAGTCTTAGCATATGCTGATGACCTCGTTATTATGGACCATACTATTAGATGCATACGTAGATCAGCAGAGGCATTATGGTCCTATACCCAAACCAACGGTTTGGCCATTAATTTAAATAAAACTCAGATGATAAAGTTTAGTTCTAAGAAGTCATCACGAGTCACTTTAAACATACACGGGACATCAATCAATTACACCCCGTATTATAGATACTTAGGCGTTGAGGTTGAGCCTAAGGGGCAATATACTATCTGTAAGCAAGCCAGAATAACGAGAGCGACACAAGTTACAGCTCTTATCTACCGTTTCTCTAAAAAGTACGGTGGATATACCATCTGGGCAGCATGCCAACTTTATCTCCAGGTATTAACTCCAATGATTATCTATGGACTGGAGGCACTGCAATTGATTGACTTAGACTGGCTCCAAATCCTTGAGGGAAAATTCTGGAAAAAGATACTTGGTCTACCAGGGTGTATACCAATGGCTATACTCAGACTAGAATTGGGCCTTATTTCCTGGAAGTCCCTAGTACTTAGGAAAAGAGCAGAATTATATTTAAAAGTAACATCTGATACAGGTAATCTACTGCTAGCCGCAATTCATTCTGAGATTAACAAAGCTACTTCACACTTATCTATGAGAAAGTATATTAATAACTATCTGGAAGAAATTGGATCGACTCAAAAACAGCAACGGGTCTCACCTGACGTACTTCGAGCACTAGCCAAGAAATCTGAATTACACGACTGGATCCGCACTTTTGCACATCTGGAAAAACTAAAACGCTATAAATTTGTGCAATTCATGAACTACATTTTCAAGAAACCTCTGTTCTATTTGAACCTATGCCCTTGTCCGCGCTTAAGACGATTCATTCTTTTGCTAAGGATCAACCAGTTACCTGTATTGGCCATAAGTGGGATTAAGAATAACCTTGCACCATCCGAGCGTGGCTGCAGACTGTGCAATAACAAGATAGAAGTGGAATCAGGAAAACACGTCCTAACTAGATGCACGGCTATGACAAAAGACTATATAAGTTATTATGCTGACTTTGTCCATAATCCGGAACATCTTGGGAGCGATGAATTCTGGTATAGAGCAACTAATGCTAAAGGAATGAAATTATATATTGCAATGTATAATGTTTGGATGAGAGTTGAGAAATTACTTGGCATAAATATATAAGTACCTGTGTGCTCAGGGAGGTTTCTTCTGGGAATAAGATATGCTGGAAACAAAAGATTACTTATGTGTTAATAGCAACTGTCTCTGGACCTGTAGCCTGTGAAAATATAAAAGAACTAGTGTCTAGTAACAAAGGGGCCTAATGACCCTATTTATGTATTTCTGTTTTGTGTCTCTCTTTCTCCTATGTTATGTATTTATTCTTATCTTTAAATCTATTTTAATATGTGGATATTATTATTATTTTTTTTCTCTCCTTTTTTTTTCTTCACTTTGTAATATTATATTTTATATCATGTGAAAAGCTTATGTTAAGCTATAACACATTAATAATAAAATAAAAAATAAAATAAATAAAACATAGTCCCCGGGTGGTCAGATTGTCGAAGGACCCACAAATAATCTCACTCTATGCAGATGATGCGCTGCTATTTATCTGCGACCCGGGGGTACACCTGACACCCATTATGCAAGACATTTTGGCCTTCAGAGAGATTTCGGGTCTCTGTGTAAACTGCAGTAAATCAGAACTCTTCCCCCTCACAGACGCTACTAAACCACCTCCAGACCTCCAAGGGTTTAAGTGGTCCTCAGAAACCCTTCGATACCTGGGGGTGACGATTGCGCGAGACTGCCCCTCTCTACAGAAACATAACTACATGAACTACATGGCACACCTGCGACCTAAACTTGCCAGCTGGTCCCACCTACCCATTACAATTGCTGGAAGAATAGTGCTCCTGAAAATGACAATACTCCCCAAACTCCTATACTTGTTCTTAAATGTACCTTTGTGGCCTGGCGGGGTGCTGTTCCAAGATTTGAACAGCAAAATCAACACATTTGTCTGCCACTCTGGCGCAGCCAGATTGAAATGCGACATAATGACTCAACCATTTGACAAGGGAGGATTTGCTGCACCTAATTTCAGACTGTATTGGATGGCGGGTCAGGAGCAGTTCGTGGTTTACTTGTTTAGAGATGTCCTTCCCCCCTCATGTACAACTTGAGAGACTCTCGGCGGAAGACAGAGATCGTCGATTACTGGTACTCCGACCGGTGGTTGTAGATGATTGCCGTTTCAACCCTGCCAGCATCTGTCACGATCCGCTTCCTTCACTCCCGTTCCCACCACTTGGGGGCATGATTTGGGGTTTATTCCCTACTGGACTTTCCTTCCGAACCTTATGCTACAGTGCTGTAATGATTTGGGAGCGCTAAATCCTTATTTGCCAAACTACTTCCCTTCCAGATCCATTCCAGGTTTTTGCCAGCCAGTATGCTGCTTTAATCAAATGACTATGCTTCCCAGAATGCCTGGGCCACTGCTTCCTCTCCACCCTTGCAGGACAAGGCTGGGTGGAGGATAGGCAACACCTGTGGCTGCAGGTGCAGCAAGCAGCACACCTGCAGCGTGTGCTCGTTAAGCAGGTTTAAAAGCCTCAGTTTGCTTCAGTCCAGCGCTGGTCATTGTTGCAGTGTTCTTGTTGTGACTGGCCCCTTGTTCCTGGTTCTTAGCCTTGTGCCTAGTTCCAAATTTCCATTGCTTGTTCCTTATCCTTAGATTTCGAATTTATCTGCTTAATTGATTTCTGCTTCCCAGATTTCCCTTCTGTCTGCCCCTGTTTGCAGGCAGCATTTCTCAGTGCTTTCCCTTTTGGTACAGCCCAGTTTGCCTGTGTTCTATATTTCTCTGACTTGTCCTTTGCTGCTGTATACCTTGCTGCCTTAGTCTTTCCTCCTTTTTAGATTAGCTTTCTGCCTTTTTTCCTTGGATGGATGGGGAAAGTTTGCCCTTGTAATTTCGTTTTCCCTGTTCATGTTCTTTTACCTTTCTTGGAATCCATTCCATGTTTTCCCTTGCATCTCTGCATTTACTTTCCATCGATCATTAGGTGTGGTGTGCAGTTGTAGCTAGCTTCTGTGTGAATGCCTATGTGTTCCTCACTATTCTGTAATCACTATTCCTACTTGCCCCTTGTCTTGAGTCTCATGTATTTAGTTATCCTCCCATTGCTGTTACAGCCTTTCGGGGTCCCTGTTTGATCAACAGGGTTCGTGGGCTCGCTGACATTCAAGTGGTATTTCTCGTCCTCTTGAGTACTGTTTTTAAGTTTCCTTATTTAATACCATCAAGAGTGTTAGATCACAGATCCTGTCGTTGCTTGCCCTCTACGTGGGCTTAGCGCTGTCAGTACCTGTAATAGCAATTGTGGGTAGGAGCTTGTCGACTTTCCTTACAGTCATAGGGAGTATTCTAAGTGCTTACCCTACATCCCTTTTCATATATTTGTATTGTTGTCACACTTTGTTTGCACTCCTGGGTTTTAGTATACCTGAGTCTTGGTTCCTGTATGTATGTTGTTTGACTCAAACCATTCACTGTGTGATAGTGTGCACATTTCCCTTGCCATATTCAATGCCTTTGTCCTTACTTGACAGATTCCTGACAGCATCACAGCACGTGCCTGGCGTAAAATTTGGAGGGAACTCTGCACGCCAGCTCTGTTTCATGAGGGCCTTCCTCTTTGGAATTGCGTCCCCTCCCTGCCGAAAGTAGACTCCAGATCCAGTAATATTTGGATGCAATATGGATTCTCTACACTGGGGCCGATGTTCATAGAGGGTAACTTCATCCAATCCTCTGACATTCCTGAGTTAATGAGTGGCCAATCATCACAATGGCTGCAATATGCCGGCCTCTGCAGGGCCTCCAAGCAGTTATGGGATTGCTTCCCAGTTAAACCCAAAAATTACTATAAACTGGGATACGTGGTGGCTTCAGGAGACAACTGCAGACATGTCTCATCATTGTACCGCCGGATCCAAGCTCACTCTACCACAACACACTACAACGCACAAACTAAATGGGCCGCATACCAACAACTAGATATTGTTGATGACCTTTGGGCCAATACATGTGCACAAACAAACACAGTATCATACAATTCCCAATTCAGATTGATACAGCTGAAGGTGTTGCATCGCTATCACTATATCCCAGGTAGGCTTCGGTTGTTCTACAGGGAAGGTGCCGGGGCATGTCCGCGCTGCTTGTTTCCCAACGCCAAATACTTCCATATGATATGGGATTCCCCCTGACTCATGACCTTCTGGGAAGATATATACAATACTGTCCAAAATGGTCTCTAAAACTGTTGATCCTGTACCCCTAACCTGCCTGTTCCACATTTCCTCTCCCCCATCAGTAACTTTGTGTAAATATGTACGATTGTATCTTCTATTGGCCAAACGATGTATCCTATTACAATGGAGTAGTCCACGCTCCCCAAATAAAGATCATTGGTTGAAAGATGTGGTCTGGGCAAAAGACATGGAGGACCAGTGGGCGCATATGCAACCACCCCAATCCCACCCCATTGATATTTGGACTGCACTTAGATCATATCTCCAACTGCACCTGCATTCATATGAGCTACATCCCTGGGCTTCCTGGTGTTCATGGACATTGGCTAAACCAGCCCGATCCAATGTTTTACTTCGATAGCCTCAATTATTGACTGACACTACCTGAATGTAATTGTCAACTGACCTGATGTGCCTGTCAAAAATGCAATTTCTCTTAACCTATACCATGTTTTAACAAGTGTGCCAATAAAGAAAGTGTTAAAAAAAATAAAAATCTGAAGATGGCCGCTGGGGTGGAGCATAGGGCATACCACTCATAAGCTAAGGGCAAATTGCCCAAAATGAGTTAGACAGGCTACAAATTATGTTGCCTTTTTTAGTTTTTAGTTTTAACTGCTATTAAATAATTACTGAGGAGTCCTAATCTGTCGATGTGGAATACATAAAGCAAGAGCATCCATAAAAGACCCAATGTTGGGGAACAGGAAGAGTTGTAACACGCTGGCGCTTTAGATTCTGGCATTAGACCAAGGGCTAAGAAATAAGTATGCAGAGCCATGATGGCTTGGGACACTTAACCAGATATCCAACAATGACTAAACCAAACACATAAAAGCAGCCATCGCCTTGGAAAGGGGGACCAAGTGTACTGACAAAGTTGATCCATTTGTGACACTGCAAAGGCCTGTTCACATGGAATATTTAACTAATCCTTTTCCTGGGAGTTTGCTGTGATTTTAGAGGAACATCTAGATGCAATCCAGCATCACACCTGATTAGTATCCATTCTTCAAGTGTATTTATAATTATTCTGTGATCTGTAATGTCATAACCTGTGTCCAGAGGCAGCCACATGAATGTTGCCCTGTGACCCTTAATCGTAGGTAGTAAGCCGCGTCCCACTGATGTCTGGTAGAGAAGTTCTCTTTCACCTTGTTGATGTGAAACCAGATTGCCTTTTGTGCAGAAGGTTACTTTGCACCGCATTTGGCGTTAGTTTTTTAAAACTTTCCTTAATCTTACTGGGGTTGGGCAGGTTACAGACCAACTAGTAGTTGGCTATTAATTCAGATTCCTCTAATACCTTGAAGTTTGTGAATGACCTTTTAATTGAAGTGGGGAAAGGCACACAAGAGTTCAGTTTTGTTTGCTACGGGTTGCTGGATTCTAGTTATTTTAGAACTAAACAATGTGAAGAGGTCTTTGGAAAGTTGAAAAAATGCAAAAAAAAGTCTGAGCTTCTGGGCTGGTTAATTCTTGAAATATTCAGAAAATCTAATGGGTCTGCTTGGGTCCTTCTAGAATTTGCATGGCATGGTGTTTATGAGCTCTTCTGACGCCCGGTGGTCTTGTAAAATCCACTCCTGTATCTTACGCATGTTCTGTGCTAGTTTGAGATACATGCCATTTTCTTTTCACTTGTTTGCCTGTGGTTTTTCTATCTGTGGAGCGGCAAATTGACAGCGGGTTCAGGAAAGTTTCAGTGGAATGCCACATGAGGGGTTTGCTGGCCTGGAGATATCGAGCAGATGTGATTGGTTTGCTTTGTAAATGAAGTCAAACTCAGACCTCGAATGTTGCTAAGCTTTCTGACTAGGATAGGGCTATGACTTGAGCTTTTGCGTTGGTTACCCCTTACAAATAGATCCGGATGCCATTCCTTGTGTATTTTTTAATTTGTTCATGGACTTCCACCTATTTATATTCCTCAACTGATGTTTTTGCATCAACCTTCCCGCCAACTACTCTCTTTGGCCCTTGGCCTGCTTTATGTCTAATCTCCTCCATGTCCCATATCTCGAATTCGTTCTTTTCAATTATTAGACCCAAAAATATGGAATGCTTTTCCTTCAACTATCCGTTTACCTTCTTACCTAAAGCAATTGAAATTTTGTCTAAAATACGTGTGTTCACTAATGCTTTTACTTGTGCATATGGAATTTACAATGGCTGCATAAACGTATTGATAATTTAAAATAACACTTTTTAAATTTGTTATATGTATACCATTGTACAACGCTTTGAATAAACACGCTATAAAAATGCATTAAATAAATACATTACATAAGTGCTCCAACAAAATCCAAGACGCTGAAGCCTGACCTTCACTCTATATACAAGCTTGGAAACACACCAACGCCAATTCTTTCTACGTCTTTGCATTGCTGGAGCCTTAGACCGGCTCCAATTAACTCACACATGATATGTTTAGTGTTAACTCCAGTTCCTGAAAATACCAATCCCTCTTTGCTGCATATGCGATGTAAATGATCTATCTAGTTGTACTTTTACACTTTGCAAATGTTCCTTTGGCAATTTAAAATACAGTGTTTGTGGCTCCTAGGGCCTCATTACACGGACGGCGGTAAGGGTTAACGGTCACGTTAATGGTACCGGTGACCGTTAAGCCTTACCGCATTACTACGAGGTCCCTTTGAGGGTTGGAGAATTTAACGCCTGCTTTTTGCAGGCGTTAAAAACCAACCCGCAAAGGGACCAGGGAGCTAATTACGGTACTGCAATTTGCGGTGCCGTAATTAGCACCTTCCCCATTCCCATTATGCCCTATGGGGCAAAAATGGGAATGGGGAAGGGCAATGGGGGAAAGGGGAATTACTGCCCCACCAACCTTGGAATAGGGCGGTAATTCCCCTTTCCACCAAGGCGGTGCCAGTATTTTACCGGCATGGACCAAGGTGCTTTTAGCCGTCCGTGTAATGAGGCCCTTAGTCTCTGTACTTTAGCATTGGATAGTGCATGTGTTTCATAAGCCACTCAGTATGACAACTGTTATGTTTCGAGCAAAATTCTATTGTTCTGCAGTAATATAATATGAAAGTATATGAATTAGCTAATCTGTGTAGGAGTCTTTCAGCAGCGCAGTATCTCAACTAATTGGTTCGTTCCAAAGCACTGGCTGTAAAGATTCCAATTGTATGAAAGTGCCCCTATGGCTGCTCTACAGAAAACATACCAAGAGGAACGTGACGTTGGAACACTACGGAAGCTACCTTGGACCTTTCCGAATGGGCCTGAATTCTTCTTTGGGAGTGAGTTCCCCTGCAGTTTAACTTCCTGGATTAGGGACACGAAAAATAAGAAAGTGGGCCTCATTACGACCCTGGAGGTAACCATGGCGCTATTAGCGCCATGGTTGCCTCCAAAACCTTACAGATTCCGCCATGGTGAATGGAGCAATTACCGGCCCATTCCAAGGTTGGCGGGGGCGGTAATTCCCCATTCACCATGGCCCTTCCCCATTCCCATTTTAGCCCCCATAGGGCTCAATGGGAATGGGGAAGGTGGTAATAACGGTACCACAAATTGCGATACCGTTATTACCTCTAAAGTCCCTTTGTGGGTCCCGTCCTTAACAGCTGGTTTTACCAGCAGTTGAGGGAGGACCCGCAAAGGGAACTCGTAATAGGGTGGTAAGGGATTACCGGTACCGGTGCCCTTACCGGTACCGGTAATCCCTTACCGCCCGGGTCGTAATGAGGCCCAGTGTCTTTTGGAAGTCTGTGAAGCGTTTGTTCTAGGCCGGTAGGAGTGGGAGCTGCTGTAAGAGCTTGGGCCTCATTATAAGTTTGGCAGTGCGAGAAAGAAAGTGGTGGTAATTCATGTGAGCATATGTCCGTTTAGTAACGTGCATGCTATGAATGGGGTTACAGAATAATTCTGAGTCCAAATAATCAAACCAACTCAGGAAGATGGCAAAAGGTTCTGTTTTATTAACAATTATCTAAAATAGGGAGGTTACAACGGACATCAACGGATTTTCGCTCAGGCTCTCAACGATTTCTCATAAAAACATCCTTATATGCAAAAACTACATCAGAGGTGACGTCATACTATGTTGCAAATAATAGAAAACCTACCAAAGGCTGTGATAGGCTTAAGGGGAACATCTAAGTATACATTACATAGGGACTAGAATTGTGATTTGCTACCCACTGTCAGGTGGACAAATTATGCCTACCTCCTAAAACATGTAATCTTTAACACTATTAGGTAAACAGTCTATTATTGGTCTTCACACTATAAGGCCCTTCGTTGTACTGCCCTCTACAATTGGTTGGTACGGTCGTGTCATGTCTGGAACATTCGGTACACTTAGCAGCGTGTAAACTCAAACCCAGGAGGGGTTTGCCAGGAGGTGGCCTTGACTTTACCTCCCCATCCAATTAGCCCAGCATCTCTCATCACCCATGCCTTCTGCCATAAAGATTGGGCCTCCTTACGAGACCGGCGGTAGCTGTGCCGGAAAAACCGGCAGGCTGTCGCCAGACCCGTAATACCATTCCGCCTCCGTGATTGCATGAATCACCACGTCATTACAACCCCGGTGACCCGGTAATTCCGGAGGCGGAATTCTGTAAATCCCCATTCCCATGGAGTCCAACAGGACTCCATGGGGATGGGGACCATGGAAACACTGGTTCCGTCTATGACAGAGCCAGTGTTTCCATGTCCGCCTGTAGGCGGGTGGTCTGACCTGGTGGGAGTGACACCTCCCACCTGCAGGACTCTTAATCAGCCGGTCCGTAAACAACGGTGGCTGCGGTTTTACCTCCACCGTTTTTTCCGGACCGGCAGGGTCGTAATGAGGCCCATTGTTTTTGAACTTGGCCTTGCAAAGCATCTTTGTCTGTGGGAATATATGGGAGTGCAGGCTCTCACTATCGTTGTTCTAGGACTCCAAGCTCAACTCTATTTCCATCCTTGGCTCACATGACAGGAGACCACAATTTGGTACATTTTGCCACATTTAAATTTCTTAAATGAATAAAACTTGTCACTCTTAGTGTTCTTTCTTTGCACGTTAACAAGGGATAATTCATCCTTTGCACATTCACTGCTTTCAAGAATAGATAACCAACCTTGGCTGCTTCAGTTTTGATACCAGGCTTGACAGCCTCGCCATGTGTTTCCATGATCTTGGCTTATTCTTGCTGCAACACAGTTCGCGACCTTTCCTCTCCATGGGTCCGAGCTTACTAAATTCATGAGACCGATGTCCAGCTCCTATACAATGGCGGCTTCGCCTGCAGTATAATCACTACTTATAGCCAGATTCTAAGATTACTTAGGCCCTCATTACACCACCGGCACTAAACCATGGCGCTATTAGCACCATGGTTGGTGCCGGTGTTGTAACGGGTCCGCCATGGTTCAATGGGGAATTAGCACCCCATTCCAAGGTTGGCGGGGCGGTAATTCCCCATTGAACCATGGCCCTTCCCCATTCCCATTTTCGCCCCATAGGGCTCTATGGGAATGGGGAAGGCACTAAGTACGGTACCGCAAATTGCGGTACCGTACTTAGCTCCAAGGTCCCTTTGCGGGTCCCTACTTTAACGGCTGGTGTAGACCAGCCGTTAAGGTCGGGTCCTGCAAAAGGACCTCGTAGTAAGGCGCTAAGTGTTTAACGGCGCTGCAGCCTTTTACGGCGCCGTTAAACACTTAGCGCCAGGGTCGTAATGAGGCCCTTAGTCTACTTGCGTTACAGCATCTGTACAATTATTGAAAGGTTCATTTTCTGCAGCACTTCACACACGTGCAATCTTCCTCTCGCACATGAAAGTTGACTTTATTCTTAACTTTGTCATCAGTTTCTGTAAGATCCATGTATTCGCTTCAGCCAGTATTCTCGGGGCGTCACGCATGTTTATTGTGACGTCACTTAGCTTCTCTCTTTGCTCCTTTTTATATTCCTTCAGGGAGTTCCTTCCTCAGATTGTCGTCTCTTTGAGGATTCAATTGATATGGTTATCTCAGTGGGTACCTTCTTTTGAATATCTGCTGCGGTTTTGGCACAACTGCTGGTGTCAAGCATGGTATGATCTCAGGCTTCCAACATATAGGAGGTAGGGGGGCGGGATTTCATGCAGAGGCATTGAACGGCTCCTCTATGATATGATATGATATGATATGATATGATATGATATTTTATTTGTATCGCGCTCGTACACAGGTGTTTCAGAGACCGACAAGGCACAGGAGGGGAAAAGGGGAGAACAAAATAACGATCTTAGTAGGCCCAGTGACATTGACAACGTGCAAGTGCATGGGAAAGGGAAAGGGGAAAAGTGCATGGAGGGGGAGAGTGGAAAGTGTGGAGCAGAGGATAGACAGAAAATAATAATAAATACAAAATGAAATAGATAATGGAGCAATAAACAGAGGTAGTGCAGCCAGCAAGTGGCAAGTGCTGTGTTTACGGCAGCAGAACTGGGTAAGTCTGATAAGTGCATAAAAAGAAGAAAATGGGGAGTTTGGGGGACAGTATGGGTACAGATACAGTCCCCAGTGCAAGGGGTGGCCGCGATGCAGTGCAGAAGGGTGGCAGGGTGAGCAGGTACCTGGGCCAAGGGGACAGAGGGTGGCCAGGTGCACAGTGCCAAGAGAGAGCAGATCAGCAAGGGAGAGGGGAGCAAAGGCAGATGCAAAGAGGAAGGTCTTAAAGTTCTTCCGGAACCAGAGATGGTTCTTGTTGTGAAGTGCTTGGTTAGTCTGATTTGGTTTGTCATGTGATTTATGATGTCACCTGAGTGCCTGTGGAATGTTGATGGATGAGTGGGAGAATGCTGTTGTGAGTGTTAAATGTTGAATCAGTTGGGCCGGTGTCTTTATTGTATATGTCTTCTTCCTGATGTCAATATCCTGTAATATGTAACTGAAGAAACTGAAGTAAACTTACTAAGAAGTAACCACAAGCAGCCTGGACAGTGCTTTATAACATTGGTGATGAGGATTTCTAACACAAAGTATCCATGGTGCAAAGAGAAGGAAAAGACTGAGCAGAAGTGGACTGCTGCGGGGGGCAGTAGACATCAGGACCAGGAGAAGAAAAAGACAACACCGCCCCCAACTAAGCAAACCCATCACCCAGGGCGGATAAGGGAGGAGGAGGTTATATGGACCACATCAGCCACATCAGAGTAAATCAGCAGCCCATACATTTTGGGAGTGCTGTGCTGTGGAAATGAAGCTGGAAGTGGTCCAATAGTGAAGGGTGCCCCTGGTATCATCAGTCGGATCAACTGCCCTTAAGAATTTGGGAATGCAGTGTCAGGGGTTTCTAATGAGAGACTAGCCTATGTTAAGGGAGTTGATGCTTGAATCACTTTTGATAGAGTGAAAGATGCCGGGGACTATGAAAATACTGCACGTTCATGTTATACAAGCAGTTGCAGCAACAGAAATGTGCTTAAAGTGTCTGAAGGGGCCGTGTGTGCAACGCAAATGCTTGAGGAAGATGGAGAGGGATGAACTGTTTCCTATGAGATTTCATAGAAATGTTAATGCGTAAGAGGAGCATTTTACATAAGCGGATTAAGGAAGCGCTGAAGAAAGCGTGATTTAACGCGTAAGGGGAGCATCTTTATAAGAGTGGCTGAAGTAAGCGTTTTGACATTGTCCAAAGGCGGTACTGGTGTAACGACCGTTATTCCATGGGACAGAGCAGTGGTACCTTCATCATCTGTGCCACATTCAATTGTGATGACGTAACGATCGAAATGGGGGTATTGGAGAAGCATCAGAACGCTGCGTTCCCAGTGTTCAGCAGAGGCCGTTTCGAAGATGCGACATGACTCTGTGGGTTGGATTAAGTAAAGGAAAGGACCTGGTTTAGGTCACGCAACGTGATGTGTCATGCTGGATAATACGGTTTCAGAAGAAACTTGAAGTCTTCCGTTTAAAGAGTTGAAGCAGTGTTTCATGTTGGATGCATGCCTGTTAGAGGCGTCTGATGGCGGCCAACGATGATGATAAAAACTTCAAGCAAGTTTTTTTTATTTAGTTTTATGCAATATGTACATGCTTTATCTTTTTCTGTTTGAGGGCGGACGCAATGAAGACTGCTTCTTTTCCATAGGGAGCGGTCATCTGATTGACATGTTTAGGGTTATTCTACTGCAATATGAAGATGTATTTATGCGATAATGCAATATATTTAATTGGTACAAGCATATATTTAGCATTGCAATAGGCTTGTCTAATCACGATGTGCCGGGAAGTGATGAAGTCAGTTGGGACATTTTGTTTAATATAACTAATGCAATGTTGTAGTTTGTGATGCGGTGTATATACTAGCAATGTAGTTAATGTGACAGATGTAAAGGGAAGTAAAATGTATATTAGTGTCGCGTGTGAGTGATGGGTGGAACTTTGGTATGTGAGGTATGTATGAGCTCATATAATCGGTAGATGTCCAGCAAAGTTTTAATTTCTTTGAGGATTTGCAGGTCCATGGACTAATGGACATTTAAAAGAAAAAAAAAGAAAAGAGTGTGTGAAATGCAAATTAGTAAGTTGAGGTGCACATCTAAGTATAAATGAGTTAGGATAACACTTGGAGGAATTTTAGGTGTTAACTGTTAAATAAGAACATGGACGTATAGGCTTTTGGCTTATTTAGAGGCCATGTACAACGAAATTCGTTATTTTAGAGGTAAAGTGTTATCCAGTGTTTTATGATGTTATGAGAAATAACAACTGCTTTATTCACATGGTCGGAAAAGTGTGAGAGTGAAGTGTGAGAGTGAATAATAGGCTGTTGGTGATGCTATGAGATTGGTATGCCCATAGGGAGAGTAAGCATGCTAGCTCAGAATGAAGAGTAATTATAATTTTGCCTGTCTCATGCAGGAATTGTAGTAAGTCTTAGGTGCTGCAAAGGATAGTGCCTCCGTTTGGGAATGTTGGTGAATTTTAACCTTTTCTTTTAAAAGGTTTGAGGTATGCACTACAGTGATTAGTGAGGTAGCACCTCAATTGAGGGAGGTAGCGCCTCCGGTTGGTGTGACACAATTGGCACTTAACTGAGGTAGCGCCTCTGACTGGGTGTGTGTCACTAGGGTAATTGATGTAAGGTAGCGCCTCTGGTTTATGCGAATAATTGTCGCTATGGTAATTGAGGAGAGCTAGCGTGTTGGATAAATGATTGATGTAAGGTAGCTGCTTGTCAGGAATGTGAGTGTGTAGTAGTGAGAGTTGCACTAAGGACAAGGGGTGTCTAAGTATAGTGACTTGACTTTAGGCATGGCGGTGGTGCATTATTTGATGAAGTCGACTCTTGACTTCAGGGACAGCTGGTTAAGTTGGAAGAAGTGTTTTGCTGGTAGGGAACGCCCTCTAGTAAATACATTTGTGGAAGTTAAGGATGCTGTTCAAGATGAGGAGTTGCATGGTGATTTGATTATCTTTATATGTTATGTGTTAATCCTGGTAATTGTTTTTTGGTCAGGGTTTGATTATGGGACTGAATAGTACTGCCATTGAGAAGAGTGATAGAGTCAACCATATGTTTTGCAGGTGGTCTTGGAGTTGACTGGCCAGCATCTTCAAGTTGTTTTAGGAGCTGTTCACCATGGTATGGTTAGGTTTTGTTCGATTGGCTTGGTCCATTTGTATATTTGTGTTTCTGAGGCATGATTACTGTTGGATATGTGTTAGTGATAGTTGTAGAGATTTACTGAATCTCCTATCTGACTATGGTGATTCCGTTGTCATCCTGGATGACTAGTATTGCGTCAGGATGACAAGTGGTGCTTCAGGGTGGCAGCCTGAAGGCTCGCCTTTTTTATTGTGTAGGTGGGTAGGTATAGCCTTGGATCTGGGCTGGTTGGTGTCTAGAGTGGGAGTCTAGAGTTTGCCTGTGGCAGGGGCAGACGGAAGGTGATTAGTATTTATAATGATGGTGCTTGAAGAACGATAGGCGGAGTTCTGGAATTGCATAGTTGTGGGATTTTCATGTAGAATATCCACGGTACTTTGGGCTGGGTGTGATGTGTGTTGTTGTTTAGGTGATTACATGCTTTGTGAAGTACTTTTTTGTGAGTGTGTTCGGTAAGGAGGGAGATGTGTTGTGAAGTGCTTGGTTAGTCTGATTTGGTTTGTCATGTGATTTATGATGTCACCTGAGTGCCTGTGGAATGTTGATGTATGAGTGGGAGAATGCTGTGGTGAGTGTTCTATGTTGAATCAGTTGGGCCCTCCCTTCCTGGGTGATGGGTGCCGGTGTCTTTATTGCATATGTCTTATTCCTGATGTCAATATCCTGTAATATGTAACTGAAGAAACTGAAGTAAACTTACTAAGAAGTAACCACAAGCAGCCTGGACAGTGCTTTATAACAGTTCTCCTCAAGTTTTAGAGTGGCAGGGAGGCTGTTCCAGACGGAGGCCCCGGCTGAAGACAGAGATCTACCCCCAGCTCGTTTCTTTGAGAAACGACTGACCCTGAGGGATTTAGAGGTAGAGGAGTGAAGAGCTCCAGAGGGGAGGTATTTGCGGAGGGATAGCTGAAGGTATTCTATACCCAGGCCCCAGAAAGCCTTGTGGACAATGCAGAGGGTTTTAAATTTAATCCTTGCATCAACTGGGAGCCAATGGAGAGATTCCAGAGCTGGATAAATACGATCCCAGGGCTTGAGGCCAAGGACAAATCTCACAGTCCTGTTTTGGATTAGTTGCAGAGGGCGAAGAGTAGAGGCAGGTAGATTTAGAAGGAGGCTGTTACAATAGTCCAACCTAGAGAGAACCAGAGCTTGGGAGACAGTGAGTTTCTGGGGGAAGGAGAGGAAAGGAAGAGTAGGAAGTTTGACTTTTTAGAGACCTCAGAGATTTGGGCGGAGAAGGAAAATGTGGATTCAAAGATGGCCCCAAGGTTCTTAGCCTCACAGGTAAGGATAGGAGGAGGACCAAGCGAGGCCGGCCAGAGAGAGAGGGGAAAGGATGGAGAAGGGTTGCCAATGAGGAGGATCTCCGTCTTGCTGGCATTCAGACAGAGATCATTGGCGGCACACCAATCTTGAATGGCAGTTAGGCAATCAGAGATGAAGAAGGGAGAGGAGAGGGCCGAGGGCAGCCTGAAAATGATTTCAGTGTCGTCAGCGTAGCACTGGAAATTTGAGCATAGAATGGCAATGCAGTGGGTGAGAGTTGCCATGTATTGGTTGAAAAGCCAGGGCGAGAGGTTAGACCCCTGGGGAACACCACAGGTAGAGCGGAAGATTGAGGATAGGAAGGACTCCAGTTGGACCTGGAAGGGTCGATCAGAGAGGAAAGAGGTCAGCCAGGCCAGAGCCTGATCAGTGATACCCAGGTTCTCACAGAGACGGTTGAGCAGGATGGTATGGTTGACCATGTCAAAGGCAGAAGAGAGACCGAGTAGGATGAGGATAGAGAGAATGTTAGAGTCAAGGTTGGAGAGCAGATCTTCACGGATGTTCAGGAGAGCAGTTTCCGTACTTCTGGCTGCTCTGAAACCAGAGTGGTGTTCATGGAGACAGCCAACAGAATCAGAATGAAGGTTAAGCTGAGAGATGGCCAGCGTTTCCAGGGGTTTGCCCAGAAAGGGAGTAATGGAGATTGGGCGATAGTTAGCCGGACAGGAAGGATCAGCTGTGGGTTTGTTGAGAAGAGAATGCACAAGGGAGTGTTTCAGAGGGGCAGGGAAGGATCCTGAAGCAAAGGAATGGTTGCAAAAATAGGCAAAGGCCGGAACAAGGGTGTCAATGTGGTCCTTGATGGTCCACATGGACCACCACTCATCCCACACCGCCAAACTACAAGTTTGGCAGTGGTGGTTACCTGATTTACCTCCAGCCAAGAGCAGTACATTTCGGGATATCGGGCGGCGGAGACGGTAAGGGCAGTTTGCCGGTATCCCGCTGGTAATACAGGCAGGATACCAGAAAACCCATAATGAGGACCAATTAACTCATTGGCTAGAGTGGGTGATGGAGGAAGGCTAGGTATAATGCGAGGTGGAAAAGCTAGGTTTTTAATTGCGACAAAAAGCATTTTTGGTCGATTAGCAGCATTATTTATCTGCTTTTGGAGGAGCTGGGTTTTGGCAAATATACCCTTTTTTTAGATTTTTAAAGCTGTTTTGACCATTTGAAGATAGTTATAATCTCTGGATTTTACTCCTTTTTCTCCTTTTTACAGTAGACCTTTTGAGGATTTTTAATGATTCTGAATAACATTCGTTATTTTTCTTTGTAGGTTAACGTACGATTCTTAAAGGTGCATATTCTATGCACATGTTTTTTTAGTGCCAACAGTTACAACTATATTGAAGATTAAGGTGTTCGTTGACCAACCTTTCTTTTGCATATGGCTTCATGGGAAAAGAGGTTGACATGGATGAAATATATATGAAGTGAATAAGCCATTGATGCATAAAGCCATCAATATTGCCCATTTAATTATATCTCAAAGATAAAAACACTGTTCCCCACCAGCTGGTTCTAGTTGGTACATCCAGCAGCTGGAGAATTATTAACTAGAAGACAAGTGTCTAAAGGGCACGATAGGATATCTTAAAGGCTTTGGGGATTTATTTACTATGTAGCGGGGATTTTATTAATATAAGGCATAATCAACAATGAGCAGATGTAGCCATTAGACCCATTGACGCTTATGAAAGGCTTAAACTGCTTGACACCCATACTGAATACATGGAAGTCCACAGGCACATTGACTTTGCATGGAACGGGGCCCCTGGGCCGTGCTGAGCTCTGCCTAATCCCGTGCGTTGCTGCGGCGTGAAGGGTGATCTTATATTGGTCCGATACTCTGGCAAACCCTGTAACGTATTTTGTCCAGGCCTCATATTCTGGGTGTTGAATCCACAGCCCCAATTCTGGTTGGGACGCTGACACTTCAGCGCAACGCCTACCATGACTCCCGCTCCTTCCTAGTATGGAGTAGGATTCCATCTGAGCAATCGTGATCGTGTGCTGGTGGATCGGCCTACATGGCGCCTGAAGGGTCGGATTTCTGCAACTTATTTGTGTTCAGGAGTGTGAACACAACTGTGCTACAATCGCGGCTTACTCAGGCAGACCCAGGCAGTAGAACAGAACTGAGCTGCCTCCCCCCTGCACCTTGGAAGAGGCGGTTTGATGTCGAGGGCCACGCTGGGTGTTGTGCCGCAGGAGTGCCTGGAGTGGGGCTAGTGACAGGGCGCTTTGTCCGTTGGTCTACCTCTCCCCATGTGCGGACAGCTTTTTGAAGATGGCTAGGGATGTCCCTGCAAAACCTGGGGCAGACAAAAGGTTGGAACTGTTTGTTTTTCATGTGTTTCTCGTGGCTTATCAGAGTGCACAGAGTGAAACAGCGGATTGTAAACCAGCGGTAATACCGCCAGACGGGTGGGCACTAACGCAACTAAAGTTGGGATATCGCCCAACTCGTGATGAGGCCCTATGACTTTTATGTTGGTATTAGTATGGTTCTATTGTCCAATACATGCATTATATGGTGGGTTGTGTTGGATTTATAAACCGTAATAACATGAATTTGTATATGCCTTTTATTGGGGGCTGTCTAGGGATGAAACAAAAGCCTCTCTCCGGAGGAGATGGGAACAGACCCTGGGGCGGGAGATTCCGGATGGGATCTGGAGGTACTGTTGTGAGATATGAAGAAAAGGGGCCTTTAATGTGACATTTAAATTAATCCACTTCAAATATTTGCACCAGTTCTACTACACCCCGACAGAGCTGAAGGGATACTTCCCAGAAGCCTCGGGCAGAGGTCTCAGATGTGACGGAGCATCAGCCGACATCCTTCAAGTGGACTGGGGATGCCCTGTCATACAGCACTTCTGGGAGCAGGTATTCAACACGATTAGCGGGGTCACGGGCAGGAAGTAGAATTGGATCCACTGACGACTCTGCTATGCTACACTAAGCTGATCCCCAAGCATACACGGAAGTTGATGGGGTTGCTCTTGATACTTGTCAAGAGACGGCTTGCGATGCTGTGTTGCGGTAAGCAAAGCCCAAGGATTACTCAATCAGATGGGGCTTTTTGACCTGTAATCAGTATGGCGACAGACGTATGTGGGACCCTTATGTCCAATTCTTGATCAGACAATCCGATGATGAAGAGGCGGATCCTATTACACCCTAGCTTAAACCACAGAGGTTAAATGGAACAATGTCTTGCTTCATTGCACATGTGGACTTCTCAAACACTCAACCACTGCTGGTTGCCGGGTAGAAGACCTTGATGTGACACTAACTGGTAAATGCACATTCCATGGAGCAATACATGTAATGCATCATGTAAACTGTTGGACAGTCCTGAGGTGTGGGAAAGGGATGATGGGGAAGTTGGCGCATTGGTGCTGGTTATGTTTTAAATGCCAATAAAGAAATGGTAAAAATGGTTACAAGTAAAACCGGAAACCCCCAGAAATTCGCCAGTTATGTTAAGCTAAGCAACCATAACTCGCACCACCACAGACATACTTATGTCTTTCGTTATCAGCAGCGCATGCAGGGGATGCAAATCATCATTCAATTGCCTACGGCATAAGGCTCAACCATTTGGCATTTTTTGTATATCTGAGCGCTGCTTATTATTACCCACGGTGTGTGGTGCTCATTTATCCACCTCGGAAGGATGAAAGGCTGAGTTTGCCCCCGCCGGGATTCGAACCTGCATTAGCAGGATCTGCACGAATGTCAAAGTGAGTGCTCTACTCGCTGTGCCACTTGACCGGCTATGACCATGACCGCAGCCCAACCAAGCCAACCCTATTATTCACTGCACCTAGCCTGCATCCTAGCTCAGTGCCCACTATACCCTAAAAATGTAACCAATGGGCAGTGCTCATGGCTTGGAACCATGGCCAGTCTCCAAATCCATGGGGCATGGGCTTTAGCCATGCTGCATTCCCAATAAGCAAACCAGAGTACATATTTGCGTTTGCCGAGGGCCAGGCCCACTACTCAGGCACCAAATGTATATCACAATTTTTTTTTTTTTTTTTTTTTTTTTTTTTTACGGTTTATACAAACCTTTAAAATCTTTTACATACATCAACAATCCCCAGATGCCATACATTCAAGATCGCCACCTCCCTTTCTCCCATTTCATCGGCCTTCTTTTTGGTCCCCAACAGTCCTTCATTCGCTTCCTAAGCATCAGAAGCCGTACTTAGCTGATGTTCGATTGTTGCTAGAAATTGTGTCAGCGGAATTAACAATTTCAGATCTGTTCCATTAAACATATCACCGCACCATTCTTCCGCACACAAAGAAGGGTGGATTACCCCCCATGGACCCAAATGCAAAGTTCTTTCATTTCGAAAGGTGTTACAAAATAACACTAGATGTTTCAGCGACTCGGGTGCTTTTGTGCAGAATCTGCACCTGAGGTTTATGTTTTTGTTACATTTCCATGTTTGTAACCGCTCTTTAGTTTTGAACAGATTCATACGAAATAACATAAATCGTCTCCATGCATTGGGTTCCGGAAATAGACTGATGTAACGCTGGGGCGTGTTAAAAGAACAAACTTCTAGAGGGGCACTTAACATCAGTTTTGCCATGGCTCTTTCAGAGCAAGTTCTCTCCTAGTCCAAACGCCAGATTTTCATTTTTGCAGCGAGTGGATTTTCATGAAGTAAATTGCTCTTAATGTCGAATTCGTCCAGTAAACTTTCACATCTGTGCATCCACAAGGCCACCAAATTATGACCTTGCGCCATTGCACTTTGAAGGAGTTCAAATTGAAAGATGTTTTCTCGGGCTCGAGTCTTTCGGAATAGAGATAACAAGTTCCAAGTAATCCTTGCCTATAATGAAATGAGAGATAACTCATATCTAATACACAAGGTCGTTGTCCCTCTAGGGAGACCCAACACCTTTATCCAGAATTGATTCTCCAGGGAAGACCACACCTCTTGAGAACATCCCAGGGCATTTTCTGCTCTGTAAATCAACACCAGCACGACTTTTTGTTGATAAAACATCTGTACCGGCTCCAATGAGAATTTCCCAAATTTCTTTTTCATAAGCAATGCTTGATTTGCTACCTGGGTACATTTCCTTTCAGTGTCTGCCACCCACGGGGCATCATTAATGCAGGACCTTAACACCATTCCTAAATATTTGACACTTTGTGATATCGTCATTGGAGTCCCACTCAGATACCATTTAAGTTTTTTTGCTTTCCTCGAGGTTGCCCCTTTCAGGTTTTTTAATATTAAAACTTCACTTTTGTTTGCATTAATCAACGGGCGATTCTCTCTTACATAGGTCTGAATTGCGTCTAGTTTTTGTTGCAAGCCGCCAGGTGTTAAATCCACGATCACAAGATCATCAGCATATAGGAGCCAGCTTACATGTGGTTTTGTTTTATTTTCAGTGGGTATGAGATCACTTCCTCTATCGAGTTACCCAAATTCGATATATACAGGCTAAATATTGCTGCAGCAAGCGGGCACCCTTGCTTTACCCCCTTATATCTTTTGATTGTCATTGACAAAGACCCCAGTTGGTCAAGTCGAATCTTGATAGAGGTATCTGTATGAAGCTCCTGGATTGCGTCTACCAAATCTTCAGGGCACCCCCACCGATGCAATTTCGACCATAGTAGATCCCGGTCGATAGTGTCAAAAGCACTGGAGAAGTCAATAAAGGCCAGGTAAATGATGGTATTTGATTTCATCTTTATCAGGTTGAGTAGTAATAGGTTTAAGGAACAACCCACCTGTTTGACAAACCCAGCCTTACGGGCGTCAACGTGCGCCATTTTAACAGCCCATGCTACCAATTTCTGTTGCAATACGGCAGCATATATCTTACCCAAGACGTCTAATAGGGCCACTGGTCGGTAATTTCCAGGGTTCGATCTATCTCCTTTTTTGAATATTGGTACTATGACCGCCGATTTGCATGATTCAGGGGATTTGCCCGAGTTGTTTATACTTTTGAATAGGGCCACACACAACTCAGCCCAGATCTCAGGATGTTGTTTGATGGTATAGTTAGTTAATTCATCCGGACCAGGAACTCTCGAGTTGTTGGCCTTCAAGAATATGGATATAATTTCCTCTTTGCAGTAATCGATTGTTCTGGGGGGAAACAACGGTTCATCTCTGCTGTCAGCAATCTTGTGGCCCTTATATAGTTCCTCAAAGTGGGAGATCCAATCCTTCTCCGTCACCAAACATATTTGCAAAGCCTTTTGCGGTGCCTGCATGTTATTGATGATCCTCCAGAATTCTCCTGAATTTTTATTCTTCAGTGCAGTTAACATGGATTCCGCATAATTTTGGATGGTCAGGTGTTTGTGGGCTTTTAACCAGTTTTTAAATGTTTGGCGATTTTAATGGCCTTTTTCTGAAAAAACTGGTCCATTAGATGAGCCTGGCGGATAGCTTGTCTCATCTGCCTTTCATGAATCTGTATCTCTGGATCGAACCAGTTTTACGCACCATGTTTGGATGTTTGAGCCCTGGATTCTTGCTCTGAAATTTGAGCAATAGCTGTGCATAGTCCGTTTGGGTGCTGTGGTGACAATAAGCTGTTACCAACTTGGCGACCTCATCCGTCTCCAGGCGTAGTCTGATCCTGTTTGATGTAACTAAGATCTTATGTTGCCACGTTGAAGTAACCTCTTTTGGTGTCATTATGAGACTTGTTGTCAGCATGTTGTGATCGCTACTGATTTGATTCCTAACCTTAAAGGACTTTATTCGGGCATGCAAGTTTCTAGACACAAACACATAATCAATTATGGAGGTAGTGTCAGCTCGATGCCATGTTGCTGCCGGTACCAGGTCACCCATCGTGTTTCCATTTAACATTTGCAGGTGTCTAACTTTCATTTCTTCCAACCAGTTGTGACCCAGCACCTTTTTGCCGTTTGTAGTAGGTTTGAAAAGGTCAATATTTAAATCACCACAGATCATGATGTTTGCACTCTTTTAAGCACCAACAGGGAATCAAGTATTTCCACAATTTGGTCTACGAATTCTGTTCTTCCTGCCCTCTGATGGATCCAGTACACATTTAGAAGTGTTCTTTCATCCGTATCTTCGGGACGCACCTTCTCCTTTGTAACCGTGATTTCCTGTATGAAGGGAGAATGATTGATCGACTTACTAATCCTGAAGCCAGAGGCCTTATTAACTAATGTTAACAAACCCACCATCGGGCGACCTTTCTCCAGCTTTATTGCAGGATTAAGTGCCACTTCGTAGTCACTTGTGAGTGGACTTTCATTTAGCCATGTTTCCTGTAAACATGCAATAGATATTCCTTCCAACCAGTTCGTGTTAAAAAGGTGGATAAATCCTCGGGTGTTCCAAGAGGCTATCAAACACTCGCTTAAGAATGGTGCTTCCTGATATTATTGTTGGGCGTTTGTGTTGAGCTTTGCTGCTACCCAACCCCAACCACAATTGGTATCCTTAGTGCTCAGTCTATTGGTGCCTTTGACTGGTATTGATCTTGAATTAAGGCCTCCACATATCGTGATTCTTATGTCTGTTTTTGTTGCCTCCAAAGGACTCACGTTTTTGTTAGGTTTTGACCTGAGATCTTTTTTCTCATCAAGTCTTACATTTTCGCACAGCGCTCTGGTAGCGTGGCTACTAACCTTTTCTTTATCCTCGTTATCCTCCAAACGGAGTTCTGATTCATTATTATGGCGACGTAATATAGCACTTTGTTGTAGGCAGCTTGAGATGTCGCTGTTACCTCGTTCAGTTCTATCAGGAAGATTCACACTCTGGGCTGCCAACTCATAGCCTTCAAACCCCAATGAAAAAAGTGCAACGTTCGCTTCCACAATTGTTTTAGCTATTAACGATGAAGTCACATGGAGAATTACCTTATCGTTCCGGTTTTCGTTGGGAAATTCAACGATCTTGACATCATTTGACTTGATGGCACGTAAACTTGGAATCAAGTCAAATAGGTGGATAATATTAGCACGATTTAAAATCAGCTTATCCACAGGGTCAAGCCTCTCAATCAGCAACTTAAAGACTGGCGTTGCTCTTTTGACTTTTGTAGCTTGATCTCTATTCCTTTCGCGAGCAATCACTCGTGAGTTGGGTTTTGCACTTGGTAACTTTTCATTCCGATGGATATTAGAAGACTCGCCAACTGCCTCTGTGCTTCCTAGAGCACAGCCGACGTCCAATTCTACATTTCTCAGCATATCAGAACGGGACTCATCCAGTCCGGTAGAATGTATACATTCTTGTTTAGTACATAATAGCAACCTTCTTTCGTGCATGGTCAAAAATGGTGGACTTATCGGGACAGTTAGGTCTGTTGTCGAATTCTCTGGTTCAGCGATAAGACAACAGGTTCTAATGTTCTTACCTCCAACGGTTAGTAGAGAAGCTACTCTTTCTGCACTCCTTGGGCTCTGATCCTCCCGCACGGGTATCTCCATCACCTTGGGGTCTTGGGCTGCCCTAAGCAGAGTCATTTGGACCGGTCCATGAGATGCTTGGATACCCATGTTCACATTATGTGGCCTCTGTACACCTACAGTAGACAAGGTCGTTGGAGCCGGTCCATGAGGTACTTGAGTACCCATGTTATTGCTTTGATGCCTCTGCACATCTACAGTGGACGAGGTCGAGTGAACAGTTCCATGAGGTGCTTGATTGCCCAAAAACTCACTTTGAGGCCTCTGCAGGCCTGATAATGCAGCCTCAGTTACATCCGCCTCATCGTATTTGGACATATTTAAAAGCTCTTCCGGAATGCTCTTTAGCAACACTTCATTCTCATCGAGTGTTTGTTGACAAATACCTTTTTCTGGCTGTTCCACTTTTTGTGTGTTTTCTCTCGAATCAGATTTATTACAATTTTCCGTCACAATTTGCACAAATTTGATGTTCCTCAGGAATTTTCTTGCTCCTGTATTTTTACTACTTTTCTTTGCCAGCATATTTTTAGATTTTTTTCGCAGGCTTTGCAGCTTTGTTTTTTGGTTCCACCAATTTTAAACTGCTTGGAGAACCTCCAAAGATGGAGAATACGTTACGTTTTTCCCCACTTTCGGTGCTAGTTGGTACATTTTTCTCCGTACTTGATTGAGCTTCCGTGGTCGATGTAGTTGGCATTTGCTCATCAATGTCCAGCCGTTTTTTACAAGCTCTTGCTTGTTCGAAGGCTGTGTTGAAAGAAATGTCAGCAATTTGATCGCAATCTTGTTCAGTGCTGTCAACTTCGACCTGCGAATTAGGTATTGTACTGGTCCTGCCCAAATGAAGGTGAGTTTCCATATCTGCACTCTTAGCACCCGTGTGATCAGTTATATCTTCTTGTGGGAATCATGGCACTGCTACAGGAGCTTGAACCACCTTTGTTGCTCCACTAAAGTCGCCATCTAATGCAACTGTAACCACTTGCGGCGTTAATTCTGAGGACACAGCCGTAGATTGTTTTGTAGATCTTCCTAGTGCTTCAGTATTATTAAATATAGCCAATGCTTCATGGGCAACTTCTGCCAGTAGTTTTTTATCGGTTGCATCGTTTCTCTTTTGCTCGCGTGATACTTTAAGTGAAGTATCTAGAGTTTCCAATACTTCATTCACCTTTCCTGAAGAATGGCTACATATTTGCTACAAATAAGCCACTTTGGAGTTCATTAGAGCGGTCAATGTTGTAAGATCCTTCAGTGAATCGTTCAAATTTTCGTAGAGTTTCATAAAGGGGGCCATAGACATTGCTATTGATGAAATTATTGCAGATTGTAACTCAGTAGTTAACCCAAAATTCTTAGACTCCAACAAATTTGCCTCAGAGGTGTGCTTCATCGTCTTTTGAGTCCTATGGACTCTTCTCCTCCTTATTTTTGGAAAGGGACGCTCGATGAATGAAGAATCAGATAAATCACATGACCCTGATATAATTGAACTAGGATGCTGTAAGGTTCGTAGACTCTGATGCGTTGAATTCAGTTGCACCTGTTTAGGGTTAATTGCTATTTTTTGTGAATTTATCTGATTGAAGGACGAATCGTTTGAAGAGGCTGTGCTTCTGCTTTCTTTTGGGTCACTAACCGACGACTTCCTACGTTTATATGAGACATTTGTCCATATCTCTTTGTTGGAGCCGATAAGCTGCCCATTATGACGTTTCAAAGGTAATTTTTTGCATTTGCTTGCATTGTGAAGACATGCCTTCCCTATACTGCTTTGTGCTTTATTCATGGAAATTAAGTTAAGTAAAATATTGTTTGCGACATCCAACGAGTCGCAACGTTCATCATTGGTTTGTCCCTTCACTAAAACTCTACCAATCTCCAAATCCGGAGTAAACAGGACCTTTGACCTCTCATATGCAGGAGAGAACACTTCATTATCAGGGTCATCATTCACATTTTGTGTAGTGCTCAGCCTTGTGCTCGCTGCTTGAGCTGCCGACAGCGCCTTACTTCTGTTCTCACCTAATTCGGAAGCGTGCCTCGATAACTCCGGAGGAACGGTTCCCGGCCTCTATCACTAGTTTTTATACTTAGATTCTTACACTTTGGAAAAATAAAACACAAGACATATTTCCAAAAGCATGCTTTTAGGTCATTGCTAATGTTCGGCGCGCAGATTTGTTGGAATCTAGTCCACCACTTCAGGCTGTAACCACAAGCACAATAGTTTTCCGATTCAAACCTACTGCTTCGGCTATGCCGCATGCCCCAATAAGCAAATTACAGTACACATTTCTCCTTGCTGACGACCAGGCCCATTGCCCAGACACCAATGGGTGCTTACATTTTCACACTTTAAAAAAAATAAAACACAGGACATTTTTGCAAAACCAGGCTTTGAAGTTCTTGCTGATCCTCCTTGTGCATATTTGCTGCAATCCCATCCAGCACTTCAACCTGTACCCACTTCAAACTGTACCAACCTGTTCCCATTCAAACCTACCCCAATTTCGAAAAATGTTACCACATAGCCGGTCCCTGGTGGCCATGCCCACTTTACCCCATTGCTGGTCCCTCGTGGTCATGGCCAGTAGCTAGATTGGCCCAGAGATTGTTTCTTTAGTTTAATAAGTGCAATGTTGTGTTTTCTAATATGTTTTCACTTCAGTGTTTGCATAGAATGGTGGCTGTCCGCAAATCCAACATGGTGGGCGTTTCCAAAAATCTGACGCACCTCACGCTTTTCACCATCCAATCAGCAGGGACATCCGATGTCCGCAGACATCACAATGGTCCCTGGACCAATCAGAGACCTGCCCGCAAATCAAACAGGGAAGTGAGTCCACTGACCAAATCCAGATATCACACATTTTCTTTTACCTACTTTATGGGCGTTTAAAAAAAAAAAAGAATTAAACAGATTTACACCAAATTTCAAAAAGCACACTTTCGGGACCATGCCGCCGTTCCTGCCGCAAATTTTGTGAAAATACATCCAGCGGTTTGGGCTGTAAGCGTGAGCACATTTTTTTCAATTGCGTCTATTGACAAAACCACACATTTTGGGACCCCTCATAACTTTACCCCACCTGCACGAAACCTCACCAAACACTGCAGAATCAATCTGACGGGGCCATATACTTTTTGTGCAAAGTTTTGTGAGATTCGTCCGGGGGAAGGGAGGTGAAGTTATAAGCCGCCCAAAATGTGCTCTCCTATGGGTTGAGCAACTTAACCATAACTACACGCCCACTACCGCAGCCCGTGGAATATACTAGCTTTACCCGATGTAACATATGCCATTCTAGCATATCTTAAAGGTTATTAATTAAATATCATCGCACTTTTATTTATTTATTAACTCATATATTTCATTGCATTGTAAACATAATTAACAATCTCATTATTCACAGATACAACACTTAATGAGCCGAATGATTGAACTCTTAAGAAAGCAACATATAGTTGCCCGTGACTGAACACAGGTTTTGTAAGGTATAGGCAGATTCTTATCAAAACCCTGCCCCTGTGACTTATTAATGGTCATTGAAAAGGCTAAACGTATGGGGAAAGTGTCTCCTTTTTAATTTTAAAGGCATACTTGTATCAGATGGAATGAGACGTATGCGTGGTATAAAACAGTATCTAAGTTTAATCCATCAGTTACACAAGCCTCTATGATGTGCATTTTGTCAACCTTGTTCCATTGCAGAATGTCCATTGCAGAGTCCCTGTGATGGCATAAGATTGCATAGTAGCATAATTACAGCATATAATTACAGCACCTACTTTCAGTTTTAGCTTGTGAGGAGGCATTCATTTTACAGTGTTCCATTCATTAGAGACTGAAACGTTGAGCCAGCAATTAACTGTTAATTGACACTGGAACCGCCGTGCCCTGTGTGAAGTGAAGTGGGGTTGGAAAGAAGTAACTTGAAATTATTCCAAATATTTGTGATAGTGAAAGATGAAGGTGACCGTGTAGAAACGTGCTCATTCTGTATGTTAAAATGATAGCTGTTGTTGAAGTGGAAGGACACACAGGGGTGCAGTTTGCCATTTGGACAGATGAGCACAACCTAACACACTGCTAAATTGCAGTACGGAAACAGACCTAAGCGTTTTAAATATATATATAGTTGTTTGTTTCTCCTGAGCTACTTGTCCACTGTGCTTGCAAAAATAAAGGACGTTTGATGGAGATCTTTTGTTTGCATCCGGCTGATTTTTACTATTGAGGAGAGTGCCGCCCAGAAAGCTGTAATCCGCTTTCATTTTTTCTTTGTTTGGATATATATATATATATATAATATATATTCCAGCGTAACACATTCCAGAAAGTTATGCCTCTACTGTCCTTTGCACACTAAGCTATCATAATAGTCACTGGTATAAATGTAAGGCTGTATTACTTTAATGTTATCTATGCTGTATCCCAGATTAATCCATCCAGCACCAACAGATAGTCCAAAGTACAGGTGTTTGTGCGTGTAATCTGGGGGATAGAACATGAGGATAACCATGTTCAGTTAAAAAAAAAAGCTTCACTGGCTTTACATTTCCTAGAGGATTGCAAGTAAAGATGCTTACCTGAACTTTCTATGAATTAATGGTTTGGCACAAGCATATCTACAAGTTAAAATATTATCACCCATCACTATCCCTTTCTTCCACTTCATGAGCACAGTTCCTTGCATCGCAGTAGCTGCTGAAATTTGTACAACTTTTCAATTCTGAACGCTCAAGTCTGGAGTGCCCTGCCAACCCAACTGGGATCAACTGATCCTTTTGCACTCCTCAAGAAAAGCTTGAAGGCTTATCTTTTACTGGCATGTTCTTAATGAGACCACCTTCTCTACGGACCAGGGCTGTTGTATGGTTGTCAGGGATTTTAGATCAGTGCCTGCGGATCCCCAAGGGTGCAGCCCGCCATATAGGTGATGCACTTCAGTCAGTGAGACCATTTCTTTTGAGTGCCAATATTTGATATGGGTATTTCTTACATCTGCATAAAGTCTGAATCTATTTTAAAAGTTCTTGTACTGGTTCTCATAATTTTCCCGGATGCGCTATCAAGTCATTTGGCTTCATTACACGGTAGGCGGTAAGGGTTTACCGGTAACGGTAAGGGCACCGGTACCAGTAAACCCTTACCGCCTTACTACGAGGTCCCTTTGCGGGACCCGACCTTAACGGCTGATGTAGACCAGGCGTTAAAGTTGGGACCCGCAAAGGGACCTTGGTGCTAATTACGGTACCGCAATTTGCGGTACTGTAATTAGCTCCTTCCCCATTTCCATCATGCCCTATGGGGCAAAAATGGGAATGGGGAAGGACCATGGAGAAAGGGGGAATTACCGCCCCGCCAACCTTGGAATGGGGTGGTAATTCCCCTTTCCTCCATGGTGGTACCGGTATGGTACCGGCGGCAACCATGGTGCTAATAGCACCATGGTTTACTGCCTTCCGTGTAATGAGGCCCATTGTCATGCATTGAATGCTTTTGATGAAGATCATATCCTGGAACTTCTCCTCATTTGATTGTACAAGTCTCCAGCACGTGTTTGATTGGGCTGTTAAACGTCAATAACACCCTGTACATGCTGTGTTGTCTCTAGGTGCTGAGTATAAACACATATAAAGTGATGAGGTGCATCGGAAAGCATAGGCTTTTCCTCTTTTCCTAAAAATAATCTTTGGTCATCCGAATTTGCATATTGAAAAAGTCAGAGCTGTGAAAAGTTACTAAAAAATCTGAAGTGATGCATAAGATCAACAGCAATATTCATCAGCGGCAGGACCAGAAATTGGGCCTCATCACAAGTGGGTGGTATCCCGGCGGTAATTCCGCAGAGATACCCCCCAACTTAAATAGCATTACAGAAAATCATGCTTGCACAGTTAGCGCCGGATCCCGAATTGTGGTGGGGCGGTAAGTCCCCATTCATATTGTGTCCATTTGACCCGATGGGGCATTTTCGGAGCCATTACCGTGGCGCTAATAGCAGAGAAAATGGACAGAAAGTGGCCAGATTTAACGCCAGCTAATAGCTGGAGGTAAATCTCCAACTTTCCGCCCAACTATGCAGTAATGCAGCAGTAATAGCGTTACTGCCGCATTTTTACTACTCCGCCCAACCTATGATGAGGCCCATTGAGTGTGAACCTTTGGGAGACAGAAAAGCTAGACATGGGGGGTTGCTGTAAAGAGTACCCCCTTAAATAGTCAAAAGTTACCTTGGGCTGCTCCGAGTCTGACTCAATCTCAGGTCGACTGCAGCGCAAGCTCTGAACGCTTCTCCACAGCCGCTTTTGCCATCTTTTTCGTGCCTGCTGTGATGGAGGACGTAGCTGCATTGATAATAAATCTGAGAAATGCAGCAGCTGTAAAAGAAAGCATCAACAAAGGCATGGGCATCCAATCAAAACCCTGTCGCTATTTTTGTAAAGTACAGCTTGTGAACATGTATATCATAATACTTTATACAGTTGCTATTGCCATTAAGGGCATCAGATTACAGCACACATGGGTCCATATTACAGACACCTGGCACTGATGCACGTGTGGCTAGAACAAAGGCAAACCGTTTTCTTTCAATGCATTTTTGCAGCAGGGCAAATTTCAACTGGTGCTAGGATTTAGGCAAACATTGCCCTGGTGCAAAACTGTATTCAAATAAGGTTTTCTGCAGAAGGAAAATGTTTGCCCTACTGCCAATTGTACTTGAATCAGTGCAATATCTCTGTAATAAAGTGCTTTATGTTTTCCCTATATGACTCTTTGTTCATCAGACTGCCAGTAATCTGGTAGCTGTCCGGCTCTCCATCATTGCCAGGCATAGATAAATGAAAACAGAACTCTGCAAGACCCCTGTGGGGGCTGTTTGTAATGGTTGGGTTTCACTGCTATTATTTTGCACAGATTATTAAAATCGGATACACAGAATTCTCCATTCACCCTACCATTGGGTACCAGGTGGCAGAGGTGCTTACACTGCAGACCTAGCATCTTACCCCAGGCTGTAGCACTCTACTTCCTTTCCATTCACCTTTCTCTTCCCCTTTGTTCAGACCCAAACATAGAAAGAAAAGACAGAAGGAGATGAGAGGAGAAGAGAAAGAAAGAATGTCATGGACAGCAAGGAAGATGAAGACTGAGCTAAATAGAAACGAAGAGAAACAACAATCTACATATATAAAAGTAAAACATTGTGGGTTTGTGGCTTGGTGAAGCGTTGGCGTATATGAGGTGAAGGCATACGAGAGACAAAATGCAAAGGCGTATCGGAGGTGAAGGTGAGGCATATGGGAGTCAAATGGAACTGAGAGTCAAAGGTGAAGGCAGGTAGCATTCCAGAAGTTTTCAAATTGTTGCTAATAATAATCAAATTCAGGATTTGCTTCCAGACACAGTTACTGAGTACAACTCAATCCATACAGTGGTGGATGCTGACAAAGCCGTAACCTATCCAACAGAGTTCCTCAACTCACTCAAACCCCCGGGAATGCCACCACATCACCTTTGACTGAAAGCTGGGTCACCCATCACGCTTCTTCTCAATCTCGACCCACCTAATCTGTGTAATGGCACAAGGCGGTGCGTTAAAATTGCTGCCCAACGTCATTGAAGCAACAGTGTTGAACGGAAAGGGAAAAGGAGAAGATGTTTTAATCCCCTGCATTCCACTCATTCCGACAGACATGACGTTCCCTTTCAAGCGCCTACAGTTCCCGGTCAGGATGGCATTCAGTATCGTGATCAACAAAACACAGGGCCAGTCAATCAAGTGCACTAGTATCAACTTGGAATCTGCATTTTTCTCTCGGGGCTACAACCAAAAGGCTAGCTAGCCCAGAGTCTCGACAGTCCCAACATTAGCATAGCCCTGGATCATTTCCAGACCTAGCTACACTCCTGCTGCCTGGTTCCATCATCAAGTTTACAGCCATTCCTGAGCAGCCCCAGTAAAGCCCCTCGGTCTGTGGCCCTCCTTTACCTTGGTTGTCACACCACAAGGGGAGAAACCAGAAATCTGGACGCAGTAATTCTTCTATACCTGGGACGTGTCAGTGACCATCGTCATAGGAGCTGGCCCATTTTGCCTAGGTTACAGAGAGGGGTCGCCCTTTTCCTCATGACAGGCAGACCCATCTACTGAAGTCCTCCCAACCTCATCTCTGATCATGACCCTTGCCTTATTTGGATATGTTCTGGGGTGCAACTCTGGGCGGGATGTCGAAGACCCCGAAAAAGTCTAATAGCAGCAACATCAAGGTGCTCTTACACGTGCAGGACATGGACCCAAAACACTCACAGAGAGCTTAGGTGAAGGTGCATACAATCCCCCAATCAGAAGACGATGATGGCCTAGACACAAAACAAGATCTGTGGCTTCTCCCAAAATTGCTCAAATAGGACATTAGAGGTAGCGCAGATGTCCTGGCCATATCAGTCACAGAGATTGATAAGCAGATTTTGGCTGCTGAGAGGCATTTGGATGAAGTGTAAAACACCTTGGCCCTCATTACGACCCTGGCGGAGGTCCATGGTGCAATTTGCACCATGGACCATGGCGCAGAGCTGCCAACTCCGCCATGGGGGTTGGCGGACTTACCGCCCCATTCTGACCTTGGCGGGGCGGTAAGTCCCCAATCCCCATTTACCCTTCCCCATTCCCATTTTTGCCTGCCCCATAGGGTATAATGGGAGTGGGGAAGGCGTTAATTACGCCACCGTAGAATACGGTGGCGTAATTAACGAGGGGACCCGTAGCGCCATGGATTTTTCCACCCGGAAAATCCGGCCGTAAAAATCGCCATGGCGCTACGGAAAGTCCTAATCTGGCGGAGAGGTACGCCATGCATTACGCTGGCGTAAACCCCTCTCCGCCAGGGTCGTAATGAGGGCCCTTATGTGATCAAACCAACGACCAGGCAGAGACAGCAAGGCAGGTTGATGCCTTGGAGGAACAGATGGAACCCTGATTGAGAAACAGGAGGACGCAGAGAATCAATTGCGCAGAAATAATGTACGTCTGATTGGTATACCAGCACAAATCCAAGAGCAGAGTTTGGAGTCTTATGTTCAGTCTCTCTTTTGCCAGATCCTGAAAATACCAACAGATACTTAGCTGATCCTTAACAGGACCCATCCGTTATATAATGGGTCCAAGCAGAAGAGAGGCCTCATCTTGGATGTTCTGACAAGGGTCCACTTTTTTCAAGTGAAAGAAGAAATAATGAAGTTGGCACGGATAACCTTTGATGAGACAGAGATCCAAGAGACGAAGGCTGAATGCTGTTACGGTATGGCTCTAAGACCGCATTTGAGAACCACCAATATAGTATATCCTCAGAGGCTGAAGGAACTGATGAGGACAAATCACCAGGCCAGGAGCCCATTGATGGAAGCGGGAGACGGTCTAGGAAGGGACCATCAACAGAAAAGGAAAACTCATTCGAAGGGTCAGAGGAAACAATAAATTGAACCCCCAACAGAGGTGTCCACCCAAGCCTGTTCTAACACAGATCTTTGGATTCACACAGTGCATGGGGTTATTCCTGTCGACGTTTGCTTGAGAATTTATCTGAGGGGGTCTATGGATATTATCTGTTGGCTATGGTCGCTTTTGGGGTGGATGCGGGCTAAGGGACGGGAAAGATTACTTGCCCTAATGCTGGTGATGGAGATATCCAATGTTTTCCGACTGAGGTTGGAGGGTTTACTCAGGTCGCATCCTCCCTATGCTAACTCTCAAATTTCTGTTACCTTTTGGGATTTGTTTTTAGCTATTATTAGTTTGCCCTAATTCCCGCATGCTTTTCACTTCCCTATGCCAATATATGGTGCATTGTCCTGGAGTTGGAGTCATTTAGATGGAGGGGGTGCAAAAGCTCTATTTGGTCTCTTATGATGGGGGATGATATTAGCGGGCTCAAACTGGTGACTCTAAATGTCAGGGTCCTTAGTTCGCCAATCAGACCTAAATCTGTACTCACAAGGCTCCAAACCATGAGAGCCTCTATCGTGTTTCTTCAAAAAATATACTTACTCTTGGAAGATGTGAAGAGCCTTATTAATAAACAATTTAACATCCAATATCATGCACCGAGCGGTACCAAACAAAAGGGGGTTGCCATTCTTCTCGCAAGACAACACCCCTTTAAGAAGTTAGTGATTGCACTAAATGACAACCAGGACATGTTCTTCACAGACATAATTCCCAAAATGGGTCACTTTTGCAAAGGGGAAATTTGAATGGGTAAGAATTTTAATTGTGTTTTTTCCCCTCTATCAGGAAAAACTCTTTCCACATCCCGGGTGAACAGAAGGAATTTTCAAGTGATAGCCAAGAAGCTCAGGGACTTCTGCTTGAATGAAACATGGAGGTCCTTCCATCAAGAAGAGAGGGATTACACTATTATCCAGTGGTTCACGGGGGATTCTCAAGGATAGACATATTGTTGGTGTCCTTTACGCTAATATCCAACTATCCAAAATACTATTTATAGAGATTGGACAGAGAGTCCTCTCAGATCATGCCGCTGTATCCTTGGACTTAGATTTCTCTATACCTGCTCCTCCTGTGTCGCTGTGCGCCCGCCACATTGATGGTGCTCTGGGAGCCATTACCCCCTTATCTAGAGGAATGCCAGACATAACTGTTGGAAGCTACACATCGTGATAAGCACCTCACATTTTTTCCTTTCTCCCTTTTTTTTGTGGCCTCGGCCCCCCCTTCCAGGAACGTGAAAACACAGTTAGAACACATTAAAGACGGAAGACAGCAACCTGATTGCAATGATTCTCTGCATGTTCCTTCACATACTGAGTAAACAGATTACTTCAATGTGTTTGATCCATTGTTTAGCCTACCGTTTTGAGGCAGATATGTTCTTGCGCAACAGTACTCATAGCACTTCTTGACATTTTGTTGTCCCCCCACAACTCCATTCAAAGTCTCCTAAAGCGGACACCCAAGACTAACACAGATGGCTCGTCCTACTCAGAAATGGCCTCTACCAATATGAAAGCATGTATCTATATGAAGAAATAACTTCTATTTGATCAACACTCACACAAGGGATCTTCTATCAAGTCAGTAGTGCCCCACAGGCATTGCATTTGTAATGTATGGTTGTCAAATTATTCCCCCTTTCCTTAGTCTTTCTTACTTGCCTACAGCCAGACAACCCCTATTAATCACTTCCGTACTCTCTGTATTTTAGAGACACACTCCCAGGCCTAGAAGAAGGCAGCCTCCATTACTCGCTGAAACGTTTATGGACCAAGAGCGCATTGTCCCTCAGAAGTCCATACAACACCAAAGGGAACTATTTTCTGACGCCAAAAGACCTAGGACTGGTCTTCTTTCACTTTGACCATGGACTGTCATATTTTAACTTAAAGCATGACCATTCATTGGCCCACCGCTTGAGACTGCAATATAATCACAGTTAGATACACATGAATCTTGTCCTAACTCTGTCGATTATACACACGTTTCAGGAGTTGTTAACACTACATTTTATTTTCATTTTATGGTTGACTGCATTGAAGTGTTTAATCAATACCTATGCATTTTAAGGATTTTATATCTTTATGTTTGTTTCACATCTAATTCACCATTACAGTTTGTCTGTGATTTATTGTATATTTACTTGTAAAACTAATGTTTGCAATACATGAAGAATTAAAAAAAATGGCATAAAATAAAAAATAGCGGCTACAGATTGAACCGCAGACAGAAAAAAAGCATGTAGAATGTAGGATATGTCCTTTATTTTGGAGGGAATACCAACACCTTTGGATTCCCTTTGTGTTAACCTAGTTTCTCCAGGGCTTTTTTAAGGGTTGTTTGCAGGCTGCTTTACTCTGGCCATGACTTATTGAACTCAATACATACTGGACTAAGAGTATGTTTAAAATGGATTACTGGAAAGACCACACCCCATTCTTTCCTAACCTCTTGTGCTTAAACCATGGTGCCGTAATAACTTTCTATTGCAGGACAATATGATCAAACTACACATCAAGGAAACCATAGAAAAGTACTTTGGGGAGAATACTACTGGAGAAGTGGGTGAGGCAACAGTTTGGTATGCAGCAAAGGCAGTACTAAGAGGTAAGATAATAGGCAAGACAGTAGCACTCCTTAGGGAGTGGGAGACCCAGAGAGAAACCCTAGCTACTGTGGTAGCACAATGAGAATTGGAACACAAACAGACAATCAATTAGAAATATGAAACTCTCAAATGAGCTAGAATCGAATTAGAAACCCTCATCACAGTTTCCAAAATGGCCACCAGTGAGTGAGGACATAGTTCTCTGCTCCGCTGTGGGCCACGCAAGCAAGCCGCACCTTTCTGATGTCAGAGACGGGCTGGGTGACAGAAATAGCCACAGAACTTAGTACTGTGTCAGTGTCCCCCCACCCCCTCCCAATGGTGTAAAATGAAGGATCTCATTGTGCCACACAGACAGGGCGTCGGCGGCATGTGGAACCGTCAAAGGTGATGCAAATTGTTGCTGCGGCACAGCGATCAGAGGTATGGCATTGAAAAGGGAGATGGACCCAAAGTTGGATGCGGTGCTGGAGCAAGGAGCAGTGATCCAGGCGGCACAGGAGTGATTGAGGGAACGATGCCCCCAGTAAGGCATGCAGCCTCGCGAGGGATGCATAAAGTCAGCTGCCAGGATTGATATAGACTGTGGCCACTCCCCGCTGGGCCTGTCAATAGAATAACAGCAGGAGGATGGAGTGAGAAGGAAAGAATGGCTGGAAGCGCGCACTGTGGGGTGAAAAATGTACCTTTCCTGGCTTGTTATGGTAACAGGAAGATGAGGGCCCCGGTCGAACTATAAAGAGCTGCAAAAGTATGGTGGAACCACACGGGATGTGACTTGGGGGTGCCCCTCTTGGAAGCTAACTGGCAGGGGTGAGAGTGGTGCAAAGGAGAAGAGTCAACGGGCGACAAAGAGCACGGGGGGACTGGCACGCCTACAATATGGGCTCTATATAAGCATAGGAAGCCGGGAAGCGGGGGTGAAGCCCATTTGTTGGACAGGCGGCTGCCCCCTGACACGAGAGGGTGAGGAATACATATAATATATAGGTGGGGGGTGCCATCCAGATACCAAAACCTAAAGGAAAGGGCTCTCTGGCTAGAAGTCAACCTTGAATTGCACAGGAAGGGCAACCGGAGCCCTGCTTGCAGCAGCGTGTTGAGGGTACAAAAGGGGCTAAAAAAGGAGGTTTAGGAGGAGAAAGGGGACATCCAGGAGAGAGGGGCGATGCCTCTCAGTAAGGCACACCTTAAGGAATGCCTCAACGACATAGAAGGGAGACTACCAAATACCTTCCAGGAACAGTTTACTTTGCTGCAGGATGAACTGAGGAACTCCCTGACTGAAGACAATGCGGACGTGAAAGTGCTGCGGGAGAGGGTGGATGTCACTCAACAGGGCCTTGCTAAAATATCAGATGAGGTACGGTAGTATAGTGAGCTTTTGGATCAGCTGGCCAGGGTCACACACAACTTGGAACTGCAGATGGAAGACCTGGAGAACTGCTCGCGGAGGTCTAACATTAGCGTGAAGGGCTTAAGTGAGTCAATACTGGATACTGATTTAAAGAGTACGATCCAATAGTGCTTTTGGAACTTATTGACAGACATATAGCTGGAAGACATTGGAATTGACTGAATGCATAGAGTGGGGCCAAGGAGAAGGGAGCCGGGAGCTAGACCAAGAGATGTACTGGTTGCCCTAACTTTGTATGGTTTAAAAGAGAACATTTTGCATGCCGCAAGAATCGATGGGAATATCACAGTGAATGAGGCACAAGTGCAGCTGTTCCAGGACTTGCCTCTAGTGACACTGCAAAAGCGAAGAGACATGGGCCAAGTGACACAGGCTCTAATTGCAAAACAGATTCCATATAAGTGGACATTTCTGTTTGGCTTACTTTTCAACTTGGAGGGAGTAAAGCACCAAATTACAACATGTGCGGAGGGGCTGGTACTACTCAATATGGAGGAAGAAGTAGGGCATGGAGAGAGACAAACAAGGCCCTCCTCCCAACGTGGCATGCGACAATGGGACTGGTCTACAGTGCAGGTGAGCAGGGGATACAGAGAGGTAAAACTTAAAGGTCAGCTGGGGAGAGGACAAGGGGAGGAGCGGATGGGGGTACGGATGGTGTCTTATAGTATTAAACACTGAAGTCAAGTAAAGGAGGAAGTGGGTGATGGTGTGGGGTTGGATGCTGGTCTGGTCGGCTGGAGCAGAGGGCTCATGGGTAATGTTTTGAAATCAGGGGGAGGTGTTAGGATACTTCCCAGTGTGGGTGACCTCAGGTATTTTCTTAGGCCAAAGCTTTGGGGATGGTCCCCAAGGGCATCAGAGGATCTTCGGCCTGGTCTTGAGATGGTTTGTTGGGGTGGGGGGGTTTGGGTAGGGAGGAAGTTGGGGGTTTACGGGGAGGGGGATCAGTGGTTGTGTAGAAATGGTCATTGCTCGAGGTTGGGGATCCATATAAGCATGACATAAGCAGTACAAGTATAAACAGGCGTTCAAGGTTGTGTCATATAATGTGAGGGAGTTAAGTTCCCCTGTAAAGTGTAAAAAGGTAGAAGCCCTAATGAGAAAGGAATGTGCAGATTTTATCATGCTACAAAGAGGGCAGACAAATCCGCATTGAAATGGTAGCATTTTTCCTGAATTTCTCAGTCCAATGGGATGGGGAAGACTTCTTGGGTTTTGATAGGGCTCCAAGATGTGCTTAGGGCTACAACTGTGCCGTCCTCAGCGGATATTGAGGGGAGGTATCCATTTGTACTAGTGCAGATGGAATATTGACAGATTACCTTGGTAACAGTATATACACCTAACAGAGGGTAGGTTGGGTTCTTGCGGGAAGTGGCAGCTAAACTGGAGGGCTTTGCAGTATGTGAAATTATATTTATGGGCGACTTTAACTTGGCGTGGGATCCTATTATAGATAGAAGCGTGGGTGCGGGGAAGGGATCAGTACTCTCTACACAGGCACTAAAAGAGTTTTTTGAAACTCTGACCCTACGAGATGTCTGGCAGGCTAAGAGGGGAGACGAAAGGAGTTATACGTGTTCTTCGCATATATATCAATCCCTGTCCAGAATTGATTATGTGTGGATAACAGCTAGGCTAATGGGGGAGGTACGGGAAATAGATCTTGGCTCCATTTCATTGTCTAACCATGCCCCTCTGCTAGTGGTGGTAAGGGGCATAGGGCCGCGCATGGGTCCATGGGCCTGGACATTTCCAGACAAATTATTTAATGATGAGGCGTGGCAAAGGTGATTGGGGACAAGATTGATGATTGTTTCTTGGTTAATGACAATCAGGATGTCTCGCTAGAGGGGACTTGGGATGCCTTTAAGGAAGTGATGCGGGGGAAATTATTGCATTGCAATCTCAGCGTGAAAAGCAGAGAGGGAGAATGGAAAAGGACCTGGAGGCTCAACTATGAGATGGCCAACATGCGAAGCGTAGAACTAGGGCCCTGTATAGACAGTTGAAGGAACTCCTTAGCCAACCAGAATTGCTGCGGACCCGCAGGGCAGAAACATTCCTGCTGATGACTAAGCAGAGGTACTATGTGCAAGCCAATGAAGCCGTCAGGCTGTTGGCTAGGCAGCTGAAGGGATCAGAGGCAGCTAGGACGATACTGCGGATTACGCAGCCTGATGGCTCGAGCGCTACCAAATCAGTGGCCATAACAGAGGCCTTTGCCAAATTCTACGAATCATTATACCCTTCGGAGTACCCGGGTGATAGATGGGTATTTCTCGGATACATACATATGCCAAAGATAACGTCTACGAGCAGGAAGTGCTGGATGGTGACATTCGGGAGGAGGAGGTGGAGGCAGCCATTAGGGCACTACTACGGAATAAAGCGATGGGACCTGATGGGTTCCCGGCAGCCTTTTATAAATAATACGCTAGGCAATTGATCCCAAGGTTGGTGGGGTTGTTCAATACGGTGGTGGCTAGGGGGTTGGGAGGTAACATCGACTATGACAGAGGCAAAAGTGGTGGTAGTTGGGAAACCAGGCAAAGATCTGACAAAATTCGGGTCTTATAGACCTATCGCATTGGGTATAAGGTAATAATATCCCTATATATGTGGTTGCCGTACATAATGTCGACGGGAAAAGGTTGTGGCAACATTATATAGGTGACCATATACATAGGGACAGGGGGTTTGGTGGTTGCGGGGGTGTCCCCCGCTCTCCTTGAGAGAAAAAAAGTTTTTGGTGGATGCAAGGGTGTCCCCCACATGTTCCATGTAATAATGTCAGCACAGAAAACAGCAATTTTTTGACAATTTATTTGCATGGAGATATTTTTGAGGGGACATTATAACATTGAACTTTTCATTGATGCGAAATTGTATACTGGCATTCTGGCAGCCAGATTGGCGCCTCTTCTTCCGGACTTGATCAGCACTGATCAATTGCGTTTTATTATGGGGAGACAGACTAGGGACAACACTAGGAGGGTTATCCATTTAATAGAGTAGGTCAACACAAAGCAGATTCCATTGGTGCTAGTGTTGTTAGATGCCAAAAAGGCATTTGACCGGGTGGAGCGGCCCTTTTTGTTTGCCCCTATGGAGCAGATGGGAATAGGAACTAAGTTTATACAGATGGTACAGACAAATTACCTGGCTCCTCAGATACGTCTGTCAATTAATAAGCAAATGTCCAGTAGTATGGACATAGGTCGTGGAACAAGGCAGTGATGTCCCTCGTCACCCCTTCTATATGCAATATATCTGGAGTACATTTTTGGTTAAACTTAGACAGAGGTCGGTGATACGTGGCATACATTTTGGTTGGGAGAAGCATAAGATAGTGGTTTTCGCGGATGATATGGTAATAACACTGACACATCCGGAACTGCCCATACCAGCGCTTGATGCAGAATTGACAGAAATAGAACCTCAAGGATAACATGGGGTAGTCGGAGTTGTTAGATTTGGGTCTCTGTCCAGAGCAGAGGGAAGCTGTACCTTATTATCCATTTGTGGTTACTGACAGCTGCATTAGATATTTAGGGTTATATGTGATCTTACTGATCACAAATACAGAGTAGTATATTTAATCGTGGACAAAATACAAAAAAACACTGATTTCAGTTTTTTTTATTTTATTTGGGGGTTCCTCCCAAGCCCCCTTTTTTTTACTCTTATAATGCCACCCCAACCCTATCCTGACCCATTTTGACCCATTTACCTCACTACCCTTTATTTATTTAATTAATTTTGCAGTGATTTCCGGTGTTATGTCCCCTCTGAAATATACCACTGTGTAACGTTTTAGATACATTGGATACCGATATTTAGCGGTTAATATAACTAAGGCGGTTTTTCATATATTTGATAGTAATTACTCGTGAGTGCACCAACAGGTCAAAGGGGATTTGGGGAGGTGGACCCTGCTCCGTATGTCATGGTTAGGAAGGGTGGCTCCATTAAGATGGTTACCCTTCCGAGAGTGCTTTGCAATTTCCAGACTCTCCCGATACCGGTCCCATGTTCATTTTTTGTGGCATTGAACAAAGTGGTCTTGAGATTTTTACGGCAAAATACAATGTTGAGAGTGGCACTATGTACTTTAATGGCACCTAGAAATGGTGGTGGGCTGGACCTTCCGAATTTCATAAAATATTATGAAGCTGCACAGTTTCGTGTACTCCGGGAATGGTTTATGGGAGATATCTCGAAACCCTGGGTAAGGATGTATAGGGCAGTGGCGGGATGTCGATTGGGGGGGGTTCTTTGGCTAAATCGACAGGATAGGCCCCAGAACACACAGATCAGCCAGGTCTTGGCAGTGGTTTGTGATGTATGGGGTTGATTACTAGAAAAGGGATGTCTATACACGCGGCCATCTCTGTTTACCCCACTATTTGGGAATCTGCAGTTTCAGCCAGGGGTGGTACAGGGAGCGTTTAGACAATGGTAGAAAGTGGGGTGTACAAAGTTGCGAGATATGATGCAGGGAACTGATATTTGTATGTTTGAAAAGTGTAAACAGCTTGTGGGTCTTTCTGAGAAGGATAGATTGGAATACTATCAAATGAGACATTGGATAGCCAGTTCAGAGGGAAAAGCATCAGCTCGGAGAGAGCTTATGGCATTTGAAAAATGTATTAGCACACGTTTGAGTAACAGACAAATGGTGTCAAAACTATATTCGATTTTGATGGAAAGGGAGCTGGGACCGGTTTGTGTTTATATGTGCAGGTGGGAAAAGACATTGGGGAAGGACCTCCCGAAGGAGCACTGGGAATATCTATGGGCGAATATCCCCAAACTGACAAGGTCGATCCAGGTCAGAGAAGCGTGGCGTAATGGGGCAATTATTGACAAGAGAGCATGTTCAGGCTCTGCCCCCTGCCTTCATCAGAAGAAACACAATTAAGAACACATTTGAAACTGCACTTTAAATTCTCCTGGAAATGCAGCTGGCACAAAGGATAGTTATTTTTCGCTACACAAGTAGGGAACAGATAAGGCATTAGCTTGCACAATTAGTGTGTTTCAAAATAGAATAGATTAGGTGACAGGAAGGCGTGCACACACGATAGGGACTCAATATACACGTAGGGCAGAACAAATGTAGGCATACAAGGTTGTTGCTACCCATTGGAAGGGGCAGATCATGTGACAGGCATGCACCAGGACTCGGTAGATTGCAAAATAAATGTGTCCTGCAGAGGAAAATACCGTGACAAGTAGTTGCCTTTTAAGAGAGGAATTGCTAAGCACGAGATTTGAACAAATACATTTAATTCAGGAAAATGCTGTGGTGGCCAGATGGTTGATGTCTCAAAGGAATGTCAAAACCAAAGGCTCCGTAGGGGAGGGTTACATGGCAGAACAAGATACCATTGTGTGCATCCAACTGTCAAGGTAAATCAAGTTGCAACAACACAGCAGACTATTTGAAGTCTATGGCAACCCAGGAAATTTCAGAAGTAGTTGGCTGTTTAATGTCTCAGCGATCAGCTAGGCATGACAGAGAAACGCGATGCGACTAAAAAGACAACTAATTGCTGCGATAAAATCTTAGCAGGGTGTAAGTAGCATGACTCACAAAATAGTTATTCATAAATGTGTCAAGAACAGGATGGCGCGATTACTATTCCAAGAACAGATCCTTGAGACTCAGCAACATCATGGCAGAGATAACATGGGCTGTTGGCCATACGCTTGTCTTCTCCTCCCATTGTAGATAGAAACACAGGGACCTGGCTTTTCCCTGACCGTACCAGGTAATCCAAAACATATATAAACACAATTGGTCAGTGTGATCCCAAACAGAACCCCAGAAAAGAACACACTGACAGAAGCCTTTTTCAAACCACAAGGATCATTCTTGTGTATTTTTTTCCAAAATATATAGGGCCTCATTACACGGAAGGCGGTGAGCCACGGCGCTATTAGCGCCATGGCTCATGCCGGTAAAATACCGGCACCGCCTTGGCGGAAAGGGGATTTACCGCCCCATTCCAAGGTTGGTGGGGCGGTAAATCCCCCTTCTGCCATTGCCCTTCCCCATTCCCATTTCTGCCCCATAGGGCTCTATGGGAATGGGGAAGGCGCTAATTACGGCACCGCAATTTTGCGGTGCCGTAATTAGCTCCGAGGTCCCTTAGCGGGTTGGTTTTTAACGCCTGCAAAAAGCAGGCGTTAAAGCACCAACCCGCTAAGGGACCTCGTAGTAAGGCGGTAATGAGGCCCATAGTGTAACATATCATGAGAACATATATTGAATCGTACACATTCATAACAAAGAACATATAGTTATCACAATTGATACATTTTACCAACATCTAGTGGCACATTGCACATCCTTGTGTTCTAACAAGGTTACAGTGAGACAATAAAGATTGAAACGTCAGATGCATTTGCCACCTTGGTGTACTACAATAAACAAAACAAAATCGACACAATAGTGTTTTGGCCTATTGCAATTTTGAATAGCTTCAATATGACAGCCTTCATCAGGACGTGAATTGTGATCTAAATTCCTCACAGCTTGTGATATGTATCTACAAATGAATGTTAAGAATGAAAATAATGTTTTAGGGATGTATGGACGGACATGTAGCTGAGAGTTCCATCTTAAAAGAGATTGGAAAAGAGGCAGTGGTACAACCTCTAACCAGAGGTTGACCGGGTGGTACAGTGCCAAGACTGAACAGAGCCTGGTGAAAGACCTTTGGCGAGGCAGCGGTACTCCTTCAGGCTGGAGGTGGGCCAAGCGGTAATGAGCTTGACACCAAATCACTAGCGAGGCAGCGGCGTGACCTCAAAGCCGGGGTGAACCATTCGGTCTTCTTAGCATGCTGAGACTGCAGGGAGCCTTGAGACACGGAACCGCTGCAGAAGTAAAGATGAACAGAGAGCTTGAGAGAAGTCGGGCCGCCTCACTTACCAACGCCAGACAGATAGAACGCCATACATGGAGGTCCCCAGAGGTAACGGCGAGTACAGGTTAAGCAATCAGGAAGGCAGTGTGAGAGGTGGGGTCAGGCCCTATCAAACCCGAAGGCAGACATAACACCTCGGCTGTAACCAAAAGATAGTTGTTTGATAACAAAATAACTTCAGGAAGAGAGAGACTTTCACCTCAATGGCAGCCATAAATACACTGAACTATATAAAATCATGAACTGTCCATTACAGATAGTTTAATAACAAAATAACTTTGGGAGGCAGAGACCTTCCCCTCTGTATCGGGCAAATGTCCACTGAACGGTGTAAAACCATGAACTGTCTATTGAAAGGAGGAATAACGTTCAAAGTTCCCTTAGAGGAAATCAGAGAGGAAAGAGAGAACTATAACAGTTTGTAATCGAAAGAGACTTTGTATGTAATCTACCAAAGGTAGGAGCAGGGAGTCATCCTCCTAGTGGAAAATCCCTTTTATTTTGTTTGACTTTTCCTTTGGCTCAACTTGGAGGAGGGAGTCATCCTCCTAGGTAAGAACCTTCCACCCCACGAGTGAATCGTGAACTCTTGAGCCCAACCTGTTTTTGGATTCTTTATTCCCACAAAACTTGCTAGGAGGAGGGAGTCTTGCTCCTTGGGGAGTCCTGTTCTTTTTTTGTTAGAATGTAACACTCAGTGCTAGGGTTAAAATAGGAGTTATGGACAGAGGACTTGAATATTTATCCGAACATTCTGACGACATGCACTCAAGTTTTTGTTTCCTTTTAGGGACAACTCTTTTAGAAAAAGGGAAGGATAGGCATTTTCTTTTTGCGAATAAAACTCTGATACACCTCATCCTATCTCTCCTACTCCCTCTTCTGGCACTTTGTGTAGAGGACCTTGCATCTTAATATGGTATGCTTGAAAGAAGTCTGTATTTCCAGACATCGAGTACAACATAGCTGATTCTATGAAACCTACCTGTGATCCCGATAAGTATCTTCTGTGGATCCGGCGACCCCAGGGGTTCTCCAGAAATTCCTGAAACAGACAAGAAATAAAGGTTAGTCAGCGCACCCTTTTTTGAGAAATCTGTTGAGAGAAAAAAAGTAAACTGACAAAATTCCTTCGGCAGAGCTTTAGAACTATGAATTTGTGACCAGAAACCTACTAGATACTTCGAAGTTTGTGGAGAAATATAAGGAGCATTCTTATATCAGCAATGGTTTTGAGTGGTATTGAGATCACTGCAAGTCTGTCAGAGGACTTCAAGTTAAACCGAATGGATTAAGAAGTGTCTTGACAGATTATCAAATCTATTCATTGATTTTGCCTGAGCAACAAGTACCCCACAAGCTTTTCGCTGGCCAGATTACCTGTGGTGCTTGCTGTTCTAAAATGGCAAATTAGATCCATTAGACAAATAAAATCATTAATTAAGACAGGAGACACTGCTGTGCGAGGCAATTCGGCCTCATGGGTGATGCCTTTGGTTGTGGGCAATGATTGTACAGTTTGCTGATTGTACATTTTGCTGATTTAATTAATAAAATATGTGGCCTGCATCAGTGACAAACGTCTGCGTTTGAAACAGTCAAACTGACCATTTGACACCAGTCATCGCCTTCAGTAAATTGGCTGTGGAAGCAAATTTCCCAGAAGAAAAGATGATTTTACATGAGCAGTCACATGATTTAAAAGACGTGAATCACCTGCTCCTTGGATTAAACAAATTGATATATTGGCACAAATTGATCACCACTTTAGGTAGCAGAAGGTTGCTAAACACAAACCTTATATGAAATTAATGTATGTAATAAGCAATCCAGAAAATGCAACAACACACAATCAAGAATTGCCATAGGGAGTTTCAGGTAGCTGATTGAAAATCAGAATGGGATTACCTAAACAGAAAAAAAAGATTTTCAGTGGACATGAAAAATGGGTACTAAAAACAGTTCAAGGCAAAAGCAATAAAATACAAAGGAACAAGAACATGCAAATAAGGAAAGGAAATGTCTTGAACACAGCAGTCATGAATGGCTTCCAGTTTGGGATTGGCAGCTTGTTACCTCGTTCAAGTCGGCAATGCTGCCCTGTGGACCTGACCACTACAGTTACATGAGCGCCAGTGATCCTGGAGTACCAGCAACCAACCGCTGAGAGACAACCCACCATGTGCTAGGGAACACAGCATGGCACAAGGAAAAGCGGGGACTAGAAGCCAGCATCATGAAGCCATCACAAAATAACAGCAGTTACTGCTGCGTAGTGGTCTCTGTCTCTGAAGAGACCAAAACAAAAGCAGATATCAGGAAAGCCTAAGGCGTGTAAATACACCAATGAAACAAAAAAACTGTTGGGAAGACTAGTCTGGTTTAGCAGTGCAGAGAGACATCCCCTCTCGACAGTGGCAGGAGTTGATCAGTCCAATTAATGACTTGTATAGACCTCCTTTAATCTACCAAAAACTTTATGGGTGCCTGTAGAGCACACAACCCCCGGCATCTGACCATTGATTAGGGTTTGAGTCTTTATTTGGTGCTACTCACTCTCATATTCCTACCCTGTTTTCTTTTTCTTACTTCCCTGGATCCCCTCACAATGCTAATAACTCACACCATGCTTTAACCACCACATTCTGATCACTGACTCATGAACTGCGGCTTAGATTCTAGCACTCAGAGTCTAGCAGTGGCTTGTAAACTGTCAATTGAGTCGTTATCTTTTTTTTAAATTGGTTTTTCAAGGTTAAATCACAAAACAGTTGCCCCCAACACTGTACAGCCCAATCCATCCCCCCAACCCTCACCTGAATGCCACAAAAGTATAATTTGACAATACTCGGATGAACCAAAATGCAATGTGAAAATAAAGACATCCTACCACGATGGTTTTTGTACAACATAGCAAGAAATTCCCAACAAACACAGTCTTTGAGGGCAATATCGAACATTAAGGTCTTTATATACAAATTTGAGGGCAACCTTCCAGTCTTCAGCAAAAATGGCAAGATCCCCTGTAGAGAATATGTCATCCATTCTAGTGATAAAATGTTCCATACTTTAGCAAACCATTCCGATATTTGGGGTGGTTCTTTATGTTACCAGTTCTGGGCAATTAGGAGCAATGTTGCCAACTGCAATATCACAAATGCCTTCTGGACAGGTTTTGGTCAGAGTCTGAAATCATCATCAATCAAAAGTAACAAAGAGGTGCGTAGAGAAAGAGGAGTACCGATAGAAAAGATTTCAGAAATACACAAGTTTACTTCACCCCAATAATGGGCTAGACCCGGGCAGCTCAGTCACCCATGTTCCCAATCCCCTATATGATCACATTCCTGCTAGCATTTATCAGATATAGTAGGTTTCATAAACGAAAGGCGGGCTGGTGTATACTGGTGTATAGTGCCATTGCACCAAGTTTAAGCCAGAATTCTCTTATTTGAATCGATCTAGCAACTATGAGGATTGTGCGCCTAGGTTTCTCCCATTTCTGGTCAGTGATCTCTCTGCCTAATGGAACTTGCCAACGTGTTTTATAACTTATTTTCGTTTTAGGTGATCCTACTCCCAATATCCTGCATAGATTAGAGATCAAGGCCTTGTTACCTGGATTGGATGTCAAATATTGTTCAAATGGTGTCAATACCCTAATGGCTGCTACCTTCATCGGGGAGCTAAAATCCAATGTCGCACCAGAAAATATTGCAACCTGTATTTTTCCTGAAGTCCCAGTTCCTGTTTGCATTGTGTAAATCATTTTACCCTATCTCCGGAAAACCTATCTCGCAATTTCACACATCCAGCATTTCTCCATTCCCTCAATGTATTTGCTTCCAGGCCGGGGGTCAAATGAGTGTTGGCAAATAGATGTGTAAGAGGTGAGGGGTTAGTAGTTATTGCATGTTTTTTTACTGCCACATCCCATACGTTTTCTACAGTGTGCATAATTTATCTCAAATCTATGTTTGTTGGGTGATCAGATCTTGGCAACCATAAATCTTCCGTTACTCGGGGGCCTCCCAGTGATTATTCCATTTGTGCCCAGTGCTTCTCTACTGAATTCGAGGACCATTCATTAGAACTCTGATTTGTGCCATGTGAAATTATGTCAAAAAATGTGGAAGACCCATCCCTCCCCTGTCAGGTGGTAACATCAAGGTAGTTAGAGCTATCCGTGGGGTCAAATTTTGCCACACAATGGCTGGGACAGCCTTATGTATTTTACGAAAAAAGGATAAAGGAACATCAATGGGTAGCGCTTGAAAATAGGTAGAGTGCTCTGGGAAGAGTTAACATCTTTACCGAGCTGATGCGGCCCAACCATGATATTGTGAGTGGGACCCACTTTTTAAATTGCAATTCATTTTCCTTTAAGTGGGAGGGGGGGTAATTGGCTGTGTATAACCCTTTAAGGGATGGGGTGATCTTTATCCCCAAGAGGGTCATTTGCTCCTGTGCCCATCCGAGCCGGGTCTGTGACTGCAAGTGAGCAGTTTCTATGTATGATAAAGATAGATTTAAGATCTCTGATTTCTGCACATTTATTTTCAACTCTACAACAGCACCAAAGTCCTTGAATACTTTTGTTGATTTGCGTAATGTATTAGACAATTTGGTAGCTAAAAGCAACAAATCATCAGCATAAGCCAGTATTTTATGCTGAGTACCGCCGAACAGTATGCCTTTAATACTCTGCGTTTGTCTGATTTTGGCCAGTAACGGTTCCAGGTGTAACGCATATAACAATGGAGAAAGGGGACAACCCTGTTTTGTACCACGGTCGAGAGTGATAATGGAGAATAAATGGCCATTTATTAATATTCTCCCATAAAGGAGTTTGGTAATTTCCTCGAAACCATTTTATATAGTTTCGACCAAAACCCAGTTTTTCTAGCACCAAAAAAAGAAAGGTCCATTCCACACTGTCAAATAAATACCTTTTTAGCATCTATGGAGACCAAAACTGCAGCGATTTGATGTTGTCCACCTTCTCCAGTATATGACTGTCATGCGCCCGCTGTCCTGGAGACTGTGGGACAGATGGCGCACGAGACGCCATTGATTGTGCCAACATAAATTTTCTTGGAACGTTCTGCCACGGTCTAGTTTAGTTCCAACATGGCCGCAGCCGGGCTGCATTTAGCTTTGCAATCCTCGGCGGTTGGCGCGTTTCAACCCGAGAGTCTTTCCTCGCATTTGGGTCACAATGCTGTGTTATTACTTTTTGGCTCTGCTGAGCCCAGCCCTTGTCTTGCCTTTCCGCGTCTCTCGTGACGCTCCCTCCTCCCTGTCTCTGTCTCTGCTCGGCAGCTTTTCTTTTCCACTTGTGTTGCAGCGGCCGCTTACCTGTCAGTTCGCCTCTTCCTGGTACAGCTTCACGCTCCGCTCCTCTCTGTTCCTGTCCTCGCTTGCCCCCGGCCCGCTCTCTCTCCCTCACTCTCTCTCTTTCACCCCTTCTTTTCCCTTCTTACCGTTTACCTCACTTTATCTCCTGGTTCCCTGGGCAGTCTCGCCTGTGTATCTTCCTGTCAGCTCCTGTGCTGAGTTTACAGTCCTCCTGGACTTCCCTCCTGCCTCCTACTCCAACATACATTGGATTTCCAAGGGCGCATATTATTCTTCCACTATGCCTTTGAATAACGTTAAGGACTCTTCTCTCCATCCTGCCAGTTACGCATGGAACAATCACTATTGGTGCTTCCTGGACATTGAGTTTACAGCTACACTGCATCCTTGGAAACCTTCAAGATCCCATCAAGAACTTCATCAAGGGTTTTTTTGAGCCAATCTGGCTTTTTCCCCTGCCAGGCTACACCGGGACCTGGTCCACTGGACTACTTGTTCATTAAGTAGTCACAGTGGCGGCCTCCCATGGTAGACCATACCTACACAAGAAGAAGGACTTCCGATGGAAGAAGACTCCAACCATCAGCTCTGGCAGTTCAGGTGAGGAGTTGGGGGAACTCTTAGAAGGTGATTGTGACAGATTGAAACGCCATATAACCCCAGCAGAAAAGATGGCCACTGTGGAGCAGTTGCAAGAATTGGTGGCTGCAGTGCAGAACCTGAACCGGGAAGTACAGAATCTGAAGACTGAAAATATGGTCCTCCAACAAATGGTAGCAGCCAGAGATCAACCCCCGTTGGACCTGCCTCCTATGCCTCTTTCATCTGGGAAATACAATGGATCCCCCAAAAGACTCAAGGAGTTTTTAGAGGCATGTACTGTCCACTTTGCTTTTTGCTCCAGTACCTACACGTCCGAGCAAGCCCGAGTGGGCTTTATGATATCTAACCTGGCAGGCAATGCATTGGCCTGGGCCACCCCACTGGTGACACGCAATGATCCCGTCTTACAGGACCATGGGGCTTTCCATACTTTAATCAAACAGACCTTCGAACGCCCCGAGATAAGCTTCAGTGCTTGTGAAGAATTACTGGACATTCCTCAAGGGTCCGCAGATCTGCTCTCCTATATCACTCATTTCAAGCGTACAGCAGCAGAGGCCGGATGGCCCGATCAGGCCCAGTTCACCATATTCCGGTGAGGACTCAAGGAAGAGCTCAAGGGTGAGCTGCCCAGGTTTCCTCGGCCGTCCACATTTTCGGAGCTGCTTTCTACGGTCCTTCAAATAGATTACCGCCTGGGAGAGCGAAAGACCGAATGGAAGAAAGGCAGAATTTCCTACTCTCCTTCACATGCCTCGGCAGCCTCTTCTTCTCTGGTTGCTCTCCGTCAAGTAAAGGAAGAGCCAATGCAGATCGGAACTGCTAGAGCACCCCTCACTTCGGAAGAGCGCAAACGGCGGAGGGACGGTGGATTGTGCCTCTATTGTGGATCATCAAGTCATTTATTAAGAGACTGCCCCGAGGTTCCACCAAGACATCCGGGAAATGGGCGACCTCGGTCCTAGAGGGGACGGGATACCGAGGTTCAGTCAACAGTCACTATGTTTCAGTAGCAGTAACGACACCCGGACTGAAAGAAGACTCACGACTCATGGTAGTAAGCTTGCAGATAATCCTAAAGAAACAAGCAGTCGATACTCTTGCTCTCATTAACTGTGGTGCTGCCGGCAACTTTATAGATACAAACTGGGCCAACAAGGTTGGCATCCAGTGAGTGGAAAAGGAAGAAAAACCGAAGGTTGAGGGAGTAGATGGCACACCGCTCAGTTCTGGTACCATTACCCATACCACCGAGCCTCTTCAAGTGAACATCATGCAACACACTGAACATCATCTGCGCAGCTCATTTCCCAGTTATACTGGGAATAGCGTGGTTGAGGAAGCATAATCCCACAATAAACTAGTCTGACAACATCTTGGGTTTTCATTCCTCTTTCTGTAGACAACACTGTCTTCCAGAACCGGGATATTGTTCGGTTACCACAATACTCAACTCTTCCACAGAATCCCACACAGTACACTGCATTCCTGCGGACCTGAGTGACTTTCATGAGGTGTTCATAGATGAGGGACCCCTAGCTCTTCCCCCCCATAGGCCGAAAGACTGCTCCATCGACTTGGCGCCGGACGCTCTGGTTCCATTCAGGAGGATGTTCTCATTGTCAGTCACTGAAAAGAAGGCTATACGGGCCTACCTTGACACTCATCTTCAAAACGGTCTCATCCAACCTTCCCGATTACCAGCAGGAGCATTGTTGTTCTTTATACCCAAGATCGATTCCACCGAGCTCCGGCCCTGCATTGACTACAGAGGGCTTATCAAGGTGACCATTAGGGATAGTTAAATGATGCCTCTCATCTCTGACATACTCGAAGCAGTCCAAGGTTCCAACATCTTCCCCAAATTAGACTTGCACAGTGCTAATTATCTGCTTCGCATCAAAGAAGGTGACGAGTGGAAAATGCCTTTAGGACACTGTGTGGCCATTTTGAGTGTCAGGTGATGCCCTTTGGTCTAGTTAATGCACCAGCCATCTTTCAGCATTTTATGGAGTGTCTGTTCTCAGATATGCTCTTCCATACTGTCATAGTCTACTTGGATGACATTCTGGTCTTTTCTCACTCAATTCAAGAACATACGCAACACCTCCGTTCCGTCTTGTCCTGCTTGCATACACACTGTCTTCTCATTAAACCTGAAAAATGCCTGTTCTGTGTATCTTCAGTTCCCTACCTAGGATTTATCCTTTCCAGCGAGGGCATCAGGATGGATAACCAGAAGGTACTTGCCATTATGGACTGGCCATCTCCGTCATTGGTGAAAGGGGTTCAGAGATTTCTGGGCTTTGTGAAATTTGATTGCAAATTTATACCCCATTTCGCCGACATAGCCTTGCACATTACCAGACTGCTAAAGAAGTCCGCCAACCCTTTCAGATGGACGGCAGAGGCAGAGACGGCTTTCCATCATCTCAAAGACCAGTTCTCATCGGCCCCGATACTCCGTCAACCCGACCAAACCAAGGTTTTCATCATTGAGGTCGCAGTCTCAGCTAGAGCTATAGGAGCAGTCCTACTCCAAGAGCAAGAAGGAAGGGAACATCCTATTGGATATATATCCAAAACTCTTACTCCCAGTGAATGAAATTACTCGGTTATAGAGAGAGAACTATTAGCTATGAAAAGAGCCTGTGAGGAATGGAGACATCTGCTCCAGGGGAGCACTCATCCGTTTGTCATCAGAAAGGATCACAAGAACTTGAAGACACTACAGCGCATGGACTGTGTCAGTTTACCACAGGCAAGGTGGGCACACTTTTTTGGCCAGTACGATTTTCAGATCACGTATCTACCAGGGAGTCAAAATATTCTATCAGATGCCCTCTCTCGCCAAGACTCACCAGAAACCTCTTTTGAGAGGCCTCATGATGTTATTTTTCCCAGGAACCGGATCATTTCACAGGTCTCCACCTTCCTGGAAGACGTTAAGGAAGCTACCATTCGATCTAAGTCATATATCCCTAAAAGGTCCCTTCCCCTCGCAGAGACCAAGGAGGGACTTATCTTTACCAACCATAGACTTTTTCTTCCTGACCCAACCTTACGCCTCAAGGCCCTGTCTTGGTGTCATGACCATAAATCTGCAGGCCGTAGAGGCTTGAAAGGTACGCTGGACCTACTCTCATGTTCCTTCTTCTGGCCAGGAATGTCAGTTGACGTGAAGAAATACACAGAGGCCTGTCTAGTGTGCTCAAGAAATAAAACCAGAACACAGAAACCCATCGGTTTTCTTGAACAAGCAAAGCTCCCCACCAAACCTTAGAGTCACACTTCCACTGACTTTATTGTTGAACTCCCAGTATCTGAAGGGTGTACGTGCATCATGATGACCGTTGACTACTACACCAAGTTAGCTCACTTTTCCCATCTTTCCGGTATTCCTTCAGCGTCTTTGATGGCAGAAGTCTTCATCCGAGACATCTATCGCTTGCATGGTCTACCAGATAAGATTGTTTCAGACAGAGGAAGCCAGTTCACATCAAGGTTCTGGAAGGCATTATGTTCTAGACTTGGAGTGGAGAGGGCTCTGTCATCCAGCTTCCACCCTCAGACTAATGGGCAGACCGAGCGACTCAATGGCACACTGCAGCAATACCTGCGTTTCTACACAAACTTACAACAGGACAACTGGGTCTCCCTGTTGCCTACAGCAGAGTTCTCGTATAACAATTCCATCCATACTGGTACCTGAATCACCCCCTTCCATTGCACCTACGGCTTACATGCTCGTGGCTTACTACCTGTGGAATCAGGTCCCACCAATATCCCATCCATTGAGGCTTCATTAGCAGAGATCACTGAGGCACATTGCATCGCCAAGGACAACCTTCTGGACTCTCATCACATGAACAAGATACAGGCTGACCGCAAATGCTCCCCTGGGCCTCTCTGGGAGGTGGGCTCCAAAGTGTTGCTGTCTACCAAGAATCTCCCTCATTGGGTTCGTCCCTCCAAGCTCTCCCCCGATTCTTGGATCCTTATGGGATTATAGCCTGGATCAACCCTGTGGCATATCGCCTATGATTACCGACAAACCTCAGTCGTATTCACCCCATCTTTCATTCCTCCTTACTACGCCCTGCGGGAGTTGATGTCCATCCTCTTCCTGTTCGCAGAAAACCCCCTGTGCAGGACAACAACACGGAGGAATACGAAGTCTCCCAGATTCGGGACACCAGATATCGCAGGGCCGACTAGACACCTGGTGCCTTGGAAGGGCTACCCCAATTCCAAGGACTCTTGGGAACCCAGTACCTATGTGCACGCCCCGTCCTTCTTCGCAGGTTTCCTCGGGCCCATCTGGGAAATCCTGGGACATCCAGAGTAGAAGGGGGGCATACTGTCATGCGCCCGCTGTCCTGGAGACTGTGGGAGCGATGGCGCACGAGACGTCATTGATTGTGCCAACATATATTTTCTCGCAACGTTCTGACACGGTGTAGTTTATTTCCAACATGGCCGCAGCCGGGCTGCATTTAGCTTTGCAATCCCCGACCGTCGGCGCGTTTCAACCCGTAAGTTTTTCCTCACCTTGGGGTCACGACGCTGTGTTCTTACTTTTTGGCTCTGCTGAGCCCAGTCCTTGTCTTTCCTTTCTGTGTCCCTCGTGACGCTCCCTCCTCCCTGTGTCTGCTCAGCGGCTTTTCTTTTCTGCTTGTGTTGCAGTGGCCGCTTACCTGTCAGTTCGCCTCTTCCTGGTACGGCTACACGCTCCGCTCCACTCTGTTCCTGTCCTCGGGCGCTCACGGCCCGCTCTCTCTCCCTAACTCTCTCTCTCGCTCTTTCACCCCTTCTTTTCCCTTCTCACCGTTTACCTTACTTTCTCTCCTGGTTCCCTGGGCCGTCTCGCCTGTGTATCTTCCTGCCAGCCCCCGTGCTGTGCGTATAGTGCTCCTGGACTTCCCTGCTGCCTCCTACTTCAGCCTACATTGGATTTCCAAGGGTGCATATTATTCTTCCAGTACGCCTTTGAATAACGGTAAGGACTCTTCTCTCCATCCTGCCAGTTACGCATGGAACAATCACTATTGGTGCTTCCTGGACATTGAGTTTACGGCTACACTGCATCCTTGGAAACCTTCAAGATCCCATCAAGAACTTCAAGGGTTTTCTTTGTGCCAATCCCGCTTTTTCCCTTGCTAGGCTACCCTGGGAACTGGCCTATTGGACTACTTGTTCATTAAGAAGTCACAGTCGCGGCCTCCCGTGGTAGACCATACCTACACAAGAATAAGGACTTCCGACGGAAGAATACTCCGACCATCAGCTCTGGCAGTTCAGGTGAGGAGTTGGGGGAACTCTTAGAAGGTGATCGTGACAATGACATACTCTACGTATATTGCCATGTGTTTGCCTAGATTTAATAAAGCCTGTCTGATCGTTATGTATTAATGATGGGAAGATATTTACTATACGATTGGCCAATACTTTAGTAAATATTTTGGCGTCTAAATTAATAAGTGCGATGGGACGATAAGATTCGCAATCTGTCGGGTCTTTGCCTGGCTTAGGGAATAGTACTATCTTTGCTTCTTCCAGGGAAGGCGATATTTGACCTGTATGCAAAAAGGAGTTAAACAACTTAGCAAGGACAGGAGATACAAGTATTGCTGTATGTTTTGTAATACCTGGCAGGGAAACCGTCTTGACCACTTATTGAGTGGAAGTTCACAAATGACTCGTAGCACCTCTTCAGTTGTAATTTGTTTTTCCAAACTTTGGGTTTCTGTATGCAAGAGTTTAGGGAGTTCTATTAATTTTAAGTTTTTAATTTGCCTGGTGCATCAGACTTATATAAACTGTAATACAATACCTGAAATTGAAATAAGATACCAGTGGTTTCAGAGGTCATTTCCCCAGATTACAGTTTTATTTGTTAGATAGTCCGGGAGGACATTGTTTAGTGAAGTTTGGCTGCTAAGAGGCAGTCCGTTTTATTGTTTTCTTTTTATATAGTGCCTCTGTTTAAGCAATAAAAGAGCTTTCTCAGCTTTCTTTGTGAGGAAGATTTAGTTTGTGAGAAGAGATTTGTTGGTGCACTCCACAAAATGTATTTTAGAACAAAAGTTTACAATATATAGCTCTATAGTTATTTACAAAGTATTTAAGGTGCAGGGCACAGGACCACTAGCACACATATGTAGAAAAGAAAAGAGGATCCAAAAATAAATCGGAAGCCTCCCGTCCCCTGCTCACTGTTACTATTCCGTCATAAGACTGTTCACCAAATTTCTGTAATAAGGATAGTACTGATTTTTAACAATTGAAAATGTAAACAACATACTAGACATTAATTTGGTAAAAAACACAGTAATTTAATAAGTAGAGCAAATTCTTATTCATTTGCTTTTCAGATGCAGATACGAAGTCCAAAATAAATAGATTGTGTGAAGGAGTATTATCAAATCATACATGCAGTTCAAATAGAAAGGCTGACGCGTTTTGAGATAACCATCTCTTCTTCTTGAGCCAAAATTGAACTGTAAAACTACAATATGTATGGAAAGTATATCCGTTTTATGCCTTACAATCAAGCATAAGAGATTTTAAGAAATAACATAATCTAACATCAAAGAACCTGAGGAAATCCCACAACAAGAGATAGAGCAGATTCAGAGAAAATGCTAGCGATTTATTAGAGTACAACCAATAATGTGGGCGATAACCGAGACCAGCATGTAATTTTGCATATCATCCATCTCTGGCTAATGCTTCTGCTATTTAGCCAAAACATCTCCTGAAAGGTACTATTCACCTATATGGTGAGGACAAAAGTCCCACTAAAATCAAATCTTCTACCTCCGTCCTTGTCCAAAGTGTCTAGTGCCACTTCAATAAATATATTCACTGTGACCATGTATTTAGAGAACATTACGCAGAGTTTCACAAAGAAGAAAGAGTTTCACATCCTCTGTTAACAAGACTGGAAAACTCTCCTATCTTGAGGCGGGAAACCTAACTGTGAACAGGGCATTTAAATATTAATAAGGAGCTCTTGTGTCTGTAGGCAATATGGATCATACAATACAATTGGTGTCCCCATTTAAAGCAGTGCGGTCTTTTATTCACAAACGTCCCAATACAAAGAATGTTTACAAAAATAACCTCAGCGTTAAATTCTTATCAGTCCCTAATCTCAGCTATTTAACAAGGTTGTGATCTGTCAAATGTATGGATAATAATGTATCTGTCTCAATCTACACTACAGATTCATTCTAAGGAGAATAAAAACAGAATGAGAGCCATAATGACCGCATTCATAAAGCGGGCTCACCTTTCTTGCTGTGAGAGTGGAATAAGGAATTCCCAAGCACTGTGTGTCCTTTATTGACTAGTGCTAAAAGCGTATCTCCTTCTGTATTGTATATGCGGTAGCAAGCTCTGGTGAAGATCTTTGACAAACCACATCAGAGGTGCGGCTGCTGAATTGTATACTATTTTCAAGAAAAATATTCATAGGAGTGCAGTGTAAAAACATGGCATGATTCTCACCTGTGAGCACAATATTATATCGTAGCAGATGTAATGAAATTCAAACGAACGTCGATACTGTTCTCTATCTTAGTTCTGGGAAAGCTGCGTGCGTGTCAGTAAACAGAGAAGCTGAGCCTCTCGCGTGCTCCCAGGTGGGTTTCACTGTCGTCAGGGCAACCCTGCAGGACGCCAGAAAACCAGCGCGTGCAACAGGACCACATATGTTGTGTATTAGAAGTAAAAACTAAAGAAGGATTAAACACCATTCGTGTGCTGCTGATCACCGCCTAGGTACCCTGTTAGGCTGTGTGTATTATGGGCGCCATCTTGGAATGCCTGATAGTGTAGGCATATTCATTGGATGTATATGCCGAAGTACTCCCGCCCTAAGCACAAATAGGTCAGATCTGGCGGGCGAAAAGACACCTGCAAGCAGAACTCATAGTTTGCCGGTCCGGTACTAACGGCACCGGTAGCTTACTGGCAACGTTACTATCGGACCAGCAAACTTATAATGATGCCAAATGAGAGCTAAACTAAATTGTGCTTGTGCGTTTTATTGGTCTCAAATGTACACTATACAGCCTGTGCCAACATGATATTACCAGGAAATTGACATGTAAACTGTGTGTTGCTCCTGTGCAGGTGATGCTGGGTACCCCCTGAAGCCATGGTTATTGACCCCCGTTAAGCAACCACACAACAACAGGTGTACAACCGTGCCCATGTCTGTACTTGCTGCACCACTGAGCAGACTTTCGGCCTGTTGAAAGCCAGGTTCCGCTGCCTCAGCAGATCATGTGGCACGTTGATATACAGCCCTGAAAAGGTTGGAAAGATTGTGCTTGCATGTGCCATGTTGCACAACATGTGCATCAGGCGCAATGTCCCCTGCCCCCCGACATGGACATGCTGCCACCAGAGGCTGATGAGGACACTAATGATGAGGAGGCTATTGGTCAACGCCGCGATGGCAGGGATGGACGTGCCACACGTGGGGAACTTAATGATCACTACTTTTACAGCACAGGACATTGAGCACACTGGGCAAAGTACTTGAATAAATGTACTCACACTGAAAGATCACTGTCCAGTCATGATTTCTTTTGACAACACCAAATACATTCTGATTATAAATATTTACAATTCAAAAAGGCCTTAACTCTCTCTACCATCCCCCACAACTATTCCTCCCCAAACCCCCTCCACAACTATCCCTCCCCACTCACACCCAATCTGTGTCCTATTTACGTCTCCTTTTAGGCTGAGGGGTGCGCCCTTCTGCAGTGCGAGTCAGCCGCTGCGATCTACGCCTTGGGCTGCTTGGTAGGGAACTTGCAGGAGTGGTACTTGTGGATGGTGCCAGTGGCAAGGGCATGTGCCGTTGGTCAGCAAGTGCATGCACCAACACTGATATGGACTCCACCAGGGATGACATTACCCCGTTCTACTCCCTAACGCGCAGTTCCAGATAGTAAAAGGCTGCTGTGGCCCGGCCCTGCACTGGTGCGTACCTCCTGGAGGTAGCTTGAAGTGTCTCACGCATGAGCTGTGCCTCGTGCAGGTGTTGTTGCACCATTCTGGCCATCGATTGCTATTGTGCCTGCATCCTACACAGGTGCCCGTCTATATCCCTAACATTGCAACAGGGTGGTGAATATGTGGGTTGGGGCTTATAGGGCCCACGGGACTGAACCCCTCAGCCTCTGCATAGCTCTGGGCGCTAGATAGATTTCCAACCCCACCGTCGTCCCCAATGTTGTCGGGTAGACCGCCTTCATAAGGGGTGCAGGTTCCTCCTGCTGTGCTGGTGGATACGCCACAGGTTCTTCCTGCTGTGCTGGTGGATGTGCCACAGGTTCCGCCTGCTGCACTGGTGGATGTGCCACAGGTTCCTCCTGCTACACTGGTGGATGTGCCACAGATCCCTCCGGCTGTGCTGGTGGATGTGCCACAGGAACCTCCTGTTGGGGTGGTGGCTGGGTGGCAGCTGCAACCTGGTCGGGTGGTGTCTGGGTGGCAGGATTAGTTGCCCGCTCCCATTTGCTGGTGGATGCATTTGATTCCTGGGTCGAGGTGGTGGTTGTCTGGCGGCGCTGTGGCGTGGAGTTCCTGGATGTGGTTGGATGGTTGGCTGTTCAGCCTCATTGCCAGATGATGTGCCTGTGTGGGTCAGAAAGGCAGGGCATCAGTTCTGGGTGTGGATTAATCAGACAGGCATACGTGCTAGTACTTTCCAATGTATGTGCGTTGTCAAGGACATGGTGGTGGCCATGGCATGGTGCACACATACATGTGTCGGTGATGCTGTGTGGGTGCATGTGTGGTGTGAGTACATGGTGTGTTGAGTGAGTGTTGCCTGGGGTACTGGTGTTTTGGTTTGGGTGTTATGGGTGTGCCACACAAGCTGTATGACATGGTGTTGTGTCTGATTGTGACACGGATGTGTTACACATGTGCCTGCTGCCTATGGCAGTTGCTGCATTGATGATTTAGCAGGATGGGACATTATGGATGGGACAAGTGGGCCTCATGTATCATTGATGTGTGCATCTTGTCATTTGCTGGTGGTGGAGGTGTTTGATACTGACGTGTGTTTGGGCATGTGGTAGCACGGCGGTGACAACAGCAGTTGTGCAGTTTCATGGGGATGTGTGTCTGAGTGCCTGCAGGTGCATCTTGTTGGAGGCGATACAGGGGACCTGAGTGATGTGTGAATGGTGTATGGATGTGGATTTCAGGCAATTTCTATGTAGATGTGTGCAACAAGGTTGATGGTGGGTAGACTGCCAGCAGGGCTGTACTGGCTGTAGGTACGACATACTTGACATGTTGGCCTACTCATTTGTATTGATTGAGGCTACAAGGTGTGTGATCTGACATTGGGCTTATGTGGACTCACCAGCCTCATCAGATGTGACACCTCCAGCCTCTGCATCTCCAACTCCCTTGATAGCCTCCAGGGGCATGATGCTGCTGCAGGTTTCTTCCCAGGCCTGGAGTTTGATTGGTGATGCAGATCCGCCTCCTTTGACTATGCCCTGGTGTGCTGTGCGGCAAGAAGTTTCCGCAACCGGAGACGTAGATCGACCCACCTCTTGCGGCAGTCCCTGGCTGTTATGGGGGTTGTCCCGACCACTGACACCTTCCGGGCCACCTCCTCCCAGATGGCCTTTTTCCTTAATTGGGTTTGCCGGCGTAGATCACTGCAGAAGAGATCTTCTGCATTCTCCACTAGTGTGTCCGCCGACATGTTAAGTTCAGCTTCGTAGAAACCTGGCTTTCGCCTTTCTGCAGCTGGTTGCCTTGAGGACATGTCTGGGGAACTTTGTCAGTGCTTTGGCATATGGCTCTGACTCCTCTGAGGATTGCAATGGATTGTGTTTTGTTAATGGCCGCTGGTACATTTCCTGTTCCAGCGATCACGTAATTTCCGGTCACGGTAATACCGGTAATAATGGTGCCGGTAGGTCCGGGAGCACGGAGCCAGAATCGGAGTCAGCGGCAGCGAGGCTGGCGGTATGGTTTTTTTTTAGGCCGTTTGGTGGTGTTACTGGCATGCTGGTGCCACCGTTTCCAGCATGCTGGAATGCGCGTGTACGCTAACACGGAATCAGCCTTTGATTCTAGCAGCAGTGCCACACATAAACGGTAGCACCGGCATGCCGGTAATTCCCATTTTCTACAGGAAAGCTTGTAATGAGGCCCATAGTTTTGGTTGTAAACTTTTATTAGCCAGCAAAAAAGGTTGGAAAAATGGCCTCTCTATCCCTGAAGCTGAGAGGGATTTCCCTGCCTCAAATATCTCTAATTAAAATGTCAGGATGTCAAATAAATAGTCTGTCACTATCGTGTCCAAAAACCCTACTTCTGACCCTAACACTAATAACTCAAATGTAATGTGCAAGGACACTATATTAGGAACTTAAGTGATGAGGACAGTTCTTGTCAACAGTAAATTCCCAATTTCGGGTTGTCAAATAAATGCTCCTTTTCTGCAATGTAATATTCAAATGATTAGGGATTAGCTCCTTTCCCGTAGATGTTTGCTTGCCCTCCTTGGCAAGGTAGGAGCTCGTCTCTTTATGCAGTTCCTGACAAAAGTTTCCAGATTTCCCATGAACAGCCCATCTTGGTTCACAGAGGATTTATGTCTGTGTCACTCTCCTCTTCTTGGGTCCCAGACCCTGTTCTTCCTTATACTTTTAGGCCTTCATTTATTTATTTATTTTTCATTTATTCATTCATTTATGCATATGTAAAGCGCACTGAACCCTACGGAATCACGGTGCTAGTACGAACATTTAAGGAAAACATGATAACGTATGTAACATTTGTGCTGAAACAAGCAAAAACGTGAAGTTCCTTATAACATATGCAATGCAACAGTGTACTTGGTTCACAGAAACAGTGAGTTTGCAGAGAAAAGAAAAGTCTTAGATGTTTCCTGAACCCCCAGTACGATTTTTCAGCTTTGAGTGATGGAGGTAATGAGTTCTAGGTTTTGGATGCAGTTACCAGGATACTGCCCCCCCCCCACGCTTCCTTATGTCTGTATCCTGGGATGGCGAGTTGATGTATGAGGTGTGGGTGGGCCTATTAGATTGCATTTTTGAGAATTTCTGCGAGAGATAATTGGGGGCCGTGCTGGCAAGGCATTTGTGTGTGATAACTAAGGATTTAAAGATGATACGCTCGCGGATAGGTAGCCAGTGCACACTTTTCCTTGCCACAGAGATGTGATCACACTTTGAGATATTGAGAGCTGCGCTGAGAGCATTATTTTGAAAGATTTGCAATTTGTTCAAGTTGCGCTGTGAAGTTCCTGCAAATAGGGTGTTGCAATAGTCTAATCTACAAAATATGAGCCCTCTAGTGACTCCAGCAGATAAAACACAGTAAACAGACCTGCTAATGCAGATTACCTGTTGCTTAAATTCAATTAACATTTGCACCTGTTCCAAAGTAGTACTTATAATCATGTCTGCAACATGAAAGATAATACAGATAATACCTGCGGCTGCGGCCACCAGTGACTACTGTAACCCGTCAAACGCAAACCAGTACACAAGGCTTTTCGAACTACTTTGGTGGGACCCGCTTATGAAGCAACAAACGCAGGGGTTTTGCAGAATCACAAATAACACTTTTAAGCTTTGGTTTGACAAGTAAAGATGTCCGGCAGCAAGTGCCTCATAAGCCCTCAAACTTGCAACCTCAATGCACGCTGAAGCTAGCAGCAAACACTCAAAGGAGCAGCAGGACAGGCCTGCACCAATGACAGCATGGAATAGCAATATAAGATTAAGAACAATCTGCAGAGGTGTAGCCATACCCAGCATGACTATTTTGCCATCGTTTTCAGAGTTAACCAATTTATAGTCAGTGCTGCATGGTCCAGGAGGCGAACCGTGATATGGAGGTAATACTCTGTCCCATAATACACCCAAACACACCGGTGGGTGATAGGGCACTCATTCTGCTGGAAGGAGCCCCTCTCTTCATTATCTCACCATGTGACGTGCGCCGGCACGCTGTCATACCCATCACACTTCACCACATACCTTTTATAACCACCTTTAAACAAACATATAACAGGCCGCGAGCCCATATAACACACCCAGCGGGGTAAGCCCCTAACAGCCCCCAGCCCCAAACACTCATGTCTCTTGTGTCACTCCTTCATATGATACCCAGAAGTCAAGCTCATAGTCCTGCAGCTGGCCACCAACCGTTTCTGTTCCCTGCGTAGGTACCTTGGGCAGTCTCCCGTCCCCCATGGTCATGGGGTCCAACCCCGTCCCCTCACTGTCATCCAAATGTATGTCTGGTAGCTCACGGGCCACCTCCCTGTTCGAGAGGTCTATATGATCCTCCTGTTCATTTTCAGCCTCTTGTGCCGACCTTCATCTAGGCTGGTCCTCCTCTCATTCATTGGTGGAAATCTTCCAAAACCAGCTACAGTTGTTCTGCATCACTACCTATCCTGACCTCCTGGCTGTGATCATGGGCCCCTTACAGTGTGTTATCTTCCAGGCCTCTGGCTCGTACGGAAGACACTGCTTGTGTGTAGGCCTGCGGTGATGGATCAGCACCATGTCTCCTATTTGAATCGGGATAATTCCATGCCTCTTCTGACAGACTCCTCCTCATTGCACAGCAGTCGTTCCTCTACAACCTTGTTGACATCATCGTTCACCCACCTCCTGGCCTCATGCTCCAGTACCAATGACCAAATCTTCCTCCCCATCACTGCCTCTGCCGGAGCAATTCCTTTTGCTGTGTGCAGGGTGGTGTGGTATGGAACATAACTAAAGCTGTTTCCAACACAGTCCCCGCTCCAGCGCTATCCGAAACGACTTACTCGGTATGCGCGTGAAGCGCTCCATATCCACATTGATCCTGGGCCAGCATGGATTCATATGCACATGCTTGATGCCATTGTTAGACGTGAAATCCTCAAAACTCTTGCCTTGAAATGATAATTCATTGTCCACCTCAGGGTAAGGGGTAGTACATGTGCCGCAAATATATCCGTGAGCATCGGTATCACTGTGTCCGCTGCCATTGACTGTGCAAACAGCACCTCTGGATACCTCAAAAATTCATCATGTACCAACACAAAGTGTCGGTTTTGCAGGATTGTCCCAAAGTCCACGCTGACTGCTTGAACGGTCCTTGCGCCCTTTCTGGTGATTCTATTGCAGACTGTTTCTACTGCTTCCCTGACGCCAGGCATCAGCTGCATCTGGACAGCACCATCTCCAACCTTCTCTCTAAGTCAGGGAAACATACTTTTTCCCGCAGCCAGGATTTTGATTTCGTAGCCCCTTGCCACCCTGTATGGGCTACCCTGATCACCCACTCAATCATCTTGGGAGGTATCAGAATCCTGGACCCTCTTAACAGAACCCTTTGTTCTCCTCCCGACAGCTCTTCTGCCTCTCCCCAAAGCCCTTGAAGGAAAGATTTTGTATCCAGCATATATAGCGTGCCTGGTAGGACTTCCACTGTCTGCCATGCAGTTGATCCATGAACTATTGTATCCTACTGTGGTTCGCTGTTGCTTCTGTTATCTTGCATAGAGATATGGACTTGGGGACTGCCAGATGGGTGATCATGTTCATCACCTCTTCTGCATCACACATCAAACCTTGCACCCCTTGTGCCGCTTCCACCGTATATCGGGACAAATAATCAGCTGGGCTCCCTGCACCCACCTTGAATTAAAGTATGACCCAGAAGTCTTGCAGATGGTGCATCACCTTTCTAACCTCAGGGGAGGCTGTAGCATTGAGTGTTGCAGGATGGGCAGCAGAGGTGTTTGGTCTGTTACCACTTTCACAGGGTGTCCAAATATGTATAGATGAAAATGCTTGCACTGCCATAGTACTGCCAGTGCCTCCCACTCTGTCTGAGGATGTCTTCTCTCTGTTGCCATCAGCGATTTGCTCCCAAAGGCGATGGGGGTATTCATGCCATGCTTGTCCGACTGCATCAGTACTGCTCATAATCCCACCGGGCTGACGTCCACCAGGATTTCTGACTCCTTTCCTGGATCGAAGAAAGCCATGGTAGCTCCCACTGCGATGATGGCTTTGTCATCAGTGAATACCTTCAGGGCCTTCCGCCCGCACACCCAGTCAGCATCATGTTCTATAAAAGTTCTGTGATCGTGGCTAGGTTGGGTATGAACCTGCCACAGAAATTAATCATGCCCAAGAACCTCCTTACCTCTGATGGATTGCCACGGGGTGGGAAGTCCTTTATTGCTGCTACCTTCTGTGGGTCCATAGAGATCCTTTCTACCTGGAAAATGCATCCAAAGAACTGGACCTTGGGCTTCAGGAAGCAGCACTTTTCGTCATGCAGGGTCAGCCCATTTTCTCACGGATGTCAAAAAACTGCTGGAACACCTCGGCTGCCGACGACACCCTAAAATCTGAACAGGGTGGAGAATGTAGTGATTGTCTGTCAATTTTCATGGAGTGGGATATGGTGATAGCCTGCTCGTAGATCAATGTTTGAAAATAGCGCTGCCCCTTGCAAGTCAGCCAGAATGTCATTCAGCATGGACGTAGGATGTCCTTCTCTCTTGATATCTTTTATGGGGAGGCGCATGTTGATGCATATCCTCAATTCTCTGGGCTACTTGAGTTGGTGCGCAATCACAATTGGTGAAACCCAAGGCCTGGGACTAACTACCCTTTCTATGGCATCCGCCTCTTCCATGTGCCTCAGTTCCTCTTTGACTTTCTTTCTCAAGTGCAACGTATTCTTCGACATCCCAGGGCCACCAGTTGCACTGTCTGGTTAATTTGTAGCCATACCACTTGATCTACCACCCACCCAATCCCTTGAAATATATCCTGATATTCCTCATACAGTCTTTCTATGTTCGTCTGATACACATTGTGCACAGAATACATAAGCCCTCGGGATTCAGCCATGTTACAACTAAGGAGGGTGTCTTTAGGTTAGGTGTGATATAAAACGTGGCCTGCATGGACACTGTATCATGGAGCATCTGTGTAGAATGCACCCTTCAGAGGAATGAGCATGTTTCATCCATTGGTATATATCCATATTTTTGGTTCGCCAAGTGTGGCATCGATGTCAGCTGCTTAAACTGGGCTGATAACATCACATTGACGGATGTCACCGTGTCAATCAATACTGAGACGGGCGACACACTCACAGTGACCGTGTGTCTTGGCTGTCATCTTCTCGACTTCATTCCTAAAAGTACGGCCTACACAAAGAACATGTCCTCTTCCTCGTATGTCCCATACCGATACTGCACTTCCTTGCATTCAGGACTGTCTTCAGCGAGTGGCGCAACCTTTACCTCTCTTCCCCTTTGTGGCAGATTAGACCACTCTTTGGTTACAGGAGTCCAAAGCGCTCTACAGGCCTTTGTAAAATGCCAAATTTTGTGGCATCTCCCATATTCTCGGCGCACTGGGCCACCGGATACAATGCAGGACCTTGTGACAATACTGAGAGCTGTCCCTGACTTGCTGGAGGAGCAGCCAATAACACAGGGAAGTTGGATTGGGTATACTCTGGCCATCTTTGCACGCTGGGGGCGAATACAGTGGACGTGCTGGGGGGCCCACCTCTGCTTCATAGATGGGTGAGTTGAAACCAGGTCCAACGAGAGAATCAGGCACTTGGAGCGGCAGGGGTGCCTGGACTTCAGTGCCAGCAGAAAAGTGCATATCCTCGAATATGTAACTTGTATATCTTGTATATTTAATGTAAATGCTTCTGCCTGTAACATGCCTGTAACTAAGTGATGCGCCCGGTTGCCCTTCGGCCTGGTGCGCTATACAAATAAATAAAATACTAAAATGCTAAAACCAGGACACAGTGGACACGTTAGAGTGGATGTCCCGGCAATTTGAGGGGGATACAACTTGTGTGATCACATGGGCGGGGGATTCAACGTGGTGTTGAAGCCTACTCTGGATAGAACAGGGAGTGCCCTACGATTGCCCATGAAGTCGACTGCCAAGTTACAAGAAATGTGTTGGGCATGGAAAATGCTGGCTGTTTGGAGGGTGAGACATGGGGTAGAAAGGGGTTATACCTTTTATTCCACAGTGCACCAATCCGCCTCTAGGTTGGACTATTTCTTGATCTCTGAGGGGATGGCGGGGTGGGTAACTGAGGTCGCAATATTAGCACGTAGCCTGTCAGATCATTCACCAGTAGTGATGGGGTTGGAGATACGAGGTAGACTGGGTAGTAGACCACCATAGAGATTTAAGAATGAGGGCCTGACTGATGAGATGTTTCGAGCAGGAATCATTGATGATTTTTCAAAGAAAACGTGAATCTGTTACTTCCAGTTTTGGGCTGCAGGAATGCTTTAAATGTGTGGTGCATGGGGAGTGCCTTTCAAGGGGGTCCTGAGTGTTGAAGCAGATCCAGAAAGAGCTTGCACAGAGTGAGACACGCCTTTAACGTTTACAGGCTGATATGGGAGATGGAAACGACCCAGTTAAGCAGAAGGAACTAAGGTGGAAGCATTTAAGGAGTTATCCCAGAAAGAAGTGAAATTCCTGTCGGGGGGGGGGTGGCAATCTGTCAGTACGGGGAGGCACAGCGACCCAGCAGGCTGCTTGCACGAACAGCTAAGGTGGATATGCCAAGAAAACAGATCCTGGCTGTTAGGGACGGGGTGGGGGAGGCAATGTACGCAGATGTGGACATACAGAGAGAATTCTGCGCTTTGTACACTCAACTATATTTCTCACAAACGCAGGTTTCACAGTCAGAGAACAATAGCTTTCTAGATCGAATTGCACTTTACTAGTGCACTGATGAGGAACGGGAGTGGCTGTGCCGCTCTGTTATGGCGGCTGAAGTCTTGGAGTTGATTAAAGCGCTTTCAACTGAGAAGGCTCCAGGGCCTGATGGCTTTACAACTGAATTGTATAAGCATTTTGGCGAGAAACTAGCTCTGTATCTCCTGGAGGTATATCAGCAAGCCCTCCAGCAGGGCAAATTGCCGATGACAATGAGGGAGGCGGTGGTGATGCTACTGTTAAAGCCTGGGAAGGAAGCAGATTTGTGTTTGTCTTATCGCCCAATCTCGCTTCTTGATCTGGATAATAAAATACTGGCCAAGCGACTGGCGATGAGATTGGCACCCCGAATGCAGAAGTGTGTGTGTGGTCTGATCAGTCGAGATTCATACCGGGACGGTCAACGTCCTATGGTCTACGGAGGATGTTTGGGATCTTATCAGCGGTTTGTCAGGAGGAGGATATAGTGGAGGCCATATTGGATGCTGAGAAGGCATTTGACTCTGTTTACGGTTTTACACAGGATGGGAATGGGAGACCAGTTTGTATCTTTGCTTTCGTTGCTTTATACTCAACCAGTGGCGCGCATTCAGGTGAATAGTCAACCTACATCGGTTGTCCCAATGGGAAGGGGCACAAAACAGGTATGCCCCTTGTCTCCGCTATTGCTTGCTTTAGTGATAGAGCTGCTTGCTGAGATAATTCGAGAGGAGTATATACATAGGAGATAAAGATATATAACCACAAGGTGGTGATTTCCCTTCACGCGGATGACATGGTTCATTATATTAAGAAACTGCACGTTAATTTGGGTCTGATCATGGATGAGGTGCTGGGATTCAGGGATTTCTCCGGTCTAAGGCTTAACGTAACAAAGTCGATGCTTTTTCCACTCACTGTAGGCAGTTTAATGATGGTTTTGGGTTCCAGTGGCATGGAGATTATACTCGATATCTGGGGGTGGATATAGCACGGGACCCAGAGGTGCTATATCAGCGTAACTACGTTACAGTCACAGGTAGGTGGACAGGTGGATGGGGTTGTCACTCAGTCTATGCACTAGGATTTCTCTAGTAAAGATGGCCCTGCTCCCTAGATATCTGTATGTGTTCTTGAATGTAAGGCAAAAAGGAAACAGGCTACCCCCCCCTTCCACGTCTGGTAATAAACTTGAACTTTGCCTAAGTGCTAATCCACTGCACCTCTGCCAAAAATGTGTTAAAAACAATGTAATATTTGATAAATCTTGGTAAAAAAACAGTTCATATTACAAAAACATGGGTATCGTCACTTTACCAAAATACTTGGACGCCTCAAGACATGTTTAAAAATAAACACCTCATCACACTGAGCGGTTAGTATACAACTGTGACAATGTTACTATTGTTATTTTTGTACCACAACAAGAACAACAAGGTTCTGGTAAAAGCACAACCTAGACACCCAACCACACGTTACACCTCTCTGCCCTCTGGTGTTACAGTATTAGGTGGCAGTTTTTGATATCCTCAGTGACATTATAGGGGAGAGGAGAGGGTGGAACCAGAACCTGTGATGGCTTTACTGGGGCACACCCAGCATTGGAGGAAGACACCTTCTCCTCCACCCATGCAGAGGCGCTGTCCCACATTGCATTATGCCCACCTGCGTTTGCGGGTGTGTCCTCACGTGGTAGATCCACCGCACAAGCACCTTTGGCTGGCAAAGGCCACGGCTCTAGCGTCACCGTCCGGCAGAGACTGGTGACAGCAGGGCAATGGTGCTCTGTATTGTGGCAGATAGAGCACCCTTCTAGTGTTGGCCCCACCTCCTTGCTCGGAATCCCGGTCTCTTGCTTAGAAACCGTCAACGCGTTATAAAATAACAATTATAATGAAAGGACTCATGTGGTGTAAGGGTGACGCAACTGAAACTACTGTTTGGCATTAAGGAATGCTTGAATGGTCCCATCTTTTACCAATTTAGGTCAGATGACAATTATTAATGTGACGTGTTATTAGTTATGGCTAAAGTCACTTTCCATGTGTGGCCATCTTCTAAAACACAAATTTACCATGATCTGCGAAAAGATGACAGTGCTGTTGATCTTTGACCCAACTTTGACTCAGAAACAAAAAACAATGATGAAACAGCAGAATATGTACCTGTCTAGCTGCAAATAAATAAGAAGGTTACCATAAACAAAGATATCGAATACACAGCCAATACTTATCTTTTTCAAAACACACAATTGAGTACTATGACTTACACTGTGGGGTGCTTCAGATTTCACCAAAGAACCCTGAGAAAGACATTCACCGCTTGCGTCGACAGGATTTTCTACTCCACAATTCTTACAGGTAAATTTGTTGATAAGCCCATTTGGCGAGGTCTCTCTGCTGTACTTAGAATGATGAGTCCTTAAGGTCTGATTGTCCTTGTCCCTACTACTGTAAGATGTAGGTTCTTTGGTGCTCCTGGTAACACATGCAACAGAATCTTCATGTTTTTTATTGCTGGCAGAATGTCCAGGTCCTTTGCATGTATCCATATGTGTTGTGTTTTGGCCGCCTTCATCGCTAACATGATATGTGTGCTTTTTTCGGCCAGCTGAATTTTGGTTGGGTTTTCGGGGCTGATCATGATTTGCACAATGGTCTCCCGACTGTAACACGTTGTTACTGTCCTTCAAGCACAATGTTTCTCCCATAGGTTCGTCTCCAGCATGCTGATCAGAATGCTCAGAACCTTGCTGGTCTGCTTGAACAATAGGCTGATGCTTGGTGTCTGTGTCATGTTCCTCTTTTTTAAGATTCTGACTTAAAATATTGCTGAAGGTCGAACCTGCAGGCTAAACAGGTGATAATGGTAGTTAGGTGCAGCAATTGCATCATTTCTACATAACTGTAACATGGTAGGATAAAATAACCTTCATGGTGTCACTGATAATCCTAGACACTCTCACTGATAATCCTAGACACTCTCACTGATAATCTTAGACACTCTCACTGATAATCCTAGACACTCTCCTGCTCCCAGCACTCCCCATTCTCTCAATGATTGGCGGAAACACACAGAAACAGGCAACAAGGATTGGAAACACTGGAATCACTGTACAAGTATGTGCTACTTTTATGGCATGGCTTTCTCCCATTCCCAAGGACTGGCACAGCATCCCAAGCAGAACAGGGGAAAAGAGGAAGGAGGAAAGCAATACACTTCAGATTGTCTCCTTTGTTTCTGACATCCCAATATATTAGCAGAAATATGTTTAAAAGGCACGCTTCTATAAGCACGCCGTCGCATATATAAGCAAAAAGGGTACCTGTTCTTAGGCACACAGGTCTTGCATGCATCAATTCATTCATCTTGTACACACCACCATTCCACGGCTCGCCTAGAGTCAGTTCGTGTAGCTACTGCTGCTCTCGGGTGGCGAATCGGAGCCAGCATCACACACATATCTTCACCTTACAACAGCAGATACGGTTGTGTGGGTTCAATGTGTAGTACCCCAGGCCGTACAAAAAGCCCTCTCACATACTTTCTGCGTCGGATCCTAAGCCCATAATGGCACAATAACATCATCGGTACCACAGTATCTCTCAGTTGTTTGCCAAGGGCGCCTTTCAGCAGACACAATCAAAACCACTAAACATCCTAATTGTTTCTTAATAATGACTTGTTTTTTCTGACCATATGGTCATAAGGCAGGAACATTTTCTTGAATGCTGCTCCTGCTTTTCAGTTAATTGATTTCTCTGCTTTAAAACTGCAGATTTATTGATCCCCCCCTAGACTCCTTCTCCCTGTAGCAATAGGTATGTCACCTGGAGAGGCTACATGACAGGATGTAATGGGGGCACTTCCTCTCCCGCTACCATTTCCACAGACACAAAAGACTGAAACAGCCCAATAGGTTCTTATTCTAATGCACAAATATGGCCTTACAGCAGATAAATGAAGGCTGGTGAAAATCTATCTCCAACCCCCTCTCCCCCCCTTCAGAACAAACCCCTGCCAGAAAGAAGCTTGCCTCGTGGGTGTCATACAGTGGTGGGCCTCTGTAAACTAAGCCGTCCCCATTAGACTCCTAGAGGCTCATTTCAGAAATAGCAGCCCTCCCTGCATGAGCAGCTACAAATGACATCCATACCTGCAAATATGTTAAGAAGCAATAATACGACATCTACATTGTGATTCAAAAAAGAAATGGCAAAATATATTTAAAAGGGAATCAAGCATGCAAGCTCTTAATTAAACAATAATTCAGTGTTGCATTTACTATTACAAGGGTTACCAAAAATTGCTTAGGTTCAATAGTGCCCCACCACTATACCTTGTAATGGTACCAACATCTTTAAGCAAGAGGGGACCAACATGCAGACAGATTGCTATCTGCATCACTCAGCCACCCTTTCACACAGGAAGCCTGGAGTAAAGCGCACGACAGTCAGAGCCATCTGTGTGTCAGGAATCAATGGTAAAAACAATAGAGGTGGTGGCATGGTTTAATCCTATTTCAATTAGTAAGTGGGCAGAAAAACTGAAACTGGATTATGGACTCTATTGATGCCCCCTTAAACTGAACAATCATTATATATTTGGGTATCAGTCCAAACATTGCTGTCCCTGGAAAGTGGTAACTTACTCAGACTCATTCCTATACATTCCCTCTTGCCTTCATCCATAAAGGCCACTTTGGCTATTCCTCCATTCCTTAGGGTGCTTTCAATAGTCGATCATTATGAACCGAGGTATTAAAACATGTAGCAAATGCCCACCCTCAGGAGCTTTTGGCCACAAATAACAATCGTAGACTATATAAAAGAAGAGTGTGGGAGCCCCTCTACTCAGGACGAACATGTCACAAATAACCTGTTCTTTGGAATTTCTGCCACTTAGGAGGGTCTAAAACCACGCTCTAGCTCAGTGCACACGTCACAGAGGAGAAATAACCATTTGCATATCAGTCTGATCCCATCCACGAGGGCAGTCCAGCACCGAAATTCTAGGCCATTCTCCTCTGAACAAGAATACCATCAGCAACCCTAGACCCCTAAACCTTGTTGGGCCTCCTCAGTGAGGTGAAGCTGAGCCTCTAATAATAAAATTATAGATTAATTCATATCAGAGAATAAATAAATCATACAATCAGAATTCATAGAATAGATATAAAGCGGTCAGGTTATGTTTCCTTGTATATAATCTTTCTCTGTCTTTGTATGGAGGTGATTTAAAGGGGTGATTCAACAATGGGAGAATGTGGCTTTCATGCCCTGCCAGTAGGGCGGACATGGCCTTTAACGGCCCACCGGCCCGAGCTAAGGCAGACCCGAGCAAAGCAAGGGCCTCAGCTCAGGCTGTGGGCCGTTAAAGGCCATGTCCACCCGACTGGCGGGGTATGAAAGCCATTCACACCCAAAGGTTCGTCCGGGATGCAAATGGCTTTCACAATTTTTCATCAGGAGAAGCGCGCTGCTAGTGCAGCCGATCTCCCGATGAAAAAAGAAAAAACCCAAACGGGAGGAACACCGGGACTGGAGTACAATGCTCTGGTCCTGTGGGTAAATGGAGGGGGTGGGGAGGAAACAGAGATGCTCCCTGTTGCCTCCCGCAATGAAAATGAAAAAAGGGAAAAAAAAAGGCACAACCCGGGGAAGGGCCTCGGGTGGCTGGCACAGCGGGTGGGTATTGTGTATTTCTGCCCTCTGTTCCAGCCACCTGATTGGCTGAGTGCCCTTCCGCGGGTGCGAATGTAACTTCCTTCAGTATGCCAACCACAATTTAAAGATTATATCCTTTATAAGAAAATTTACAACCTTCAGAAAGTTATAGCTGAAAATATGGGATTCATGTTACAATAAGGAACCATCAACAGCTCAATCTGGGACCAGTCATAGTTTCCAGAAAATTAAAGGAAGGCCACAAATACAGCCAAAACCCTAAACTGGGCCTTCCTAACTAGAAGTCGTTAGGATGACCAGCAGCAATTAACCTCATCAGTTCAACCCAGACAACAAGGTAAACAAAGAGGGAACACACCGACTTCAGGCTGGCAACAATGCAGGAGCTGGTCTGTTTCACAAGTGGCCAGAGCATGGGGAATCCACATTTTTAAATGGTTTCTCTTGGGATTACCTGGAGCTGGGAGAGAGGATACAATCAACACAACAAATGATTGTAACCCTTTCCATCCACACCTAAACTCCTATATGAATGCAACTGTTGAAGAAAGACCTCTGTTTTGTGGAACCCAGGTCACTGGAATCATTCATCACTAGGATTGTTCTGACCAACCTAATGAGAAACCCCTATGTTTGCAACGATTCTTTGGTATTAACGTGGCCAGGGTGGTAACAGACACCAAATAACTTTGTTGCCCCTACACTTTTTATCCACTCACTGACCCTATTAGATAGGAACATTGGGTTTCAAAAAAACTAGATCAAAAGATCCTGGTTATTTGAACATGGCCATTCCAGGTTCCTTTTAGACTCTCCGGAGGAGACAAGACTCCTCTCTAGCCCTTGGATAAGCATGATCTGATGAATAAACCTGGTGGGAAGGTGGGCGTCACCATACTAACACATGAAGTGGACAATTACTATGAAATACAATGACTACTCTTTGATCCACAGTGTTGCCATTAGAGACACTTCATCCCACTGAAAAATAAAACAAATTCTTATGTAGCGGTTCAAGCCTGATTCCGCTGACTTCTAAACTCTGTAATAAAAGGTGTCACTATTACCCAATTTCATGATAATGTATCAACCTCAGAAGCGTGAGGGTCTGAGTCAGCCCTGCCATGGGACGCAAATTTGCAAAGTGCAGACTGACCCCATGGCTTACAACGTGAACTATCCACCCAGATAGCTTAGTTTTATTAAGACCCAATGCAGGCAGGGCCGAGACGAGACATTGGCTCTCTAAGAAAGAGGCTGACTCGCCTGAGAAACAAAATTCACAAATATTCATGGTTCCCAAGACACAGAAGGGAATTACACCCATTCACGGTACACCTACTGTTTCCAGAATAGATTTAGTTCTTAAAACCACCATTTAAATGTGTTGATATTTTCCTAAGGGGAAGCGTGATGGGTATTTGGACATACATAGGACACTAACACACACTACTGGGGTCCTTAAGAGGATAATTATATACATAACTAACCCTCTGAACATCTCCTTGTGACAATAGAAATCGAAGCTCTGCACATGTGTATTCCCCATATGGAATGTTTGAGAGCAACGTTCCGCAAGTTCACAATCCCACAAACCAAGAGGTGCCCATAGCTCCTATGCTCCTCAATGTTTCTTTTTCCTTCCTTGCTACACAAGTTTGTTCGTCCCTCATCAATCTATTGTGTACTATTCTAACACGGTCTCGTGCTCCACTGTTTTTCTGACATTACTTTGAATTGCCTGCATTCTTCTTATAGGTTCCTGTTGTGTTTGCTCTCTACGGTTCTTAATATTGTGTTGCTTTCCACGGTTTGTGGCATCACATTGCAATTACCTGTAATCTTGACTTCTAGGTTCCCTGCTGACCTCTGTGTTTTGCCTTTGGTCCTGTATTGCATATGCATTCTTTACTTCCAGGTTCTCTGTTGTGGTTTGTGCTTTGCCTTGGTTCTGTACTACGTCTGCATTCTCTACTTCTAGGTTCCCTGCTGTGCTCTTTTTTTCCTGACGGTTTTGTACTGCATCCGATTTGTAGGTCCGTTTTTCTTATTCTTTGTTGTGCCCCCCTACCTTTCGTGTGTCCCCTGTGCCTCCCTCCTGTCTGCCTCCCCCTGTGTGACCTATTTTCCCCCTCCTCGCCTGGGCTCCCCTCTCCCTTACCCCCTTATTTCCACCCTGCACCGCCTATGGTGCTCACCGTCTCACCTATCTTTTCTAACTGCTTTTCTATCGACTATCCTATCCCTCTCACTAATTCTGGCAGGAAGAAGCTCAAAAGGGACATCCTAGTCTCCAACCCATGCCTCCCTTTTGCTGATATCTATACCAGTGCTTTTTCCAGACAGGCTCTAACTGACATACTGTAAAGGATTCCAATCAGGCGTCACACACCGGACCAGGACTATTGCCCTTAGCCTCTGATGTAGCGCTCAATTAGAATACGCTTTGTTTATTTTCTACGAATTCGAATTGAGCTAGCACCCAACCCGTCCCACATCCCCTTTTACAAATTCCCAGGTCACAATGGACCATGAACCAGGCCGGTATGTGGGAATACAATGAGATCACACAATTTTAATATTGGGCAGCAATCACCAATGGGGTGATAATTGCAGGATAAATGATGAAATACACTTCGTTTTATCTTCTGTTATAACATAGTCAAAGCACAAATGAATAGGAGCACTTTTTTTTATTCGGGTAGATAGCACCTGCGTTAAGAGTTCCCCCTGCAATTCTCCCTCAAGCCCAAATTAATCGTTATGGAGGGGCTGGAAAGGAGCAGCAAGGATTCAGGGATATCAGGCAGCAAACAGAATTCAAATCCAGATTTCCCTCCCAAAATAAGAGGCAAAAACCCTTTGTAATTGTAATTGCATAAAATGACACTCGCAATTGACAAATAATTAAATTACTGTGTGGTTGAATCAAGGAGGTAAATATGATTTATCACAGTATCAGGGATGTAATATCACTAGCAACTACAAGGCTTGGTATCAATAAAGGGCATATAGTTCACAAAGCGACTTGAAAGTAAGAACACAGTGCAGCAAAATCACACATTGAAAAGTTGCATTTTACACTTTTTTCAGTTTTAAATGTCAAAACAGTTTTTAAGAAAAACGGGTGAAATACACAGAATCGGAATGCGTTTTTTAGGCTGGGTGATAGATGCACATCACAGGTACAATAGGAAAGTGAAAGAGTGACTCTAGCTGTAGAACTGGATGAGATTTTCAAGGTGAAAGAAATTCGGTTTTGGTAAAATAAAGCAGTCTATCCCCTTACCGCATACCGGGTCCGGGTTCCTCGAATGAGGAATTACCGGGCCATTCCAACCTTGGAGGACCCAGTAATTCCTCATTCAAGGAACCCGGACCCGGTATCTCCCCATTCCCATTCGAGCCCCCATAGGGCTCAAGGGGAATGGGGAGCATGCTAATAGCGGGCCCATTGATAACATGCTGGTCCTTTAGCGGCTCCCACTAAGGGCGCCTGGTAAAACCAGCCGCCCTTAGCAGGACCCGCTAAAGGACCATGTAATGTGGAGGTAAGGGGTTAACGGCACCGGCACCATTACGGCGCCGTTAACCCCTTACCTCCAACCTCGTAATGACCCCCTATATCTTTATACATGTGTACATATTATCATAAGGCGTGTTAGTATTGAATTTCAACGTGGCACCATATACACTTTGCTCAGAATATCCACTTCTCTGCCATTTCCGTCCCCAATATGCCAGTGAAGGCTACCACGTCTTAATTTAAAGCCACCAAAATTGAATCTAAACTGTGAAACTTTCACATTTCATGCGTTGTCCAATTGCGGAGATACAAGTCACAAAGTTTTATTAATAAACTAGTCTTTTGAGCCAGATGGCCAACATTGTCTTCCAAATAAGGGCATAGCTTACAAGGCTGCTCTGGAGTTGGCTTTGAAGCCTCCCCCACCCCACGGTTGAAGTAGTGGGTAGGTGTTATTTCCAAAAGTCACACATAGGTGTTCCAGAATCTATTGTGTCAAGCTGGAGCGCAGACACAAGTCTGACGAGCGCGTTAGATGCAACCTCCTGGACCATTCAAAGTTTCCAAAGGCAAAATTAACACATAGGTGTCCCAGAATCTCTGTGGCTCGTTTTGGGGGAAGGCCACTCCTGTTGCCAGCACACAACTGTCCTTGGGAGCCAGCAGAAAAACCTGTTCTGTGGCTTCCACAGCCCAGCCAATGCATCTATTTACATATTTATTTATTTCGTTTTCCTGAGACCAAAAGGCAAGGCTGTTACAATAAAACATTATATTATAGTTTAAACAAACCCCCCCTTATGTTTTTAGGCAAGGACAGGTCCTTATTCAACATTACACTTTTAAAACAGGGTATTTTTCTTGTTTGCAACAGCACCTTTTGACACATGGTGAATTCTGCTGGGATGTCCCTTTCAAATTCGGTTTTCTCTTTTATCTGGATTCCAAACATTGTTTGCAGCCCTAGCCAGTTTTTCTTATACAGCAATCTGTTCAAGACACAGGTACACTGAAATTGATATATGCACACAGGGCTAGGGTTTCTTTGAAGCGTTTATTTTGACATTTTGTAGCACAAGATTTGAGCATTTTTCCGTACGGCTGAGAGTAAAGTTGTTTGTGATTTGACAGATTTCTCCTGACACAGCCTGTCATTCAGTGATAATACTCTCTTCTGCTGGAGCACAATCTGAATATGGCTGGGCATAGTTTGGCCTTACTGATAAAAGCAGTGTAATGTTGAACAAATGAAAAGAGCATCTGGGCGGCATCATTTTAAATGTAAAATATTTCCCTTTTTCAATAGGAAACTTTGAGCTAGCAGCAAAGCAGTGCTGCTTTTCAATTCTCTGCTTTGGTGCACCTACGAACACACACTAGCAGCCTTTCTTGGTGTGCTCCCTGTTTCATCTTGCCCCATAGGTGCATGGCAAGACAGCGCAGCCATCATTTTGTAGCTGCAAAATGCAGTTTTGATGTGAGGCAATGGTGCTCAAAGGAGCCAACGCAGCCATTTTGCTGCTACTGCTGAAGTGCAGCTTTGTGATGGAGGGGAATTCTGCTGAGTGGGTCAATGTATTCCACAATACTCTTTGTTGTTCCCTCTCCAGGCCTGTTCTCGCTCCTTTTTCCTCTCTCCCATTAATGGTGGCACCTGCTAAGAGGCCCTCCTGGCCCCCTTCCACTCCTCTAAGACCATCTTTAATGTCTACTTAAATGGCACTGTCTTGTTCCAGGGCCCTCAGGTCAATCTCCTCCTCTTTGATAGACGCTTCCCGCACCTTATTAACTTCCTTTCCTCTCCTGCTATCCCTTCTTACCCCTCTCTGGCTCCTCTGCCTCCTCCTTCCTCTGCCACCTCTTCGGCACCCCCTGCTGCTTCTCTGGCCACCCTATTGCCTCCCTGCGCTGCCACTCCTCTGGCACTCTCTTCTCCCTCTCTGACTGCCCTGCCTTCTCTACCTTCCTCCTCTCCCCATCCTCAGGCACCTCCAACACTTCCGCAGGGTGTACCCCTGGCCTGTATCCCTCCCCGGAAGTCCTTCAAATGTGGCAACCTGCTCCACAACTCTACTCTGAGCTCTCATTCAGCTTTCAAATACTCCTCTGACATCTGCCGTCTCCTGGAAGAACTTGATTTGGATGTATTCGGTCTCACCAAGACTTGGTTCACGGCCAGCTCTGTCACATGTTTTGACACTCTCTTCCTCCCGATGGCTACAAGATCCTCTCCGAACCCAGAACCAACTGTCCAAGGGGGGTGAGTCTTGATTTTCCCAGAGGATCCCTGCTTCTATCATTCCAGTGCAGCACTACTACTACTTTGAATGCCTGGTCTGCAGGCTCTCTATCCCTCCTGGCCATTCTCACACAGTGGCCACTATCTACAGGCCACCTGGCCAGGTTGCCCTCTTGCTCTCTGAGTGGGCTGACCTCTCCTCCTTGCCTCTACTTCTCAACTTCACCTCCTCAGAGACTTGTACATCCACCTCGATGCTACCAGTCCTTCTTCCGGACTCTTTCATAACCTATGCGATTCTCTCTCTATTCTTCCCTCTGGCCCGACTCGCTCTGCAGGGCAAACCCTGATGCTTTGATCTCCACAGACCGCCCCTTCTCTAACCATATCACCACTCATATCTCTTTGAGTGATCACTTTCACCTTTCTTCCCACCTCTCTCTCTCTTCCCCGTAGGTCAAGCTGACTCCAGCACTGACACCTACCTTCTTTGGTCATCTAACCATTGAAGGGTGTGTCACTTTAGGCTCTCAATTCTACTTTCTCTCCTCCTCCTGCACCTTTGGCTTACTCACACCCTGACACAGCCCTCTCCAACTTTCATCTCTCTCTCTAACACTCTGGATGTCCTTGCCCCCGTCATGATCATCCACTTAAAGCCCAAATCCAAGTGCAACTCTTGGTATGATTCCGACCTCGCCGCCCTTAGGCTGGCGCAGAGGAAGTGGGAGGCATCGGGCGCTTTCCCTGACCAACTGGCCCGCCGCTTGCTCCAAAGCTAGTAGAGGCTCTGTGTCCTCTCTAAGAAGATAGCCTACATCCAAGCCTGCATCTCTGTGGCATCTAAAGACTAGGTCGAACCTTTCCAAATCTCAAGGAGCTGGCCATTCCTGCTGCAGCCTCTACCTTTCCTGTTCCCACCCAGGCCCTCTGCATGCCATTGGCTTCTCATTTTGCTACTAAAACCCAGGACATCCTGACAACCCTCTCTTCCTCTACCTCCTCTTCATCCTCCTCTATCACTCCAGGCCCATCTGAGGCCGTCTCTCCTCCTCCTTTCCCCTGTTCACCCCTGACAATGTTTCTAGACAAGTCTGATCTATGAAAGTCTTGTCAAAGCAGGTTCTCCCCTGCTCATCCAGAACCATCAAGGAAAACATTGACACTCTTGCTCCAGCCTTGGTCGATTTCTGCAATCACTCCTTTAACAAATGAACTTTACCTTCCCCCTTAAGTGTTCTCTTGTGCACCCCCTTCTAAAGAAGCACTCGGACGATCGTCTCCGGCTAGCTATCACCCGATCTCCATCACTCCATTCCTGGGCAAATTCTTGGAAAAGCTGGCCATCTCCCAGCTTAATATACATACTGAATCTGTTGGTTACCTCCATGACCACCAGTCTGGCTTCAGAGCTACCAGAAGCACAGCAACTGCTCTCCTGAAACCTGTGAATTAGAGTTTTGCTCTCCAAGCCAGACTCTAATCTCCCTTCTGTCCTCATTCTCCTCAATCTATCCTCTGCTTTTGAAATGGTCAACCATGCCATCCTGCTCAATCACCTCCGCGAGAACCTTGGTATCACTGATCAGGCCCTGGCCTGGTTGACCTCCTTTCACACCGACTGACCTTGTCAGGTCCAACTGGGGTCTTTCCTCTCTTCTATCTCTCTCTACTTGTGGTGTTCCCCAGGGGTCTAACCTCTCTCCTCTGGCTCTTGAACCACTACCTGGCACCTCTGGCCCACCGCATCGCAACTTTCTGTTCCAATTTTCAATGTTATGTGGATGACACTCAGCTCTCTTTCAGGCTCCCGTCAGCCACCTCTGCTTCTTCTCTCATACCAGACTGTCTGGCTGCAATTCAGGAATGGTGTGCCACCAATGATCTCTGTCTTAATGCCAGTAAGACTGAGATCCTCCTCATTGGGACACCCGCTCCCTCCTTTCCTCTCGCTCTCTGGCCGCCCACTCTGGGCCCTCTTCCTGCTCCTGTGAGGCTAAGAACCTTGATGTCATCTTCGACTTCACCCTCTCCTTCTCTCCTCACACCTCTGACATCTCTAAGAAGTCAAACTATCAGCTGCACCTTCTCAGAGGTATTCTTCCTATTTTCACTTCCCCAAAAGCTCACTGTCTCCAGAGCTCTCTTCCTCTCTAGGCTGGACTATCGCAACAGCCTCTTTCTAAATCTTCCTGCCTCTACTCTTCGACCTTTACAACTTATCCAGAACAGGACTGAAAGACTTGTCCATGGCCTCAAGCCCAGGATCGTATCTCTGCAGCTCTGAACTCTGTTCACTGGCTCCCTGTGGCTGCAAGGATCACGTTCAAGGCCCTCTGCATTGTCCATATGACAGCAAATGACTCAGATGCTGAATAGCAGATGACCTTACAGGATTTGTTCCCAAAAGGGAGGTTTGTGACATTGGACGAGTTTGTGGCGAAGTTGGGGTACAGCCACATTAAGACATTACAAAACTTCAGGGTGAGGATCGCTGCTCGTCGTATGTGGCCATCATTCCCACAGGAGCCGGACACTCACGAGTGCATTAAGGCAGTGGTGTTGAGTGGTGATGCCAGAAGGCTGGTCTCTAGGCTGTGTAGATTGAGTCAGGCTAGCCAGCTGTTGGCCCTGGCATGGGCCGCATCACGCACGTTAAATAACAAGTCGGGAGCCACTTTCTATTCCGACCTTCCCATTATTTTGTCTTCCCATAACTGCCTTTTTCCTCCCCTGTCCCTCCCCTTCCGCCCTCCTCCCGCTCCCTCCCACTGTCCCATGTCCTCTTGGAGGGAGGATTCTGCCTTTATTCACATGCAACACCTCCCCCACACTTATAAAGAGGGTTTGTGGGTTCCATTTGTTCAATCAGTCTTTGAGGCCTCCCTGTGATTCGATGAGGTCTGCTCTATGGTTCGCGATTCTCGTCTACATTTCCTTGTTGCGGTGCTTTGTGTGTCTCTACGTTCTCAGCTCCTTTCATCTCGGTCCTTGCCTCTTTCGTTGGTTCTGGATCCTCCAGGTAAAGCTCGTGGAGGAGGGAGACCCTTGGAGCCATCTCGCTGTGGCGCTTTGTTATGGTTATCATTGGTTCTTTGTCCTCTGTTTCTCCCACGTCCTGCTCGGGATGTGGCCCTCCTTGTGGTTGACTTTGAATGATCTGTAGTGGATGTTGATGAGGGCGCGCTGTAGGGCCGTCCGATGGCTGAGACGGCTGTTCCCGGTGGCAGGACTTGGTATCATGTGGATGGTGGCAGGTACTCTGCAGTCTATCTGTGTTGGGTTGCAGTGCGATGGTCCTCTTGGCTGTACCAGCTGATTTGTTCCCCACTGAACTACATGGGCTTGAGGTTTGTCCAGGGGTTGTGCTTCCGCTCTTATCTGTTAGCGTTGTCCTGTACTAACGTTTAATGTGGCCTCCACAACCCCCCCGGTACGACATCTCGGAGAGTCCTGGGTGCCTGTATGGCACATGATCGTCTCGCTGGACATGTGAGGTATGTGTGCTGCGTGCTGCTCCGTATCTTCTTGGGTGACTTAGCTATGGGTGGAGGGGGTGTTTGCGCCCGTGTAGTCTGGGTGGGTTGGTGTCCATGTTCTCGATGTCCTTCTTGATGTATGGCTGTGTTGCTGGCAACCTTGGGTATCCTGCTTGCTGAGGTGGTGCCCAGATCCTCCAGCGCATTGGCCGATCGTGGTGGCCTACTGATTTCTCAGGTTGTCTGGCCATGCTTGGTTGGCATGCAGGGTTTGTAGGCAGTCCCGCTCTGCACACCGCCTGAAGGTGGCCGTTTTGGCCACAGTGCCGGCATCTCTGCCTGATGGCCGGGCATGGTCGTTTGTGTGGGATCTCCCACCCGCAGTTGTGGCATTTCATGTTGTCCAGGTTTTGTTGCCAGTGTCTTCTAAGTCTTCTCCTCCTCCAGGGTCCTGTGGGCCGCAAGTAATCAGGCTGTTCTACCGTGAGGGCTGCCATGGAGGCACGTTCGTATTTGCTCTCAACAGTGGCTGCTTGGGCATTGACCTTCTCGTACGTTGTCGCCAGATTGAGTATTTTTGTTAGGGGCAGGGGCTTTCTGAGAGGGTGTTTTCTGAGTGTTGACGAGGGGCACCCTTCTATGATCCTCAGCCGTATGGGCTTCCTCATCATTGAAGTTGGCAAAGTCACAGGTGAGTATTTTCTGCTGGAGACGGAGGACAAACTCTCTGATGGACTCATGCGGACGTTGCACATGTTGGTTGAATTCGTAGCGTTCGTAGTCCTTGTTGGGGCTTACTATCAGTCTGGCGTTGACTGTGGCGAGGAGGCGTTGGTATGTTGTCTTTTCCTGAGCTGGAATCGTTTTGGTTATCCCCTTTATCTCTTGTCCTGCCAGGTTGTTGAAGATACCTGGCAGGACAAGAGATAAAGGGATAAGTATTCTGTTGGATAAGTATTGTCCCCCAATAGCTCCTAGGAAGTCCTCGAACTCCTCGACCCATTCTGCCCATCTTTGTCCCTGGTCGTGACGCGGGTTTAATGCGAATGGATGGGGTCGTCGCATAAGGGTGGCGTATGATGTGGGCCCTAGGTCGACATGGGTAGGTGCACCTCCGCCTGCAGCCACATGTGTTTGGTCGACCATGGTGTCTGCGCATTGCGACGGTGTGTGTCCCGAGGTCGTGGGCTCTGCATGTGTTTTACGCTGTGGAGCGGAGGTGTGGTGGCGTTTTGTTCTGCCTCTCCTTTCTGCAGGTTGTGCTCGGTCCAGGTCCACGCGCGGTCAAGCCACTGCTGATGTTGGCAGTGTTCAACTTGGGCACGCTGTTCCTTTGCGGTGGCCTTTGAGCCTGGGGTCACTCTTTCTGTTGCCCTGCGTAGTGTGGGGTGGACACCTTGAGGTTGGTGATTGGCCCTTACCCTTTTCTTCTTGGTGACCTACTGTGGGCTAGAGGATTGGTTGTCCTTCCATCTCGTGGGCATCGTTCTGGTGTCACTCAATTGCGCTGCTATTGATCTGTTGTGGGGCAGGTATTATAGTGCTGCGTTGGTTTTATAATAGCGTACGTCTGCAGGTGGGTGGCTCTGGTGTTTGGTGTCCTAGGTCGAGCTCACTGTATGCATTTGTCCGATTGTCCTTTGTGGTTTTTTCTTTTTTTTTTCGCACTCGTGTGAGTGTTTTGGTGCACTTTTGCGGGCAGTCCGCTGTCACTGGGGCTGGCGGGAAGTCAGTGCCCTGGTATTTTGTTCCTACGCTTGTGGGAGCATTTTAGCACTTTTCCGCTGAGAAGCCCACAGCCATTGGCCTCTGCTGGGCATGCAGCGGTGGGGGAGGGGCATGGACTCCTCACCGTGCCCGTTTCCTCCCTTCTTAGGCCACTGCTGTCTTATTCTGGCATGGGGCTCCTCTGCCCCTGCTCCCACAGAGGTGTCCTTCCTCACTCCAGTTCTTTTGGGTGCTGCTGGGTTCCTCACCCCCATGAGTACTTGCCGTGCCGTATTACGACACGGACCGCTGGTCTCTGGCTCCTCACCTCTGCTGGCTCTTCGTCTGCGCAATTCTCCTGGTACCTGCAGGGTACACGGTCCACTTCTTGGCACCGTCCTATGGTGCACCCCTCCTGTTATGCCGATCCTGCGCTCCTCCACTGCTATCTCAAGGGCCCTTTCTCAGTTGGGCTTTTCATTTCGTGCACGCACTTCCTTCCTCTATGGTCCTTACTGTTGGTCCTTTTGCTCCCGTCGTCCTGCTGGGCCATTTTGGCTGCTGGGTGATATGCACCCGTCCTTCACTGTGCTTCTGTAGGGCACCCCGTACTTTAGGGTCCACGGCTGGGCTCATCCACTACACTCCACTGCTGGCTCTCACGTATCCCACCTTCATCGCTAGTTGTTGGCCCTGGCATGGGCCGCATCACGCACATTAAATAACAAGTCGGGAGCCACTTTCTATTCCAACCTTCCCTTTATTTTGTCTTCCCATAACTAACAATTAATACCAACTGCTGTGTTTAACTGAGATTGCGCTATCATGTCTGCCTAATTCTTAAATAAAGTTTTTAAAAAATCAGGGGTGTTTGAGAGATATTACAAGAAACAGTTTGAGGCTGAAGAAGGCAATAAAGAGGAAACGATTAATTACCTAAAGTATATACAGAAAATACCAAAGAGAGGGGCTGTAGGCCCTGACTGGCGAGGAGGATGTACAGAGGGTTATAAAGAAGCTAAAGAATAATAAAAGTCCAGGGTCAGGTAGCCTCACAGCCTCATTTATAGGTGGTTGGGACCCTGGATTGTGAAACCCCTGACAGAATAATTAAATTCAATCAGACAAGACAGAGATATCCCTGAGACAATGAGAGACGTGAGAATAATAGTAATTCCCAAACCTGGGAAGAGTGTAAAACTATACCAATGATACAGATTGATTTTATCTCCTTAATATGCACATCAAACTATTCATGCATATCACAAGCAGACAAACTAGATCAGTGTCTGCTATCCTTGATAGACCCGGACCAGTCAGAGTTTATGAAATAATGAAAAACATGTAAAACTATAAGACGAATACAGCACTTGATAGCCAAAGCACTGAGATTGTGTGTCCCGTAAATCCTATTAGCACTAGATGCTTTTTCAATCTCTATTAGAAATTTGTCACACTTCCCGCAACAAAAATATCTCTTTCCCTTCCCAGTGACGTAACCGGAATTCGTCAGATGACAACCAAAGTGTGTTATGGACAAAGCGAGAGAAGTGCTTATTTCTCTGATTGCAGTCCATCAACAGATGTCTAACATTTTGTTTTAACCCAAGAGCACACCGATCACAGATACCAACACTTTCCAGTCCCTTATTTCTAATCCTAAGCATTTCTTTGGTCACCACTAAGTTCATTCTGAATCTCAGAAAGCTAGCACTCCAATGTGGGTTCGGAAACCTTACCAATTACACTGGCAGATGACTCAAAGATTTATCAAGTGATAACATACAATCAAAACATTTCTTGTCAACAACCGAGGCCCTTGTAACAACCCAATAATACTCCGCCAACCTTTTTTTAACTTTTACAGGATTTTCGATCAGTTCCCTTTCTGATGAAGTACAGGTTGTTAATTGTATCAAAACCTCCTTTTTTGACTCATTAAGGAAAGAATGAATATTTGATTCCATCTATGTCTTAGCGTATTCATATAGGGAGTTTCTTTCTTGGCACCAAAATTGGCCTATATAATGCTATTCTTTTCCATTCAGCTTGAGATCCTAAGGATTGGATACCCAATTCATAACACAACCTTGACATTGGCAAAGAGGGTGGCAGGTTAAGAAATTGATTTTACCCATCAGAATTTCCAATTCATTCCCATACATTAGAACTGGGACAAACTTGCCACGATAAAATTTAAGCAATGGAGCAAGAGAGAATTTGCTATATTTATGCTTTATTGATTTCCTTTGACTTGCCAATTGTCTGATTTTCCCACAAAATTAGGTCTTAATCACTAGGATTGATGATTTTGATCTAATTTGAAAGCCCAGATATTTTGTTTCCTTCTCTATCGGAAGTTTGATGTCATCAAGGCTCCACCTAAACTTTCTCGAACCACTTTCCTTGCCTGATTTTAGAGCCATCAAAGCTGTTTTGGTGGAAATTATCAAAAGCTCGTTATCCTTAGCATAATTAGCAAATGCAACGATCAATCTCTGCAGGCCAATCGCCATGCTGTCTATCAAGACGACATCGTTCGCATATCCCAATCCACATATCTTTTGCTCGCCCATCGATGGTGGTACAAATGACACACCCATTAGATAGTTCCACAGGTCAGCCATAAACATATTATAAAGACAGGTAGCAACTATCCACCCTTGTCTTACACCCCTCTTTGTTCGAATTTTTATGAATAAGTCTCCCTCTAGATTCAGACGTACTTGAATAAATGTTGACTCATGGATATGGTTAATTATGGCCAGTAATCCCTGTGGTATGCCCCACTTCCTCAGTTTTCACCACAACTTTCCCCTATTGATGGTGTCAAATGCGCATGAGAGATCCATCAACGCCACATATAGACTTTTATGTTTTAAGTTGTTAGCAAGAATTTTCAATATCATACAGTTTAAGGATGTGGAAAGACCCTTGCAGAAGCCTGTTTGAAATTTCGGTATTATTTTGGCCTGTTTCCGCCCAGTTCTCCAGATCTTTTAGGACTAGCCTTGTAAATATTTTGCTTTCCACATCCATCAACGCTATGGGTCTATAATTGGATTGGACTAAATCTCTCCCCCTTTTTAAAAATGGGGATTATTAGTGCAGTGCTCCAAGATAGTGGAATTTTACGAGTGATTCGGATATTATTTAAGAGAGCATGCAGAATTGAAGACCATAGAATCGCTGATTTTCATAAGGTTTCATTTTTCAGGCCATTCGGTCCTGCTGCTCTTGATTCAGAAGAGCTACAAATGAACTCCTCAATCTGCTTTTCGTCCATTGTCAATTCCCACTTCTGATTGTTCCCCAACAGACAGATAATGGGATTAGGTGCTTCAAATTTGGTTACAAAATGTTTTTTCCACACCAATTTATTGATGCAGTTGGACTGAGGGATAGAAATTCTTTGTATAGACACATTTATTAAATTGCAGAAATTTCTAGAATTGGACTCGATGACTGCCTTCAGCATGCCTTTGCCATCTGCATCAAGTCTCTCTGCTCTTCGGAGTCTAGACCGATTGCAATACTTGTTTCGGAGAGATTTTATTTCCTTAACCATCACCGCTTCATGCCCCCCTTCTCGTTTTAATTTGCCCATGTCTTGGTTTAGTTTTCTTTTACGATCTGCTGTTTCTTGATCGTATCTATGCTGATGTTTAGGATAATCCAAACCCTGTTTTTTAATAGGTTTATCTATTTCCCAAAGAGATTCTACAAATGAGCTTGGATGGATTAGTGATTGGGTCAGGTGATTCTAAAAACGTTTCATTTGGATATCCAGTTTGTTATTCAGATGGGTACAACAGTATCTGCGCCGGCAACTCCAAGCGCAATCACACCCGCATCAGAAGTCCATGTGCGGTGATATTAGCAGCAAGAAACGGCACTTATACTGCCAAAAACACAGTGCAATTACCTGAAGCCTCCAGCTGGAGGTAAATGAACACAGGTGTCAGAAATTAAGCCTCAGATGTTCCCAATGCACTCCAGAGGGATACATAAGGCACACCCTGTTAGGTGAGAATTGGAGTAGGAACCCTCTGGGAGAACACAGCACCCTTGCCCTCTTGGTAGTAGGTAACCCACCTATTGGTATAGGTCTGTACCACACAAGTTGGTAGTGTGACTGAGCAGTCAGACTTACCTCAAGAGGGATAAATGTGAGCTGTAGAGATGTAGCATCGAAATCCACAAATACACATATCCAAATAACACTTACACTTAAGGTTTTCTAGTAAAATAATGATTTATTTATTTAATGTTCAGTTTTAAATAAGCATTCTTTAAAAAGGGCAATGTGCAACAATAAAAATATACTTCAAAATACTTTCTCAGAATCAAGGCAAAGCAAGTAGACACTCTTTAGAGATGCTTCATACACACTTCCTACACACTGAGGGGACTTCAATGATTAGGACAGTATTGGCATTTATATGTCACATATACTTTGTAACTTTCTGAGATTGGTAAAAGAGCAAAGGTTAATGGAAGGAAAAAGGTTAATAGGTTCTCAGAGCATGTGAGCACTTTCAAAATCCCCCAATGAAGTCTAGATAAAACCTTTCCCAGCAATATTGGTTCAAATCCAATGCATCATCTATGAGGAATAGTTAGAATCAAAGTTAGTGGGTTAGAAGAGTCTGCAGGGAGCCAAGACAGCCAAAGTCAATTGGAGCAAAGTCTATGGAGCTGAGGCACTTCTTAGACAGCAAAAAGTCTTGCACAAAGTTACAGAGTTTGTTGTTTCAGCTACCGGCAAATAGCACCACTGCAGATCACGGACACTGGATGGGCTTCCTTCACTCCTTGAGTCCAGCACTCTGGTGAGGTGACTCGAGCTTGGGTCGTCCTACTTCGGGAGGATCCTCAGGATCTTCCTGGAGCTTCGGTCCGGCTTAAAGACATTACACTCGACTACAGATTTCTCACCCCCTGGCACTCGGTTCCAGCAGCAGCAAAGAAGTACAGCCAGTTGGGGAAGGTCTTCCAGCAAAGTTTGTCTTGGGGTTAGTTGGTTCCACGAACCCCAGGGAAGAAGTCGTCCTCTCCGGAGCTTCTCTTGTCAATTAGGAAAAGGAGCTTCAGCACAGCAGCAGGGCTTCACCGGTCAGTTCAACGGTCCAGGAGGATGCAGCAAGCTTCTCTTCACAATTCCTTTGTCATACGTTTCTTCCAGTGATCGACTCTGTCTTCAGTCCAAGAAGCCTTGCCTTTTATGCAGGTTTCTCCCATTCATGCACATCCTAGCTGTCACTCACACAGCAGGTGTGCATTCAGGTAACCAAGGAAACTAAGGACAGGGAGTTTTCGGGCACCTCCCTCACTTCCTGCCCTGCCAGACACACTGGAGCCAGAGGCAGGTTTCAGTACTGAAGCACGCCAAAGGCAAAACGAACAAAGGGCTTAAACCTGATTTGGCGCGTAGAGTAGAAAACAAGAAATTGCAAAAAAAAGAAGACCGGGCCATTTTGACACAATGGTCACTCATGGGTGCTATACTGCAGCTGAGGATTCAGCCTGCGGTAGAAAAGCACAATGGTAGGAAAATTAAAATACTGCCCAAAGCTATTTAAAGTCGATACATACAAAATATTACATGAGTAAGTAGGGAAAGGGGCTACTGTAGTTCACCCAAGAAAAGATATTTAAACTATAAGACAGAAATTAAAAGGATTTCTGTGATACTGCACTGAAGGTGTTGTGTGTCACCTTACAAAAAGTAGATGCCTATGGAGTTTGTTAAACTCCAAAAACAAAGGAAACACATCATCCAAATCAGATCAAAATACATGAGGGAGTGAGAAAAAGGGCACACTTTCTCCAGGGTTAAAATTAAAAAGTCCTAAAGTCCAGCAAACGAGCTGGGCGTCTCTAAGGTTGAAGGGAATTAGCACAGAAATGTGAATTCTCTCTAACACACCCTTACCCAAAACACTGTCTCCAACACCATGCTGCCATTATCCACTGTGATACGGGGGCACAGAGTACAGGGGGGAGTGAGAGGAGGAGGACAAGGAGAAGGAAGAGGAGAAGGAGAGCCCAAGCAAGACATACACTCATCCCCAGGGTCAGGCCCTCACCCTGGACTCTCACTGACACCCAGTTGGTGACCCTATACTGCCTCAACATGGAGACCATTACTGAGCAGCTCAATTCAATACAGAAAGACATAAGGAGCAGGATTAACACTGGTACAGCCGTGCTCCCACGGCTTAAGCTAGTGTCAGTATACAATTCCCGGTTACTGGCACCTTCCAGCACTCCGTGGCCATGATGCACGGCATGACACAGCCCACATGCTGTGCAGATCTTGCCCAGGTGCTGGATGCCCTCCTGCGGAATGTGCATCATCACATTGCACTGCCCACCACCCCAGCCCAGGTCCATGCCCTGAAGGTACAGTTCTATACCGTTGCCCAGTTGCCTAATGTGATTGCAGCCCTGGACTGAACCCATGTTGCATTGGTGGCCCCCCAGGCCCACAAAGCAGTGTACTGAAATTGCAATCACTACCATTCCCTCAATGTGCAGGTGACTTGCAATCCAACCTCATCAACACCCACTGCTGTGCCCGCTACCCAGATTCCACCCACGACTCCATGGTCCTATGGAACAGCACACTGCCAGTATACATGGAGATGCACAGAGGACAACGGACGTGGACAAGTGGGTGAATAAATCTGCCTGCACGTACACACTGTGAAGCACCTGACCAAATTGGGGGTGGGGTAGGTGAATAATGACACAAAGCATGGCATGACAAATAAATGCAAAAGCAGTACCAGGGCAGCCACTGCACCAACCCACCAACCACAGAGTACAACCCAGGGAGCATGAACATGTTGAGCACACCTGGTCGGACATGTTGATGAACACATACAACAGCAATTCAAACCACAAACATGACTCCGGTACCATCATGCATGATCCAAGGCAATAACAACCAAAGTGCCACATTGCATCACACATTAGCAGCCCTGACAATGCTACAGCCATGTACCCATGTACACCCACTGCCCCTAGAGGCATAGAGAAGGCTGATAGGCCACCAAGCATGCCACATGCATGAGAGCAATACACAGCCACCAGGAACACATGTAACCAACAGATACATCACCAACATCTGCTGCAACGCAACACAGTGCATGTAAAGCCAAAACACTGCATTATACCAGTGACACCGCATGCACAGAAATTGTACAGGCACATGCCATAGGATAAAGCCACATATGCATGCAAATGTTGTCCATTGCCCTGATACTGTGTAAATCCACCCCCAAACATTTCACAGTGACTAATGGCTGTGCCTCTCCCCATGCAGGTGACTCGATACCCACAGCTGGCTTGGCTAATGAACCCTGTGCGTGATCCACGAACACTGCACGAATTACCCTACAACCACGCACAAAGCAGGACCTGTGTGTACATTGAGCGTGCCTTTGGACTCCTGGAGGCACGTTTCCGCTGCCTAGATCGTACATACGGAGCCCTTATGTATGCTCCAGAGAAAGCAGGAAAAATAGTGCTTGCATGTGCCATGCTACACAGCATCTGCATAAGGAGGACTGTACCCCTACCCCCTGACATGGACATGCCACCCGCAGATGATGATGATGTGCCTGAGGCAGGGGCCACAACAGGCAACCTCAGAGATGACGTGAGGGATGGGAGACTGGCTCGCCAGGCACCGATTGACAATTGCTTTAACTAATTTCCCTGGCACAAGTCATGCACCACTGTGTGACAGTCAATTCTGTAAATAAACTCCCCAAGGATACAATCAGGAATGTCCTCGCATCGATGAAGTAAAAACAATTTTAATGATATGATGTGCCCCAACTCTTCCCCCCTCCATCCTCCCACCACCAACTCCATGGCACACTATCCACCTTCCCTCCTCCCACCACCAACTCCCCAGCACACTAACCCTACTCCCTCCTCCAACCACCAACTCCTCAGCACACGATCACCCCTCCCTCCTTTCACCACCAACTCCTCAGCACACTAGCCCCGTCCCTCCTCCCACCACAAACTACCCAGCACACTACCCCCCCTGCCTCCTCCCACGAGCAACTCCCCAGCATGGCCATGCAAGGTAAATAGGTGTCTTGATGCTGTTTACAACCGTGGCCTCTTTTCCCCCTTGCCAGCCCCCAGTGATCTTGGGCACATATGGCACTGGGATCGACACCTCAGTGTGCTCTGTTGATAATCCTCTTTGGGAGTCGTACAACTTGAAGGGACGGAACATGGCCCCCGCATCTGTTGATATGCCAACTCGTTGCTATGGCGGACGGCCTCTGCTAGTGCAGAGACACCTTTGGTCATCTTCTTGACCCTCTGGGTGCATAGTGTCAGTGCGGCAGATGTCTCGGCCCGGTTCATTGCAATGGCCTGCACAATCCTGCGGGTGGCCCCATGTATGCTGTCACGTATGGCCTGCAGGTGTTCCAAGTGCGTGTGCCCTATTGCCTCTATCTCCCTCTGCCTCCAATCCATCTGAACCAGCCTCTGCAGCACTGTGCTGCTTCTTGATGTTTTCCGTATGGTAGGGAGGCTGTGCAGTTGCACAGGGCTTTTTGTCTAGGGGAGCTGTGTAAAGGAGTGTCAATGTTTGGCTCAGGTGTTTGAGCATGCCGGCGGGAGCGATGGCCTTCCAGGGACTGAGCATGCTGGTGGCAGCAAGGGGGTTCAGCCGCTGGTGAGGATGAGGGCTTTCTGGCATTGGGGTACGCTGGCAGCGGTGAGAGCTCTCTGGCATTGGCGTACGCTGGCGGAAGTAAGTACGCCCAGGAGTTTGAGGCCCTTCTGTATGTGGTGACACCAGGCTGGTGTCCCCCTGTGTTTCCACAGTCGCCCTGCCTGGAGGTGTGGCCTCTGTGTCTGACCCTTTAGCTGTCGGAGTGGGTGAATGGCCCTTGCAGTGGGTCTGGTAGGCTGTGGAGTCGACATTGGCTAAGCTCTGCTGGATTGTAGTGTCTCAGTGCCTGTCTGTGCCTCTGCGGGGTGGTGGTGGTGATGGTGGACCTTGATGGCCTGGATGCGCCACTCCCAGATGGACCTGCCCCCTCGTTCTCCTCGGAGGCTTCTTGCGATGCGTGTGTGCCTGTAGTTTACATAGGAAATGTTGTCAGGTATAGGTCAGCTACGCGTGTTGGCATGCACGATGCGTTTACTGTGGTACATAGCGGGACCCCACACATTTGGGCAGATGGGCATGGTTGGTCAGGGGAGATTGCATGTGGGCCCAGCATTATGGGGATGGTTGCAGCAATGACTGTGTGACACATGGCCAGTTGGTCTTTGGCCTGTGTGTGGGGAGGGCAGGGTGTCCATGCTGGGGCAGTTGATGTTTGGCATGCATGCTTGTGGTCCTTCCTGACCCCATATGCCCTCCCCAGGTGGCAAACCAGCTTGTGGGGGTGGTGGCTTACTCCATGGCACTGGCATGGCTCTATCGGGCACTGCTGTGCAGCCAGCAGGGTTGCTCTGTGGTGTACAGTGATTGGCTAGCTGAGACCACGTCGGTGTACAGGGACGTGTACTTCCCCGTGTCTTGTCTGCCATGCCAACATGGAGCAGGACAACTGGGCTTGCAACATGCTGATGTGACTGCTGCACAGTGGTGTGGTTGCTCACGCACACCACATTCCCGCTGGCACATGGTGCACCGGCAGGGGTGTAGTGTGCATGGCACATGGATGGATCACTTGCCACCCCTTCCCACTGCTGTGACACACAGGGGTTGCCTTGGTGCCATGTCACATGGCTGCTGCGGGGGTGGCTGATCTGCCACCCCTCACTCCATCCTATTGGCAGGCCCTGCAACTGGGTCTGCTAACATGTGTCCCTGTGCACTGGAGCATCTTTTGATAGACTGTTATTTGTGCATGCACTTGTGCTCTGGGAGGGGGGGTTGACTTACCTCGTGCCTCCTGGCTGCTGGCACCCGCTCTGCACCTCTGAATTCCCTCTATTCCCTCCATATCCAGTACTGCACATTTCCTCCCAGGCAGTGAGGACAAGTGGTTCCACACTTCCTTCTCCAGTCGCCAGGGACTCCTGGCAGTGTTGGGACAGCACTCCGTGCACCCTGACTCTGAGGTAGTTCCAGTGTTTACGACAGTCCTCCCCATCACCCGGGACGTTGGCACAGCTGTCACTTTCTGGCTGATGGAGTGCCAGATGGCTGTCCTATGCTGTGCTGATGTTTTGCATTGCCGGTTGATATATAGCTCGTCACTGTGAGCAACAAGCTCATCGGTGAGTACCACCAGCTCCCCCTCACTAAACGTAGGTGTACGGAGACGATTTTGCCTCTAATCCTCTCCTGAGACATTCTGGATTGTTTCCAGGACCGGATGGCTGCAGGAAGTGGAGATATTTGATGGATTGTGTATTTCAAAATGGCCACTGCAATGCTTCCCGTTCCGGCGATGATGCAATTTCCGCCAGCACTAACAGCACCAGGGTCAACAGCGCTGCCATTTTGACAGTAACCCTTATTTCGGCACAGTTTCCACCGGGTGTTAACAGTGTTACCGCCGTCGGGCACATGTTCACAACAGATAGTAATGCAGCGCTAATTCCGCCGCACAACCTGGCAGTAATGCCATTTCCGCTCAGCGGAAACTGCGCCGGATTACCACCCAATTTGTGATGAGGCCCTATTACAGTTCATCTGGGGAGGGAAAACAGCAATGGTGAGAAAGAGGATATTGTTGCCACCAAAAACGGGGGTCGAGGGACTGAAGTATCCAGATGCCCTAAAATACTACTGGGCAGCACAATTAAGAATGAATACTGACGGGATGTGCGCAACCTAAAGAAGAAATTCCTGTTCAGGAAACATATATGGTCTCAACCATGGTTGCCTAAAAGACACTGCTCAGCAAGCCTCTACCTTAGTGGCTTGGGATGCAATAACCTGGGAGGGAAACATTACTACCTTCCCCTCACTCGTCCCAACAATATGTGGAAATTAAGAATTCATGCCGGGTACACAAAGAGGAGACTATGAGTATTGGATTCAGGGAGGGTCTTTTAAAGTGGGAGATATGTTTGAGAAAGAAATGCAAATCCAATTTTAAGACCGGGGATATTGAAATGCTTAGATTCTAGCAATTCAGACACTGATTGATCCACCCAGCATTGAAGACCAATGTGACAAGGCCCCAAACTGGGATGGAAAAAGTATTCCAAGAGGCAATCTTCTAAAGGGCTAATCACAATGATATATGCTGCACTCATTACAATAGAGCACCTCTGGCATCACTAGCACAAATACCTAAATAGCCAATTAGAGTAGAGGAAATGGGGGGATAGTTTTAGTAACCTATCACACTTATCACCTAGTTTAGACTTAGTGAAGACACAAATAAAACGGCCATGTCACTGGTTCCATACACCTGATTGCCTATCCCATTTAGGACCTCACATGGACATGAAGTGTTGGATAAACTGTGGGCAACAAAGTATACTACTACATATTTTTGGTCATATCATAAATTAAAACACTACTGGTCAGAATTGTGATATAAAATTAAGATAATAACAGACAGGAATATTCCTGCGGACCCTGTCTACACACTACTCGAAGCAAACAGTGATGGGTAATCAAGAGGGAAGGCTGATTCCCCTGTTGATGATTGCAGCTGAACAGTCCATTGCAGTATGATGGAAGAAGTTGGATCCACCATCTCCACTAAAGTGGTTGGAGAGAGTGTTGCACATTACGGCCATGGAAAAGATCTCAGCATCCCCAAGGGACTATATAAGGACATTTTGAGAGACTTGATCTCCATTTTGATCAGATTAAGAGCACTGAACTTGTTTGTGATCGACCTTTGAGAGTTCATAGATGCAAATAAAATGATGTGTCTCATGTTATGATTTGTATCCATGTACCTCTACCCCTCAAGCTAATGCGTATTAAGCTATGGTGTGTTGCCTGTTTTTTTGCAGGAATGTTATGGGAAGGCTTCAAGAAAATATTTTGAAAACTAATTTAATTTAAACTGTTGTGAAGTGTGTCATTAGTTATGTGTGTAATTAAATAGAAAGTTGGAATATAAAACCAATAAAAGGATAAATAAAAGGATAAACACAAAAATAATCAAGTGAAGAACTTGTCAGGGATGATTGCTAGGTTACAAAGAGGACTGAATAACTGATGCATGTGAAAACTAAAGTTTCTCTTTGTCTGCAAAGGATATGGTGAAGGTACTATCTTGGTATCAGTTTATATTAGTTGACAATGAGACACGTAGTATATTTAGACATGGCTAAAGTCACATTGCACCTTCTGAAACAGAAATCATAATGATATGGACAGGAAAAACAATCCTGCTGATGTCTGGTGCAAGGATACAAAGCAACGATGAAACAATAGAATATGTATCTAAATTTCTTCAGATCTAAATTATCAAGAATGTTTACATAAAAGTGTAATCCATAATTTCTAGTACATAGTCAATACTCATCTATTTCAGAACACACAATTCAGTACTATGACTTACACTGTGGTGTGTTTCAGATTTCGCCAAAGATTCCTGAGAAAGGCTTTCACTTCTTATATCAGCAGGATTTTGTACTCCACAATTCCTGCATGTGGATTTGTTGCTAAGCCTGTTGGGTAAGATCTCTTGGCTTTGCTTAAAATGATGAATCCTTAATGCTTGATTGCGCTTCTTCCTACTACTGTAAGATTTAGGTTCTTTGGTACTCATGGTAACATGTGCAACAGAATCGTCATGCTCTTTATCACAGGCAGGATGGCAAGCCCCTTTGCAGGACTCCATATGTGTTGTGCTTTGTGTTCTTTCATAGCTAGCATGTTGTATACACTTTATTCCACCAACTGAATTTTGGATTGGTTTTCTGGGCTGTTCATGATTTGAACAATGCTCTCCCGACTGTAAGGCATATTTACTGTCCTTCAAATGCAATGTTTCTTCTATAGAACCTTCTTCAACGTGCTGACCAGGATGATCCGAACACCGTGGGGTTGCTTGAAAATTAGACTGATGTTTGGTTTCTGTATTCTTAAAAGGTTCATCTTTGTTAAGATCCTGACTTATTACATTGCTGGAGGTTGAACCTGCAGGCTGAACAAGTGTTAAAGACAGCTAAGTGCAGCAATTGCATTGTTCATATATAAACTGATATAAGGTTATCCTTCATGGTGACTGTTATTCAGAGCACCAGGCTCTCCTACTACTCCCTGTGCCCCCTATCAGGTTCTCAGTCATTGTCCAAGCACACACAGCAACAGACCACCAGCAATCACTTTACAAACAATGTATCCAACTTGTATGCCTTAGCTCGCTCCTATTCCCAAGGAGTAGGACAGAAGCCCATGTGGAAAAGGAGAAATAGGGAGGAGGAAAGCAATACAAATCACATTTTCTTTTATATTTGTCAATTATAACTTCACAATATGATGTAAAATATTTTATAAAAAGGCATGATTATATGAAAATACTATCAACATACTGTGACAAATTGCACAGCCTCACTCTGAGGATATCCATTGGGGTGACCAAGGAAGCCTGGTGCCACCCAAAGCTAGTGCATGATGAGCCTGGCTTCGGTATGGGAGGAGCTGGGGCACCCCACTTAGTCACTATTTCATCAGCTGGGGACAGTCACACCACCAACAGAGTAATTCCTGCCACTTTAGGGGAAACAAAGAACTGGCAGCACCTGCAAGATCAGCTCTAACTGCTCGGATGCTGATATTCCAAATACATCTCCAGAGGAAAAGAGGCAGCCAGCCATCTATTAGACAAGGCCTCTACTCTCATACAGTTAAGAAGAGCTAGGTTAAAGGAGTTCACACTTGGGTTTGATCAGAGCACGACAATCAGAGAGAAGATTGGTCAAGAGAAGGGACGACTCAGCAATAGGTATCCACATCAGAACTGGAAGCCCTCCTAATGGCCGGGGTTCACCAGACAACCCCTGTACCAGCTGCCTGAAGAGACACGCCTGAGTATATTTACCCCAGAGAAAGGCTGCAAGGTAGGGCTAGGGGGAGGCAGGCAGAAAAAGGGCCACTTAAAGGGAGGGACCAGTCATTTCCAAATCCAAATTCCACATCAGGGCTGTAAGTTATTCCCAGGGGTAGAGCCCAAGGGCCAATCCCCAACAAAGCTTAAACTCCTGAGTTCTCCTTCACACGAGAGAGGCCAAAAGGTGAGGACAGACTCTTACAGAACCCACAAGCTCAGTCTGGCAGTGTAGGTGTTTGGAGTTCGAGATCGGGGAGTGAAGACAGGAGTTTGTTTGAAGGAGTTTGGAGGAGTGAGCAAGACTCAGGAGACTTCAAGAGGCTGGTCAATACTAGAACCTCAGAGCGGAATGGGAGACCCAGAAGACCAAACTACGGAGATAAGAGAGCTGGAGAAAAAAAGCAATGAATGGAAGAGTGGTGGCCAAAGAGAGAGAAATGATTAAGAAGGTGATGCCCCAAGAGGTGGACAAGGTGCCATGAAGGATAGGGAAGGTGAGAGAGAACTAGTGACCATAGAGCTGCAAAGTTAATGGAAAGAGGTTGGTACGGAAAAGTGGGAAAAAAGTGCACAGAGAGATGAAGAAGCAGGGAGAGATTTTGAAATCTTTGAATTTGAAAGTAGAGTGTATAAGGGTCATGCCCAAAAGAGTGAAGGAGGGGAAATTATTAGTAGCCAGGACAAGAGTAACAGCCAAATGGGTGAAGTTGTAGATGGTGAAAGCAAAATAAAAAGTGTTCTGCATAGCAAAGAATGGGCCAAAAAGGGTGAAGGTGAAAGGAGTACAGAGACATTAAGACTGAGAATAGGAATGGAATGAGTAGTGCTCAGAGGAGCAAAGAATGTGTAGGAAGAAGGTCGGAAAGAGAAGAGAGACTCACAGAGTAGTGACATTAATAGATGAATAGGGGAATAGGTGGGAGAGACAAGAGAGACTAGTAGAGTAGTGAGATTAGTAACCAAAGCGTCGAAGAAGGTGAGATGAAGAGGTGTTATCTGGTGAGTACTGAGAATAATACCCAAAGTATTGAAGAAAGTAGCAGTGAATGTGGAGACATTGAAATTGAACATGGCCCAAATGGGTGAAGAAGTTGAAAAAGATAGTGGGGGGAGAAGAGTATACAGATCAGAGATGGCTACGAAAGGAGATAGAAATGGAAGAGATTGACCAAGTGTTTATAGAAAGAATAATTTAGGAAACTGATGGCTTGACCAGAGAAGTATGAACAGGTGCAGCTGAGCTGTCAGGGCCAAATGTCTGACTCTTTAGGAACTGTTAAACCCCACTTCCCACGTTTTAGCCACTGCTAGAATGGCATAAGACCTATAAGAGTAAGGACAAGCTATTTATTATCTCTGAACTCTTTGCACTATCTTCCATTCCTTCTCTCTTTCACTTTCTCTCACACTGCCCAAGCCTTTACCTTTGACTCCTCTACTAGTGCATAGAGGAGAATGTCAAATTAAAACTGTGTTGATGCTTTGATCTTTTGCTCTGTCATACGCTCATTCTGATTAGTTAATCTTAGTTCATCTACCCATGTTCCAATTATGACTATTTAGTATCCTTCTAGTATTATAACTATTCTATTCTTAGCTAACATCGTACTATCCTTGGTTTAATTTTACTACTAATTTTCAACCCTCCTTGAGCGGTTTATTGGCCACACTTTCAGTCAGTGATTTGATTCCTTCTTTAACTATTTTTTACGCTACACTTTAGATCTGCGCTCTTAACATTATATATATATATATATATATATATATATATATATATATATATATATATATATATTACACAGCATGCAGCAGCAGCTGTGTAGCTATGGTTAAGTTGCTAAACTCGTAGGAAGAGCACTTTTTCGGCAGCTTATAACTTCACTCCCCCTGGACGAATCCTCACCAAACTTTACAAAAAAGTAAATGGCCGTCTCTGAATTTTTTACCCAAGTTGGGTGAGTTTTCGTGCGGGGCGGGGGTGCAAAGTTATAGGGGGGTCTCGAAAGATTTATTTTTTCCATAGTCTGAATGGGGGAAAAAGTTTGCACATGGCTACAGGCCAAACGGCTGGACGGATTTTCACCAAATTTGCGGCAGGAGCGGGGGCTTGGGTCAGAAAGTGTGCCTTTGTGTGTTTGGTGAAAATCCGACGAGTACTTTTGTTACAAAGAACTGAATTGCACGTTCCAAAAAATGTGTGATATCTGGTTCCACTCCACAGACCCATTTTACTGTTGGCTCCGTGAACAGAAGTGTCATTGGCTCGCGGTACGGCGTGCTGTCGGAGAAGTTTGGACGCGGCTGGTGGTTGACTGGAGGGAAGCGTGGTGTGCGTCAACATTTTTTGGGAAAGTTGCCATGGTATATCGGAGGACAGTGCGGCGGCAGCGGAAGGGTCTGGAAAATGTACCATATGGAATGTGTTGGCGGCAATAAGGGAGGGAACAGGTGGGGGCGTGAGAAGTGGTTCATGTGACATATGTAGGCGAGTACTTTGTGTGGTGATTTGAGGCAGCTGTCGTAATGCCCCCATAGCTTCTGCCGCAAGCTGTTTGCGGTGACCTCTTTTCATGGTGAGTGGTGGCAGGTCAATTGCAGGAGGGGACTGAATTGCACATGACATAGGTTGGGTGGGAGCGCAGGTGGCTGTGCGCTGCGGATAGATTGTGGTAGTTGGGCACATGGTGGTATGCATGGGTGAATGAAGGTGCAGTGGATCTGTGGAAGGAATAGTCCATTGGGTGCATGGCCAAAGGCTGTAGGGTGTAGGGCATCCACTCAAGAGCATAGGGCTGCAACATACCCACTGCAGGAACGCATGTTTGACTCTGCATTCGGTAGAGGGTGGTGCTTGCATAGTGTGGTGTGTGAAGATTGGTTGCAGTAGGGCCAGTGTTGCGAACAGAAAGTGGGTAGGTTGGCAGTGACACAATACTTTCTGAATGGAAGTGGGTAAGATAATAGTTTGTGAAAGAAAGGGCGTATGGGTGCCAGAGACAGTGTAATGTTTATACATTATGGTAACTGTTGCATGTAACACTGTGCATGTCCATTGCAGTGTGGAGGTTGGTTAGACGTGCTGGTGCCAGTGGTGCATATGTGTATAATGGTAGTAGGTGACATGCTGACATGCATGGTTGCATTATGGTGCGGGGAATGTGTGGAAGAAGCATACCCACTGGAGCAATGCAGATTTGACAGTGCATGAGGCACAGGGTGGTTGATCTTTGGAGAATGGGTGTGGAGCACATTGTCGACGTGCTACAGCACCACAAGTGAGTTGCAAAGCGTGTATTGTGCATTGCATGGTTGTGGTGATAGTTGCAAAATGCTACAGTATTTGGTGTGCAGCAGGAGATGATATGATATAATATGGCATTTATAACGCGCCTATACACAAGTGTTTCAAGGCGCGACGAGACGGGGGGAAACAGGGGAGACAGACAGCGATCCTACTAGGCCAGGTGTCATTCAGATCACGCAAGTGCAGGGTAGAGGGGAAGGGAAAAGTGCAAGGAGAAAGGGAGAGGGGAAGTGCAGTACAGGTAATAAGGGCCAGCTGGTGGCAAGTGCAAGATAAGTGCAGACAAGTGCTGGGAAGGGGGGCTGTAGGGATACAGAGACAGTCCCACAGTGCAGGGGTTGCCAGGGAGGCAGTGCAGAGGAGAGTGGCTGGGCCACGGACCGGGATAGGTGAGGGGCCCCGTTGCAGATTCAGTGCAGTTTCAGTAATATTAACAGGGGAGAGGGGGAAAGGGGAAGAAAAAGCGGAGGCAAAGAGGAAGGTTTTGTGGTGCTTCCGGAACCGGAGGTGGTTCTCCTCAAGTTTCAGGGAGGCAGGAAGCTGTTCCAGAGGGAGGCCCCTGCTGCGGAGAGAGATCTACCCCCAACTCGTTGCTTGGAGAAGCGGCTGACCCTGAGGGAGTTGGAGGCGGATGAGCGAAAAGCTCGAGAAGGAAGATATTTAGGAAGAGAGAGTTGAAGGTATTTTGGCCCCAGGCCCCAGAAGGCCTTGTGGACAATGCAGAGGGTTTTGAACTTAATCCTCGCAGCCACTGGGAGCCAGTGTAGCGATTTCAGTCCTGGAGAGATACGGTCCCTGGGCTTGAGGCCAAGGACAAGTCTCGCAGTCCTGTTCTGGATGAGTTGCAAAGGGAGGAGAGTAGAGGCAGGCAGATTTACATAGAGGCTGTTACAATAGTCCAGCTTCGAGAGAAGCAGGGCTCTAGAGACAGTGAGCTTCTGGGGGAAGGAGAGGAAAGGAAGGATGTCTCTGAGGAGGTGTATCTGGTAGTGTGACTGCTTAGAGACGTCAAATATGTGATGAGAGAAAGAGAGTGTGGAGTCGAAGATGACCCCAAGGTTTTTAGCCTTGCAGGTAGGAGCAGGAAGAGGGCCAAGAGAGGCCGGTCAGAGAGCTGCAGGGAAGGAGGGAGTGGGTGTGCCAATGAATAGAATCTCAGTCTTACTGGCATTAAGGCAGAGGTCATTGGCAGCAGTGAGTGCAGTGAGAAGTTGTGTAGTGTGGCCACAGGGTGCAGTGTGTACCGAATGTGAGTATGGAAGTGGGTATGGTTGAAGTGCAGCTTATATGTGGTTGGTTACTCTGCTGTGTGCAGATGTATTGAAGTAGGCCCAATGTTGTGATGCTCTTGTGCAGAGGTTGCCAGTGACACAATACTTTGTGAATTGCAGTGCGTAGGGGTGGTGGAGGTATTGGTATGTTTGTGGATTCTGGTAATTGTGACCTGTTTTCATGAATGGGTATTTTATGGTGTGGGGGAGTTGGGGTGAAGTGCTGCTACATACGTATGTTCCGTTTGTGCATGTTAGCTGCCCACATGGGCGTTATGTTAACTGTTGCAATTTGTTACTGCATAGCGCTATGGCGGTGTACAGGTTGGGTAGGAGTGCAGGTGGCAGTGGTGTGTATGTGGATTGTCGTAGTTGCTGACATGGTCACATGCACGGTGGCATGACCTTGCTGTGGGTGTGTTCATGGCCAAGACTATTGGGTGCATGGCCAAAGGCCCTTGTTTTTCCCACCGCCAAGGTGCTTTTCTCATCCATAATACCACGAAGAGTATGGCCCACTGCTCATGGATGTTGTTCCGAGCCAGACGCAGGAAGGTGTCTCATCAACAGAAGCAATACTTTTTCATCCGCTCACGGAATGTTCTTCTGTAAAAATGACCTCATTAGTTGTGGAAATACAGAGTTTTGCCAAGAAAATGGCATTTTATTGTCACCCATTGGCGAGACAGTTTTGTTTGCTCATCTACAGGATGCAGTGAAGAGTTTACTGTACTAATGTGAGCACAAGAAAACATAAAAGCTAATAAAAACCGAAAAAGTGTTTCTGTAGAAGCATCTAACCAAAAAGAAAACAACAGGCTCTTTTAAGAGTCACCCCTTACCACAAAGTCCCCCTACCCTGGTCGCAAATTATTCCCCCACACTTGAACGCAGCACTAAAGCCACATCTGGGGATTTTGCGGGTGGCGGTCACGAAAATTGAACTGTACGGATTGTCCAATCAGATGCTTAGAGTGTGCGGTAATAAGAAGAGGGACTCTTGCTTCACTCGGGCCCGGCCCTCGACGTACTTGGGGACCTGCACGTGCCGCATTCAGCGCTTCTCACTATGCTGGCCTATGGAAATGGTACTGTACAGATTGTTCTATCAGGTGGTGCTCAGGGTGTGCATCACAATTAAGCGTGCCAATAGGAAGAAGGACTCCTCCTGTTTTACTGGGGCATGGCCCTCGCTGTACTTGGAGAATGGCACGTGCCACATTCTGCGCTTCTCAGCATGCTGGCCAATGGAAATGGGACTATGGCCTTTGGCCAATCAGGTGCTCAGGGTGTATGTCACAGGAAAGAGCACAAATAGGGAGAAGGAAGGAGTCCTCCTGCTTCCCCGGGGCGCAGTGCTCGCGGTCATTGGGGAAAGGCAATTGGCACATTTTGCTCTTCTTTCCATGGTGGCCAATGAGAATGGAACTATGGTCTTTGGCCTATAAGGTGCTCTGGGTGTGTGTCAAAGGAAAGGGCTGCATTCATGTTTTCCATTACTTTGTGTAGTGCGACTGGCAAACATGAGAAAACGCACAGTTTTCGTCGTGGGTGATGGCTTTGTGGAAGATCTGTGTGTGTATGCCCTCCAAGAAGACTTATCTGGCCATTTCGGTTTGGAGGGAGTGGACGATTTGTGGTGTAGTGTCGAATCGTGCTGTTTCGGCGGACTGAATGTAGAATGTCGACATGTGGCCTCTTCGGCAACTGTACATTTTGGGATTGTGTACTTTGGAGCCTTCTTTTTGGGTTACATGCCTCGTTCCCATGTCTTTAGTCAACTGAAGATTAAGCAGTGCAGTGCATTTTTCCGACTGTCAAGGTGCTTTTTTCATGTATACCCCTGAGAATAGTGTGGAAGTATTCCAATGATTCCTGTCGCCAGCCAGAGGTCGCAAGAGGTCTCATCAACAGAAGCATGTGTAACTTCTTGAGTGCTGCTGGGATGTTCTCCTGTGAGAATGAGAACATTGGTTCGCGATACATACACCTTTTCAAGGCAAATGGCATGTCTTTGTCGCACTGTGGCAATGAAATGTTGTTTCACAATCTACACTGAAGACCCTATTGTAAGAATGTGAGCTAACGTTGAAAACACACATTTACGTATGAAAATCGCAAAAAAAAGTGTTTCTAGGGAAGCACCTTCAAATGAAAAAGAGCAAAAAAAAGCCCCCCCAATGGCAGTTTAAGAGCCACCACAACTAAGGACGTCCGCTCCCCTGGTTGAAAGGTATTCCCCCACTCCTGCGCACGCGCGCGCAGCACGAAAAGTCTGTGAATATCGCGATAGTTGCAGGGTGACAAGTGTTACATACGCCCATTTTGAAGATGACGGCCATAGAAATGGCCTGCAGAGGCTATGGGATTGGGCAATAAAGCTTAAGGGTGTGGATTGTACCGACAGACTGTGCTACATGGTGTATTTGTTGACAGAAATGCAGATGGTGCGGACATGGCTGTGTGTTTTACGAGGCACAGCGTGCAGGTTTTAGGGAATTCTGACAGACATTGACTGAAAGTGAATGGAAAATACTGTGCAGTGGCTACTCATTTTGCAATCTATAATGTGCATGTGTAGTGCTATGGTTAGCTACAATGAAGTGCCTGATTTTGGTTTCTCTGTGTGACTCTTTGCTGACACGCATTCATGCCGACATTATTGTTGTTCATTATAGAGGGAAAATTACACAGCATGTTGCAAGAGTTTCAGAGCCATTTGCGATGAAGGAGGCACTTGCCCAGTTCATGCGTTTGTTTCCGATGTCTTGCATAAGTTTCTATCGCATTATGCAGCAACCGATGTGGCACCGTCATTTCCTATTTGGTCCGTGAATGCAGACAGGGCGGTACACTGTAAAGAGGTGTATTTGTGCCTTTGTTCGACATGTGCTTATGGCATACTTCGTCCATGGGAACATGACGTTTGACAGCACAAATACTTTCCCCCACCTATAACGTTCATCTTACTATGCCTGCCATCCTGATTTCTGCACACCCCATCTAAATCGGCTTGGTGCCCTTCTTGAAAGTAGTGATATTTTTTTGTAGTATGTGTTGCGCACTGACTCTCTTGAAAATGCTCTGCAACACGTAAAGAAACCTCTTTGTACAGTGACCCCCTTTCTAACCGATTGAACTAGTGTTTACAACACTGCCACGCCTCACGCCCTGCATGCGTGCATTGCTAATCCAGTTGTTGATCTGTGAAAGGTGCTTTCGTTTTTACTTTTTTTTCCTTTCCCAGTTTATTTTCATTTATTATGGTGTTCTCACACCCGCCACAGATGGAACGGCAGGTCAGGTACAGAAGGGGCAGCACCTGTATGAATACTATAGGGGACGTGCTGGGAGACAGAATTATTGGGTGGCCCTCACCTCCATAGGCGGCAGTCATTGTAATGCTCTGGTAAGGACCGTTCCCACACACTTCCAAGTGCCTTCCCTCTGAACAGTAGCGCATTGCAGTATATGCACAATACAATGCCCTTTGCCGGGTAAGGGTCTGTAGCGCAGCATATGGTTTGCCAAGGTTGTTTTACAGCTCTGCAGCACTACAGGAGTGCCCCTCTTGTTGTCCGCAGCAGATGTGACAAATGCTGTACATGAAAGTACCCTACGTAATTGTTGGAAGGGCGGTAGCCTGCCCACTGGTCCCTTGTGCTTTCATTTGTAGTGGCATGCAGTACAAACAGTTTATTGTACGCCATTAGTGTTAGGGGCAGCAATCATGGATATACATACATTGTGGAATACAAGAATGTTTACAACAAGATGAAACAGAGCTTCATTACGTGCAGCAGGAAGCCATTTATTGTGTGCGACCCATGCAGCTACAGCGCTTTTGTAACCACCACTAAGATCGTTTGCGTTCTGCATATTCTGCTGTTTCCTTACTTGCCTTTACATGCACTAGTATGTGCGTGAGGAAGGTGCACCAGCTTTGCTATTTTGCAGACTTACTACAAACTCTCCCACCTGCAATTACATGTTTTCTTCAACTGTACAACCGGCAGGCGTCCTCTTGATACTTTCCATCACACTGCTGAGTGCAGACAAAATGCATCTGTTTCACGGGTCATGGAAAGGCAAGCAGCAGATAAATCAAAGTAATGCAACATTTAACACGCCCATGTGACACTGCAGGTTGCTGTTCCTTGTTTAGCATTGGCCGTTATACAGTTAGGAATGCTTTAGCCACACATTGGTAAGTTAGCAGAGCCACCCACGAAGTCAGCAGCAGTTCTTTAAAAGCAGTAGCCTACTGCATGAATCCGTAGGGCTGGCGACAGGATTGATGTTACAAGCAAACGGTGGATGACCTATATATGGGTCTAGGTATGGAATGGAAACACGTGCGCTTCCACAACTACTTAAAAGTGCATTTGAAGATGCAGACATGCGGTCACTAATGGAGTCCTACGGATACTTGCAGTGTGATTGCACATATGCCAATCAGGTGCAGTCTCCCTAGGAAACATCCATATTGCTCATCTGTAGTCATCTCCGCCAGTAGTGTGCGGCACAGATTTATCATGCACTGTTAATACAAAAAGAGAGCCTACTGACACATTAAATAACATTTACTATGTACATCTGTAATTGCTACAATGCACCAATAGTATTTGGAAAAGTAAGGGGTAGCGCAAATGGATACGTACACCAGACAATTTGCCCTTTCCACACGTTTATCATGAGGGCAGTGAAGGAATCAGTAACAAAACGGGACATTATGGTTATGTTGCCGTACCAAATACCTATCCTCTTTACAGAAAACGCTATGCTAAAGGAACGTTCTGCTTTCAGTGCCCCACTAAAAACCTATGAAATTCACTAACAAAAACATTGTTAGTGCGACGTTACGGTTAAGTTGCACTAGCAAAAACCTATGAAATTCATTGGAAAAACGTTGTTACTGGGACATTATGGTTACAGGTAAAACTGCAAAACCCCCGAAATTCGACAGTTATGGTAAGCTAAGCAACCATAACTCGTGCCACCAGTGTGCACTGCAAGGACTAACACCCATGACATCAAAGATGCCATCACAAATCGCATTCATGACATCACTGATGACATCACATGTGCATGTAGTTTTAATAGGAAGCCTCTACAAGGGATTGTTATTGTAATGGCGGCAGAAAACTATGAAAGATTATTGGAAGAACTATCATAAGATAAGTAGGTAATGGAGGAATGCATTGCTATGAACACCATTGTATTACACACTTCTTCACTATACATGAAGGAACATTTACAATGTTTTATGTGCAAACGTAGCCATTGTCTGCACCATGCCTCATGGAAGTGTAACCTTCAAAATCTTTCCATGTTCCATAGTGAAATCATGAATGCATTCGTTTTAGAGTGTCAGGTACTGTGATACATGCAAGAAGTAGCTACCATTGCCTTTATAACTACATAATTACACTACTGCACAGAAACCATAAAGACACCACAATGCATACAAACATGACCATGTACAGGGGAATTAAAGTAAGCTAAAAAGGTGCAGTATTACCAGAAATTGTTCATAACATAACTGATTATCTTCATGCACAGAAACCAGTGCTGTATTTTACGCCTTCCTTTTCCCCTATATGTGTATGTATCATATGATGTGAGTGAACTGTAAGGAAAGTAGTGTAAGGACACATGAGAAGGGTGGCGTACACAAATGTAGAACATTTTGAATTGTTTGTTCCTGGCTGTTAGCGAAGAAAATAACCTGGCCTTCTTATGGTAGTGAACAAAACAAAGAGAGCCACACATGTGATGTCATCAGTGATATCATGAATGAGATTTGTGATGGCATCTTTGATGTCATGGGTGTTAGTCCTTGCAGTGCACACTGGTGGCACGAGTTATGGTTGCTTAGCTTACCATAAATGTCGAATTTCGGGGAGATTTCGGTTTTATCTGTAACCATTACGTCCCTGTAACAACGTTTTTCCATTGAATTTCATAGGTTTTTAGTAGTGCAACTTAACCATAACGTCCCTTTAACAATGTTTATGTTAGTGAATACTACTTCTAATCGGACGTCACATCTTGTATTTTAACGTGCACCTGGGTGAGGGTCATTTTGTTTTGATCAAGCGGTAAGAAGAATACCGCGAAACGCGTATATGATGCTAATTCTGAGCCAAACACGATAGGAGAGCCACATTTGTTTGGCTTTTATAGATTGCTGTGATTTTGCACATTATTGAAGAAATAAAGGAAGTATGAGACTAATGGTTCCTGGTGGATTATTGCAATCTGTGTTGGGGAGTGCTCCTCACTGACTGGCTAACAAGCAGTTTAACGAAGATATTTCTTGTATGTAACGTGACAACGTGGCGGAAGCACTGGTGGAACTTTATGTAAAGAGCGCACAGCTATATTCACGCTCTGTTGCCGAAAGTCCCTTTGCAGCTCGAGCTGTAATCGATATAAGGCTGATTTTTGCTGGAGGGCGGCATTTGCGAGGACACACTGGACGGCGGAGTTGATCCTGATGTTTAACAACTGATGGCAAAATCGAGCCGGGTGAGTACCTCTGCTGTTACCGCCTGACTGCATATATGACGTGTGTGTATTCCCTGAATCGATGAATACGGCACAACCCCTTATTAAATCCACTACATGCGCTGGAAACTTTTCAACGTGCATTTCTGTTCCAACACAGAATATCAGGATGGGCAACATACAATGAAAGACAAGTAATTGTTGGTAATTGCCCCCAAGGACACCATTCTACTTCATTACAGTGCAATCTACCATGGCTAACTCTTGGGCCTACCATGGCTAACTCTTAGGCCAGCAGAGTAGCAACAAGGAAGGCACAAGCCATAACCCTTGTTAATGAATTTCTTGCCTCGTTCCAGCACTGGTGCCTCATTTTCTTGGTTAGCCTTTGTGACCATCATTTCTCGGGCACAGGCCACTCTGATTTTGTGTTTACATTTGAAAAAAAAGAAACATAATTTTTTGTGGGAAAAAAATGACAAGTCTGTGCAACGTCTTGAATTTAGCACATGTATAATGAAGCTGCCTTTTTGGAAAGCAAGTGTGTGAAGCACGTGTTTTCCGCCCAGCATGTAGCTGTGTATGCTCCTGATTTGCAAGACTTGTGTGCTTTTTGTCTACCATTCCTAGGTGGTTGGAACCCCTTCTAAGATGGCTGCCTGATTGTATTGCAACCCAAGTTGTCTGCGCTCGCCACTTGTTCATTGGCTACTTCTTTGATCTACCGATCAGTGGGACCAGAGGCGGGAGCCGGCCTGTTGTTCAAAGGCCCACTTCTAAGGCCCCTGTCAGCTTCCTGTCCACTTACAGGCCGCTAGAAGAGAGCTACTGCCACAGCCCAACCCTCCGTGAGGCTGCTACCCCTGGACTACTGGACTATCATGACTCCCTTACCTCATTCTGCATGGGCTATTTAATTCCTTCCTGATTTCCTTGTACTTCCTTTCTCGGCAGGCACTTTCAGCTCTCCCTGTTATGAATCTCTTTTTTGAAGCTGTTCTGTACTCACCTTTAACATCTGATGCCCACTATCAATTCCTTAACTACCTGGCCCTCATTTAACTTGTATTTTGCATTTAACTTGAAAGTCAATCTTGGTTGTATTTTGCATTTAATTTAAAAGTCAACCTTGGATGTATTTTGCATTTATCCTTGGGTGTATTTTGCATTTAACTTGAAAGTCATATTTGGGTGTATTTTGCATTTAACTTGAAAGTCAAACTTGGGTATATTTTGTATTTAACTTGAAAGTCTAACTTGGGTGTATTTTGCATTTAACTTTGGCCATTGATTGTAACCTGCTAGCCCAGTGTCTGTTCTATACCGCTGTTCTTGCTTACTCCTCCCTCTGCCTCCTCTCTTCACACTCATGGTGCTTTCTGTTTCTCCCATCTATTCCAACTGCTTCTCTATCATTTCCTTCCCTTCTCACTGAGTCTGGAAAGAATACATTTAAAAAGGATATCTTGGCCTCCAACCCTGGTCTCCCTATCGCTGATACCTATACCTGCGCCTCTTCCAGACAGACCCTCGCCGACATCCTCTTTGTCATTCCTTCACCGGATCTATGGACCCCCCCATATGATCTCTGTGCTCTGTCCTGTCTCCTCCTCTCCCATAAATGGTGGCACTTGCTGGGAAGTCATCATGGCTTCTCACGACTCCTCCAGAGTCATCCTAAATGGCACTCTCATGGTCCAAGGTCCTCAGGCCAATCTCCTCCAATTCGATAGGTGGTTCCCTTGCCTCATCAACTTCCTTTCATCGCTGGCTGTCACCTCCTCTGATTCCTTGGTACCTTGCCCACTCTTCCCTCCTCTGCCCCTCTTCAGGATACCTCCACAACTCTGCAGGACGTACCTCTGATTTGTACCCCTCCCAGGAAGGTCTTTAAGGCCGGCAACCTTCTTCATCTTGCCACTCTCAACTCTCGCTCTGCTGTCAAACACTCCTCTGACATCTGCCACCTCCTTGAAGAACTGGACCTTGATGTCCTTGGTCTTACGGAGACATGGTTCACGGCCAGCTCTGTCACGAGCTTTGACACTCTCCTCTCTGATGGCTACAAGATCCTCTCTGCACCCAGATCCACTCGGCCTGGAGGGGGTGTAGCCCTGATCTTTCCTGAGTGGATTCCTGCCACTATCATTCCCACCCAGATCTACTCCTCTTTCGAATGCCTTCTCTGCAGGCTCTCAATCTCCCCCAGTCACTCTCTTACTGTTGCTACTCTCCAACGGCCTCCTGGTCAAATCACCTCTTTTCTCTCTGAGTGGGCTGACCGCTCCTCCTCCCTCCTAACCTCAACCACTCAACTCCTCCTCCTTGGTGACCTCAACATCCACCTCGATTCTCCCTGTACCTCATCTCTGCTCTTTCGCGACCTCTGCGATTCCCTCTTCCTTTCTATCCTCCCCTCTGGTCCGGCACACTCTGCAGGACACACACTTGATGTCTTGCTCTCCTCAGGCCTCCTTCTCGCTAACCCTCTGACCACTCCACTCCTGGAGTGACCATTGCCTTCTCTCCTCTCATCGCTCACTCTCCCCCCACCCCATAGCCAAGCCCACCCCAACACTGCCACCTACATTCTCAGATATCCGACCTATGAAGCATGTGTCAGTTGAGGCTTTCGCTGCCACCTTCTCTCCCCCTCCTCCTCTGGCTGACTCACACCCGGACACAGCCCTGTCCCTTCTCTACTCTTCTATCTCTGATACTCTGATATCTCTGATACTGATGCTTCTGCCCCTGTCATGAGGATCTGCTTGAAGTCCAAAGCCAAGTGCAATTCCTGGTATATCTCCGACCTAGATACACTTAAACGCAAGTGTAGGGTGGCTGAGAGGAAATGGAGGGCTTCTTGCTCATCCTCTGACAAACTGGCCTGTCGCCTGCTCCAAAGGCAATACCGACTCTCTGACTGCACTAAGAAGATAGTCCACATTCAAGCCTGTGTCTCTGCGGCATCTAACAACTCGGCCAAACGCTTTAAAATCTGCAAGGAGCTTTCCAACCCTGCTGCAGTCTCTACCCCTCCTCTTGCCTCCCAGGCTCTCTGCAATGCCCTTGCCGCTCACTTTATCTAAAAAACCAAGGACATCCTGTCCACCCTCTCCTCCCCCTCCTATTCCCTCTGAGTCTGTGCTTGCTAACCCCCTTAACCACCCCACACTCTTCTTGTTGTCCTTTCCTCTTTTCTCCCCTGATGAGGTCGCTAGACAAGTCCGATCTATGAAAGCCTGTCAAAACAGTTTCATCCCTTTTCCTCTAAAACCATCAAGGACCACATTGACACCCTCGCTCCGGCCCTTGCCGATTTTCGCTACCACTCCTTTACTTCAGGATCCTTCCCCTCCCCTCTGAAGCACTCCCTTGTGCATGCTCTTCTCAAGAAACCCACAGCAGATCCTTACTATCCTGCTAACTATCGCCCAATTTCCATTACTCCCTTTCTGGGCAAACTCCTTGAAATGCTGGCCATCTCTCAGCTTAACCTTCATTCCGATTCTGTTGGCTGTCTCCATGACCATCAGTCTGGTTTCAGAGCTGCCAGAAGCACGGAAACTGCTCTCCTGAACATCTGTGAAGACCTGCTCTCCAACCTTGACTCTAACATTCCTCTGTCCTCATCCTACTTGAACTCTCTTCTGCCTTCAATCCAGTCAATCATACTATCCTGCTCAACCGTATCCAAGACAACCTGGGTACCACTGATCAGGCTCTGGCCTGGCTGACCTCTTTCCTCTCTGATCGACCCTCCCAGGTCCAACTTGGGTCCTTCCTATCATCTATCTTCCTCTCTACCTGTGGTGTTCCCCAGGGGTCTAAACTCTCGCCCTGGCTTTTCAACCAATACCTGGCAACTCTCGCCCACTGCATTGCCATTTTCTGCTCAAATTTCCAGTGCTACGCTAACGACACTCAATTCATTTTCAGGCTGCCCTCGACCACCTCCTCTCTACCTCTCATCTCTGATTGCTTAACTGCCACTCAAGATTGGTGTGCCGCCAATGATCTTTGTCTGAACGCCAGCAAGACAGAGATCCTCCTCATCGGCACACCTTCACCATCCTTTCCCCTCCCTCTCTGGCCGGCCTCCCATGGCCCTCTTCCTACCCCCACCTGTGAGGCTCTCTAAAAATTCAAACTTCCTACTGCACCTCCTCAGAGGTACTCTGCCTTTCCTCTTCTTCCCCCCAGAAGCTCACTGTCTCCCAAGCTCTGGTTCTCTCTAGGTTGGACGATTGTAATAGCCTCTTTCTAAATCTACCTGCCTCTACTCTCTGCCCTCTGCAACTAATTCAGAACAGGACGGCAAGATTTGTCTTTGGCCTCAAGCCCTGGGATCATATCTATCCAGCTCTGAAATCTCTTCATTGGCTCCCAGTGGATGCAAGGATTAAATTCAAAACCCTCTGCATTGTCCACAAGGCTTTCTGGGGCCTGGGTCCTAAACACCTTCAGCTATCCCTCCACAAATACCTCCCCTCCCGAACTCTTCGTTCCTCTACCTCTAACTCCCTCATGGGCAGTCGTTTTTCAAAGAAACAAGCTGGGGGTAGATATCTGTCTTCAGCTGGGGCCTCCCTCTGGAATAGGCTCCCTGCCACTTCAAAACTTGAGGAGAAGCATCTCCGGTCCCGGAAGCACACAAGACCTTCCTCTTTCCCTCTGCCTTCATTCCCCATCTCCCCTGCTAATCTGCTCTCTCTTGGCACTACGCACCTGGCCACCCTCTGTCCCCTGGGCCCAGGTACCTGCTCACCCTGCCATCCTCCTGCACTGCCTCCTGGCCACCCCTTGCACTGGGGACTGTATCTGTACCAATACAGTCCCAAACCCCACCATTTTCTTCTTTTTCTGCACTTATCAGACTTACCCAGTCTGCTGCTGTAAACACAGCACTTGCCACTTGCTGGCTGAACTACCACTGTTTATTGCCTCTATTATCTTTTTATTTTTATTTATTGTTATTTATCTGTCTCTCCTCTTCTCCGCACTCTCCACTCTCCCCCTTCCATGCACTTTTCCCCTTTCCCTTTCCCAATGTTACTGGGCCTAGAATGATCGTTGTGTTCTCCCCTGTTCACCTCCCTTGCCTTGTCACGCTCTAAAACACTTGTGTATGAGCGCAATACAAATAAAATATCATATCATGCAAAAAGGTCCCCAGTGTTTCTAAAGTCATAGAAAGCAACAGTGAGATTGGACTATTGAAGGAGTTGGAAAAATTACAAATAAAGGAAGTAAGCAAATGGTGGGAAGAGCACTCCCTGAAGAATCATATTGAAGTGTGAAGGATTCCACGTGGTTTGAGGATTCTCACCATTCCTTCATTCGAGGAACAATATCCTGAAATGTTAAATGAATGGAGTGAAGCAACGAATACATGCTCTAAAACCTTTGTCCAACTTCTAGTGAAATACGCTGGGGCGATCAAGCTAAAATATTGGAGAAAATTGACAAAGTGGAGGACAAGTTGAAACTAATACCCAAAAGTGAAGATGGCAAAAAACTAAAGACCAATATGGAAAAAAGCCTAGTGGGCTATGAAGAGGAAATAAAACAGCGTAAACGGCAGACATTTTTGCGGGATAAGGAGGACTACGAAAGAGTGAGCGTCTATACATTTGCCCGCAGATTCGAACAACTCCGACAAATATCCACCAACAAATTGACAACATCCACAGAAGCAAATGAAAGGGAGAGCAATACAAACTCTTCTGCTTCTGAGTCAGATGTGACAGGCAGTGACAGCGAGGACCCAACGACACGTTTACATATTTTAGACGAAATGAGACTATTTCGCCAGAATGGCAAAATAAAAAAGCAGACAAGGGGAGGAAATCAAAGTCTGAGAAGAAGCAGAGGCTTCTGCCCAGCTGCACATTTCAACTACGTACAGACCTGCATTGATTTCGACCACTTTGTGCGTAAACTACGTCTCAAAAAGTTTTTGCCACAAATGTTCACACTGTACGAAGGAGTCCAGCAGTTGGTGAAAGAACAGAAATAACAATAAGTGAGTTAGATATACTATCTGACTTAGTCGAGTTAGAAAAAGAATCACAAATGGACAAAGAACATGAATCCGATACAGTAGACCTTGCAGAATTAAACATTAGGACGGATTGGACAGTAAAGAGTAAATTAAAACAAAAATCCAGATTCAATCCAATGACCAACATGGGGAGCAACATCGAAGAATTTCAAGCCCTTGTAATTGAAGATTTGAAGAATATTCGAAGGCAGAAGACACACTGATTTAAAGCCAATTTTTCAATCATGGACACGATGGCTCTGATAGAACTACAAGAATTAACAAATTGTATTGTTAAGCCCTCCGATAAGGGACGAAATATAGTCTTAATGAATAAATAAGACTATATAAAAGAGGCATACAAGTAGCTTAATGACAGAAGATGCTATGAGAGAATCAATGCAAATCCCACCAAAGATTAGAGAGAAAGGTGAAGGATTTTCTTGTGAAATGGGAAAGCAGAGGCATCCTCACAGAAGACAATTACAAATTTCTCCTGACTATAAATTCAATCACACCCACGTTTTATTTTCTCCCTAAGGTTCACAAGAACATGAGTAAACCAACAGGGAGACCAATAGTGTCATCAGTGGGTTCAGTGCTAGAAAATATGTCCAAATACATAGACAAAGTACTTTTCTCTTTCGTGTCCTCGCTCCCATCTTATCTAAGAGACACAACAGACTCTCTACCTAACATTGACAATATACCTTGGGAATCAAATGATATCAAGGCCACTATGGATGTTGTTTCACTGTACACATCCATAGGCCACGAATATGGCAAAAAGGCATGTCAAAAATATGTGAATACCAGATCTTTAAATTACCTGGAACATACACAAATTGTCCTCAAGATGATAGACTTGTGCCTAACCAATAATGTCCTTTTTTTTTAACAATGAGTTTTTTAGACAACTGCAGGCAACTATGGGTGCGTGGGAAGCATCAGAAGTATGGTCTGACCAGAATCACGAGATAACAGAGAACGTTGTACTCTGGCTCAGATATATAGATGATTTATTTATAATCTAGAAGGGATCATAGAAGGCTTGGACAGACTTTGTGAAGCTGCTCAATAACACCATGAACAACTTAAGGTTCACAGAGACACACAGTTGCACTTTCATAACCTTTTTAGATGTGAATCTGAGAATTGTGGATCAGACATTTACAAGCGAACTACACAGGAAAACTACTGGAAGCAATACACCTCTGCGTGCGACTAGCAGCCATCCGAAAAGCTTAATATAGAGCGTTCCTTATGGGGAATTCGTAAGGATCAGACACAACAGCTCCACTCTTAAATCCTATGATCTGGAAAGTAAAATTGCTGCCAAAGGTTTCCAACAACAATGCTATCCTAAAAAGTTTATTGAGATGGCCTATATAAAAGCAAGACAGCAGGACAGACATGGCCTACTAACAGGATCCCGTACCACAAACCAAGTCAGAAAAGGAAAAAGAGACGACTAGACTCATTCTAACATTTGACAACAACCAAGCTCTGGGAGTGAGACGAATTCTTCAAAGACATTGGAAGATTTTAATGGAGGATAAAGACCTTGCTGCAAACCTGAAGAGAAAGCCAGATATTTGTTTCAGTCGAAAGACTGTTCGATTAAAGACAATTTGGTACAGAGTTTTATGGCACAAGATGAAAAAGAAAAAAAGCTGGGTATGTTGCTCACAACACAAAGGAAAGGTTTTTGGCAAGTGCACAAGGTTTAGCATCTGTAAATTTGCTAAAAACTGTGCAACCTTCGAACATTCGATATTGGGACATACCATCACCATTTTGGATAAGATCACATGCAAAACTGAGTATGTAGTGTATGTTTTGACATGTGCATGTCAGAAGTGGTACTTAGGCAGCACCAAATGTAAACTTAAAAACACGAATTTAGCAGCATGTGAGAGCCATCCAACATAAAGACTCAAATTATCTGATGGCCAAACTTTTTACTGACTATCATGAGAGCAACATGGACAGTTTTTCTTTCTTTGATATCCACACGATTGACAGTGGACCAAGGGGAGGCAATAGAGAAAAGGAATTACGCCAGAAAGAAATTTGTTGCATCTTAGATTTCGAGAGCAAATAGCCAAATGGCCAAAATATTGATGAGGAACTGTATACTTTCCTAGGACAATGAATTAATGTGAATATTTTTTAGTATTCGTTTTTTTTAAAATTTGTATCCATATATGTGCGTCTCCATGAAATAGTCAGTGTGTAAAGATGCTTGGATATGTTTCATTTTTTGTGGGATTGAGTGATTTGCGAAAAAAATATTTTTGCTTTGTTGTTATTTTCTCTGATTCCCCTCTTGAATTCAAGAGGCTGTGAATTAGATGTTGTAGAATATTGATTTTAATTGGCTTAGATGTGACCAGAATTACTGATGGAGAGAGGTTAACAGATATAGGTGGATCAGTATCCATTTGTCGCCGTCAATATGTCTTAGCTACAGACCACTGAGGAAAACCAGGCTGCACATGTGTATGAGCTGGTGGACAACTTGTTAAATATAGCTAAACGGGATTTCACTGCTAATTTGAAACATGAGTTATGAGGACATAAGCTATTTTAAAGATATGATAGGAAACTGTCAAATGATACAATGTTGCAATGCACTAGGCACTTTAAAGCAATCAGTGAATATCGATGATTCCAAGCATTTTCCTGTTTCATAACATAGATGGGCAGACTAATCCTGTCAGCAGCTAAATATTTGAGATTTGGTCTAAACATCTAATACACTATGCACTTTATCTTTGATACTAGCACTATGCACTTTATCCTTATTTCTTTCTATTTGGTACTAACTATCGAAATTATGTTTTGAAGCATGATGAAACAGGCTAGCTTGGCATCTGAGATTGTAACGCTAAGAACGATTTGAGATAGGCATTATGCACTTTATTGTTGTGATGTTGCTAGCACTATGCACTTTATTTCATGACACTTTGCGATTTTATATCATGCTATCTCGTGCAAATTAATTGGAGTGTTTATTGTTCTGCATTTTCTTAGTGGTATACACATTATGCACTTTATTAACAGCAGAGATTGTAACGCTAAGAACAATCTGAGATAGGCATTATGCACTTTATTGTTGTGATGCTGCTAGCACTACGCACTTTATTTCATGACACTTTGCGATTTTATAACATGCTATCTCGTGCAAATTAATTGGAGTGTTTATTATTCTGCATTTTCTTAATTGTATAAGCATTATACTCCTCCTTATAATCCTCCTCTCCCTTTCTCCCCTCCTCTCCCTTTCTCCCTTCTCCTATCTCCTCCCCTTACTTTCTTCTATGCACTTACACTATCAGAATTGTCCCTGGACCTAATATGATAGCAACCTCGTCTGTTTCCTCCACCTCCCATTACTGTTTTTTTCCTCCCCACCCCCCACCCCCTCCAGCACTATCTGAAATGTCGTCAGGCCTAGTATGATAGTCGCTTGTTTTGTTCCTCCCCTCCCTTTCTGCCCCCCTCTCCCTCCCCTTTTGTTTTCTCCGGCTCTACCAGAAATGTCGTCAGGCCTAGTACGGTAGTCGCCTGTCTGTTTCCATTTCCTTCCCACTCTCCCCCTCCCTTCCTTATCTATGTCATAGCTCTTGCACTATCTGAAATGTCGTCAGGCCGAGTAAGATAGTTATTTCACATCCTTACTGTTCATGGCCTGTAAGAATGTCATTGTATTTTCCCTTGTTCCCTCCCTTGCCTTGAAGCGCTTTGAAACACATTGTGTATAGGCGCTATATAAATAAACTATCATATCATATCATATCATATCATTATGCACTTTATTAACAGCAGAACCTGCGAAATATAAGTGCAGGGTGCTTTCTCACAAATGTGTATATTGCTAGATTTGTGGGACAAAAAAACAGATGTCCTGCCTATAATATCAGTATGATGTCAAGAGATGGAAATGGTAGTTTGTTGAATGCCCGTTTTTAACCGGCTATAAGTTATACATAAGAAGTGGCTTAGATGTACATGGTTTTCCAATAGTGGAAGTTAGCATTATGCTAGGAAATTAACTGAATGGCTGTGGAAAGGCATTTGCCAAGGAAAACCCAGTGAAAGGTGGCTGACAAGGATTTTACAAAAATAACATACCAGTCCTCTTTCGACTTCTAATCGGACGTCACATCTTGTATTTTAATGTGCACCTGGGTGAGGGTCATTTGTTGTGATCAAGCGGTAAGAATACAGCGAAATGCGTAAACGCTGCTAATTCTGGACCGAACACGATGGGAGAGCCACACTTTTTTGGCTTTTATAGATTGCTGTGATTTTGCACATTATTGAAGGAATAAAGGAAGTATGAGACTAATGGTTCCTGGTGGATTATTGCAATCTGTGTTGGGGAGTGCTCCTCACTGACTGGCTAACAAGCAGTTTAACGAAGATATATATATATATATATATATGAGAGTGAGATTGAAAAAACTTTAGATTATGATCAGTTAAGGTAAGAAACTTATCGCAACAACAAATGTGTTATGCTCACCTGGTTCCCAGGGGGTCGCCACCCAGCAGTTGGGACACAGGTATCCTTCTCTGTGGTTCCCAGGTGTGACCAGCGGGAGGGTTCTGCCTGGAATACAGGTGGGCAATGTTCAAGACTGGGCAACTGGGGTAAACAGTCCCCCACCACCCTGTATACCCGCGGCCTCACTGGACCTCTCCTCACCTTGTTTTTAATGCAGGTGTGTTCTCCGTCCTGCATTCTTGGCAGGGGGGCATTGTGCTTGGTGGGCGTTTGCGATCGAGTTACTTCACTGATGCCGGCCTGCTTTGAGTCTTTCAGGTAGGTCTTATTGCTGTGCTATATTATTGTCTTTACATGCCTTTTTGGTTACCTAATATCTTTTCTCTTCCTTAGGTGCGCGGAAGTCCAATATGTGGCATAGACTGAATTGGGTCTCGTCGGTAAATAATGGCATTTTTAGAGCGCCTTGATGCGGTGAGTAGGCACTAAGCGCAGTGCTATGATGCTTTGCCTCTTGCTAACCTGTTGTCTTGTCTTCCCACCGGTTGCGGTGCTCACCCGGTGCATGGAATTCCTGAGGCGATGCTGGTCGAGGAGCGGCTTGCGAGGTAAGCTTTTCGGCACTGTTCATTAAATTGTAAAAATGTCTAATGCCTTGTTTCTTCCTTTTTTTGCAGATCCATCGGTTAAGGAGGAGCGCTGGTTCCAGGATGCTGATCTCAACAGCCGTGGACAGCTAATGATGAAATTACAGGTAAGCTGCTGCTGTTATCGATGTCCTTTTTCTCCTTAAGAGATGCTGTTCTTCCGAGGTTCGCGGGGGCAGCTGAACACGGTGAGCGTCACGTTGCAGAATTGCAAAGTAACGCGAAGCGTGTTATCCCAGTCGGGTGTGGTTTAAATAGCTTCAAGAAAGTAGTCTAGGTAAAATAGTTCCTATGGTACCACACCCAAAAATACTATACTGCATAGCTTGGTTCCAAGGAGCCAAGCTATGTGGATGCCTCCATGTTGATTGACACTGAAATAAAGTAGTTCCCAATACAAGTCCTTTATCAAGTATGAACCTGGCCCCAAGAAGGCCTAGGCCAAGGATGCCTGGTTTTAGTGGAGACCCTTCCTGGCCCATGGGCTTGCCAGGGGGTCTTCTGGATGGGGGTCGTGACAGCACTCCCCTCGAAGGCCCCTCTCAAGGTGTTCCTCCTGTCCGGCCCGGGTTTAGTTGGGAAGTGTCGACGATAGTTTTTGATCAGACGTGGCGCATGAACATTTTCACAGGGTTCCCAGGATCTATCTTGGGGTCCAAATCCTTTCCAATCAATTAGATAGTATAGCTTACCCCTTGAATACTTATAGTCCAGTATGCCTTTAACTTTGAATTCTGGTTCTTTGTCAACAAGAATGGGTTTTGGTGGTGTTCCAATCCGTGTACCATGGTGCATTGGTTTTAAAAGGGACACATGAAATATCGGGAGGATGTGTAGGTTGGATGGTAAATCTAATTTGACGGCCGCTAGATTAATAATCGCCTTGATGGTGTAGGGTCCTAAGTACCTGGGTTGAAAGGTTCGGGTTCATCTGATGGGTATAAACCTGGCGGCCAGCCAAACCTTGTCCCCTACTTGATAGTCTGGGGCCTTTTTCCTGTGTTGGTCGGCAAATTGTTTTTGCTTGTCTTTGGTGCGAATTAGATGTTCTTGGGCCTTTTTGAAATCCTGAGTGATGTTGGTGTGAAGGGTTTTTACTGCTGGCATTTCCAAGCTGGTTGGGAGATCCAGTTCTGAGGTATGTGGGTGTCTACCATATAGGGTGTAAAAGGGTGTTTGTCCGGTACTGGAATGCAAGGAGTTGTTATATGTGTACTCGGCTATCCATAGTAAGTCCTTCCAGTCTCTTAATTCACGATGCAACATGCATCTTAGGTATTGCTCAAGGGTCTGGTTGGTTCTCCCGGTCTGACCGTCCATTAGGGGGTGATGGCTACTGGATAGCCGGACGTCAATTTGCGCCATTGCACACTTTCTCCAAAAGTTAGAGACGAACTGGCTACCTCGATCGGAGATCAGGACTGATGAGAAGCCATGTAGTTAACAATACTGTCCAGAAATACCTTGGCTAGAGTGGATGCGTCAGGGAGGCCTTTGAGCGGAATAAAGTGTGCCATCTTTGAGAATAGGTCTACGACTACAAGAATGGTGTTAAACCTTTAACTGGAAGGTAGGTCAGTGATGAAGTCGAGGGAAAGAGTGTGCCATGGTGCAGGAGGAATGTCCAAAGGTTTTAGAAGGCCAGATAGTTTTTATTTTTGCGACTTGTTTTGTGCGCAGACTCCACAAGACTGAATGTATTGGATGACATCTCTACGCCAGGTAGGCCACCAGAAGTTCTGTTTTACCTTGGCTAAGGTCTTGGTAATTCCAGGGTGTCCTTCGATCAAAGAATTGTGATAACCTGAAATGATTTGTTGCTGTAAGTCCTTGGTGGGTATGTACAGAAGACCCTTAAAAAAGGGTAAGTGATCTTTGATGGAATATTGTTCCCCCTGCGCTTGCCATGCAAGGAGGGCATCCGGATTCATGGTTTGTTGAATTTCTTTTCCCAGTTCCACTTGGGTTAAGGCCGCAGTGAGGCCTAAGAGTTTGTCTTCAGGTATGATGGGGACTGGGTCTGGGGCCGTGTAAACTATGTCATCAGTGCCAGTACGAGAGAGTGCGTCAGCTTTTCTATTCTTGACCCCTGGTCGAAATGTAATGACATAATCATATTCGGCAAAGAAAAGAGCCCACCGCAACTGGCGTGAAGATTGGGCTTTAGCTGTTTTAAGATATTGCAGATTTCGGTGGTCCATGATAACTGTAATGGTGTGTCTGGCCCCCAAAAGGTATTGTCGCCAAGCTTTAAAGGCGGATTTGATTGCCAAGAGTTCTTTGTCCGTAATGGTGTAATTTACTTTTGGAGTTGAGTACTTCTTCGACCAGAAGGCCACTGGATGTAGCTGGCCGGTGTCAGGATCTCTTTGTGAGAGTACAGCTCCCATTGCTATACTGGAAGCATCTGTTTCCACGATATAAGGAAGATCTGGACGTGGATGTCGCAGGATTGGTGCTGAGGTGAACCTTTTCTTAAATTCCTGAAAAGCTTTTTCTGCTTCTTCGGTCCAGGCACATTTTTTGTTATTTTTTCATAGTAATACGGTGATCGGGTGTACAACTTGGGAAAAGTCTGGTATGAACCGGCGATAGAAGTTTGCAAAGCCCAACATACTTTGCACTCCTTTTACTGACGTTGGTGATGGCCACTTCAGAACGGCGTCAACTTTGTGCAGGTACATCCTGATGCCTCCGGGAGTAAGGGTAAAGCCTAGAAACTCTACTTCGGTTACGTGAAAGAAACACTTTTCAAGCTTGGCATATAAACGATGTTCACGGAGCTTGGCGAGGACTGAACGGACATGCTTGATATGATCCTGTTTTGAGGTTGAGTACACTAGGATATCATCTATGTACACAAGGGGGCAGACATCAATGAACTCTCTCAAGACGTCATTCATGAAATATTGGAATGCTGCCAGAGCGTTGCATAACCCAAAGGGCATGACTTGATATTCGAATAAACCATATTTGGTACGGAAAGCAGTTTTCCATTTGTCTCCGCTTCTGATCCAAATTGGTGTAAATCTGAGCATCTTTGACCTGGTCCAGCATTTCTGGGATAAGTGGTAAGGGATAACGGTTCTTTACAGTGATCTGGTTTAATGCGCGGTAGTCAATACAGGTCCTTAAGTCCCCTTCTTTTTTCGGCACGAAGAACAAAGGACTGGCTACAGGGGACTTCGATGGACGGATGAATCCGTTTGCAAGGTATTAGTCTAAGTAAGACTTCAGATGAAGGTTTTCAGGTTCCGTAAGAGCATAGATTCTACCACAAGGGACTTGAGCACCAGGAACACGGTCGATTTGACAGTCATAAGGCCTGTGCGGCGGCAGGGTGTTTGCTTGGTCCTTCTGGAATACATCCTGGAAATTGCGGTATTCCTCTGGCAAGGTATTAGTTACACCCAGGGTTGATGTTGTCGCTCCAGAGTTGCAGAAATACTGAAAGCTGGTTTCTGTTCTTGATAATAACAGGCTGGAGAGCAGTCACTGGGGAAGGTTAATTTCCTGGCCCGCTAGTCGATCAAAGGGTTGTGAGCGACTAACCATGGCATCCCTAATATAAGCCGGAATTGAGGTGCCTTGATGAGATCGAACGAAATGAGTTCCCGGTGCCTGTCCTGGCACAGCAAAGGTATCTCGGCTGTGCATTTGCTTACGGGTCCGGAAGCGATTTCTGTCCCATCTACTGTAGTCACCTTGTCTGTAGTCGGCTTAGAACATAAGGGAAGCCCCATCTCTGCAGCCAGATCTTCATCTATATAATTCCCGACTACTCAGCTGTCAATGTATGCCTCAACAGCATGCATTCTTGACGACCGTTGGTTATTGATTAAGATCACTGGTATTGCAAAGTGTGAGGTCGGTGGCTCTTTCCTCTCACTCGACAAACTGACCTCTATGTTTGTCAAGTTGGGTAGTTTTCCGATTTAGATTCTTTCTCTTCAACTTTTTCCGTAGCCCCGACGATCTTCCTTGGAGGTTTCACCGGGCAGTCCTTTAGGAAATGCCCAGGTTTTCCGCAATACAGACAAAACTGTTGTTGCCTTCTTTTATCTCGCTCTTGTTTTGTTAATGGAGGTCACACCCCCCCCCCCCAAGTTGCATGGGCTCCACAGTGCTTTCTTGTGCTCGGGTTACATTGTCTCTAGACCGAACATACACTACACGAGGATCCATTTTGGAACGATCTGCTTTTCGGTCTTGCAACCAGTGGTCTAGTTGTACGACCAGATTTATGAACTCAGAACAGTCTCGAGGAGGATCAACTACTTGAGCTAGAATGTCTTTTAATTCGCCTCGTAAGCCCCGATGAAACAACTTGGGTCTTTTGTTTTCAGGCCACCTAGCTTCAGCAACCAATCTGTTGAAAGTAGCAATGTACGTTAACAAGTCCTGATTCCCCTGTCGGAGGGAAAGGAGTTCATTGTCCACTGCTTGCTCTCGGGTATGGCGAGCAAAAAGTTTCTCCATTTCCCTCTGAAATCCCCCAAAGTCATGTAATAAAGGATCATCATGGGTCACCAATGGTACAGACCAATCTGCTGCGCTACCGCTCAGGTATGATTAAAAAAAAGGCTACCCGAGCTTGTCGTTTGGGAATGCTCCTGGCCTGCAAAGAAAGTGAAGGCGACACTGATTCACGAAAGCTGCGTATTTCCGTGGATTACCTGTAAACCGCTCCAGCGGTGCCAAAGGAACTGTTCCTAGTAGCATAATTTTTACTCCAGTAGAGGAAGTGGATGGCAGGTTAGGATTCTGCATCGTCGGGTTGCTTTCAGGCAGAGGTGTCTGTCCTGCTTGTGATTGCAAGTACTGTCTGTTAATGTCTTCTGTGCACTCCTTAGTCACTATTAAATCTCTTCGGAAAGCGTCAGTCTCCTGTCGGGCAGAATGAACCTCGGCGCGCAGTTCTCCTATTAATTGGGCCAATTGGTCTAATTCCGAGGTCTCCATGGCGGCCAAGTGGATTGGTTTGGCAGGCTTCGCGTTCTGTTACGCTCACCTGGTTCCACGGGGATGCCACCCAGCAGTTGGGACTCAGGTATTCTTCTCTGCGGTTCCCAGGTGTGACCAGCGGGAGGGTTCTGCCAGGAATACAGGTGGGCAATGTTCAATGTTCCTAACCGGATTTAAGCAGCATGGAAAAGGGAAAAAGGACCAGCTGCAAGAATAACATTTGCCCAGGTACTTTTGCCCCATAGTGAAAATTAAAAGCTGGCACCCATAAGTACAGTAAGTGACCATAGATCTTGAAGTGAAATATAAAATTGTAGTTCAATTGACCTTTCCCTTAGAAGAAAGTGTGCATAACAAAATAGCATTGGACTTTTAAAAAAGTATTGAACAACAGAAAAATAACTTCAAAGCCGAAATGTTCCAATAAATATGCTGGCAAAGTATAAAAGGTGCTCACCTCTTAAACCCAGCAATCTGTATTGAACTAGTCCCTGCAAAACAAAATCCTGATACGAGACAACTGCTTGTGGTCTTGTGGGTAAGTGTCTGCACTGGGAACATGACAACCTGGGTAAAATCCTTGTAGCCAAATACTTGAGCATGCATGCCAACCTCAAAAAACAAAACAAGGTAGTGCGTCCGCCCTCTGAAAAAAAGTTACGCTGTCCACCCACATGTGTTCTTTACTTGTGCCCTGAAAAGCAGCCACAATCAGGGAGAAATGACTGCACCAGTGTCCAGGATTGCAACCTCTCTTGCCATATCCGGGGAAAATACTCGTGACTTACTTGCCATTTCATAATTTCCCATACTCCCCCATGCCTGGCTTCAACAATACTCTATTTTATAAAGATAACTTGAAAAGTACACATACCATAGTGTCACTCAAATATATAAAATATATAAATTCTAACAGAACTATGTTAGGCAAAAAGTGTACAATTGTGGAATTATTCCCCCATCTTGACTGGGATAATACAAATACCGGAATACAATTCAGCAAAAGGCAAAAGATCGTCTCTCAAAGCTCTCAGAGACCACTGGGAACATAGAAGATCTTTAAACCATATTAGGGCATATTATATGTATGTATATGTATAACAAAGGGTTATTCTAGTTTGCCTTGCAGGTGCAAGCTGTGTTTGCAATTCTCCATGTATTAGCAGCTCCATTGCCAGAGGTATAGCTGCTCTTTTCATGTGGGCCTCATGGCAGCTTTACCTTTAGAGTACAATACTTTTAAGGACTAACAGTAACACAGATTAAATGTGGATGCTGTGTGTTTTCTTAGTGTGTTATGTGATATTTAAATCTAAGAAAACACACAGCATCCAGGACTGTGGACTATCTGCCATTCGTGCAGTAACCAGGACTGACCCTGCTTAGCTTCAAAGTGAGCAAGGGGACGGCCACCTCAGGCCATGTTGCTCTAAGTAGTCTTTTAACTTGAGCTAATTTATTAGGCAACATGGCCCGAGGACTGGCCCCTTCCTTGCTCTGGAGCTAAGCAGGGTCGGTCCCAGATGCCTATCGTGTTGGCCAGTGATTTTCCCCTGTAACTGTAGTTGTAAGAATATATACATTTATATATATATATATATATATATATATATATATATACATATATATATATATATATATATATATATATATATATATATATATATATATATATATATATATATTTCACTTTTTCTATAACCGCAGCTATGAACTACAAATGCCCTTGGTAATTATTTTGTAGTGCTTATACCCACGGTTAACGGGAAAAATGGCAAAACCCAAAAATGGCAGACCCTCACCAAGTTACCCCTCATGTGTTCCTGCTCCCCTACTCCCCTGATACCCTCCTCACCTCCCCTGCCCTCATGTATTCCCCCCTCAGCACTCGCTGTTTCTGTGACACAGTTTGCTATGAAATGTCAGCTATAAGCAGCAATTCTGTCTGATAGTCAAGGTTTACAGAAAACCTTTGTGTTGCAAACTCAGTCCCTACACCTCCCCCAACTCCCAAATTTAACTTGGTGTCCTATTATCTCTCCTCACCGCTACCCTAAAGACATTTCCTTGATTTTTCACCTGGAAATGGCATTTTCCTGCATTTTCATTTTCGCCCAACCAAGGGTAAACTAATGAAACAATCTCTGGAGAGGTGAATTCCGTTTGATGAATGTGGACAAAAGTTTTCAGAAAGATTACAGACTTGGCCGAAGCCCATGCCCCATGGATTTGGAGACTGCCCATGGCAGCAAGCCATGAGCACTGACCATTGGTTACATTATTAGGGTATAGTGGACACTGAGCTTGGATGCAGGGCAGGTGCAGTGAATTATAGGGGTGGTTTGGTTCAGCTGGGGTCATGGTGGAGCCTTATGCCATAGGCAATTGAACAATGATTTGCATCACCAACATGCACTGCTGATAACATCACACATAAGTATGTGTTCCCAAAAATATGTCTCTTAAAGAAGGTTTATAGTTCTTTCATATATATGAAAAGAGTAATTATTAATAACTTATATACAGTGATGTAACACCATGAAACATTTTCACTTATAAAAACCTATTAAATTGACGGAAAAATTTTGTTATAGGGATTTTACAGTTAAGATGCATCCCTACACCAGGGGGTGCTGTTGAGCGGTAAAAGAAATGGCTGCCTCATCCGAGAGCTCTGTCCCAGGCAACATCCTAAATACAAAAATATCCTTTGGAGTGCCTGCTACTGAAACGTTACATACCAAAAAGAATAACTGAAGTTGAGGGGCAACGGATGGTGAAAACTGACGGTTTGAGACTGACTTACAGGGACGGAGTGGCCGACGGCAGTATCGAGGGGACGATGGGTATGCTGTGGCAGGCCCGAACCTCCAAGAGACTGAGAGGGACCTCCTGCTACAGCCCGGCGCTGTGGCGGCCTACGAGGAGGGGCTGAATGTGCTAAATACTGGTCGGGCTGTGTGGCGACTCACTTTGCTACTGCGGGGGACGCCATCGAGGAGCACGCCTGCTCTGATACACAGGGCTAAGCTGCAGCACAGGGCTGGATTACCTACACCACCCGATCCACCCAGACCTGGCAAGGTCCTAACTGACACGGAGTGGGTGCTGCAGACCCCCCCCGGATGAGACAGGACAGAGCGGCAACACCACCCTGCTATCGCAAGCCCCCCCCCCGGGACAGTGGAACACACAGAGCATGGCAACCAACACACAGTATCCCGGCAGCATTTTCCCAAGCATACAAGAAGTGAGCATCAGCCAGAACAAACAACATCACTAAATGCCAGTAACAACGAGGTACTGAAAAGAAACTACCCTGCACACAAAATACAGGGGAATATGTGATAGCATTACATAGAGAATGAGACTGTGCGTTTCGCCGATAGCTGCCATAACATCAGGAAGGTGCAATGAACACCGCACGACAAGCCCTGTACGGACATTTTCTTAACATTCTAGATATGTAATGGAATAACAGAGTGATCAAGCTGGGCCCCGCACAAAAGCTGCCCCATCGCTTCATATATTTGAGGTGTCCCTGGGAAAGGAGTGACCCAGGCGAGCATTACCAACGTTACGCAAAACAGCCCTTCACCAACAACAGCTGGTGACACACAGCAGCTCTGATCTTCCGGGGATGGATGGCAGTCGCCCCATTGATCTTTCATAACAAGCCCCCCACGAGATGAGCGGCTGGCATAGAATACTAATATACGGATAAACTCTAAACCTTGTGGGGAGTGAACTGATCTGGTGTCCCCGTAAAGACAAGGCGATACAAGTGCCTAAGACGGGGCTCTTCTAACATTGCACTGTGACAGACAGAGGTCTCCTTTAACACAAGGCACCCGGAGGCTGGAATGGAACCCATGTATGAGACACCAAGCTCCTACTGACCATTAGAAATTGGGCAGTACATGAGAACCGGAACTAAGGAATAGGGTCCCTGAGATACATAGATCACTGAAGAGGTCTACCACCCCACTATAAACGACTACACGCAGATACATCATTATTCATCAAGCAGCATCTGAAACACCATTGCACAGATTGGGCCAACATAGAAGAGTTGCACAAGTGGCCCGGACTCAGGGAAGAGAGACAACAACACCTCAAGTACCCAGAGATAAATAGTCATTCCAAAAGAAGCAATACGCCATGATGAAAGGCGCAGGAAAGAAAAAAGGCCCAAAGTACTCCTTTACCAGCTCTTAGGTCCCTCCCCCGGAGACAGCGACCCAAAGCGGTGTGTTAGAGGCAGCAACTGAGAATGCCTGCGAAGACCCCTTACTAGCAGCCAGGCACAGAGACAAGAATTGGTGAGGTGGAAGACATGGGGGGCCAACACGATCGCGACATTGCCAGTCTCAAAACAGCACTCACCAAAGTTAGAGGCAAGTGCAAAGATCTGGAATCGCAGTCAAGAAGCAATAACGTACGCATTGTTGGGATACCGGAAGCGGCATGCAAGGGCCCAATTGAACCATTTATTGAAACACTCCTGAAAACTCTTTTTGTATCTGCACATTTTCTGGTTGAGCGTTGAACGACCTGGTGCCTCTCTGTGCACAATCATCGCTGAAATTACAGGGACAGAGACCTTATCCTGAAGTTATCCAGAGAGCAAGGGACGCAACACTATGAATCAAACAACATACACGTCTATCCTGACTTCGCCGCCAGGGTTCAAGCCCAGAGAGGAACATACGACTTCGTGAAGCGACTGCTAAGAGCACAGCAAGTCCCATATTCTTTAATGTTCCCAGTGAAACTACAAATTCAGCATGGAGGGAGAGCACATTTTTTTGAGAACCCAACAGGTGCCATGACATACATGGCGGCGTCCATCCACCCTATACCAACGGACCACGATAGAGACCAGAACCGAGCCCCGAGAGTGAAAGATGGCCGGGAGGACGCAGGGGACTGAGCGGGAGGCCCTATTGTATCCTTATTTGTATAGTGTTGGTTTTATCGAATGAGCAGGCACAAAGAAATTGTTTAATTGAAGCCAAGATGGAGGCGCTCGACTGGCAGACCCAATAGTGGTAGCTAGTAGCACCGTGCCCCAGGGAAGTTCCAGGATTATGCAAAGGGTACATCATCAAATTGGGGTAGATGGTGAGGGTGGGGGAGGGTGTGGGGAATTGATAAAGTTGAGAGTGAGGGAGGGGGTGGGACACCGGACGGGCAGCGGAGGAAGGCCCGTTGAGGTACAGGGAGGCGGGGGTGTTATATAAAACCTGGCAGAGAAGTTGACAGATGAGAAAGGGGCCGCATGGCAGTCATCAGAATGCAAGTATGCTTACACAGGAAATTTGGACGGAAACTAGAGGAAAATGGGTGATCCAACAGTGATGATCTTGTGGAATGTAAAGATCTTAACAACCCAAGCTATAAAGATTTTAGTATATATTGAAAGGTACTCCACTACAATTATGATGTTACAAGAAACACGCTTTGGGCTCTACACTTGTAGGGTTTTCACCTAAGTGGGGGCGACAAAGATACTATTCCACCTACTCATCACAGGCAAGAGGAACGCTCATATTGATACATAAATCACTAGCCTTTAGCACCAATGACGTCCAAGTAGATCCCGATGGGAGATATGTGGTCATTAGAGGCGAAATAGCAGGGGAAAAGATTATGTTGGTAAATACAGACGTTCCAAACATCGACGACCCCAACTTTTCCACCCATATCTCAAAAATACTGGGAAAGGCTCCAGAAATCCCTATGATATGGGGAGGAGATTTCAACACAATCCTTTATGTATCCAAAGATAGAACTAGTACAAGACAACAGGGGGCCACAGCGGCTGCACAAACGATTAGACAAATAACACATTTATATGGGTTGGTGGGTGTGTGGAGGGAGGAGCACCCAAGAGTACCCGAATACACATATTACTCAACAGTCCACAATACAATAGCTCGCATTGACTGTTGGCTGGTTTCAGCGATATAGATGTACAGACTGCGCGGCAGCGCACCCTGTCAGACCAGTCCCCGGTGGTGATATACATAACATTGAAAACAACACCAAGACCCAAACCAATATAGAGGATGTCGCCAGCGCCCCCTTCAGATGCCACTCTGGCAGTAGCCCTACACAAAGAAATTGAGATGTTTTTAAAACTAACGAGGGAACTGTCCCACAATATACAACTCTGTGGGAAACATTTAAAGTATGGCAACGGGGCACAGCGATCTCAGTAACATCAGGGATTTTAAAAATACCAGAAGGGAGCTGGGAGAGATAGAGTAGGAACTGCGTAGCCTCAAAAATGAATATGGAACAAAAGGTGACAGGGCCCTCCTGGGAATTATCAAGGGAAACCTACAGAAGTTCAGCGAGTTGGCAGATCAAGAGGCACATCTCATGACGAAACCGATCCAAGCCTGCAGATATGGGGAGGAAGACTGACCCGGACGATACCTGGCTGGAGTGGTGCAAAGTGAGGGGGACTCACAGCTAATTACAGGAATTGAAGGGGAAGAGGGACAGTTCTTAACAAAGACAGAGGAAACGAATGCAGTGTTTCATAAGTACTACAGGAAACTATATTCTAGGACAGATACAAGTACTAAAGAAGATGTGGACCGGTATTTGGATGGCATAGCGCTTACTAAGCTTGGCAAAGAGGCCTGTGAAGCACTTGATGGACCGATGACACTGGAAGAGATAGAAGAGGCCATCTCCTAATTGGCCTCGAGCAAAGCACCAGGCCCAGATGGGCTAGTAATGGAATTATATAAGACATATAAAAGGGAATCTTTGCTCCACAACTGCTGAAAGTATGGGAAAAGTCCTACACAAATTGTAATCCCCACCATCAATGACCGACGCGGTTATAATGGTACTATTGAAACCAAGTAGACCGCTGAGAGACTGTTACGCTCACCTGGTCTCTGCGGGGAAATTGGGGCACGGTTGCAGCCCTCCCTGGATGTGGATCACCTCTGTCAGGCTTCTTCCCCTGCACATATGCTGTGGGCTGCAACAATTGGTGACACTGCTCCAGTTAATTAATGATGATGAGCTCTCCGTCCTGCTTCTCACTGCAGGGGCGCTTCATGATGGACCGAGTTCCTTCACTGGGCCATTGTACGTGGCAGCCCAGACCAGATGTGGCTTAGCCACTCCTGATGGTAAGTGTCTTATGGCTTTAAAATATTGTGATGTTAGTTCCTGATTATTGTCCGTGTCTTTTAATGATGTCTCTCTTCTGCTTTTTTCCAACAGGTGAAATTGAGGCTGTGCGGTAGTTGCAGTGCATGAAGCGAGGCCAAAATGGAAGAGAAAGGAGCCCACAATGCTCCGACAGCAGCTGAGTGTTGGTTTAAGGTTGAGCGCGAAGATTTGTCAAAAGCGTGACCTTAAAGGTAATGTCTTTGTAATTTCTAACCTTGTCTTAATCTTTTTCTCTTGCAGATGCCGTCTCCGGATGAACTGCTCACCGTGCCGCGATGTCGGGGTTGAAGTGCTGCTTTCCGGAGGTCTGAAGATGGATGATGAATGCCAAAGTGAGCGGTGATGCGTGCTGACGAGAACAGGTCCGAATGTAAGTGCTGAGGCTGGTAGCTGAAATCAAAGGTAAGATGCACTCAGGCGGCGGTGAGCGTTACGGTGCCATCAGTGCAGAATAACGCGAAGCGCTTGCATGAAGGCTGGGGGGACTTACATAGTCTAGCTCTGGCCATGTCCATTAGCTTTGGCTTACCGGCCCCACCCTGCCACTCCTAAAGGATGCTGCACGTGCAATCCAGTTTTCCCCAGCAGGCCACACCTGAATAAATGCATGTGGACGTTCCTGCAGGTGAAATAAAGTACTTTTGCACAAAATAAAGTGTGTCAGCTTATATTTGTTCATGAGCCTGGCGCCAAAGGCACCAGGACAGAGTCCAGCTGGGCCCTCTGTGTTTTATTGTCCGAAAGGGACAATTAAACGTTGTGTTAACCTTTACGCTCATCCCCTGATGGAGCATGGTCTCTGTTTTCGGGCCAGTGGCCATGACAGAGACGTAGCCTCATGTCACCCAATGTCATTGATCGCTACCGATGCAAAGATACTGGTAAAGTTTTGGCAAGTAGGCTCCACCCGTATATGTCCATTTTGGTATATCCCGACCAATCAAGCTTTAATCCTGGTAGATCCACAGCCCATAATATGCTACGTTTATTTGGGATTATTTCCCACGCATCTGCAGTCACGGCTTCATCAGGTGCCTGGGTGTCCTGGAACTTTCTGTTTGATGTGCTTAAGTGGTTTGGGGTGGGGAATCATTTCAGGGGGTATGTGAAAGTACTCTATACTAACCTGATGGCTAAAGTCTGTACCAATGGGGTTATATCAGGACCAATTCCGTTGGCTAGAGGAACACGACAGGGCTGCCCTTTCTCTCCCCTCTTGTTCGCACTAACAACAGAACCGCTTGCGCGACAAATGAGAGATCAGCACAGGCACAGAGGGATAATTGTTGCAGGGATCCCACAGATTATCTCCCTGTATGCAGATGATGCCTTATTATACTTACGGAACCCGGAGTCAAATATTAACCAGTCATGTAGGAGGTAGTCAGATTTACACATTACTCAGGATACAAGATTAACACCACAAAGTCAGAGTTGTTCCCATTAACCGAAGACACTGCTAAGCCAATAAATCTGTGTGGATTTCTGATGGGCACCAACTAGCTTAAAATATCTGTGGGTCACAGTGTCACGAACACAAAAATTGCTATATGAAAGGGATCATGAAGACTATCTCAATGCATTGGCAGTCAAATTAAACGTATGGGCCAAGATCCTGATGTCGCTATATGGTAGCGTCTCATTGCTTAAAATGGTAGCGGTGCCCAAGCTACTATACTATTTCAATACCATCCCTATATGGCTAGAACAGAAATTCTTTAAGGCGGAATGGCTCGCATGGGTTGGGAAACACTGACCAAGCCATATGATCGGTGGGGACTAGCTGACCCGGATTTCAAATTATACTATCTAGTGGTGCGACACCAAGCACTCGCATGCTATGGTGCAGCCCCAATAGACCTTAAAGCTGTCATCCTGGATGACCACTACATGGTTTCATGATATGATATGATATTTATATCGCGCCTATCCACACATTTTTCAAGGCACGTTTGATCCGCTTGATATACGGTTCATTCGGTGCAAACGAGAAGGAGCGCATGGCACCGAATATTTAAACGCTTAGATATACCCACCCCATACAGTAGTGGAATTCCCTTGTGGAACTGTGCCGGCCTCCCCCAATATTCGATACAGATGTTCAAATCTCGTGGGACCCAGGGAAGGTAATGAAGCTGGGAGATCTATACCCAGAGGGCAGATCCGTAACTGAGGAGGAATACAAGATAAAATTGGGAGATAACCCAGTCAAGCTGTTGCAGTATTTCAGAATGCAAGCAGCGGTACAGAAGACGTGGACATTGTTTCCTCAGGAACTGGAGCCATGCGACCGCATAGAGGTTATAGTCTTGGGAGATGAGTGAAGGGGGCTGATTTCAAAGTTGTATGGGGTAATGCAGAATAGCATGATGCAACACATCACCGCCAGGGATAAATGGGAGAGGGACATTACAGCGAGTATAGAGAATACTAAGTGGTGGCCATACTGCGGTCTAACTAAGGATGTTTCGTTCAATGCTCGCCTACGACCCATTTAAAGTATTAAATAGACTGCATTATACCCCAGCTAAGGTGGCACGATTTTCAGAGGAGGTATCAGACAAATGTGTGAAATGCGAGGCAGAGGGAGCAGACACAATCCATATGTTCTGGTGCTGTCCAAAAGTGACACTATTCTGGAGGGAAATCACTGAGGCACTCCATGTAATGACAAAGATACCCCCACCCTCCATCCCCTTAAATACTTGTTGGGAGATATCAAAAAGGTCAATATTAAAACACGTACACTATTCAACATGGTATGTGTTATAGCAAAGAAATGTGTACTATTGCAATTGAAATCCAAAACAGCACCAACAATACATCACTGGCTCAGAGAATTAACCTACGCACATGAAAGGGAGAAGGGATATACCGGAACAGTAACAGCAAGTAGTAGGCAAAAGGATATTTAGGATATTTGGGGATCATTCCGGGAGTATGTGAAAGGAACGTAGCAGTACAATGTAATGAAATACAACCAAATAATTAGATTCACAAATGTACTGTGTACCTGTAAGAATTTAAATTACTGTATTAATGAGGACAACCTGTCTGTCTGTTACCTAAATCCCTCTTGGGACTCCTCTGCTCCAGCAGTTAGCCAGTGGCATCCCACCTTTGCATACCTTGACATTTCCCTCCTGGGTTCTCATGAGCACTTGCCCATCCGTACTGCCCCTTCTATTTATGCACTTATCTCAATGCACAATGTAAATGATATGCAGATGCAAAAGATTTGTAGAAGATTGTTAAGTGGCAGTTGGTGTCGAAGCTTAATATGGTCACAGGGTTATGTGTACAGTTTTTGGAAGTGAATGGTGGATGAGTGTGTGACTGTTTGAAAGCAGACATTGAGGGAGTGTTACAAATATAAAATTAAAAAGGTTAGAAGGACTACCCTGTGCGATGGCGTGCCTTCTGGGTTTTTTAATGATCGATGGCCTGGAAAGGGGACTGTTTAGACCGTGGATAGTTATAAAGGTCCATCGATTATTGTCCTTCTTGTATGCTAGAAAAAACTATTTGGGACATAAAATTGTTTCTGTCCTTTTCTATTTGTCTCTTGTATACAATTGTCCATTATTCCAATTAGCATAACACAAAATGCTAATGGAAATGTTGAGTCTATCTACTTTACTGAGAAATGTAAAGTAGATGGAGTACATAAGATTATTTTTTATTTCTATTTTTTTACTGTGAAAGGTGGTTCCTAAAGGAAACTTTTTTTGGTTTTGTTATTTGTTTTGCAGGAGAGGTCAGAAAGTAAGGTGCCGAGGGGAATGAGGGAAGAGGCTCCAACTACAAATATGGATGGGGCAGGTGGACAGGGGAAGTTGTTGCGCATGTGCTACATCTAAGGTAAGGGGCCGTGTTTCTCATGCTCCTTGCTTACCACTTCAAAAGCACTTTGAAATTGCTCCCCCTGCAGGGTGGTGTGTGCAGTATATACAGAGTACTGTTGTCTTTGAAAGATATGGATCAACAGCCTCTTTTATCGCTTGCAAGGTAGCTGGTGGGCTTTTGTGTCCCACAGAAGTAGGCTGTGTGGTTACAGTATTGGTTGAGGAAGATGAGGTGGAGGAAGACAGCCTACCTATTTGTTAAGAAAGGAACAAGCTTTCTGAGAGCATTGCAGTGGTTGAATTTGGTGTGGCGGCGCATGGAGGTGGTCCTGTAGGAGTACTGTCCAGGTAGTCCGCGACTGAGTGCACTCAGTGCATTTCACTTTGCTAGCTTTAGCATTTGGTACATTCCCAACAGTGGTAAATAACTGCCACACCCATGCTTCTCTCTGGGTGCTAGAGGTAGGCACTTCTTCTACCTCATCTGTTTGGTCCTCTTCATTGCCTTTTGAAGTACTGCACTTTTTTTTGTTGTGTAGGTCCTCCAGCTGGTGGCGGTGGTGGCTCTTGGGGAGGAGGGATGGCAATAGCTGATGCCATTATTAAGACAAATAGCAGTTGTGCTAATATTCTTTCAAGTATGTGCTGTGTGCTAGATTCTTAATGGTTAATGAGTAAGAATTGGTGTAGGCTGTGCAAGGTACATTTTGAGCTTCAAAGTTCCTAGATCAGCTGAAAATGCAGTTCCGAGCTGTTTTGCGAAGCACAGACCCATTCATGAAGTGCAGATGTGTTTGTGGACACGTCATCATGCCACACGCAAGCGCATGGTCACATGACACTGTCTGAAAAGTCTGCGATGGCGTCAGACGTTCGCAAACATCGACGGACACAAAAACAGTGGAAAAAGTTGCAAAAAGTGTATAGAAGTGTAAAAAATTATGCTAGAAGTTCAGAAATGGCAGAGTTTTAAGGTGAAACTTTGTAAATTGAACACAAATGCTGCTATATTGGGGTAAGTATGATATTAGTAAGTTGTAGGAAATTAGCGTGCACTGGTAAAAACCCATGAAAATCACTGAAATAACTTTGTTAACGGGAGGTTATGGTTAACCTTTGAAATTCACTGAAAAACCTTTGTTAAAGGGATGTTATGGTTACAAGTAAAACCCAGAAACCCCAGAAATTCGCCAGTTATGGTAAGCTAAGCAACCATAACTCGCGCCACCACAGTGCGCTGCTAAGACTAACACCCATGACATGAAAGGTGACATCACAAATGTCATTGATAATATCACTGATATCGTCTGACCCACCTGAGAATCAGCCTTAGAGTGTGTGTTTAAGCAGTAATGTTGAATGAAAGTGTGAACAGAACTCCAGGTAGCCGCTTTGCAAACAGAATCAAGAGGTATATTTGTAATAAAGGCTATAGTAACTCCTGTGCCTCAAGTAGAATGTGATCTAGGGGTAAAGGGTAAATCTCTCTTAGCAAGAGAGTAACATAGTTTGATGCATTTAATAATCCATATAACAATGCCCTTCTCTACCAGTGGCGACAGAGACAAAGAATTGGTCTGTCTTTCTTAGTGGTCTTGTTTTAGCAAGGTAATACACCACTGCTCTCCTAACATCTAGTGTATGGAGGCTTCTTTCAGCTGAGTTAGTGGGATGCTGAAAAACAGTTGGAAGTTCGATGGATTGGTTCAATTACAACTTAGAAATGAATGTAGGTGCATAGCGTGGGTGTGTGCATTGTACCACTTTGTCTTTATGAATGGTAACAAATGAATCTTGAACTGAGAAAGCCTGAAGTTCACTAACTCTCTTAATAGAGGTAGTAGCCAGCAGGAAAGCAGTCTTATAGGGGGGGCCTTTAGACTAGATTGGTGCATTGGCTCAAAAGGAGGTCCCATTAGTTTTGTAAGAATAACACTCAAGTCCCATCCGGGATTTCGGTTAGAAATAGGAGGGTGAAGTCTTCTTACCCCTTCCATTAATGTTTTAATCACTGGAATTTTCCACCAGTAAACTTTGCTCTGAGACGTGGTGTTTGCCAAGCATGCAGCAAGGTGGACCTTTAATTAGTTGAAAACAAGTCCTGAATCTAAGTGGTTTGTTAGATAAAGGACTATGGGCCTCATCATGAGTTTGGCGGTAGCCCTTAAATGTGGCGGTAGCGCTGTTACCGCTGCATTTAAGGGTCCGCCAAATCATGGCTTCGGCTGATTTCCCCCAGCTCTTAGCTGGGGGAAATCTGCCGAAAGTTTGCTGATTTTTGACGCGTTTACCACTGGCGGGAAATCCGCCAGCGGTAAAAGTGCAAAATTTCCCCATTGAGCCGAATGGGGAATGGGGAATTCCTGAATGGGCTCAATGGGGAATTGGCAATACCCGTTCCGCCAAACCCGTGATCCGGCACTAATAGTGCCGGTGGGTTTGGTAGTAGGGCTAATAATGCCAGCGCTATTAGCGCCGGAGTTACCGCCCAACTCATGATGGGGCCTTACATATTTAGATGACCAGTCAATAGCGTTGATGTTTTTGGTATTGCACCAAATGACAACACATTTTCATTTATTGCAACAACAATATCTGGTGTTAGGTTTCCATGCCTCTCTAAGAATGTCCATGTATCTCTGAGGTAGTTGAAGGTGCCCAAACTCTATGACTTCAGGAGCCAAGCTGCTCAATTGAGCGTTTGAGGACATGGGTGTAGTGCTTTCCCTTGGTCTTTTGAAGGCATGTTGCAAGGCTAAGGCAGTTTCCTCGGTAGGTAGGGTGACATTCTCATGAGATGAGAGACCGATGGTTGTCGAGTCCGCATTGGTGCCACAAGGATTAGTGTGACTTGTTCCTGGTGCATCTTGTAAACTATCCTGTTCAGTAGGGGAAATGGCGGAAAAGCATAGGCAAATCTCCATGAGCATGTTATCCATTGACATTGAGCATTCTCCAGTGTTGCAAAAAGGTTGATGTCTGGATGAAATCATTCTGCAAAGAGGTTATGTAAGATGTTGTCTTGCCAGCGCCACTTGTGTTCTACGGGTAGCTGCAAGTCTTTGCTGAGTACATCTTCCAGAAGACTGTGTTCCCCTGCAACGTGTTGCTACAGTAGAAACATGTTGTGTTTGAGTGCCCATTTCCAAATGTTCTTTGACAGTTTGGACAGCCCTGGCGAGTGAGTGCCCCCCTGTTTGTTCAGGTAATACATGGCCATAGTGCTGTCTGTAAGGACCAGGACAGTCTTCACTTGTAGTTGTGTTTGTGCTTTTAGGGCTTTGAACACAGCAAGTAGTTCCAACAGAATTCTATCTTCTGCTCGAATTAGGGCTCCTAGAAACTGTTTGGCTTGACTGGGGACCAGAAGTGACTTTTTCTCGTTCATTGAGAACCCCAGGTTGAAGAGAAGATCTACAGTCTTTTGGGTGTTCTCCAGACATGACTGGTGCTAGTCTCTAGTTATGAGCCAGTCGTCGAGATAAGGGTAGACTGGAATGGACTGCCTGCGCAGTTGAGCTGCCGCCACTGCTAGTACTATGGTAAACACCTTTGAGGCTGAGGCAATGCCGAAGGGGAGTACTTTGAACTGACAGTGAGTGTTCTCGATCTTGAACCCGAGGTACTTTCTGTGCGCTGGCAACATTGAAATATGAAAGTATGCATCTTTCATATCCAAGGTGGCCATGTAATCCCCCTGTTTTAGCGGTTGTCATCCTGAACTTTTGAGGTTTGACATACTTGTTGACAGGACGCAGATCTAAAACAGGGTGCATGGTTAGATCCTTTTTGGGCACAAGGAAGTATATTGAATAAATACCCTAATTTACCTGAAGATCTGAGATGACCTTGATCACCCCGTTCTGCAGCAGGATCTGTACTTCTTCCAGTAAGATGTGGAGATATTCTGGAGACAGTCTCCTGCTTTTCGGCGGGTGGTATTGGGGTGGATGAAAAATTCTAGACAACTTTCGCCGATGACAGTTTCGAGGACCCACTGATCTCAGGTGATTTCATCCCATCCATGGGAGAAAGACGTTAATCATCCTCCTACTGGGGAAACATGGGAGGGGACCTGAACCATCGAGTTGTGCAGTAGCACATGGAGCGTACCAAGTGCTGGATGGGATTACCACAATTACTGATTTCAGGCCCAAATAACCAGACAGACTCAAAGAATATGGCAAAATGCTGCTTTATTATCAGCTTAATAAAGTAGGGAAATCTGGCAAGCATAACAAATCGCAGCTCACTCACTCTCAAAGCATTTCTGTTACACAAAAGACTTTATACCTTGATGTACGTCAGCTATGACATCATCAAACCTATTGAGGATTGGTTAAGGGAACATACATACCTATAGCTTATTTAGGTGTTAGTTACATCATTGGCTGCCCCTTCTCAAGTAGGCACGCCTTGAACTACCTCTAACTTCATATAATACAGATAATAGTATAATAATAACAGCAGATTGGCTTCTGCAACAATGTATTGTCCATCATCACATCCTGATTGGTTGGCACTCTCTTCCAACCATGGACCTTCGGCTCACTAGAGGCACGTAAGCAAAACAAAACCCAGGTGCGGGGAACATCAGACCACTGCCCACTTGGATAATTAGCCTGCCATCTCTCATCAGTTAGGCTCTAAGCCAAGTCTTCTTCTCTGTAGTTGACCTTGCTGACTGTTCTCTTCCTTGGAACGTTAAAGGGAGTGAAGGTACATTCCTATCCTCGTCTGGAGCGTTCATGAATAGGCCTTGTTTTCTGGTCTTGCACCACATGTGAGGAGACCATGATTTTGTCCTCCTATTCTTCTATTTAGTGCTGTTTGATTCAATTTATATTGGGTGCGATTACTCTCTTCGGCCGCTAGAAACTTGGCTGCTCCGTTTTGCATATGCTTTCTGCATCTTTGATTGTCCAATACTTGGCATTCACAAATGTTCACTCCTTTACTTCATCCAAGAACATATGTCCTACGTACATGGCTTATCCTCTTTGACTTTTTTCGTGCCTTGCAGTTGCTTCTTGCTGCAGCATCCTTGATCCTGAGCCAAACGAATATCCTTGGTTCTTACACAATTCTGTATTCCAATGCCTTTCAGCTCTGCAGCTTTGGTTTTCTCCTTGAGGCTTCTAGCTTACTATTATGTGAAACCGGCATCCATTTTCTCAACATGGCTGCTTTACACACGTTATAGTTCCTACATTTAGCAAGCTCCTATATGTCTCATCTACCTTGCGTTTCTGCGTACATGCATCTACTGCATTTCTTCTCACTTATCTTCTCAGAATATATGATTTCTTCATATCTGCATATTTGTTTACTTTGCTACTTCAGTAACATCTTCATTCTTTAAATACTTGTATATCGTTTCAGTGCGCCCTCGTTTCTTCTCTTCATGGCATCACTTTACACCTGTCAGACTTTACTTACAGCAGTGTTTACAGACTTCCTTCTACTACATCAGTTCGGGGGTACATTCAATATGGTTGTCTGAGCGCCTTATTGGGAAAGGTGTCATGCACATCGCTTTCTTGCTGTTCTTCCTTTATGACGGAGGTGAGGGGGTGGCCTCCATGAGTGACGTGTACATCTGTTTTTCTACATAGTCATTTGCTGGCCAGGGCAGGGGAGCCCCTGGCTGCTGAATTTTCCCCCCCTACCCTTGCCACACCGAAATCCCCAATGTTGAGGGGTCTGAAAGTTGCTGGATATACCCTGGCCGGAATACCAGGGAGATCCTCCAGTTTCATAGGTACCTCGAGCTGAGTGGGGAAAAGATTTATCATGAAAGGACCAGCGTGTATTAAAGACCCTGCGTTGAGCAAAGGGCTTGGGCAAGATCTGATTCAGAGACTTTACAGTTTCATGCTTCTTTGTGGTTTTGAGGGCTTCGTACACTGCTTTTCCAAAGAGGGCTGAGTCCTCAACAGGTTCATTAATAAGTGAGGGCTGTGCCTCATGCTTGAAATTAGTATTCTTTAGCCATGCATGGTGCTTAGACAGGGTGCCTTCCAGTAGTACCCTACCTGCAGTCTCTGCTGAGTCAATACGTCTTGCGTCACTTGACACCCTTCATGTACCACTGCCAGAAGCTGTGATCTAGTAGGCTGTGAAACATTTTGCAGGCCTTCATGCACTAGTCCCCATTGTACGTCAGTATAGCTAGCCAGGAGTGTTGTGTTATTAGCTATGTGGATACTGTAAGCAGCTGACGAAGTGATGCGCTTGCCAAGGGCATAAAGCTTCTTGCAGTCCTTGTCCGGGGGAGACTCAGAAGAAGACAGTGGCACCCCTGCATGTTTCCCGGTTGTTGTACCGTCTAGGGAGTCTGGAGTCTGGAATGGAATGTCCTCTGATGCATAGTGGATCAGAGGTCATGGGGTGAAACATTTTCTCGACCCGTGGGTTGACGGCCCGAGAAAGGGAAGGCGTGAGCAAGGAGGGGGCAATGCACTTTTTGACAGAGTTCATAAGCGGGATGGCCAGGCTGATGTCAGGCACAGTCTCCTGCATTACAATCTTAAAGTGGTCTGCAGCCTTCCTAAGGAAGGTGTTGAACAGCATCTAATCATCTATTCATAAAGCCTCCCGGGGCTCAGAGATGGGAAGAGCATCCAAGAATATGTTATCCAGTTCAGCCTCATGGGCTTGGGTAGTGGGCCAATTCCTCTGGTCATCCGCAGGGGTCCAGGCATTTGGATTCTGAGAAACTGGGTCCTGGGAGTCACCATCTGGATTCAGAACATAATAGACATCATCATCTGGGTCATATTGATAATCCTGGAAAACATTTTAAGGAGATCAGGCAAACGATGCCTAGGAGAAGAGGAAGAACGAGCCCCTCCTGTCTGGAGCCTAGGGGACTTCAAGGGCCTAGACTATCACCCGACTAAGGACGTCATCAAATTTCCTAGAAAATTCAATACATTCTGCCATCTTGTTTATGCAGGCCTCAAACCTTTCTCTAGTCCATGCAGAGAAAGAGGAGTCTTCAGGAAGAGGGAAAGGTGAATCAGAAGGAACAGGGGTCCTGTAGTAGGTCCTGTGACAGGTGTGAGAAACCTGAGTGCATCCTTGCATCTACTCCCCAGGGATCTTCTATTCAGGTGACCAGGGAAGGGACATCGCATTTGGATCCCGACCATGGAGACGGACAAACGAGGGAGGATCACCTGGGTGGAGGGTCTTTGGGGATTGGGGACAGGGTAACGGAGGGCGAGACATGGTATCCCCCTGTCCTAACACTGACCTTCCCTACCCTCCCTCAGCTTTTATAGGATATTGCCGTTTATGTCCTATTCTACTCCATGAATTCACACAAAGTACTGAGAAGAGGAAGAAGCCTCAAAGAGTAATGCAAACGTCCTATAGGAAATACTACTATACTACTGGAACGATGAAGGGGGATCTTGAAGAATACAAGGCTGAAAGTTAGGCATGTCCCAATAATTGGTCTAAATGGAGTCAGGTAAACAAGGCAAAGGAATCACACCTGAAACCCCGTAATAGGACTGAAGTGCATAAGAGGTGGAGCACAAGTAAGCTAGAGGAGAGAACTGCAGGAAGGCTAGTCCAATCCTTGATGAGCCTTTGGAGAACGGAACGCTGAGATGCTGAAATTCTGCAAGGTGAAGGAGAGCGCGGAAGCGAAGGAGTCGTGTCTCTGTCGGGAGAAGGAAGCCATGGAGGGTGCCAATCCCTTCGCTACGGTCGTACAGTGCTTGGTCCCCTGAGTAGAGAAATCAACCCAGGAGTGCCTGAGGGTGAGACCCTGACCTCGAGTGTAAGAACTTGGGTGATCGAAGAAACTGAAGGACACATGAATGCAAGGGACATGGTGCTTGTATGATAGTTGCTGAGCTACATTGTATCGGAGTGGTCGTGTGCAGCCGTCACGTTCTCAAAAGTGTCTGATTAAAGCGTGATGAAGAAACAAACAAATGCAATGTTAATAATGGATTGTTTAAGAAACTATGGGCCTCATTGCAAGGTTGCCGGTCCGACAAACTACGAGGTCTGCGAGCGGGTGCCTTTCCACCCGCCAAGTCTGAACTGGCGGGCAGAAAGACACCCATCGCAGACCTTCACGGATGCATCCGTCCTCCCCATTCCCATTGAGTCCAATGGGACACAAATGGGAATGGGGAGTAATATTTTCCGGCGCCTGGCAATGAGGAATGACCAGGACCTACCGGCACGGCTACTGCCGGGCTCATAAGGAGGCCCTATGTACCAGAGTGGTCATGTAGGAGAAATTAATACACTTCTAAAGGTCTTTGAACATTTAAGAACTATTGAAAAGTAACAAGAACGATCAGTACGACGAAAAATACATTATGAAAGCTGTTCGTGAGTAGCAAACGAGGAGCAATGAAGTATGAGCAAATGTCGAACTGGCAAAACTAAAAGTGAACAAAGTGAAGAAAAAGGCTATCAATTAAAGCAGACAAAGTAGAAATTGGGCAAGAAAGTAAAGATGACAGAATGCCTTGACAAGGGTAACTGGTTGCGCAACCTTCAGTGGGTGGACTGTGCGGTCCGACAACAGCGCCTAGACCGGGGAGCTCCAACTTTGAGAGGATAAGAAGGTTGTTAAGTATGAATCCTGATACAGATACAAACACAGAAGAACCTGTGTAGGTAGGAGAACCTAGGGCTCCCAGCTGTGCGATGTGTAGTGAGTGGACCGTGGGGTCCGACAAATGCACATAGACCAGGGATGCCCAACTGTGAAGAGCCAAGGAGATTGCGGAAGCAAACAAAGGGAAAGCAATCTGATGAACTGGTAAGCACTATAAAGTTGATCTGGAACGAATCTTGAACTTTGAGAAATTGAGAACAAGCTTGGGGAATGGAACTATAAGCTTCTGTTGAACATTGTGGGACTGTTTTTGTAAACCAATACTTCAAGCTTGGGGAAGGGAACCCTAAGTTCCTGTTGAACATGGTGAGACTGTTTTTTGGTGAACCAGTACTTTGAACTTGGAGGATGGAATTCAGAACGCCTATTGAAACAGTGTGAACCCAGTTGAACACTGTACATTTAAACCCAGTGTGCTTTGAACTTGGGGGAGAGAGACCCATGTCCTGGTAGAATACTTTGGAACAAGCAATTGTGAGAACTGTAACCTGAACTTGGGGAAGGCAGCTAGAAGCAGCTCCACATTTTTTTTAACACTGTTTAGTTCATTCAGAATTTCCCTACACTATGTTTAGTATTAGACGTGAGGCCAAGCATAGGTTTTCGACACAGACAGACTTTCGATTTGGATTTACAGACATAGGGCCTCATTACAACGTTACCGGTCCGGAAACAACAGTGCTGGTAAGCTTACCGGCACTGTTGTTTCCGGACTGGCAAAGTACAAGTCTGCATAGCGAAACCGCTATGCCTGACAGGTCTGACCCTGTCGGGCACAGCGGCCATGGTAGGCAGACTTTCACAGAAGCACCAGCACTGTTATTAACGGTGCCACTGATTTCGTGGACCCCACTCCCAGAGAGTCCTGTAGGACTCTATGGGAATGGGGCACAACATTTTGCCAGCGCCTGCCTTCTCAGAATGGCATGGTTAAAATTCCCCAGTGTTTTATTGGCATGGTTACCGCTGGACTTGTAATGAAGCCTATAGACTTTCCTTAGTTTCCATAGGTAGGGAAAATCCCACCATAGTTCTAGAGCAAGTTAGGCTTTACACCATCCTAATACTTAATAAAGATTCTACTGTTGAATTTGAAATCTGTTTTCTGTGTCATCTCTTGACCATGTGCAAGCCTGTCTCACACATGGTAGGGGAGGATGGAGAGTACCCTAAAGGCAAAGAGGTGGCCTTTATGGGTCCAGAGGCATAAGTAGGGGCCTGGGAAAGCTTCTCCCAGAGTTTGGGGAGCATTTTTGCAAGAGATGCATGTTTCATCGTGTTTTTCAACACCTCCGTTACCCGCCCCGAAATTGTAGGGACATCGCCCTGGGAGGCTGAAGCCTTGGGACCCTGTGCCGGCCGCAATAGTGGGGGCGCAGCATGCCTTGAACCGTGAGGTTCAGTAGGCCATGCCGAGATTTTCGACCAACCTTCAGGCGCTGATGGCTTTTTCTACAAATCCGCTGAAAGAGGCTGAGGGGATGTGTGTTTGGCCTTAGGAATACAAGGTGTGCCTTTGTTGCCGGGATGTAATTTCCCTATCACACTGCCAAAAGCATGCTTAGCGAGACTGTGGAGAGGGCACTCGGGAGTCAGCATCTTCGGACTCTGATACGGAGTCGTGGCTGCTTATGGACTCCTTGTTCGAGGCGACCGTGCCAAGGGGAGGGTGACTCTCGCCCTTCATAGCATAGGCCACCCACCGCTTGGTATGCCTGTTCTTAAGCGTCTTAGGACTAAAGAGTTTATAGGTTTGCAACGCTGTTCGTTATGGTCACAAGGAGACACCAGTTACACTCCTTGTGAGTGTCCTTCCACAGAAATTTGCTGTTACACGAAGGACAACATTTAAAAGGCATTTGTTCCATAATAGCGTGGAAAATCAGCCAGACGACAAAAGGAAGAGGAGGAGGGGTATAAGAAAAACGCATTTTCAGCAGAGAAGTGTCAAGAGAAAACATGTCTCCCCTCCCCCTACTGTAAGGCCAGGCCTGAAGGCCAAGGCCAAGTAAACAGCTGTTGAGTCTACTGATGCAACTCTATGCTCCTCATTACAACCTTGGCGAATTGGAAACAACGGTGCCGGTAGGAGTTGTACTTTGCCGGTTGTTTCTGGACCGGCAAAGTACAACTCTGCTGGACGGGTGCCTTCCAGCCTGGCAGGTCTGAGTTTCACAGAAGCACCAGCACCGTTGTTACCAGTGCCAGTGTTTCGTGGGCCCCATTCCCATGGAGTCCTGTGGGACTCTATAGGAATGGGGAACAACATTTTACCGGCGCCTGACTTTCGAGCCACCAGGGTTGTATTACCCCAGTGTTATTGGCAAGTCAGGCGCTGGTAACAGTTTACGGGTCCGGCAGGTACTAGCCAGTTTTACCGACACGGTTATCGCCGGACCTGTAATGAGGCCCAATATGTTTCAGGCTCTTCCCATTCCTGTGGCGCAAGGTGTTCTGAAACGCATAGTAAACAATCTGGTCAAATTTTTCTGGAGGGGTGCTAAGCCCAGAATAAACAAAAAAATACTTTTACTGCCTAAATCCCAAGGGGGAGTAGGATGCCGGGACTTTACTAGATACTACTTAGCATCCCAATTCAATGCAATCATAGAATACTTCCAAATCAGGCACAGAGTAATGCATAGTTCTGTGTTCAAGGCTGCTAAGAGACCCCTTACAGAGTTAATAAGCTTGCCACTAATGCTGAAAGCCAAAAGGGGCTAATTACAAAACGTAATAAGTTCCTAATAAGCGATCTAGATACAGAAGCAGATAAGAGAAGACAGAAGTGGGAAATGGAAGTGGGGCTGCCAATATCCAATGAATGGAAAAAGTCACGGAAAACAGCTAACAAACACTTTATAAACACACAGCTTTTAGAAGTTCAATAAAAGACAATTGAAAGTGTGCAGAAGGAGGGGAATGACACACAGGTTGCATGGTTGTTGGCATAAACGTTTAGTAGTAATGAAAAATAAAGAGAACACCTAACTTTTCCCAACTCTAAGAGGGGTTTTTCTACCCCTACTAAAAGTGCTAATGGATTTGTCAAGATGTGTCTGTAAATCAACAGTCCACCGTCCTTTGTCAAAAATGTGCTTCTGTCCCTCAGACAAATAAAACAACTAAAGAGGCAGTGCATCTTCTTGGCACAGAAGAATGACTCCCTTCTTCTGGACAGAGGATAACAGTTCCAGTTGTTAGATGGGATATTTACCTGAAGGAATGACCCCCTTTTCCAGGTGTCAGTCCCTTTCCAAAGCACAAAACAAAGTTCCAGGTTGTAATGCCAACAAGTAGTAAAGTTCTCAATTCAAACTCAAAAGGTAAAGTTCCAGTTCAAACATCAACATTCCTTATTGCTCATAGTTGCTTCTTTACTATTGGGTTCCTGGAGAATGCTTCCCTTCTCCAAGTATCTGGCTTTCAGTGTTTTTACCACACAAAGCCAGGGGGAAGGACTCCCTTTCCCTGGACTCTCTCTTCACTTAGTTTAACAATTTCACAATTTGAGGCGAATGACTCTGTACCCAAAGCCTTCCTTGGCATTGTTCTCACACTCTCTTGACTTGTACTTTCACTGTTAACACCAGAGGAAATGACTCCCTTCCCCAGCCCTTTCTTGGCTTTAGTTTCACAGTTCACATAATACCAGGGAGAATTACTCCCTTACCCTAGCCAGCCTTTCTCAGGCTTTTTATCACAGTTCACAATGCCATGGGGAATATCTCCCTTCCTCTGGCCTTTACCAGGCTTTTTTTCACAGTTCACAATGCCAGGGGAATGTCTTCATTCTCCTGACCTTTCTTAGGCTCTTTATCACAGTTTACAATGACAGGCTGAATGTCTCCCTTCCCCTGGCCTTTTCTCAGCCTCTTTATCACAAGTCACAGTGCCAGGGTGAATGTATCCCTTCGTCCGGCCTTTCTCAGGCTTAACAAGGCAGCTGTTGTGGGTCCCAGACCATAGTTTCTTTAGTGGCTCATTCTGGACAGACCTGGTGGTTCACTACCTTGCCAGGTACTGCCACGAAGAGGATGAGGAATGAGGATGTTCTCCTCAGGTTGCAGGTACCAGACCTGGCTTTCTTCACTGTATCTTGTTCCATTTTTACCCGGTTCACTATCCTGCCAGGTATTATATTTATTCCAGGTTCTCTGTGTTATTATTTTTTGGTCTCAGACCCTGGTTACAAGATTTATCTTGTTCCCCTCTGAGACCCAGGCAGCTACTGTACATTTTGGGTTGCTGCTGAATCTTCTCTGCCATTATCGGGCTCTTCAAACATCTCTGATGTCTTTCCTCATTCTTCTCCTGCTTTCGCGTAGCTCTCAGCGGCTCTGCAGCATTTCTTCTTGGGCGGGCTGCGCATCTCTCAGCGACCGTGTGTTTCGGCGGTTTCTTCCGCCTGGACCCCTGTCCTTCTTGCTTTCCGGTATGCCCATGCATGGCGGATGGGTTGGGTCGTAGGGATTCTCCTTCTCGCTTCCTGGTCCGTAGCTTTGCCTCCTCCCCAAGCAGGACGTCCTCCTTGCTTGCGGTACATTCAGGGAGGGTCTGACTTCCCTGTGAGACCTTTTTTACTTTTTATCTGTAATGGATGATGAAATCTAGACTGCTCTTTCCAATTCCCTGGAGGGCTCAACATGCCTCTGCGCCTCTTCCTTGTCCAGTCAGCCCTACCCTTCCTCGTCTCAGTGACTGCTGCTTCATCAACCTCGCAGACATATATGGGAGAGTGTAATATGGACGTGTGTCGCATGGGACAAGGGGGTGTGAAGGAGGTGGGCCTCATGAACTGAGCGGAGGCAAAGGAAGTGGTGGAGGGTGAGCGGTGTTGTGTTATATTCTCCTGAGATGTCCTCCCTAATCCCCGGAGGAGGAGTCTCTCCCCATGAGATCCTGCCGCTGAGTACCACCCCCAGGGGGACTATCAGGTTGTGGCCTCACCTCCCTGGTCTCATGGGAAGGGGCCTTCCCTCCCCCGGGAGAAGTGACGACATCTCAGAATTTGTTACACAATGCACCAATGTAAGACTGCATGCTATAGACAAGTTTTGAGCAAGTACCTGCTGAAGAGAATGTGGCAACAGAAGCACATATGGTCACATCCTCTGGGGATGCCCGCAGCTACAGATCTTCTAGCTAGATATCAGATCTAGAATTGCTGAAATCACAGGGATCCCTATTCCTGCTGATCCACGACTATTAGTGATAGGGACAGCCCCTGAAGAACTAGACATAAACCTTACTAAACTACTACACATGCTTCTACTAGCAGCTAAGTGGTGCATATTTAGGCAATGGGGTAAAGGTGAGGCCCCATGTATAGACATGTGGTTCCCAAATGTGTGGCAAATCTTAGCAATGAAAAACCTTTCCATGATCTCCAAATGGGGCTAAAGGCTATTTGGAAAAGTCTGGGGTCCCTTTTTAACGTATACTTCGAAAGACTATATCCTAGTGTGGTGTCCAAAACAGCTCCAAGGACTAGTATTTAGTGCCTAAAAGTGAACATTTGTTCTAGTCACACACAATGTGAAGCCTAGAAGGGGAAGGAAGCAGATGGTAAAAAAAAGAAGAGGTACAGTTGAGATGACAATTATTAATCCACCACACACATCAAGTTTGCACAAGGATGTACACAAACCTCAGTTACAATTATGAACATAAGGCATTTGGGGGGAGGAAAAGAGGGGAGTTACTAGAGGAATGGAAGGGAAGTTTAGGGATTGGAACTTGATGGCTATTTGTTTGCTGGTATAGGCCAACCAATTTCCTAACAATATGACTTTTCTAAAGCCTTAACTTGCTTATGTATAACAAGGCTGCCTGTAACCAATCCCAAAGAAACATGCTGTAATCTGGCAGGCTCGTAAACTGACAGAATGTGTGCCCCTCCTGTTCACACAGATGACAAAACTCCCAGGCTACAGTTTCCTGGTCACGAGCCGTACTCTGTGGGCATCCTGGGATCATGAGCTCACTGGAAAAGCTTGCGTTCAAACTCTTGCGGATGATGGTGCAGATCCTTTTCCATGCTGTGCTGGACTTTTTGTGGCAAATGGAAACTTCAGGAGCTGTTTGACCTGTGTGAGTTGATGCAAATCCTCAACTTGATGCCATAGATCACACTCTGGGGCTGTAGATGGTGTCACCAGTTGGCTTGGATGACTGCAGACTGTGTCCTCCATCTCTCCCTCTCCCTCTAAGGCAAGCGCCTCTCACGATATCATAAAAAGATGGGGGGATAAGGCTCTACTCTGCGATATGCAGTCGTAAGAGCATCAGTGGTGTTGATCTCTCTCACCATAGGAACTGTAGCCCAACCGGGTTCAGGCTGTGTGGCTCAATCCCCTTCTTCTAGAACTGGCTCTATCCTGGCACATGCTCTGACAGTGACTCACCAACCAGGCTGCAACATTGTGGCATACAACTTCATTATTAACTCTGAGCTGGATGTGCTGGCACTGAATGCACCACCCAGGGTATGCGCAAAGGTTATGGGTGTGTGACACAGAGCAACTGGAGCACCTTCAAAGCTAGACTGTGCAGACTCTTGAAACACTGTATGATATTTCTCACTGTTTGGAGCTTGCCAGTAATGCAACATCTTGTTGGTCTGGTCTGCCCATAAATTAAATTCATCACCAGCTTTCAGGGTAGGCCTCATCCCACAGAAAGGCCGCAGACAGAAATAGGGCCCATCCTCTGATGGTGTTGCCATGGGATCCTGCAGCATGATCCTGAAAGTATCAGCCATAATGAACAGAATCAGCTTGGCATTCCTACCCTCAGATGCAGTGGGCACTGCCTTGGTCGCAGTAGCTGTGTGCACTGCAATGATGGAAGTGGCAATGGGTAACTGCAAGGGAGGAAAATACAGCAGGAGCAGAGTAGCTCATAGAAGGGTGGGTGCATATGCCAGGAGCAGCCACCCAACTACAGCGGTTCGACGCGAAGCAGGAAGGGAGCCCAGAGGAATGAGGCTGCAGCTGCGGATGCAGGAAGAGTCTGACATGGCTTGCCAGTATGCGGGAGGTGGTGAAACAGGACCGTGGCATGGCACAATCCTCAGGGTATGGGAATGAGCGTGTTGCAGGCGCGCACACCCTCGCTCTGGTGGCCCACTTGAGGTCGCCCACTGAAAGGGACATCGTAACCATGGCTCAGAGCCACTCACAAGCCTAAGCGTCGGGGAGGTTTGACAGTATCCAACAACCTTCACCACGTATTAACGGCTCACATGGGATAGGTTGGTATTGGGTCGAGCTGTCCGGGTTAACTTCCCTTGTACTTATTTGCATGTCCAGAGGCTCAGCCACAGCTCTTCACTCAGCCAGTGAGGAGTTAAATGTCTTGGGTTAAGGCCAACATGTGGATAGGTGCTGGCATCCAGGAACCCTATCAACAATAAAGTAGATGCTTGGATTTACTCTTTGACCCTCTTTCCAGTGTCTGGCGTGGGATCTTTCCATGATGCTGCTTTAGGTCACAATTGGTAGATGTGTCAAATCCAGCAAATGTGTCAAACCCAGTAAAAATGTCAAATCCAGCGAATACAAAGAAATACCAATTCTCTAATGACTCTGCAGCGTTGTAAACGATTCTATCAAAATGTGCAGAAATGAATTCTGTGTTACACCAAAGGGATCTTATTACATTGGCTAGCAGTGCAACCTGAAACCGTGGCACACATAATTTCAATATGAAATTCTGCATTTCCTGGGGCACCAATAGGATAGGTAATTAGACCGGGACAGGCAACCTTTCCATCCTGCATTCACTGGGGGACCATGGGACTGGTAAATGAACACACAAGAGGGAGATAAGTTGGTAAGGATAACAACGGAGTACCAGCAATGCACTGGCCTAATCTCAGCAGCTCCTCCAAGAAATTGTGCAGCATAATGACCCTTCAATGGCGCCATGCATTATCTCCACAATAATGTACCTCTTACCTGTCTCACTCTGTTCCTGCTCTGCACTGAGTCAAGAAACAGCCACCGTGGTTGCCGAAGGGTGAATTGGAAAAGAAAGATAGTAGACCACGAGAAAATGAGTTACATCGGCAACTCCAAAATATAATGGAAATAAAACTATGGACATTCAACTTAAAGCAAAGCAGAATTAAAATTAAATAACAGAGAACTAGGATCCCCATCATGCATTGTGGAAAAAAGATATCACACGTAATGCAGTGCAAAACGTCCTCTCCCCAAAGCATGGAGGGCCAAAGGGGACAGGATGAACCGCCAGAGGGGGGCGGGAGGGGAGCTGATAACGCGAATACTGCTTAGTCGAGGTGGAGTGGGCAGCGAGAAGTGATGGGTTACGGGTAAATCCCCCCAGAAAAGGAGAACGGGCAGTGGGGGAACATGGGGTGGAAGTGCTGGGGGTGGCACCAGATAAGCCAGAAAGGAACCTGGAGGTGGGTGAGTGTAAGTAGAGTACAAAGACGGACCAATTTCCCAATTCCAGGAGTCCTTGAGCAAAGGGTGTTGAAAAATTGATTAATTCCAAAGGGCCCACATAGAACGAGAACTAGGCAATAATCACTCCACTCAAGTAAGATGTTATTTACATCTTTTAGAGGTTCGTTAATACCTCTAAAAAGATGTAATTGCCTGTGAACCCTCAGCAGGTCAGAGCTGCTGAGGGTTCACAGGCAATGTATGGTCCTGACATATTAAATAAGAGTTACCTTACATAATATGTCAAGACCATACATGAGGGACTCCATGTTTCAGGGTGCAGTGTTGCAGTACAAAAAGTAACCTGTTCAAAAACACTGTAACGGCAATGGGTACATAAAAATCCATACTGTGCACAAAAAGTGTATCAAAATAATATAATATAAAATAATGCCGGCTTCTTGGTTTTAACAACATGTTCTGGAAGCTGTCCTTTATGTTACCACCACCATGAGGCGCCCAGATCCTCTATCTGCCTCCTCTGGGGCCTGCACCAGTGAGAAAGCACTGCCACCCAGCAAACAAGGAGCAACACAGACCAATCACCTGACCACTAACATGGGATTTCATCACACAGGTCAGGAGATCATGCTGAGTATATAGTTGCTGTGTTTTTGCATGGCATTTTTTTCTAAAAAATTGACTTTTCCCTTAGTCTTCCAGATGCATGAACATTTTCAGACAGGTAGTCTGAAATATCTTTCTCCTAGTCCTATGGTTTAGGAATACCAGTAATGATTGGTTTAACAGAGGTTTCAGACTCCACAAATCTATGCCTCTACATAATATTTCCCAAAACTCTATGTAGCCCAAGCCCCCTTTCTCATTGAGAACAATCACGGTAGGGAAATCAAACCTCTTTCATCCGAGCAGAGTGGCCATTGGACCTTGGAGATAAAGTAAAATGGCGCCCTATGTTTTGTTCATATGAAACTTCCCCCCAAAAAATGAAATACATGCCTTCTTCACATAGAAACAAGCTTGAGGCTGGGGACAGAAGGAATGGTGTAAGGAGTGGGAAGGAGGACAGGCCCCACTCATTTTCACTCCTAAATGTCTATACAGCCTAAAAGCGCAACATCAGAAAATAGGGTTGGTATGAGAGGCTATAAAAGAAAACAAGAGTCGGTAATAGAATGGGCAGATCTGCCCAGTAACCTAGATCCTTCTACTCCCCTCAAGACAAGAAAGGGAGTGAGGGGAGTGTGAAAGATAAGAGAGCTCACCTCATCCTATTCTCATTCAACCCACAGTCCCCAGCCACAAAGTGAGAAGATGAAGGTAGGCTTTGGAAGTAAGAGGATTGGGAACAGTAAGAACATTGTTTCCCTTCTCTCCGCTCTCTACATTCCTACTCTACCTACTGTTCCTCAGAACTTCCCTGAGCATGGTGCTGGCACTGCTTCTGAGCTTCCCACCCACCACTGCCTGTCACAGGAAATGTTCTGTCGTCAGCATGCATGCAAAACAGAGAGCCCTAGAAATAGTCAATCCATTCCGAACATGAAGACAAAAGGATTGCCTTGTCGGGCCGGTAGACTGGTTGCAAACTGTTTCACTTCACTATGAACCCCAGATCCTAGAGTGCTAGAGCCTATTTTTGGTTTAATCATCTGACATTTTTCCTGTGACCCATAGCCTTTTGGATGTCCATAAAAATCATTGTGAATTTACGACCATATTAAAATTAAACATATTAACACATTTTTATTTAGTAATTCATTATGGATTCCTCCCAATTTTAAGCACTGTAGTAATAGTAATTATTAGCCAGTTTTAATAGTACTCAATTTATTGAAGACAGAAAAATGAACTGCTTAGGTAGACCTGTCAGAATGGAATGGTGTGCTACTGGCTTAACAAAGGTCTGTCGCGGGTGTTTAACTCGCAGAGATTTCTTGAAGCTATGTGACTCTTTGGAGGTTAAAACCAATACATACCTAAATACTAAAATAAACAAGGGACACACTTATTACTGATGACTGATGGGGTGCAAAGAGAAACAAATGGCTTGGTATAAGATGGTTGCAAAAGAAACTTGTCACTGGCTTTGAAGAAAATGGTAACGGTCTGGGAATCACTTTAGATGAGTTGACAATGAGACAATTGTTGTGTGTAATAAGGTCTGGCTAAAGTTACTTTCCGTTTGTTGTGTTCTTCTGAAACACAAATAACAATCATATAGAAAAGGAAAACAGTCCTTCTGCTAGCACAATACCTCAAAGCAATGAGGAAACAACAGAATATGTATCTATAGTACTGAAAAGTCTTAAAGGCATGGTCTAGTAAAACATTTTATTTAAAAAATAGATGGGCAACATAAAAAAAAATATTAGCATTCTCTTTTTTAAAACTTCCTAAGTAACATTTTGAGCTATTCAAGCTCAAAATTCGCAAAAGCAAGCACATGGGCGCATCCATTTTGTGAAATGGATGCCCTCCTGTGCTGGCTTTTGCTTTTGCGGCACTAATGAAGGAAAAGCCAGCCAGCTGTAGTAAACAAAAGCTACCGCTGGGTGGCTTTCCCTTCATTGGTGCTGTACGCGGAGGACGGGGACCGGAGACCAGAGCAGGAAAGCTGCAGCTGAATCTCGGTAAGTGCTATTTATTTTTTTTAAAAAATAAGCACTAGCTGCGTTTTTTTTCTAAGTTTTCTGGGCAGGAGGAGCCCGGAAAACTTAGAAATAAAACTGCAGCTTTAAAAACGTATTTATGTTTGCGGCCGCTTTTGAAGCGACCGCAAACATAAATACAACGCTATTGTGTTGGAAAATGCTGCGGTTTTTCTTTCCAAGTTTCTCAGGCTCCTCCGGCTCGGAGGAGCCTGAGAAACTCAGAAAGAAAAACCGCAGCGTTTTCCAATACAACCGCGTTGTGTTTCTGCCTGAATCTGCTTTCCCATTTGGGGCTCTCGGGCTCCCCCACGGGGAGCCCGAGAGCCCCAAATGGGAAAGCAGATTCAGGCAGAAACAACGCAGCATTGCGGAAAACAACTGCGTTGTTTCTGCCTGAATCTGCTTTCCCATTTGGGGCTCTCCGGCTCCCCGTGGGGAGCCCGAGAGCCCCAAATGGGAAAGCAGATTTAGGCAGAAACAACGCAGCATTTTGCATTTCCCATTTGGGGCTCTCCAAGAGCCCCAAATGGGAAATCAGCTGTAGGCAGAAACACTACGCGGCATGTAAACACAACCGCGTTGTGTTTCTGCCTGCTGTGGCTTTCGCTTTGGGTCTCCGGTGCTCCCCTGGGAGCTCCCCTGGGAGCACCGGAGACCCAAAGTGATAGCCACAGCAGGCAGAAACACAACACGGTTGTATTGGAAAATGCTGCGGTTTTTCTTTCTGAGTTGGAAAGAAAAACCGCAGCGTTTTCCAACACAATAACGTTGTATTTATGTTTGCAGTCGCTTCAAAAGCGACCGCAAACATAAATACAACGTTTTTAAAGCTGCGGTTTTATTTCTAAGTTTTCCGGGCTCCTCCAGCCCGGAAAACGTAGAAAAGAAACACAGCTAGTGCTTATTTTTAAATAGCACTTACCGAGATTCAGCTGCAGCTTTCCTGCTCTGGTCTCCGGTCCCCGTCCTCCACGTACAGCACTAATGAAGGGAAAGCCACCCAGCGGTAGCTTTTGTTTACTACAGCTGGCTGGCTTTTCCTTCATTATTGCCGCAAAAGCAAAAATTCAGCACAGGAGGGCATCCATTTCACAAAAGCCCATGTGCTTCTTTTTACGAATTTTGAGCTTTAAAAAAGAGAATGCTAGTATTTTTTTTTTTATGTTGCCTATCTATTTTTTAAATAACATTTTTTACTAGACCATGCCTTTAATTAACAAGAATGTTAACATAAAAAGATAACCACACTTTTCCAAGATACAGTCAATACTATCTGTATCAGTGCACACAATTGAGTACTATGACTTACACTGTGGGGTGTTTCAAATGTCACCAAAGAATCCGGGGAAAGGCTTTCACTGCTTGCATTCACAGGATTTTGTACTGTACAATTCTTACAGCTGGATTTGCTGCTAAACCCGTTTATGAAGGTCTCTCGTCTTTGCTTAGAATGATGAGTCCTTAAGGTGTGATTGTCCTTATTCCAACTGCTGTTAGATTGAAGTTCTTTGGTGCTCCTGGTAACATGTGCAACAGAATCTACATGTTCTTTATTGTAGACACAATGTCGATGCCCTTTGCTTGTATCCATATGTGTTGTGGTTTGGCTGCCTTCACAGCTAATGCGAAATGCATGCTTTGTTCGTCCAGCTGGTTTCTGGTTTGGGTTTTGCGGCTGCTCATGATCCAACTGTAAGACATCTGTACTGTCTCTCATACACATTGTACCTTCTACAGCTCCTTCTACAACACGCTGAATCAAATCTGCATCTTCACATACATGTTGGTCTGCTTGAACAAACGTGTGATGCTTAGTGCCTGTGTCCTTAACAGGTCCCGTTTTCTTAAGATCCAGACTTAAAATAATGATGGAGGATCCACCTGCAGGCTAAAAGAGTGATAATGACAGTCAACAGAAGTCATTTTACAGTTTGTATATAAAACGTGGCCCGGTACAATAAAGTAACCCTCTAGCTCATAGTCATAGGCTCTCTCCTATTCCCAGTCTACCCCAATCAGCTTCTCAATCACTGGCCAAACACACAGAACAACGAGCCAAAATGATTGGAACCACTGGGACCACCTTACAAATAATTGTACCCTACTTTTTGTCAGGGCTCTCTCCTATTACCAATGACTGGAACAGAAATCCAAATGGATAATGGCGAAAGAGGTTGGAGGAAAGCAACACAATTCAGTTCTTTATTGTATTTGGCAATTCACACATCACAACATAGCGATTTCTTTTAAAAGCAAGATTATATAAAACACTTTTAAAAAATATATACAAAAGGGTTTATCTTTTATTAAAATATGCACAAAGGTATTTCCCTACATCAATGTATTCATCTTATACACAACATAATTTCAGTTTGTACAGCTAAATCATATTGTGTAGCTGTGCCTGTTTTCAGGCAGCTAATGAGAGCCAGTGTTGCACACATATTGTCAATAATACATAAGGGTGTGTGGGTTCAATGTATAGCCCAGCCCGTACAAGAAACCCTCTTACATTTTGACTGAGTTGTTAAAGCTGAGGCACATTAACATCATGTGCCACAGTATTTTTCCCACCTTTACCAAGACTGTCTTCTACCAGGCACCAGGAACTATCAACACCACCAATCACTCAAAGACTCGATTTTTCAGAACATATGATGGTAGAAAGGAAAATAGTCTTCCTGCTTTTCATTCTCACATGTATACTCACTGACTGATTTCTTTAATTAAAATTAGCATATATCTTGATCCCAGCTAAAACCCTTTTCCCTGCATATGCTATATTAGAGGATGTAATATATGCGCTTCTATTTCCACTACCATAGCCAGATGAATACAAGGTTGTAGAATCGCAACAGCTCATAAAACTAACATACAGTAATGACCTCACAGCAGATACTGCAGTTTAGTGAAAACCCACCTTCAGATCAGGCACAACGCAAAGCTAGATAGATTCTGATCTGGTTGATTTCACAAATTGGTGGGCCTCAGTAACCATTTAAGTTCACTTTTAATTGTGTAACTAAGAATCTTCTCCTGCATGAGAAGGGACAAGTGTATTTTTAAAGGAAAGTTTCAAGCAAGTGTTTAATTCGAATAAACAGAAAAACATCTGCATTGCACCATATAATGATGTATTCAACTTTTTTTAGCAGCACTTAACTTATATTTCGAAAGATTAATATCTGCAATCGAACCTATTGCCATCCACCATTTTGTGATAATGTAATCTGCTGAATGCTCAATGTACAGTCAAGTGCCCTGGCAGCAATTAATAATAGCACAAGTCCCTGTATGTGACTTTAGCTGCCGCATTCACTATGCAATGCCCCTTGTCATGGCGTTAATGCACGACGGAGCTAAACGTAATGTCTACGCATTTACCAAATCACATTTCCGCACAAAAACTCATTGAATAATTAACCACTTTTATTTTGTTAATTCTCATCACACACAAAAATATGTCTTCAGTATTATTGTAGTTTATACGTGATGAAACAAAGGAGTCAGGGCATTACCATATCTGTATGTTCTGTATTCAAATTTAAATGATGAAATACATGGATGGGAGGCATTCAAACATTGTATGGTGTGAGACACCAGGGGTGTCTCATCTGGTAGTCCCCAGGGATCGCTCTCTCAGGTGGCTAGTGCATGGCCATCGCCTTTGGATCCAGACCCTGGGGGTGGACCAGTGAGGGAGGATCACCTGGGTGAGGAGTCTTCTTTACAAGGGCTATACGAGCAGGCAACCCTGGCTCCAGACACTTTTTCCTCTGCTCCTTTTTACTCAAAGGCAGATGGACGCACGTATGACAGTGTGTGTTTTCATCTCATGAATGTCTTTTAGGATGGTGGATAAGTGATTGCCACTTTGCCGCCAGAATGTCCACTGAACTTTCACTGTATCTAGAACTCCACCAGAGATGATTATTTATGGACTTCAGTAGTTGTTCACAGTCCTTTTTTTCCACACCGCATTGATTTTCTTGGCAGTAAACCTTGACACATGCCATACGTGAAATCGATGCCTGATCTGTGGGAACCTCATGCTTTGGCAATGCCCACATTTCTGTCTGTGGTAATTACTTCAGTTAGTAATCCTGTGGAGTGAAGACGCTCAATGGATTTCACAAAACCACGCTTCTCCGTGGCAACAGAGGGTGTGTTTTCAGTTACCTTGACCACCACAGAAATGTGATGTGCTACAACAGTTTCTTCCAAGTCACCATCATTTGTCTTCCTGCATCCCTAGTTTTTGTCGTGGTCTGGATTTTTCTGTTCTTTTTATTATAGGCTTCTACTCAAAGGGATACCAAAACAATGTAAGCTTAGTATATCATTGCTAACTGTATACATCCAAAAGATAGCAATGCGAACTTTTCTTTAGGAAAACATATTGAAAGCCATTGTACCAAAGGCACAGTGAATTACAGTTGCATATTTTGAACAATCCTATATACATACCCTTTTTTTGTATGCACTCGGATACAGTTACTGGCCTTTGCCTATGTCAGTTTCACGCTGCAATACACAATTAAAACAATGCAGTTAGAAAAGGAGAGTAATTTCAAATTTCATTCAGTGTGAAATGTTTAACTATTGTTTTAAAAAAAAAGCTTTTCACAACTTATAAATAGATACACATTTTAAAATGATGTGCACATATTTTTTTAAAGGAATAAAAAGGATACAAAGCATGTTATAATGTCACACCTGTGCTCTTTGCCTGGGGTCATGTGGTCCAGAAGCAATGCTCACCATCATGTAGCCCTCTTGCTGTGAAAGAAATCAACTTTTATTGTAATATACATGAAGAATAACGGCAGAAGAACAAGGCTTGACAATGTACATAAACATTTGCATACAAACAACATATCGTCAAAGTCTATCCATGTATAAAAGATCCACCAGAAAAACACAAATTTAATACACCCGGTGTACCTATTCTTCTTGGGTTTAGTCGCATTGTGCTGGCATTACAGTACACTCCTTTGTATCAAAAGGTCAGATCAATAAAAAAAATATATAAAGACAATAGTCAGGATGATTTGCTTTGCAATAGGTAGGACTATAGAGGTAGCAGCATTTTTCACATGTGAAATCGTTGTTATGAACAAGACTATATACCCTACCCATGCATAAGCAAAAAGCACATGCCAGTAAAATGCCTCCGATAAAGGAGACTGCCCGTCTCCGTCAGTATGACAAGTAGAGAGATAAGTGATCAAAAGAAAAAATAAAAAGTGTACGCAAATACATGATGCTTTACATTCTAGTAGAAGTATGGCTATAAATAGGATATATCCTACTGACATTGTTGATTACTATCAATTTTTAAAACTTTCAAGACAATAGCGATAGTAACATTATATCAAATACCTGTTGTACTTCTGTAGTATTATTGGGTACTGTTGTCATAAACGTAGCAGGACAGTTTTCTTCTGTGGACAAAGAGAAAACATGGATAATTCTAATCAAGAAGTACTCATTGAAAGCGCTTGTTATGAGTCTGCGGTCTATGTATGGAGAATATAAACATGTAAATTGTTGAAAGTAATGAGGATGAAAGTAAACACAGAAAGTGAAACCCACAATACAGTCACACACACACACACACACATGCGTATAGATAAATAAACAGTTGCAGCCATAAGTAATTACTTTGATTAAAACATTCACAAATCAGATTAACCATGACTATTACATAATTCTATTCTAAATATAAACAGAATAGATTCAAATATAGCATTGAACACAGTTTATAAAATTGTTATTGATAGAATACGAATATTGATAAAGAGGCAACATGCAGAATGTTCTATAACTTACAATCATGCTATTGAGAAAAAGCATACCTGACAGCCAAGCTTCGTGTATGTGGGATCATGTGAACTAATACATTTTGCTTATTGGCCCTGTTGACAACAGATACAATTGTACAAGAGACTGGGTCAATGATGCGACAAAAGCAACAAAATAGACAACACACAAATGCATGTTCTACTTACGTAGTGCTGTATGGTACTGTCATAAAAGTAAGCCGGATAGTTTTCTACTGTGAGACGAAGATAAAAACATGGATGATTTCAATCAATGCCTACTGACGGAAACAGCTTGTTGAGAGCCTACAGTCTATGTCTGGAGAATACAAATACATTGTTGAAACAAATGAGGATGACAGTAAACACAGAAAGTAAAACCTACATTAATATAAAATGCATACCTGCTAACCCTCGCCCATCTCTGATGGGCGAGGTTTACAGCATATCTGGGTTACAGGTACAACATATCTGACGTGATGGTTTCATCCTTGTGACACAGCAAGTGAGCCTACTCACACCAAAGGTCCTACATTAGACGGGCTGATCGCATCAGCTTTTGACCCCATTTATTTCTTTGTCCCCATTTCAACCTAGTCTATCGAAGGGACATTAAACCAATTATCCTCAATCTTAACCCCACCATAGGAGCAGGGGATCCATGCTCCACTGTTGCAAAAGAAAAAGAAATTGCGTGCATCGTGTCTACTCAATAATCGGCAAGAGTGTTAATGCATCTTTTCGTGATTGCCTTTTGCAGATAATTTCAAGATGAAATGGATCACGCCATTACTGAAGAAAGCCAACTTAGATCTAGAAAATTGTGCTAACTATCACGCTATTTCCAATGCCCCGTTCCTCCTGGAAATTCTTGACCAAGCAGCCACCATCCAGATACAAGCCTACCTGGAATCCAAGTACCTGTTGGGTGGCTGGCAGTCTGGTTTTCCTAGCTAAAAGTTATAGAACAAGCTGTATTTCATGTCAAAGATGCATTACTCTGCATCATGGACCAAGACTCTACGGATCTCTTGATGCTTCTAGCTATCAGCAATTTTTGATACCCTGGATCATTCTATCCTTCTACAGCGCTTCTGCAACATAACTCAAGCTTCTGATTAAGCCACATCCAGGGTCACTTCATTTCTCAAGAACAGAACGTTGAAGATTGGCCTCTTCGGTTTCCGACCTCACTAAGGTAGAGTTTGGTGCACCCCAAAGAGCCTGCATTTCCCATTTCTATTTAATCTCTACCTCCAACCAATCCATGACATCTTGGTAGATCTTGGTTTTTACTTCCAAAACTATGCAGATGATACGCAGATCATTTTAAAGTTTGCAGTAGATCCCCTCACTGAACACAAGAAAATCCAAAGGGCATACCAAAACATTGAAAACTGTATGTTTAACTGGTTAGTGTGACAAATTGACTCCTGCCCTATATCAAGTAGAAGCCATGACGTGAGGGATAAAAACACTTTTATTCAAGCTCATCTCAAAGGCTGCAGCTCCCTCCATTGGCCAGCCACTAACTGGCCCACAGTTCCAACATAAGCATTCCATAACATAACAAAAACCTAGCAGTATTCCACTGCACTCGCCACCTCTCAGGCCGGTGCATGCCCTGTGAGATCCCCTCACACTACCCCCTCCCCTGAAAGACCAGATCACCAACGCTTCTCTGAATCGCACACCAGTCGCACGTAACGCAGCCACCTCAAAGCCCCTCCTTCCTATCAGCTCCCAACCTGCAATACTGCTCGATCCCGGCGAACCGTTTATCACCTCGGTGCTTGAGCTTACCCCATCTGTCCTTTATGAACAAGACGCCACCAGCGAACTGGATGCCCACAATCTAAACAAAGTCACTGCAAACTCACCCCTCAATGATTTGCCACGGACACCACTGCAATCGCTCCAAATGAGCCCTTCACTTGCCCCATGCAACTTGACTCGCGCTATTTCAACGCTGCTGCTAACGCGGTGGCCACAATGCTAATCCCACCACGAAGGCTAACGCTGATCCGAATGTGCCCCTCACCATTCGCCCTGACTCTTGTGACCCCAGAACCCTGTGCTCGTGCTATAAATGTTTCAATGAATGTTGCTCCTAATGAGCACTTTGATTCTTGTGACTTCAATGACTGTGACAAACGGTTGTGCCCATGCGCTAAACGCCATTATGAATGCTACCCGTAATGAGCATCACACCATGCACCCTGATTCTTGTGATTGTAATAACGGTGCCAAACTGTGTGCCCATGTGGTAAACGCAACCATGAATGCTACCCCTAATGAACCCCTCACCATGTGTTCTGATTCACGTCACCCTAATAATGGTACAGAATCCTGTGACCCTGTTAAAAGCGCCTATCTGAATGCTGCTCCAAATGAGCGCTCTGATTCTTGCGTCCTCACTGACTGTGCAAAACCTTGTGCACATGCGGTAAACACTACTATGAATGCTACCAGGAATGAGCACTGCACCATGCGCCCTGATTCTCGAGATGTTAATAACTGTGCAGAACCATGTGCCCATGTGGTAAATGCAACTGTGAATGTTACCCTGAATGAGCCCCTCACCATGCGCCCTGATTCTTGTGATCCCAATGATGATGCAGAACCATGTGCTCCCAATGATGATGCAGAACCATGTGCTCCCAATGATGTTGCAGAACCATGTGCTCCTGCTATAATTGCCTCTATGAATGTTGCTTTGAATGAGCCTCCTACCTGCCCTAAACGCCCTGAATCTTACGGCTTACATGACCCTACAGAAATTTGTGTTTCTGCTGCTGACACCATCGAGAATCTCAATACCATCCCAAATGATCCCCCTCTTGCAACACATGCTCCTGTCACATAACGAATGCTGCAACAAGCGATACCAATCGCACCCCCTACACCAAATCAGACGATCCCAACACTACCATGCCCAAATCTACAGGGAGCCCAAACCTAGCCTTTATAAAATATCAATGCCAGATCACTATTAGCACACACCCTAGATATCTATGACCTCATCACTACTAACTAACTCGACATACTTGCAGTCACAGAAACAGGGCTGCATGCAGCGGCTGGTCCTTCCTTATCCTTAGCTATCCCAGAGGGGTACACAATTTACAGAAGAGATAGGCCTCTAGCTAAAGGAGGCGGGGACGCTCTGATAGCAAACTCCAATCTGACCATCAGAGAACCACTGAGCCAGTCCTTCCCATTAGGCGAACTACTTTTACTCAAACTGGCAATACCTGACAGTGCCTCACTCACCTTCCACATCATATACAGACCCCCAGGCCCATTCCAATCCTTTGAAGAGAACACAGCCCTCCTACTATCTAAGAACACTAAGATCTCCTCCAGAATTACCATTCTGGGTGATTTCAACTTAGGCCACCACGACAGCTTCATCAACAATGCCACAGGCATATACAACACAACTGTCTCTCTAGGTTTCACCCAGCGCATTGACCTCGCCACTCACGATAAATGCCGACCCCTAGACTGGCTTGCCGACTTGAATGGGTCGAACAGTATCACAGCTAACTCCCCCTGCCCGATCAAAACCGCTCCTCAATTTGCCACAGCGTCACTTGCAAGAAAAACACACAATATTAAGAGCAGCCCCTTGCTACTTCCAATTACAGATCAGACCCACTCAACCGCTAACCCAGCTTCCATGGTCGAGCTATATGACGCCACCCTCCAACATGCCCTCGACAAGATAGCACCACTGAGATTACACAAACTTAAACCAACAGCCCACCTCAACTACTGGTATACACCCAGTGTTAAAAACCTAATATCCACCAAACGAGCCGCTGAGTCCACTTGGAAAGTCTCCCCTACCAACAGAGAATGCTTCCTCGCCTTTGCAAAAAAATACAAGCAAGCGATACTTCAGGCGAAGCGCCTCACATACAATGAGCGAATTGTCAACGCCAAATCAGGGAGCAAAGAACTCTTTACTATCCTGCGGGAACTTGAGTCCCCAGTCAATCCACCAGAAACCTGCCACAAAGATGAAGGTTGGTGCGCTGACATCCAAAAAGCATTACTAGAGAAAATATCTATGCTCCAGATCAAAACTGCTAATAAAAAAGACAAGGTCCTCGCCACAGATACCCCTATTAGCACTCACAACACCAGCAAATACAATCAACCATTTTAATTCAGGCCTGTCTCCACTACGGAGGTTATCAAGATCATCTCTAGCCTCAAACCCTCCAGATGCCAAAGCGACATCTGCCCCGCCCCGCTTATCAAAGATTGTGTCATGGAGCTTGCCCCATTTATCGCCTCCCTCATCAACCACTCCTTCACATAAAGCAGCGTTCCTAATAATCTAAAAGATGCTTGGGTCGTCCCACTCCTAAGAAAACCATCACTTGACTCCAACATCCCAACCAACATCTGCCCCATCACCACTGTCCCCTTCCTCCTGAAAATCCACGACCGAGCCACCTACCTTCAAATACAAGAACATCTTGAAACAAACAACCTCCTGGGCCTACGCCAATCAGGATTCTGACCTAGGAATGGCACGGAAATGGCTCTCCTCGATCTCAAAGATCAAATGGACACCATCATTGACAATGGAAAGCTAGCCATCCTACTTCTCCTCGACCACTCTGCGGCCTTTGACTTAGTGAACCATGAAATCTTGTTCTGCCACTTATCTAGTGGCGCCCATTTCTCCTCAAAAGCCATAACATGGATAGAATCATTCCTCTCAGAACGAACAATGAAAGTCTTTTCTAACACGAAAATGCCGCTCCAGCCCCAGTTCGCTGCGGCGTGCCCCAAGGATCGTGCGTATCACTGACATTATATAATAACTTCACTAAGCCTATGTTTGATCGCTTAGACGAATTTGGAGTGTCTTATACTAACTATGCGGATGACACGCAGATCCTACTGCACCTCACAAGCAACTACGAAAAGGATTCTACCTCAGAATCAGGTATAAAACTATGTCTAACAAATATTCACAAGGTTTTTCTACAGTGAATATCAGTGATGTCTATCTGTTCGATAGACACATCAGTATACAAAGGCGATGTAGAAAAACCTTGTGAATATTTGTTAGACGGTCATGTATGTTACAAGACCGAGCAAAAATGTACTGTGGAGAAGCACAATATATGTATGTATGAATGAGTAGGTCTGATCGAGTAGATTGAGTGGAGTACAGTTTGATCTTTTTAGGCCTATGTTGGTTTAGCATCAACAAACAATTGTTACATATGAAAATAAATATTTTTGGAAATAAGGATTCAATAGTTTCTTGCCATCCTCGATCTCCCGGTCCATTTGTTGTATACATCCATTATTTACCTGGAGGGCCGTGAGCATACCAGGTACAATTTCATTTGTGATCAATGCTTTCATGCGCCATTGCCTCCTCGATGCCTTTGTCCGCCTTGTCACCCGTACCTATCTGAAATGGGTGGGGCAGTGATTTGAGAGGTCAGTCAACCCCATGCTACTTCCCTCATGTTGCGTCCCTCTTGATTAATCCCGATGTGGGGCTCTTTCCCGGCACGCTTCTGGCTGCCACGTATTGTTCGGGCACTCTCTAACTCCTGTGCGCTTCCACTATTCTGAACCTACAGTGCACTCCTTTCTATACATAGTAGTTATTTTCGCAGGCTCACCTCAATTGAGATGGTTTGTGGCTCTACTCTGCTAGACAGTTTCTTGTGGGAGGGGTTTTCTCCAACACTCTGCGGGTCTGTTCCAGCCCTGTTTCTACCAGCTGCATCCAAGGAAGCGAATACCTCATTGCCAGTATTTTATATCAAACAGAAGCCAAGAAGTGAGGGATGAAAACACTTTTATTCATCTCAAAGGCTGCAGCTCCCTCCCTTGGCCAGCTACTAACTTCCCCACAGTTCCAACATAAACATTCCATAAACCTTGGGATTCCAATGATGTCACAGATGCTGTGTTCCAGAAGGAATTACGTGACATCACTGATGGTGGGTTAGTAACAACTTTGTACATTATGAACTATATACAATATAACAGAGTACAATGGGGAGAAGAGGCTAAAGCGGATACTCCGCCCTCACACTTCTACAAACTAAGAACCAACACAATCATAAAGGTAAAACAGGCACAGTTAAGAGATATACCTCCTTCGCCTTTTGTGGTAATATGGGCTGAGGGAAGGCTATACTCTCAAGAGGGGTCTGAATGTGGTGGAGTAGCAACCCAAACAGCAAAGTATAACAGTCCAAAATAAAGGAACGTCCAATCAAGGTTCTATACAAATATATACACTTCAAACGAACACATCATGTACAATATTAAATAACTAGAAAACACTACAAAAACCCACGCCTGTACAAAGATCATTGAAAATGCAAAGATAGCAGATGCAGCACTCTGCATAACGAGATAGAGGCAGTAAAGGCAATGAAAATACCACAATGTTCAAAGTATATGTTCTTGAGATTGCAAACAGGGATTACGGTGACCTAACCATTGTCTAGGGCCCCAAAAATGGACCAAGAGGGGCAGTTAATAGTCAATATTACCTTTTCCGAAGCAGACTTCCTGGGGCTCTGCGAACAATTCAAAGAACGGAAAAGTGCCAAAGGCAGCACAAGAGGGTCCTGGTGGTTCGCATGTGTCAATAGGTTTTTGAAAACAGATCTAAACAGTTCAACGTCAAATACACTTGAATCCCAGCTGTCTTGGCTCACAGGGTACTGTGAGCCCCAATCCAGCGGCTCAGGGACAACAGGAGACTTTTTCAAATACTCACAATTATGTGGAGGCTGGCACACAACCAAAGGGGTCCTTCAACACTGTGAGGTCTGGGTACTGCTCTGGCTGGTAGAGAGGCAGCTTTTGGTCCAGCAGTAGGGCACAGGGACACACTGGGCCTCATTACGAGGTTGGAGGTAGCCTTGCCATTATTACCGGCAAGGCTACCTCTAAACTTGCACCCGGGTCCGGCATCTGCAAGTGGGCAATTACCGGGCTATTCTGGCTCAGCCGGACCCGGTAATTGCCCTTTCGCGGGTGCCGGGCCCAGTACATCCCCATTCCCATTGAGCCCTATAGGGCTCAATGGGAATGGGGAGGGTGGTAGCACCAGTACCGTTAATAACAGTACCGGTGCTACCATCATGTTCTGCTCGCGGGTGCCGGTACGGCTACCAGGTCAGACCTGGTGGCTGCAAGGGCACCTGCGAGCAAAACTCCTAGTATGACGGTACGATAGCAATGGTGCCGGTAGCGATACCGGTGCCGTTGTTGCCTTACTGCCATACTTGTAATGAGGCCCAGTTTGGCATGGAGTTTATGAAAGGGGAATATGATCAGCAGATTTCCCTTTCGCAGATGGAATTCCCTGCATCATTTTAATAATTATTAAAAATCAAAATAGTCAGTGCGTATACACCTTTGCCAGGTCGCAATTCCACAAATGTAGGATTAAATAAAGACAAGGCAGATATTTTATTCACAATCCATCTTCCTCATTAGGCTAACACACAGGAACTATAACACAAGTTTATCTTATCAGGTCACATAACCTTTGCGAGCCATTAAGACCCTTGGAATCGGACGTGGCTCAGCCCTCTCTATGGCCTCAAAGGTAAGTAACACATTTCGATCTATTAATTTGAAAATGATGTCACTTAGACAAATTAGACCTTTATTATCCAAGGCTCACTTCACTACAAGAGCTAGGGCTATTTTAGGAGCCGGGCTAGATTACTGTAACACCCTTTATGCAGATGCTACTGAATCTGTTACTCAATCCTTTAAGATGCTACAAAATCTTGCAGCACGTACTGGCAAGAACCTGCCTAGACATGTGGATAGGTCTAGGGCTCTCAAATAGCTTCACTGGTTTCCTATTAAATCTAGAATCTTTTTCAAACTATTGACCATTGCTCACAAAGCTTTATATGCTACTGCTGCACTTTACCTAAAGAAGCATCTAAAATCTCCTACACCACCCACAAAGAGCCCCATACAAGTATACTCTGACCTTCGCCCGCTACCAAAGATCCAGAATCTATGTAAGATCAGGTACTATCTTAGCTGCCAAATTACGGAACAATCTTTCACCCGAACTCTGCAACATAGAGCATCATCTCCTTTTTTGCAAAAAGGTCAAAACACCATTTTTCTGATCTGGTCTTCCTTGACCTCTGCTTGAACTAGGTAGTGCGCCAAGATACTTTTTGTTGCAGTGTCTCACTTTGGATCCCCTCCTCCATCCCCCACCTTCTACCTCCCGAAAGGGAGGAGGGTAGTCAGAATATGATACAATACAGCCAGTACAAAACAATAATTCTTACAATGCAAGAAATATAGAATTATATGCAGGTCATTTGAAATTTTTGTCCTTTCATCTAAAGTACTTGAGAGGCCTTCCATTTGCTCTATCTACAATAGGAAAGAGGCCAAGAGAAAATGCTGAAAATTATAAACTGTGATCAAAGATGGGTTAACATTTATCTATTATAAGGATACTGACATTGGAAATCAGAAATGGAATACATCAAAAGCTCTAGTAAGAATCGACGCATAAAACAAAGTTTAAAATAAAGCGTATAACAAAGATTCTGGATGTATCACATTCATTTTTCAAGAAACATAAAAGGACCTTAGACCAAGTAGAAGTGTAAACATGTGGGAAAATATAATATAAATGGAGGCAAACCTATACATTCAAATCCTTATTGTACTTTATACTCGCCTCTCCATGTGTATGCTGGAAGATAGTGGGAACAGCATTTCGCAGTAACTTACAAGTCTGTCTTGGAGGAACCGTTTTAGTAAATTCTGAAGAGAAATGATGCTTTCTGTAAACACTGAAGTGATTGTCTCTTACATCTGCATTGACATCATTGGCACAGCTATCAACTTCGGAATCTGAAAATCCATAATTGAGCAACCATTGCCTTATCAACGACAAGTCTTTTGGGAAAATGTGCAGCATTGTGTTGGGTGTCCTTGCATGAGTACATTTTGGAAACCCCATCACAATACAAGAAGGTATCTTATTTGACAAATCAAGATCTGAAAAAAAGGAAAATTATATAAATCTATTACGAGTCACGAAAGTCATTTATTTTTCAAAATCATTTAAAAAGTTAAAGGGGAAACTTGAAAATAATTCACTTGTTACAAAGGTAAAACAAAAATGAAACTGAAAAAAAAACACATTCTGAGAAAAGAAAAAGGAAAAAACAAAGGTTTGTCAGTGGAATATCAACACAACATGAACAAACACTAGAAATACCTGTATGGCAAAGATGGAAAGAGTGATTCTGAACTGAAGATAAAATCCTGGAAAAAGACAGTTTTGAATGTACAAAGTTGATAAGTGGTCTTATTTGGGATCAGAAGTCGTCTTTATATCATAGGATAAGGTGTATTTGTGAGGTTGGGGCGGATACAGGAAAGACTATACTTTGAATACGTTGAATAGTGAATTTCTGGGGGCAGGAAATACCCTGCCTATTAATGGCAATATGCTATGTCGACACTTAGAAGTGGAGGATGGTATCTAAATTATGTCAGTCTACCATTCGCTTGTGGCTGACATTTTTATCGACATTTCAATGTTCAATCAAGATGTGTACAGTAAATTTGCAAATAAAATCATGCTTTGTGTGGATTTTTAAGACTAGGACTATGGGCCCCATTACAAGTTTGCTGGTCCGGGAACTACAGTACCGATAAGCTTGCTGGTACCGTAGTTCCCGGACCAGCAAACTATGAGTTGTGCTCGCAGGTGCCTTTCTGCCCACCAGGTCGGTCCTGGCGGGCAGAGCGGCACCTGCGAGCACAGCATGCCGCATGCGGCTTCCCCATTCCCATTTGAGCCCTTTAGGGCTCAAATGGGAATGGGGAAGAATTTTTTCCGGCGCCCTGAAATGGGCAATTACAGGGTCCAACAGGGTTGTAATACCCTGGTAATTGCCCATTTCAGGGCGCTGAAAAAAGAACGACTCCGGCGGCAGCCGTGCCAGTATTACAGGCACGGCTGTCCGCCAGGGTCATAATGAGGCCCTATGATTGAAGCAAGTATTGCTGTTGACTTTGGAGATTGGCGGTTAAAATGATGTGAGTAGCAATGCCTCCAGAGGCCAACAGGACGTATGACATGTTTATCCGATGGGACTGTTTTCAAAGTGCTAGCTCTAGACACCGTGTCTGAGATTACCATAAGGCCAATGGCCCATACACCTTTATTCCTTTAACTTGTACATTGACTTTCAAAGGAAGGTCTTTCTCACATCTTCCAAGAACAAATGTATACACGCCTTTTTCCGCTGTTTGCTACAAGGAGCCTATCCTTTGAAATTAGGGATGGTGTGAAAATGTGAGGGGGCATATCTACAGTGGCCAGCAGGAAAGGATGGCATTTGTTTATTCAGTGTGACCGTCTTTCATTTACTAGCTGTAGACACCATGGCCCACATTACACGTTTGGTCGAATCCCACTGGTAAATCTGGCGGTATACCACCAAACAATAATACTGTTATCGCCACTAATTACCGGCAGATTACAAGTGGTGGTAAGTGGTGTTAATCCCCATCCCATAGAGTCCCAGATGACTCCATGGGGGTAATTGCCGATATTACCGGCGCTGGTCAAACCAGCGCCGGTAATACCAGAATGTTTTGGTGGTGGGGTGCTGGAATTATCTGCAGCTCGACCTGCAGCTCGAAGCTGCAGTTAAATCCAGTCACTCCAGTACCAACCTTGGAGTGTGCCGGTGTAGGAACGTGCCGGTATGCAGTGATACTGTCACGTTACCACACGGCACACTCAGAATGAGCCCCTATGTCTGTATTGGGCATTTAGCCTACTGCATTTTAACCTTTATTCCATTGACGTGTACATTGTTTGTGAAAGCAACAGCTTTTCTTCATCCTACCTGACCCATGGCGCACACGCCTTGTCAGATGTTTGCTAAGGTTAGCCTACTGTTTGAAATTGCAGCTGGTGACAAAATGATGTGAAGTGAAATGAGTCTCGTGGACAGCAGGACAATTACATAGGTTTCTTGGGTGCAACCGTGTACAAAGGAATAGCTGTAGACACAGCGTCTGCAGCGGTGGCCATAAGGCCAATGGCCTACAAACTTCTAGGGTCTCATTCTGAATTTGGTGGAGTGGCAAAAAAGTGGTGGCAACGGAATTCACGCATTTACCACTCAACCAAATGGCGGGTTTGGCTATGAAGTGGAGTATTTCCCTCCAGCATGATGCAAAATCTGTGGAATTACCGCCAGCAGAATTATCGGCGGTGGGCATTCTCCCGAAATCCCCATGGAGCCTGCACACTCCAAAAAATAGCGGCTTTACACCGCCTATCACTACTTGTAATCCTGCAATAAATCTGCGGGACCAAGTGGCAGTAACGGTAATTCCTTTTGGCAGTAATTTGACAGAATTACCGCTGAACTTCTTCCAAACCCGTAATGAGGGCCTTATTCCTTTAATTTGTAGTTTGGCTTTCAAGTAAGGGCTTTTATTGCATCCTTCAAGACTAGTGGTGCACATGCCTTGTTTGATGTTTGCTAAAGTGAGTCTCCCATTTGAAATTGGTGATGGCATACAAATTATGTGAGGGGGTATGTCTCCAGTGGCCAAAAGAAAGGATGAATTATGTCTATTTGGTGTCAATGTCTTCCAAGTACTAACTGTAGACACCATGTCAGTGGTGAACATGTTTTCCACTCACTTGTACATTGTCTGTGGAAGAAGCAGCTTTTCCACATACACTGGACCCGTGGCCCACATGCCTTGTCAGATGTTTGCTAAAGAGGGCCTCCCATTTGAATTTGGAAATGGTGTCAGATGATGTGCGGAGAAATTTCTCCAGTGGACAGTAGGACCAATGACATAGGTTTCTTAGGTGAAATTGTGTACAAAGGAAAAACTGTAGACAACGCGTCTGCGATGGCCATAGGGCCAACGGCCGATAAACCTTTATTCCATTGACCCACTCGTACATTGTCTGTAAAGGAGCGGCTTTTCCGCATCATGCTGGAACAGTGGCACATACGCCTTGCTGGATGTTTGCTAAAGTGAACCTACTCTTTGAATTTGGCGATGATTTTAAAATGATGAGCAGAGAAATGTCTGTCATGAACAGCAGGGCCAATGACATAGGTTTCTTAGGCGAGGGCGTATACAAAATACCTTTAGCTAGAGAATATGTGGTGGCCATTTGGCCTATGAAGTATAATTCCTTATTCCATTGACCTGTACATTGACAGTGAAAGGAATGCCATTTAAGCATCCTACTAGAACAGTGGCACACATGCTTTGTTAGACACTTAGACATACAACTAGCACTGTATTCAGGATAAAGGCGTAGGTGGTCGCAAAAAGGATGTCAGACGAGCATGTGGCATGGCAGACAGGCCTGTTCCATTACGTTCTAAGCATAGTCCATTTAAGGTGATTGCCTAGTATATCACTGGATGACATAAAGCATTGTAATCCGTCAGATGTTTGGCTTCTCACTATGAAAAAACGGTTCCATGTATTAATATCCCCGCAAAAATATTGCGATACAATAATATTGCCATATTTTTGCGGCGATATTGAGCCATGGACCCTGTGGGGGACACCCCCGCAGCCCCTTCATTATTTTTAAATGTGCGGGGGACACCCCCGCAACCTCTGCTCCCACAAATTATCCCCCCCAATATGTACAGCAATATTTTTGGTGGGGATAATATGTAGGGATACCGAAAAAACGTTATACGTTTTTACAAAGCAAAACCATACTAAGGATGGAGGAAGCAAGGGCCATGATACTGAGTACCTGCCCCCATCAACACAACAGGTTTTGCATCAGCATCTCCAACAGTCCCACTAAAGAACACCTCACTCCTTTTTTCTTACGGAGCCAAGCGGAATGAAACAACATAGTGGAAGAAGGGTGACATACAGTATCACAGTTCATTTTAAAAGGGATGACATTGCATTTATGTATAAGCTGCGCCTATTCAGCATGTTTGTGAAATGATATTATAACATCTGGGCAACAGCATCTACTACTGACTTTTTATGTGGTGTCCTTTAGGTGCATTCAACTATACACCTCTCATCTTGATCACTAATGGATCATTTAATTTCAAAATTCATATATTGACAAGCACAGTACAAAGTGTCTTTGGTGGCTCCTTTTAGACAGATACATTTTAGGCTGAAATGTGGCCCCTTGCCATATACTACCAAAAAAGTCCACATAATAAATAAAACTAAATCAATAGAGCACAAGCAATAGAATCTCAAAAAGGATAGTCACAGTCATTCTATATATGATATGATATGGCTTTTATAACACGCCTGTACACAAGTTTTTATATATGTCTATATAATATGACATGTCCTTTTAACAAAGCAACCCAATGGAGTTTTGGTGACATGTTGGGACCATAGTTAATTGGAAACAATAACATAAATTGCATCTAAGGAAAAAAACAAGTGATTCATATAATTATTTTTGCAGATTTTATGAACAATTTTTACTGTGACCCAAAAATATGAATCAAAAAAACACAGATTTAATTAAAAAAATACGTTTATGTTCAATCCAGCTTGATTTGCTTGTATCTCAATGAATCCTTTGTTGATATCATTCACACTTGGCAACTCCTCCCTTATGGCTAGTACAACACATGCAGGTATCACTGTACGGGCTTTGACTCCCAATTTTCCATGAGGTCACCACAAATAGGCTCTCTATGCTACGAGCTTTTAACACCACTTATTTTTAAAATATATATTAAGCTAGAATAGGACAAAGCAAAAAGTACTGAACTTCCAGGGTCAACAACAAATATATAGAAAAGAAGTAATATAAAATTCCAACACTGGCCATATAAATATTTGGTGGAAAGTGTAAAGAAAAGGTAACACAAGAACAATGATGGTTGACTGTAACAAAATAAAACAAGAAATATTAGATACCAAACATAGAAAACAAGAGATTTCAGACATATGGATATTAACGTACTTTTGAACCAATTGCAAATTGGTTAATCTGTAAAAAGTAAAGACACAATACTCAATGATTACTAGGAATATATAGACGAACAGTGCCACAAAGCTTGTGCATAAGTGCTATCAGCATTCCAAAAATCAAATGTGTAAGGCACGCTGCTTTGAAGACGGTTTGCTGATTTATGCTGATTGCTGATTTATGCACAGTGGTGGAGGGGCATCCTCCGATATTAGTTGACAGCGATGGCAGCTACACCAAGAGGAAACGTCTTCTATTCACTCGTTTGTGGTCCAGGGGCAATTTGTCTTCGGTATCAGTAATCTGCTTTCTGGCTTTGCCTTGATGGCATTTCTTCATCCATTTATTCTGGCTCATACATGAACCCCTGAATACATGATTGTTAATGAATGAAATCAGAAAAAACAAAACTTTTGATAAAGAAAAAAAAGGGGAAATTATATTTAAAATCACAATGCAAATCATAATGGGCTTAATAAATGGCATTAAGGTAATTGTGTATCTTCATAGACAAACACTGATCATAAAAAAATTAACAGCAATAACGTTAGAACTGATCAATTAGTTCATGGTGCCAAAAAGACATCAGTAGAGCTATATGTGGATAAATAACTAATTCACAATGTATAATGTATTAATTAGATTCCCATGGAGGCAAGCACTTTGCAGTAGAAGGAATACATAAATAAACATATTTGTTGCAGTGTAGCAGACGGTGGAGGTAGTAGGAGTTTACCACAAATTATGATTCTTATAGGTCAGAAATAGAGCGGACACCAAGCAACACATAACAATAATACTGGCATCCGAGAAAGGCTTTGTGGATATTTATTGAACAAAGAAGCATCTTCTTCATTTCCATGGTGACATGCGAATACATTGCTTTCACAGTAGGTTTAGCTCTGTCATGCACAAATGTCATGACAAGGGGCATTGCATGGTGGATACAGTTGCTGATGTCAAATACAGGGGTGTGTGCTAGGAGTTATTGCCACAAGGACACTTGGCCTTAGGTGATAGTGCAGCAGATTAAATTAACACAAAATGGCAGATGGGAACAGGTGCAGTTCGCATGTATCACTCTTTGGAAATGTAAGGTGTGTGCAGCCAACAAAATGATTTTAATACATCGATATACGGTGCAATGAGAATGTCTTCATGATTCAATGGATTAAACATGTGAGTGAACCTTTCCTTAAGAGGTCATCTTTGCCTATGATTTATTGCCACAAGGACAATTGGCCTTAGGTTGATAGTGCAACAGATTAAATTATCACAAAATGGCAGATGGGAACAGGTGGAGTTCGCATGTATCAATCTTTGGAAATGTAAGGTTTGTGCCACCAACAAAATAATTTTAATGCATCAATGTATGATGCAGATGTCTTCTTGATTCGTTTTATTAAACACGTGAGTGAATTTTTCTCTAAGAGGTAATCTTTGCAGTGGAGGTTGGGACTCACAAAAAGTGTAAGCAATTATAGCAGAGGTATCTGAAATATGATACCCTCAAAAACATGGTCACATATATGAAAAGTAAATAAACAAACAACAAACATCAATTACAGTACGCATGCAGATATTGGTGCTTCCACAAGCTCAGTTACTATTACAAATTATTGGAAAAGGAGGGTGGCGTCCTACCACAAAAGTTTGTGTTACTTTGCATACACATTTACTGCAAAGATTTTCCCATTTAACATGCTAAGCATCAGTATAGCTGTATACTTTCGCTCAATTGAGAAGGGAGCAACAAAACACACATATACAGTGATTTTTAGCTTATTTATTTAGCTAAAATCAAGTAAGTGCAGATTTGCTTCCCCATAGTATTTTTAGTTTTAGTTTTTTGGGGGGAGACAACGCCTGCCTGTTATTATGACCAAAGACTAGGTTACCTCCCTACACCTAGTACACCTCGGATGTAACAAGAAGGATGTACAAGTAAAGACAAATTTTAGCCCACTATTTGCAACTCACTCATTATTGTTATGAGATCAAACGGTGGTCGTTCTACAAAAACATTTAAAGTATTTGAATGTGATGTATATAGAAGACAAATCCGGAAGCATTTACTGCTGAATAAGTGTCTTGCATTTATGTTTATGCATTGGCATGTTAATGTTCTTTTATGAGTAGTTTGAACCTTTTTCTATGTTTGTTTCTTTTTGTTCTATCTTGTTTTGCTAATAGGTCTGCCAAATAACAGGCAGGAGTTGTCTCCCCCAAAAAAACTAAAACTAAAAAATACTATGGGGAAGCAAATCTGCACTTACTTGATTTTAGCTAAATAAATAAGCTAAAAATCACTGTATATATACTCAATATTTAGAACAATAAATAATCATTAAAATAAAAATAAAAAAATCACTGTATATGTGTGTTTTGTTGCTTCCTTCTCAATTGAGCGAAAGTATACAGCTCTACTGATACTTACAATGTTCAATAGGAAAATCTTTGCAGTAAATATGTATGCAAAGTAACACAAACTTTTGTGGTAGGACGCCACCCTCCTGTTCCAATAGTTGATAGCTCTCAAGTCCTCCCACATTCCTTGAGCAGTCCCCTTTGTTACCCACTAATACAAATGAATCACACTAACATATTTTTGTGCATTATTTAAGCAATATGACACTCGCGGCGGGGGCATTACCGACTCAGGTAATGCCCCTCGGCATTACCTGACCCCGTTATGCCCCCGCCGCGAGGGTCATATTGCTATTATGGCACTAAAAGCATTTTTTCTGTCCCGAAACGTTGCGGGACAGAAAAAAAAAACAGACCAAGAAAATTGCCGCCGGGAAAGGGAAAACAGATTCTGTTTTCCCTTTCCATGGCAGCAATCAGGAGCGCACGCGCTGGAAACAGAAGTGTTCCCAGCGCGTCTGCTCCTGAAAAAAAGGAGAAGAAGGTAAGTGGGGTTGGGAAGGAGGGAGGGAAAAAAATAAAAAATAAAAAAACATACCTGCGTCCCCGGCGGGGAACGATGGAAGCCTCCAGCCATGTGGAGGTAGCCATCGTCCCCCACCGGAGACAAAGGAGCAAGAAGCTAAGTGCGATGGGAAGGGCAGGGAGGAGGGAGGAAAGGGGAAGGGAAAACAAACAAAAAAAGCCTTACCTGAGTACCCGGCGGGGTAGGCAAAGGCAGCCTCTCAGCTATGGGGAGGCTTGGAGTGGGGATGGCCCCGCCTCGAGCCTCCTCATTGGCTGAGGGGCTGCCCGCTGGGTACAATGGCCGTGGAATCCCGGCCGAGGGATTCCCGGCCAGGTAATGCCTCAGCGAGGGCCAATCAGAATTGTTGTTTCATTCTGACTGCGCCCTCGCCGGGTACGAAAACCTATTTAACATATACATTATAGTTGACATGTGACAACAATGTATAGTTAGTGAATAAACAAGTTGGGGCTTAGAGTTGTTTCCCAGTTCTTCAAAGATGAAACAGATCACCTAATAAATCAGTGTGTTTAATGGTTTTGTTTCGCATACTCAGGCAAAGTTGGACAATTGATGTTGGTACATAATTCAGGACTTTTATGGCCCCATTTGGTAGAAATTCCAAAAGTTCAAATGGGTTTCTTGTTGGTGTCATTTAGGTCTCCAGAATTTACGTTTGTTGTGTTGTCTCAGGGTCAATCTCTGCTACTTCATTCTGTGTACTGTCATGTTTTGAAGCCGCACAGAGAAGGCTTTCACTTATCTTATAAGTGTTGCAATTTGATAGGTAATAATGACGAAATACTAAATTCGCAAGTCAACAAGAGGGTTGTTTTCCAATAAGATTTTTGTTGTGTTCCTTGACTCAAATCCAGCGTGTCGCCCTGGATTAAAATCGTTGTCTTTCTCTCTCATAATCTAAATTCAGTGTTGCCATCTGTTGAAAAATGCGCACTCACACATCCCCTGGCTTCATTCCACATCTACAATTGTCTTAGGATGTCTATGTATTGGGGACTGAGCTTGTGCATCCTACAGCCCCAGCTAAGCTGTGTAGGGAAAAGAAACATCTCTGGACATCCTTTGGATCCCAATGGAGTGATTGATTTCATAGCCATTTAATCATCACATCCAAATAGAGAAGCAGTCCAAATCATTGTAAATTGTCCAATGCTGCAGACTCTATAATGTTAGGGTGGGTGTTGAGAAAAAATTAAATGAGCACTTTGCCCAGTTCATTTTATGTACTTATATAGCCCTTTTATCACAGACATATTTGTCTGATATAATGATCTGGGGTCAATACGTTTGCAAGATGCTCGTTGATTTTATTCAAGCAGGCACAAACCCCTTTCACTTTCCCAAAGCAGCAGATCAAAAGAGTGCCAAAGGAATATACCAGATTATCCATCTTGAAATGACAATCCTCTACCAGAAGACGAAAAGCATATGGTCATTCAAAGTTTTAATAATAAGCTTTGCTCAGAAAGATAAGTAGAACTTTCTTATAAATAACATATATACTGGAAGTAATAAAAAAGAAATGAAAATAGCAACATATAAAAGGCACCGCTTACTCTAAATTCTATAGACCTGTTTAACTTATGGTTAGATAATCGATAAATTTGGGTTGCACACCCTTTCAAAAATGCCTCCGCACGGGGCATTGGAGATATGGCAGTGATGTGGACCTAGGCTGAATTACTGGTGATGAGAGTAGCACCCCCTTTGTCTATCGTCCAATTAGAAAGACATTAGTGTTTACTGTTTCTGGAGAAATTGGCTAAATTGCTTCTGTTAGGGAAAATATGACATCAAAATTAAAGTTTGAACAAGACCAAGCTGTATTAGCGTTACAATTACCACTTTGAGCAGCCTATGCCAAAATAACGCTATGCCAATGCGTTTCAGACAACATGTCCATCCTCAGGGCAAGCAGCTGTACATAATGTGATTTAAGGTAATTGACAAGAAATGAGGTACCAAAACAAACATTTGTGCATATTGCCGAAAACCGATCAACGTCATGTTAATGAAAGAAAAAGTCAAAGTAATATGAATCCCATGGTGACATATGTGTAAACAGTGCATATGGACACCCCAATGCCAACAAGAATTGGAGCATGATGAGAGACATGATGAAAGACATCCCACATGTACGATTGCAACATGCACAATTGTAAAACTGTAAGTCCATTTGGTGCATAGACATTAGCAATCGTTTGATATCATTACATCAATAAGATATACATATGGAAAATGAAAAAAGGAAGACAAGAACGAAAAAGGAGCGAATGTGTTAATAGATGTTCTCTGTTACTAGACTAAATGCTAATATGCCATTCATCCATACTGGTGAGCGACCAAACCGTTCTACACATACCCAATCCTCTGTGTAATCAAGACAAGATGAATCTCTACTGTATACAAAGTCTTTCTATACTAATGGTTAACCAAACCTCTACCACACATACCAAAAACGTACTCCGGCTAACCTGCCAAAGCTGGTTCTTGTGGTGATTGGAGTGCCTGTAATGCACTAGTGGTGGCGTCTGATCCAACCCGGTTTAACAGGCCGTGAAGAGTGCAATCTAAGAGTTGGGGCACATGCCTAGATGCTGCACGAGTAGATCAAGTTAGATGCCAAGTGTAATTACCAAAATATTCAGAGTCTGCGCATTCACTGTGAGAGCATGTCAGCATTGACTGAAAATACAACAAAACACACAGGAATGACCATCGACATACACGTCTAATATACGCAAAGGGGATCAATCCCATCAAGGTGCAAGCTAAAGTGAAAGTGCTTAGTGTGGTAAATGGCAGATGACGAGCTACCAGGCACATGATGGTCAAAATTCTGAGGTTGTGAATGTCACCGGGCTACTGTTCTCAAAGATATTAAATACTGTGGACAGGTGCTTGCCCTGAGGATGGACCTGTTGTCTAAAATGCATTGGCATAGCATTATTTTGACATAGGCCCCTCAAAGTCATCTTTTTAACACAAGTACAGTTTGGTCTTGTTCAAACTTGTATTCTGATGTAATTTTTACTAACTGGGGCAATTTGGTTAACTTTCTAGAAATAGTTCAGCCTCGGCCCACATCACTGTAACATTTTTAAAATGATCTAGGACACAATGATACTACAGTTAAATCATTACTTTTAATAGCTTCTTCTGCAAAGGGGGGAGCAAAAGGTGGGGGGGCACTCAGGATTACCCTGGGTCCTTGTCTGCAAATTTGGCATGAATTTCCTATGTTGAATGGTCTGTGTTGTCAGCTTACATGAATACAATGATCTCTCGGTTGCCCATATGGCTATGTAATTAAATACTTAGCTTACTCCCCCATTCCAAGAAATCTGATACAGCAATCCCCTATTGGAGGAACCCTCTAATTTGCTTTCTGTCACTAAAGCATACTAGCAGAGTCGACTTTGACATCTCATATGCCTAAAAGCTGAACGTGTCATTCCAGTAGGGTAGTATTTCACCTCACACTTGGAAGTGACATGAAGTTTCTATATAACTATTTATTTCTTATGTAATTTAATTTGTGTTCAAGTGAGATTGCGTTAAATGACATTAGATGGTTTAGAAGCATGGGCTGATAACAACGCAATGCCTCTGAAGCCCATATAACACAGAGAACTGACGTCATCCGTATTTGTTTGTTATATAGAGAAATATACGTTTTCTGAAAATATATTTATAATTATCTGATTATGCGTAACGTGAGGATTCGAAAATATACATTGTAATGTCTTAGCACCTAGGCTAATGAAAACATGAATATTTTTGCAATAAAAATGTAATTGTAAAAGTGAACATTTCTTTGTATCGAGCTGAATCTAGAAAGTCTGTGTTTGTGACAGAGCGTCTTGAAGATCATCGGTCACACAGCATATGATGTCAAACAACCATTAATTCTATGCTCTAACGGACAGCTAGTCTGTGTGCATCAGCTTGGAAGAAAAATTAATGTGATGGGTGGTCTTTTTCTTCCATTATACCAAGGATTAAATAGTTTTGACCTGCATGACTCTTACAATTACTTTAACTAATAGTTTCTGATCCAAAGGTCATTGTAAACTTTGGATCCACCTGCTTGCACAAGGCCATTATTCTGAGAGCTGCTCATAATGAGTCCGTTCAGGAATGCGCCTGAGATTACTCTAACTTGCAGATGCCATATTTACATGGCTATAGCTACAATTAATTTCTATTTTCCATCACAAATGGTAATTGTGTGTCCTTTGTTAACATCAAAGCACATCCATTTTCACTACAGCACAAACGTTTAACACGTCAGTTTCCCTTTTTGAAAAATAAGTTCGCTTTTCATGAAGGTAAATTAAAACACAGACTTATCGTAAAGAAACATATCAAGTTGCCCTCCATGTAACATGAGAGTTTAATGAGAGTTGTAGAATCACTGTTTCTTAGACTTTCCAAACTAACTTATAATATCTTATAAGTGATTTGAATTGCATAATCATAACACAATTTACGATTTAATATGTTTGTTTTTCACAAATACAAGCTTTTTAATATATTATTCTCTCCATGGCAGTAACAGGGAATTGAAAATGCTACTGTCTTTAATTTGTGTGCTCCACATATGAAATGAAAACAGATACACATTCTTTATATAGTAAAATCCCAACAGGTATGGACACTGTAATGAGCCGCATCCTATTTACCACATTTCTTGTAATCCTTTTAGATGCATATCCAAGAATGTGGATTTGGAAATGAGAAATTCATGGAATCAAAAAAGCAAAACAAACTGAAAAAGTTGTGAATTTGATTGGGTGTCCACGAAGTTTATGTTACATTGCCATGACAACACTTTCAATAATGACATTTTAAATCCTAAGGTCAGGGATCAGGATGAAGAATCTCAATGCCTCATTGGTGAATATTTTATAATGTTGGGACGCCAGGCTGACAACCTCTTCTGAAGACTACGTGAGGGTACTGTTCCAGGAACAGAGATGGATTTTTAAAGAGACCATTGAATGGCATCACCTTTCCCTATATAAATAAATAAATCATGACTAATAACTTAGGTCATGCTGCTAGTGCTTTCATCTGAGTCATTTTGGATATCCCTCAATTGTAATATATGGTTCTTGTTTTATATTAATTAGGGGACCATTCATAACCATTATACATATATTAAGTTATGATGTCCTGTATATTTAATACGATTGGGCCTGCTCTTGTTAACCTATGTCAATCTTACTTATCTGGGAATTAATGGACAGAACCACAATCCCAGAGCCTAATAGCACTTATGTTTTCAAACATTACAACTGGGCTAGATCCTGTCATCCACCGGGTACACAAGGCGGTCTCTGATCAAGTCGGGTTACCCTGATCTGCCTAGGAAATGATGCAATGAACTCCCTCACCCGGGGCGCAATCTAAACAATGCTTGGTTGGACTTGCTCTTTGTCTCTTGCAGATATGCACTATGCCCTTCAATCAGATGAGCTCTTTAGCACTCTTGCTCTCGGAAGAGACAATGATGCAACATAATTCCACAATTCAAACCATAAATGATGTCAGGAATAAACATCCACCCGCTATAAACAATTACCCAGGACATGGGAAATGTGCCCACTAGCACTTATAACAGAGCCTCAAAAACAGACTTACTTCAAGGGAAAACACTCTTAAGCAGGCAAGGAATCTGGCATGGCAATCTCCTACAAGTGACTTTGAGGTGTGGCTGCCTGTCATCAACACTCTTACAGTACACCGGATCAGGAACACTGTAACCCCTGTGAAGAACCTAAGGACGTCCTCAATTCTTTTCCCTCTGGGATCCTCCTCTCAGGTGGCCTAGGAAAGGCCATGGATCTCGACCCTGGGTGTGGATATGCGAGGGAAGATTACCTCGGTGGAAGGAACTTGGGGACTGGGGAGAGGAAATCCTTAGGTGTGAAATGGTATCCTCCATTCCCTTTCCAAACCAAACTTTCATCCCTCAAGCCTTTGCAGGCTACTGTCAGCGCTTTCCCTTTTCTTCCCTCCGAAATGTCCCCCAAAATTATCACCTCAACACTGGGACAAGACGGAGACATCCCAGAGTAATGCACACTTCCTTTAGTTCAAACATCCCCAACTACCACTTAGGTACTGAGACGAAGAAGAGGGCTATGGAAGTGTACCGTTGGAATTGCCAGGCATGATCAGTTAATAGGTTTCAGGACAACTGACTTAAATGACCCACACCTGTAAGCCTTTAGCAATTCCATTGGGTATAAGAAGCCTGGCTGCACATCAAGTAGGGGAGCATGGATAAAGGAACCCAGAAGTGGGTTGCCCACACGAGCTGGAGAGAAGCTGGCTGGAGAGCAAGAGGAGCAGGAAACAAATGAGCTGAGAGCCATGTTGGGCCGGAAAAAGGGACGACGTGGCAGAGGCCTGCCACGGGAGGGTCTGGAAGGTCTTCCAGCCCTCCTCGTTGGGTGCACACAGCAGAAGCTGTGGAATGTCTAGGCACCCCATTGGCCACAGAACACCAGGATAGCAAGCGGTGGTCTCTCTGAACTCCACAAAGGAAGAGCAGTGACACGGGAAGCAAGGCAGCAGTGCAAGGCGCCAGAGAGAAGCATTAGGGAGCTGCTGCGTGGAGCCTGGGAGCGATAAAAGGGACACTCATACCGAGGCTCCGGGAGTGTGAAATACACACTTGTAACTGACAAATTAATTGAAAGTTGTTATAAGCACTTCAGAATGCAGAAACAAGTGAAAAAGCGAGTAAACTGAAAGTTGTAACAAGCTATTTGGAATGCTGTATAAAGCATAAACAAGTTATTTTGAATACCAAGCTTATTGAAAGACATTGTGAACACATTTGAATGCCACAGTAATAGTGAATGGAATGTGAACCAAGGTGATGCAAGTAAGAGATACCAGAGAGTGAATTGAGACACAAGTATTGAAAAAGCCAAGGTTATACCAAGAAGGGTTTGTGAGAAGAAGCCAAGTGTTCGACAAAGTTACAGCAGTTCAAGGAACTGCAGGTTAAATGAAAACCTGTATTGGCAAGAGCCAGAAGATTACCCAAGATGTAATAAAGTGCATGGTTGCAAACCAGGCCACAGTAAAGTGTTGGAAGAATATATCATTGATGAAAGGAACAAGTTTAACTGTTCAAGGAAAGCAGTAGACAAGTATTGATGGGAAGCAGATAAGAAGGGGTATCGGTTGCATGACCTGTAATGGCTGGACTGTGTGATCCAACAACTGTGCCTAGACCAAGTGCCCTTTATGAAGAAAGTCAATGAAAGTATCCATACAGGGGTTTGTGTTGTGCAAAAGCTGCCTATATGATTTTGAAGTTAAGAAATAGACTTGTCTTTGGGAACCAGTGAAGAATACTAATGACAAGAGAGTTGGAAAGTGACCCAAAGAACTGTATTGTTTTGAAAAGCTGGAAGATTGAACGCCATTCTTTTGTGAAATATCTTGAAATTGGGGAAGGAAAAGCTGATCCTAAGCTAAATCATTCAAGTGGTATATGTGCACAACTCCATAGAAGTAAAGTTGCAAGAAAATACTCATTTGTAATTCAAAACAATTTGGGTGAAGAAGAGTTAACACAATCCTGAAACGAGAGGAGATATAAAAGGCAATAGAAGTGTGTCTGAAAGTGTCAGACACTCCCATCCCCTGCACTCCTTGATGCTGAATAAATCAGCCAAAGTTAAGCAAATTATTTCAATATTTCAAAGTAAATATCATTCAACAGTATGGTATTGCAGTAGTAATAATGCTATTTGAGGACAATTCAATGTTAACATTTTTCTGTATATTCAAGATCATTAGCACAAAACGTTTGGGGATACAAGCTCCCTTCATCAGGTGCATTTCATTAATCTACAATGCAATTAACAGACTGTCAGTACAGTTTTAGAGAATGCCAAATGGTCAAAATACCTGACAATCTGGAAGAGGTACATAGACAACATTTTTGGGATATGGTCTGGTACCAAATCCCAGCTATTGGAATTCTGTGAAAGCACAACGAGGTACACCCCTGTATCAAATTTACCCTGGAGACAGGAGATCCCTATCTGCATTTTTTAGATGTGGCGCTAAAGATAACAGAGACTGGTCTGGAAGACAATGTATATCACAGACCCACTGATGTCAATAATGTTTTGCACTCTGCTAGCTTACACCCCAGACAAATGATGCAGAGTCTCCCATACAGTCCATTGTTGTGCATTCAAAGAATAAGTACAGACACCATATCCCTAGAAAAGGAATATACAGCCCAGAGAAAGACATTAATCAAAAGAGCCTACCACAAGGAGGTAGTAGAATAAGCCAGGCAGAAGGCAGATACAATAGCTAGGAAAACACTACTGCGTCCCGCACCTAAGGATAAGGGTATACTATACATATCAGAATTCTCTAGACAAAGTAGGCATTCATGCAGAATTATCTGTAACAATTGGAAATAATTACATTATGACCCACAACTACAGAAGTTGTTTCCTAAACACCTGATGATGGCTCAGGATAGGGAGAAACTTCAGGGATAAAGTAGTGGGAGCCGAAAGAAGTCATCCAGACACACAGAGAACGCTTGCCACATGGAAGAAGGGTACATTCCCTTGCCTTCAGTGCAACAACTGCAACAATACTGTCAAGGGCAACATCATTCAACACACTAACACAGGCCAGAGAATTGCTCTCAGAGATTTTGCTATGTGTAACAGGACTGGGGTTCTTTACGCAATAAAATGTTGATGTGGCCTCCTATACATTGGACAGACAAGTAAATCAGCAAGAGAGAAGTGGCTGGAACACACATCAAACATTTGTACACAAAATCTCAAGTCACCAGTAGCCAGACAATTCAAGGAATATAGACATAATCTAGCCCAGATAAGATTTATCATTTTGGAAGTGATTCGCACTCCCTCTAGAGGAGGCGAAAAAACAAAGAAACTCATGCAGATTGAAATGCACTGGATTCATCTTTGGAAACAGTGGGGCTCATTCCGAGTACGGCGCTAACCAATGGCGCTATTAACGCCTTGGTTGACGCCGTGGATGGCGGAATCACCGCCCCATTCCAAGGTTGGCGGGGCGGTAATTCCCCATTCACCAAGGCTCTTCCCCATTCCCAAATGAGCCCCCATAGGGCTCAATGGGAATGGGGAAGATGCAAATAACGGTGACCGTTCATTACGGTCACCGTTATTGGCTTGGAGGCCCCTTTGCGCCCTCGACTTTAACACCTGCTCAAAGCAGGCGTTAAAGGCGAGGGCGCAGAGGGAACTCGGAGTATGGCGGTAAGGGAATACCGCCACCGGTCTCGTTACCGCTGGCCGCTATCCCTTACCACCATACTCGGAATGAGGCCCAGTGCACCCAAAAGGAATGAACAAGGAGTTCAACCTCCACTGTTTTTTATGAGTTGATATGGAGTGATTTTATTTTACTTTATGCACATATTCTATATTGTGCACCATTTCGCTTGCCATGATGTATGAAAATTTTAGATAATTTACTTTTGCATTTGCAATTTATTAATGACAATTTTAGAGGTATTCAATTGTTTTTATTTGTTTGTATTACTTTGTATTTCTGTTCTACTAGCAAGTTTGCTCATTCGTTGCGAGTTTGCCAATCTTTAACTTATCACTATATGTATTTATATATATATATATAGTGTGGCCTGCATAACTACATGGCCTGCGCTAGCGGCCATGTAGTTATGGTTAAGTTGCTAAACCCATAGGAAGAGCACTTTTTGGGTGGCCTATAACTTTGCACCCCCTGGACTAATCCAAGCAAAAAAAGTATATGGTCAACTCTGAATTGTTTTGCAAAGTTTGGTGAGGTTTGGTCAAGGGGGGGCACAGTTATAGGGGGTCCCAAAATTTATTTTTCCCATAGACATAATTGGAAAAAACTTAGCTCATGCCTACAGCCCAAACTGCTGGATGGATTTTCACCTAATTTGCACCAGGAGCAGCGGCTTGGTTCCGAAAGCGTGCTTTTGTTAATTCGGTGTAAATCCGTCCAGAAGTTTTTTTAATTTTAAACGACCAAAAAAAAAACAAGGCAAAAATAATTCTGATATCTACTTCCCTGTTCGGTCCGCGGACTGGCCTCTGATTGGCACAGAAAAATTTGCTGACTTTTGCATGGTCTGCAGACATCGGATGCAGGCGCTGATTGGGTAGTGTGAAAACGTGAAATGCGTCGGTTTTCGCAAAACGCCCGCCATGTTGGATTCGCAGACTTTTTGGGGTCTGCACGCAGCGAAAACATTTTTTAAAAAAACATTGCACTTGTCAAACTAAACAAACAACCTCTGGGGAGGTGGGTGGGATGAGGATGGGATGGGATATGGCCATAAGAAGCCAAAAAACTGGTTGTTTCACCCCCGACAGTCCGCAAACACTCCAGATGTCCTAGAACATCTGTACCTATTTCTGCATTACAGGGTTGGGGAAAAGCAGTTTTTGGATGGCTTATAACTTTAGCGCCAGTCAATGAAACTGCATGTAATTTTTCAGTTTTATTCTAGACCTAATCCTGAATGGTTTTGCCAGGTTTTGTGGGATTCTGTCAAGAAGGGACAATATTAGAGGGGGGTCCCAAAATATTGTAAAGGCATATACATGTGGTGTCATTTGACAAATCTGCACAACATTTGGCAACATGATTTTGTATCTAGATATAAATGGTTTTCTAAAGTTTGGTGTAATTTTCTCAAGAGGGGGTGAAATTAAAGGGGGGGTCTCAACATTTTTAGATGGCTTATAACTTTATTGCTATTTGACGAATGTGGACACAAGCTTTGAGAAAGATTATAGACCCAACCTTCAATGTTTGTGTAAAGACTGAATGTATTTTGTCAGTGGCTGCTAAGTTATATGACTATTGTATGTACATAAATTTTGACACTATTGAAAAAATAAAACATGGGCGGATTTTGAGCAAACTCGCGAGGCGTATTGGCAAGGACATCAAAGCATGGTTTTGCAAATGTGCCTGTGTTTTATTTTTTGACAAGTGTCATAATGTAGGTAAAAAAAATAGACACATACCTTTGATGACTGAGGTATACTGGGTGTGCAATCATTTTTTCGAATGCAATATTTTCGAAAGTCAAAATGTCGAAAATATTTATTCGAAAAAAATAATGTCCAAAATACAAAATGTCGATTTTTTTCTATATGTTTTCGAAAATATTAATAAATGCATTGTATAAGGTAAGAATATGTACTATATTTTTCGAAAATATTAATACATGCAATGTATAAGGTAAGTATATGTGTATTTATTTTTTAAATGTTTAACTTTACAATGTATAGTACTAACTTTTAATAATTATATGATTTAATAGACTATTTTATTTAACTTTAAATAAATATTAAACATTAAATAAGTAGCATGCTATTTTCAAGTTGAACATCTAATATATATTTTGTTCATTAGATGGCGCTATTCCATTACAAATGTTCATATAGCTGTTTTTGTGATATTTGTTTTTGTTTTTGTACGCACGTTACGTATGCCTACGTATAAGTAGGCGCCATTTTAAAGTTCATTTCCAAACCGTTTCCTTAGCGTTCGCGTCTCCGTTGCTCCAGTCATGGATTTTGTGGATTTTCTTTTTTTTTCCTGGATTTTTTTGGACCGAATGACTTTTTTTCTATTGGATTACGTGGATTTTATAGGGTTTTTTTTGGTTTTATTTCCGGTGCATCGTGGAGTCTGGATTTTTTTTTTAGTTTCTTTGGAGTTGCACTTATTCTTCCATGCTGGATTTTACTGTTTGAATTCAATGTTTGGATTTTTCTTGGCTTATTTTTTTGTCATTTTTCCATGGATTGTTGCTTGCACATTTGGATTTATGGAGTTTCCCGTTGGCGTATTTGGATACTCTTCTCTTTTGCCAGATTGGATCTTAGATGCCTCGGAAATGTAAGTTTTTTAACATTTTAAATTAAATGCAACTGAATTGAGGAAGTTTTCTTTATTCTGATCGTCAAATTCGCGCGTCAGTTGTTCCAGTTTTTGTTCATAATCTCTGTATTTTTTTCTTTTAGGTTCCTGGTTTGCCAATGAAATTGTTTGAGAAAGGCGAAATTCTTGGTGTTGTTCCTCATTCTGCAATTCTTTTAAAAAATGCCACAAATTTGGGTTGTTGATATTGAAATTTTTATTTAATCTGCTATGCCAACCTTCTAATGCATTGTTGGTTCGTGGTTGACCTTCTAACGTTGCTTGGTAGCAATTCCACAATGTTACAGGGAATTTTGGCCTGTGTCTTGTTCCACTACATGTCAATTGTCCTATCCAAGTGTTCTCCATATAGTCTAATAAGTCTGAATTTTCCTCCTCATGATTCTTATAATATTCACTCCCAATCAAATGTTCGTAAAAATGTACAACATGGTCCTCTTTTACAAAAGCCAAAGCAAAACGTTTTTTTATGTATGTTGTATTGATAAGAACTGTCCTCTGTATATTTCGTGCTTAATCCTAGTTTTTGTAATTTTCTCCATATGCTCTGTGTAAAATGAAAAAAAACACCCTTGTACCCTTGTCTCGTTGTATACTGTAGAAAATGCCTTCATTTGTGCGATTTCGTAGTCCATGATTATAGTATTTGGATGTGAATCAGGTGCAGTCTCTTTAATTTTGTTGAACACAATTTTATAAGTTTCCTCACTTTTCCTTGGCATCAAAACATATACAAGTGGTATGATTTTGTTATTAATTGATCCATGAACGGTGAAAAACTGTTGAAACGGTTGTGGGCATACTTTAAATGTGGCGTCACTTTGCCAATGTTGACTCTGACTGAGATGTTGAAAGTTGCTAGCAGTTGAAAATATTATTATTTTTTCATTGTTTATTTCCAGTGTGGCATGGTGGAAACTCTCTCCTTTTGCGGTCATTTTAAAAACGTCTGGTATTGTTATATCAGTATATACCATTGGTGCCGGTGGCAGATTCTCTTTTTGTTGTTTGGTACAGTTTATCGTACGTTGCATTAATTTTTCTCCTGGTAATTGTGCCGATATATGCAAGGGAAACTTGTCACAAACACTTGAAATCACTGACCCACTTGCTTCTCCTTGACTTTCCACAGCTTTTCGTTTCAGTTCGTAAATTGTTTTTTTAATTATGTTATTTGTTTGATCTGGTAGATGGTTGTGCTCATTTTTGGTCTTTACATTCGAAGCTTCAGTAATTGCTCTTGGGCTGCATTTTGATTTGCCATATTCTGTGCACTTCCAATAAGTGCGTTCCTTTTTTTCAGCGTCTTTATAGAAAATATAACCATTCAAAACCATCTGTTTTCCTCCTTTTTGTGAGGTGATATACTCCACCTTGTTCTCCATTGTTTACTCTAAAATAACGGAGAAAATAAACTGGTTTTATCATTCCTGTCACACATTTTTAAATAGTAAGATACTTTAATGTCAAGTTACATGTTATTTATGCTAATATTACCTGTTTTAGTCTGAAGTAACTCTATTCAATTCCCTGCAGTCCGATCTCAAGTGTGGTTCTGTCAGGTAATGACGGTTGTCCACAACCGTTATTTGTTCCTTGGTACCTAGGCAAGGTTCTTTACTTGTGGTTGTCACCTATTTGCTTAACCCTTTCTACCCTTTTGTGTTGTGTATGAGGGGTCAGAGGGGGGCCGGGGACACAGGGGGGTGGTGGGTGGCTGCAGGGTGTCGGGTGAGTGGGGGTTCGGGGGGAAACCCCCCTATTAAATGGTACTATTGATGACACTTTACATTGGTATATTACTATTGTTCGTCGACTTTTTTTCGACATTTATTTTTCGAAAAATTAACTGTTTCAGTTATATGTATATCTTTTCGATGTTTTTGTTTTCGGAAAAAAAATTTCGACATTTTTGTAGTTCGACATTAGTTTTTCGATATTATCACTATAAACCGGTATACTGTGCCCGTGGCCAGTAGCCAGATTGTCTGGGTCATGGCATAAGGTCATGACACGGACAATCTGGCTACTGGCCATGACCGTGAGGGACGTAAAATGGTGTTAAAGTGGCCATGTCCACCTGGGACCAGCTGTGTGGTAAAGTTATTTGAAAGTAGGATAGGTTTGAAAAGGAAAAGAAATGTGCTTGTGGTAATATGGTCATAGGGTTCTGCAGGCTGCCATTGAAAGGGAATAGGGGCTCTGTACGGAGCCCCGCCTTCTCTTTCCATGGTGGCCATCTTGGAAAAAGGATTGTCCTTCCTACAGCAGGACGCCAAAGGTGTCCCGCTGTAGGAAGGAAAATCCTTCATTCCTACTGTAGGAAGAGAAATCTATTTTTTAGCACCCCGGCTTCCCGCTTTGGGAACCAGGGTTGTTGATGGCCTTTATCCCCCATTGCAGAGGCTGCAATGGAAGATAATGGTCTGGAGTCCTATTTATTTATTTATTTATAACACGCTAAAGACCGCAGACATCAGGGCGCACAAAGACACACTTTGCTTGGGCTGTTATCCCCTGTTGCGGATGAAAAATGGTGTTAAAGTGGCCATGTCCACCTGGGAACCGGCTGTGTGGTAAAGTTATTCGAAAGTAGGATAGGTTTGAAAGAGAAAAAAAGTGTGCTTGTGGTAATATGGTCATAGGGTTCTGCAGGCTGCCATAGAAAGGGAAGAGAGGCTCTGTATGGAGCACCGCCTTCTCTTTCCATGGTGGCAATCTTGGAAAAGGATTGTCCTTCCTACAGCCGGACGACCAAGGTGTCCCGCTCTGCAGCATCCCGCTGTATGACGAAAATTGTTTAGCACCCCGGGTTTCCGCTTTGTGCATTTCACTTTGGTATCTTAAGCCTTTAGTACACTCCCAACAGTGGTAAAGAACTGCCACACCCATGATTCTCTCTGGGTGCTATCGGTAGGCACGTCCTCTACCTCATCTTCTTGGTCCTCTTCATTGTCTTTGGAAGTACTGCACTTTTTCTGTTGTGTAAGTTCTGCAGGTGGTGGTGGTGGTGGCTCTTAAGGAGGAGGGAGGGCAATATCTGATGCCATTTGTAAGAGAAATAGCAGTTTTCCTAATATTCTTCTAAGTATGTGCTTTGAACTAGATTGTTAATTGATAATGACTAAGTATAGGTGTAGGCGCTGTGCAAGGGTGCATTTGAGCTTGAAAGTTCCTAGATCAGTTGAAAAATACAGTTCCAAACAGTCTTCCAAGCATGGACCCGATTCCGAAGTGCGGACGCCTTCACAGACACGTCATCATGCTGCGTTCGAGTGCATGGTCACGTGGCACTGTCCGGAAGGTCTGTGATGATATCAGACGTTTGCGGACGTCAATAGATGCAAAAACAGTGGAGAAAGTTGCAAAAAGTGTATAGAAGAGTTAAAAATGATGCTAGAAGGTGGGAAATGGCAGAGCTTTAAGGTGAAACATTGTAAATTGGATGGAAGTGTTGCTATATTGGGGTGAGTATGATATTAGTAAGTTGTAGGAAAATAGCATGCACTGGTAAAAACCTATGAAATTCAGTGAAAAAACTTTGTTAAAGGGACGTTATGGTTAAGTTGCACTGATAAAAACCTATGAAATTCAATGAAAAACGTTTGCTTAAGGGACGTTATGGTTAAGTTGCACTAATAAAAACCTATCAAATTCAATGTAAAAATGTTGTTAAAGGGACGTTATGGTTACAAGTAAAACCGAAAAACCTCAGAAATTCATCAGTTATGGTAAGCTAAGCAACCATAACTCGTGCCACCACCGTGCACTGCTAAGACTAACACCCAGGACATCAAAGATGACATCACAAATGTCATTGATGACATCACTGATGGCATCACATATCTGGACCACTTGTTTTTGTTCACTGACATATCTAGACCAGGTGGTTTTGTATCTAGACGTTAACCTTGTCATATGTTCTTAAAGTACGGTCCATATGGTTTATTCTCAGCTGATAGTGCACATAGATGGGGAAATAAGCAGGCCTCAAACAAACATTTAATTTGTATACATCAAGATAAACTTTAATGTTATTAAAATGTTCTGATGATGCTGTTTCCTTTTTCCTTACTTTAGTTTCCCTGTATGTCCCTTTGATTTGTATGCATTGTGGTTCTTCATATGTATTGTTTGTAAAGCAAAGGTGTAGTAAGTCTTGAATTGTTAACTGGTTATTACATGTTTAACATTACTCAAAACTCACATAAGGTAGAATTCATTATTGTACTTTCCAAAATTACAAGATTATAAATATGGTACTTCTATGATGCATGCTGCAGCCATTGCCTATGTGCATATATGAGTAGGTCCCTGTATTAACAACACTCAACTACAATGTTGTTTAGATGAGTACATTCTTTAATCAATTAAGTAGTTCACGATAGGTCTCCAGATCACCACTGACATCTTGTTACCAACATTATAAACACAACCCCTTCTAGGGACTTTTCATCAAAATGAATTTCACATGTGATGTCATCAGTGATGTTATCAATGACATTTGTGATGTCATCTTTGATGTCCTAGGTGTTAGTCTTAGCAGTGCACGGTGGAGGCGCGAGTTATGGTTGCTTAGCTTACCATAACTCACGAATTTCTGAGATTTTTCAGTTTTACAAGTAACCATAACGTCCCTTTAACAATCTTTTTTCATTGAAAATATATATATATATATATATATTCAGTAAAACAACTTTGTTAAAGGGACGCTATGGTCAAGTTGCGCTACTAAAAACCTATGAAATTCAGTAAAAAAACTTGGTTAAAGGGAGGTTATGGTTCCAAGTAAAACCGAAAAACCCCTGAAATTCGCTAGTTGACATCACATGTGCATTTACTTTTCATGAATAGTTTGTACATAGGATTGTCAAGGGTCATTGGAATAAATATCATGAGCTACTTAGTGCATTAGTCAATGCATTGATATAAATAGCATTCTATTATGAAGTTCTATCCAGTATACTAAGCTACTCATATAGAAACATAAGCATTGTGTGCAGCATACATGATGGAGGTGCAATATTCATAATCTTGCAATGTTGAACAGTGAAATGATAACTGCTTTCTTATTAGAGTTTTGCGTACTGTGAAACATGTAATAAGTAGCTAATGAAACACACTTACTACATAATTGCATTATTAAAGACAAAACACAAAGAGACAACAACACATACAAATATAAGTATACAGGGAAAGTGAAGTAAGCAAAAAACCAGCAGTAGTAGCAGAAAGTGTTCATAACCTAAATGATTATCTTAATGCAGAGAAATGATTGCTCTGTTTTAAAGCTACTACTTCCCCTATGTATATGTATCACATGATGTGATACGACCCTAAGGAAAGTAGTGTGAGTACAATGTATACAAATATGAGCATATACATGGAAAGTACAGCAATAAAAACACAACAGAACTATCAGAAAGTGCTGATAACCCTACGGATTATCTTCATGTACAGAAAGCATTGCTGCCTTTCAAGCTTGTGCCTTACCCTTTGTATATGTTTCATATGATGTGACTTGACCCTAAGGGAATTACTGTAAGAACACACTTGAAGGATAAGTTTACAAATATAGTACCTTTTCAATTTGTAGTTCCTGACTGTTACTGAAGATAACCATGTGGCCTAGATATGTCAGTAAAGGAAAAAAGGGGGACCCAGACATGTGATGTCATCAGTGATGTCATCAATGACATTTGTAATGTCATCTTTGATGTCCTGGATGTTAGTCTTAGCAGTGCACAGTGGTGGCGCGAGTTATGGTTGCTTAGCTTACCATAACTAGCGAATTTCAGGGGGTTTTCGGTTTTACTTGGAACCATAACGTCCCTTTAACAAAGTTTTTTACTGAATTTGATAGGTTTTTAGTAGCGCAACATAACCATAACGTCCCTTTAACAACGTTTTTATTTAACTGAATTTGAAAGGTTTTTAGTAGCGCAACTTAACCATAACGTCCCTTTAACAAAGGTTTTTTACTGAAAACCACATAGGTTTTTAGTAGCACAACTTAACCATAATATCCCTACTTTATATACATGTTACATAGAACATATTGAACCCCCCAGCTACTGTTTTTGATGTTCGCGGACTATGTGTATGTCCGCGGACAACAGCAACACTACCCAAAAACTCAGGAGGTATCTTAAATTGTTATATAGTGCCGTATGAACAGTGCACAAGTTCAAAAACCAGCACACAAACACATTATATGTAGTAATAAATAAGAAATAGAACCTATATATCTAATACATCAACCATCCATTTAAATACCATATGTACTAAATGGAATATACCACAACTAGGTACTGCACAACTAGGAGCAACAGCAAATCTACAGACCAGTAAGAACACAACTTACCAGAAGCTAGTAAGTGTACTTCATTTTTCTTATATATTTCAAAAATGTCTGTATTCGATACAATAAAAGTAATATAATTTTTTTTTCTGCACAGAAATGTCCAGTACTTTGGAGTGGCTTGAGGAGAATTTCCCACGTGAGGAAATGTCTGAAGATAGTGATACTAATGGTAGACACTTCTCTATATAACCAAATTACTAAGCATTACTTTATATACACTTAACATATATATATTTTTTTTTACCGGCCCTTCCAAACATTGAAAATAGTAGAACAAAAGATACATTGGATAAGACTCTGCAGCGCATGGAAGAAAAAATGGACATGCCCATGGCAAATTTCAACCATTTGAAATGTGGAGGACCACATAAAAGGAAAAATTAAATATAATTTTCCCACATGTACCTGTCCCCTTTCTCCATATCCCAGTAAATTATCCCCAAACCCTCTCCACGAACAAAAACGTTTTGATGAGACTTCCATCCCTTCATCTCCTCCTATCCATCCTCTTGAAACCCCCAATTCCCCTGTATTTGTATCAGTTTCTGCTTCCCCTTCTCTTTCATAAATTGTACATCTATATATAATAAAACAAAAATATTATGGGCCTCATCACGAGTCTGGCAGTAACCCTTAAATGCGGCGGTAGCGCTATTACCGCCACATATAAAGGTCCGCCAGATCATGGCTTTGGCGGATTTTCCCCCAGCTCTAAACTGGGGTGAAATCCGCTGCAAAATTGCCGATTTTCGGTGCTATTACCACCGGCGGGAAATCCGCCTGCGGTAACAGTGCAAATTTTCCCCATTGGGCCCAATGGGGAGTGAGGAATTCCCGAATGGGCCCAATGGGGAATGGGCAATAACCCTTCCGCCAAACCCGTGATCCGGCGCTAATAGCGCCAGGGGTTTGGCGCTAGGGCTATTAGCGCCGGAAATACCGGCCAACTCGTGATGAGGCCCAAAGTGTCTTAATTCAGTTCTTTTTTAAAAAATTTTTTTAAAAGTCAGTTAGGGTGTCCGCGGACAGTGCGGGTGTCTGGAATGTCCACAATTAACCAAAATGGGGGTGTCCTAAGGACACTATACCTGTCCGTACTGTTCGCAGGCAAGTTACAAATGTTCTAAGAACACAATCGGTGTCCGGGATGTCTGTAAAACTCAAAATGGAGGAGTCCTAAGGACACTATACCTGTCCGTACTGTTCGTAGGCTTGTTGAAACTGTTCCAAGAACACACTCTGTGTCCGGGATGTCCGTAAAACCCAAAATGGAGGTGTCCTAAGGACACTATACCTGTCTGTGCTGTTCGCAGGCAAGTTGAAACTGTTCTAAGAACACAATCGGTGTCCGGGATGTCAGTAAAACCCAAAATGGAGGTGTCCTAAGGACACTATACCTGTCCGTACTGTTCGCAGGCAAGTTGAAACTGTTCTAAGAACACACTCTGTGTCGGGATGTCCATAAAAAACAAAATGAAGGTGTCCTGAGGACACTATACCTGTCCTTACTGTTCGCAGGCAAGTTGAAACTGTTCTAAGAACACAATCGGTGTCTGGGATGTCCGTAAAATGCAAAATGGAGGTGTCCTAAGGACACTATACCTGTCCGTACTGTTTGCAGGCAAGTTGAAACTGTTCTAAGAACACTATCGGTGTCCGGGATGTCCGTAAAACCCAATATGGAGGTGTCATAAGCACACTAAACCTGTCTGTACTGTTTGCAGGCAAGTTGAAACTGTTCTAAGAACAAAATCGGTGTCTGGGATGTCCGTAAAACCCAAAATGGAGGTGTCCTACGGACACTATACCTGTCTGTACTGTTCGCAGGCAAGTTGAAACTGTTCTAAGAACACTATCGGTGTCCGGGATGTCCGTAAAACCCAATATGGAGGTGTCATAAGCACACTAAACCTGTCTGTACTGTTTGCAGGCAAGTTGAAACTGTTCTAAGAACAAAATCGGTGTCTGGGATGTCCGTAAAACCCAAAATGGAGGTGTCCTACGGACACTATACCTGTCTGTACTGTTCGCAGGCAAGTTGAAACTGTTCTAAGAACACACTCGGTGTCCGGGATGTCCGTAAAACCCAAAATGGAGGTGCTCTAAGGACACTATACCTGTCCGTACTGTTCGCAAGCAAAATGGAACCGTTCTTATAACACACGCGGAGTCCGGGATGTCTGTAATTAACCAAAATGGGGTGTCCTAAGGACACTATACCTGTCCGTATTGTTCGTAGGCAAATGGGAACTGTACTAAGAACACAATTGGTGTCCGGTTTGTCTGCATATATGTAAAATGGGGGTGTTCTAAGGACACTTTACCTGTCCGTACTGCCTAAAGAACATCTACGCACATGCGCACCACACACGTAACTTTTCTGAACATCGCGCTTGTCCGTAACTGTTCGCGTCACTTGTGTCGCACTTTTAATTAATTTCAGGACCCGAACACTGTCCGTAGAACACCCACGCACATGCGCACAACCATTCCCGTGTATTTGATGTCCTGCGCACACCAATTCCCTTCGTGGGCATGTTCGCAGCGCCATCATGTGACCGCACCCACACTGATCGTGGGTTCTGAATTGTGGACACTGTCCGAGTCCCCGAACATATTTAAAGTGTATTTTCAGGCTATCCACAGTACTTTATAGTAAACATTCATCATAGCACATGTCCCAGACAATCACCCTGATTCTCTACATACTTTTCGGTACTTTTTGAGCCTTTTTGGGATGTTCGATCTGTCCGCGGACAGTGCGGGTGTCCGCGGAGCGCGCACACGCACCCCTATAAAAGGCCACACTCCAGAGCTCATCCTCATTGTGCTTTTGGATATTTGACAAAGCATTGTCTACTTTGGCTAGTATTTTGCTGCCAATCTTCAGATTTTTCTGAAACCTGATGGCATCCATGGCTCCTCTACTGCCACCTGGTGCTACATCTGCCTCAGCACCACCCTCACTCCTTCCACCACCACCACCTTCCAAAGGGCCTGAAGAGGGGAACAGGCGTGAGGATGCAGAGGAGGATGAAGAGGATGACAAGGATGAGGTAGTGGAAGTCCCTACTACCAGCACTCGACGTGAGTCTTGGGTGTGGCGGTTATTTACCATTCATGGTAACGTACCCAAAGCGCGTGCGAACAAAGTCACCTGCAACAAGTGCAAAATGGTGCTAAATTGCGCGAGGCTTGGTTCGTACAGCTTTGGTACGACTACTATGAAGCGACACCTAAGGTCGTTCCACGGTGGGGCTGTTCGCAAGGTTGTACCTTGCGAGCAGCTTAGTAGGTTGAGCTCCTCCGCTCCTCTCACCACAAGAGACACTCCTGTGGGAGAGCGCATCCCTCCAGCTGCCTCACAGGCCATTCACAATGCTGATGACCCTTACCTTTCGAGGGTCACAGTTTTGTGTATGTACTGCAATGCAGTACTCTGCAGGGGGGAGAGACTTCGAAGTGCTTTTCAGACTACGGTCTCGGAGCACGAGAAGACCTGCCAACTACCTAAGTAAGGCCCACCCTACATCTTCCTCTCTCCACCCGCCCTTTCTTATCCCCGTGGTTGGTGTCCCTCCTTTCCCTCCTTTCCCCTCCTCTCCTAGTGTGTCGTGTATAAAAAAACAAAAAAAATTAAAACAACAAAAAGAAAAAAAGTCCCCCCTTTTCAGAGCCGCCTTTCACAGTCACAAAATACAAGTGGCAAATAAATTGAGCAGGCTCCTGTGCATTTTTTTTTAGAAGTCCACGGACAGTTTGCGAACATCAGAAATGGGTGCTGCCCTATCAAAATTATTGCACTTTTCTCTGGGAGGAAGTGGGTATCTCTCTGAAAAGAGCCTTTTGATGGTGTTTTTTTGTATTTGAAAAACTTGAAATACGGAACACCTACTGCAAAAAAGATGGCTGTAATTGCAAAAGGATACAATGCATTTTGTACATTTCTCAGAAAAATCTGATTACCACCTAAAATGGACTCCATCTCTACGAAAAATGTATGTGCTACGAAACATAATATTTTCATTGTGAAAAGAGGACATGCCAACATCTCTTAGAAAGGCACGAACAGCCTTATTGACATTGCGCCTTGCTTTCTCCATTTGTGGACCAAATGAAGAAGAACGCAGCCACAGTTGTCTCTGCGCAATACGAGAAAATATTATTTGGGAATTTGGAAACATGTCCATGACCTTCCCAAGTCCTTCTTTTATCACAAATTGCAAATAAATTCCTGACACATGTACCAAACTGTTCCCTCCACAATGAATTATAATTATGCCTGGATGATGCCCTGTCTGCAAACTAGCCCAGAGAGGTAGCAAGTCTAGCCACTTCATTCCGCGCACTCTATTCCAGTGCACTTCCACATGAGGGAATCCAAGGTCTGCAGCTACTCCACAGTGTTGTGCATGCACCTCCAACCAATCTATCTATGAGTCTCCCAAAATCCACACAATCTGTTTTCTGAAACACACAACCATAGCTAACTGTTCTTCTCTCAGGAAAAAGACTTTCTGACAAACTCTCTCCTTAAAGAACACACCCACTAAACTTTACTAACCAATCAATTACTCTACTCACTCCCACTTACAAGCCTCTCCACCCCAAAATCCCTGTATGTAATACGTGATGTACGCAGACTACCGCCATGTCCACGGACATATCGTAACTTGGACAGGCCTCTGCCATTTCCATTTCACTCTCTGTGTATTCCCTCATTAGATACAGCTACTCAGTCACACAGCCATCCACCAATCACATCCACAAACTCTACATCTAACTGCATCATCAGAGTTCAGCACTTCAAATGTACTGTTGATCACTCTGAGTACAAGTCTCATATCATTGGAAAGCACCTACAACAAAAACTGCTCTACAAGTCTCCAAGATTTCTACTTGCAGCTGCATGCATATCCACATGCATGAATACAAACTACAGGTAGGCATATTTTCTGCACAGTACATGTACAACGCTTATAAATGCATATAAACAGAGTAACTGCCACTCAAACTGTATAACCTATAAAATGAACTTACTGTAATTTTTCCCATCTGATATAATCAACTGTCACTTCCAAACCTGTCTACTATCTACTTTTCTTTTTTACAGACACACCTATCTAAAAAATGATAATATTAGAAGATGGGAGAAATAACAATATAATCGTGGAAAAACACTTGTAGTGTATTATAAAATTATACACAGCCAGTAAAAGGTCATGAATCTTCATACACTCACACACATACACACTATAATTCAAAAATTCCCAGCTTCAGTAACTCCAATACCTGTAAATCACATCCTTCTGCTTTATTACCCACACCTTAACAAATGCATACATTCCATACTTTTCTATACAGTTTCTGCCATTTACCTTATAAAAATTGCAAAATAAATATATCACTATTTCTTCTTTCTCTTAACATCCTATAACACAGCTTAAAAAAACAAGTGAGTTTCATACACTTAATATTCTACTCATTTGCAAAGCATGTTGAACTAACATATTGTAAATGAAATATAAAAGCTGAACATAGTCAAATGAAACTGCATGCATACACTATGTTCAGATATCAAACAAGAATACTACTACAAAAACATAAATATGAATCTCTCAATTAACATCACTGCTATAAACACACAAAATGACTAACTTCTTTCTTTTACAATTGCAGTGAAGACCACTCTCCTGGAAAACAACAACATCTGAACTACAAACACCAACTACAAAGGAACCTGCTCATTCCACAAAAAAGAGTAAATACAATACTACCATACTTTCTCTGCCTAGCCTTTAAATCTCTCCACAATCTTTCTCTCCCTTATCTCTCCTCTCTCCTCTCTTTCTACACTCCCTCCCACTACATTCACTCTGCTGGCCACTTTTGTCTCACTGTTCCTCCTTCCCCTTATACCACACCCCATTTCCGCTCCTTTCATCTCCAAGCCCCCATGCATTGGAATTCCTTACCTCTCTCACTCCACTCTATTTCTACCTTTTCCTCATTCTAAACTTTACTCAAATATCTCCTTCTCCATTCCCCAACATGAAACCCCTCCTACCTTCTTCATCCTCCCCCTTGCCTTATCTCTTTAATCATCTCCCTCCCCTACCCTCTCCCCCCATTCTCACCTTTCACCCCATCTGTTTCCCTCCTCCTCCTCTTCCCCACCCTTCTACTGCATTACTCACCTTCTTCCCTTCACTTTAATTGGTCTACTTACTGTTTTCTTGGTCTGATTCTCAATTTTTTTTTCAACAACACTTTATTGTTTTTCATGTAAACATTAATAGCAAAAGTAACAATGCTTCACAATCAGCAGAAAAAGTGAAATTTACAAAAGGACTAGAGCATCATAGACAATACAGCTAAACAAGGAATCAACCTTAGTGAAGCATAACCAGCAAGATAACCACAACCACACAAGACAGGACAAACAAACAAAAAAAAAAAAAAACGTTTTTCCATCTACCCATCAATCATATAGAGCCATAAAGGGACCCCAAAGATTCAAATAGTCCTCATCCTTATCTTTATTATGAAATGAAACCTTATCATACTGTGCCAAAACATGTAATTCCATCAGCCATTCATCTACATTAGGTTTCTTCCTCGATTTCCAAACCCTGAGTATTAACTTGATAGCCACCATTATGGCTCTATCAATCCAACAAGAATGTCTCATAATCCGACGACCCCTGTCCTTACGGGAAAGTAATATGATATTCACTGCCGACCTCCGCAAAACCACATCAAAAATCAAGTCAATTCTATCAATCACTGCCGACCAAAACTCCAACACTCTCGGGCAATCCCACAATAAATGCAATAATGTACCCCTATCATTATTACAACCCCAACACAAATCATCTGACCGGAGCCCCAGTCTAAACATCCTAACCGGCGTCCAATATAATCTTCCAATAATTTTTTGTCTAATCAAACGTAACCCCATATCAGGACCCAATGTCAAATTAACCTTCAGAATGTATTTCCAATCTAACTCAGAAAGTTCAACCAGAACATCATCCGACCACACATTTCTTAATCTAGACCATGCCCCCCTGAGTTTCTCATCAATAGGCATAAATTGCATATAAGTACTTACCCCGTATCCGGACCTTCCAATAAAGTACCAATCTCCGGTTTATTCCCAATAGAACCATCAGCCAATTCCAATCTATTATTTATCATATTCTCAAACGCTAAGTACCTATGCAGTTCATTTTGCCTCAAACCGTACCTATTCGTCGATTCCGCAAAACTCAACAACCTCTCTCCATCCAACACATCTGCCAATTTCAGAATACTCTTGTTAATCCAACTGAGCCAATTCAAACATTTATTATCAATCTGTAAGGCAGTATTGTACCATATAGAAGCATCCCTACTGAAACCATAACTCATTCCATTATCTCGAAACCATCCTCCAATCACCTGTCTAGTAGCCACAATCGGGCGCAACTTCAATCTATTAACTGGCAATTTATCCATACTGTAGACGGACCTCAAGTCAAAAGGAGCACAAATGCCCCCTTCCATACATAACCAGATTGGTTCATTCACCCCACAATCTCTAAAATAATAGGAGCTTTTATTAAGTAAAAAAGCATTATAGTATTTTACCAAGTCAGGGAATCCAAATCCCCCATCTTCAACTATTTGTACTAGCATATATTTCGGAACTCTAGGCCTTTTTCCAGAACCCCACAAGAAGGAAGAAAAAAGTTTTTCAATTTTAAGCAGCTGATTCTTATACAACAACAATGGGATGGACTGAAGAACATACAAGATTTTCGGCAAAAGAACCATTTTAATTGCATTGATCTTAGCCCACAGATTCAAAATCAACCTCTCCCATCTCCTAATCAATAAAGACATTTGCCCGGTTATCAAATCCAGATTATATTGCAGTAATTTCTTTAAGTCCACAATAATATGAATTCCTAGAAATTTAACCCCCGGAGACCATTTACAATTCCACGAACTCAAAATTGAACCATCACACCGACCAGACAAGGGAAAAACCTCAGTTTTTTCCCAGTTCACCTTATGTCCCGACAGTTCACATCTCCACACACTTCTGGATTTGATAACATGAGAAGCATGTCATCAGCATACGATAGGACTTTCACCTCAACTTTCCCAACATTAATACCTTTAATAATCTCACAATGTCTAAAATAAGTAGCAAGAGGTTCCAACGCCAGATCAAACAAAAAAGGTGACAACGGACAACCCTGCCTCGTGCCCCTCAACAACTGAAATGAATCTGAAACCACACCATTAACCAATACCCGGGCCTTAACATCATTATGAATACATTCTACCATTCTCATGAAAAACGGGCCAAAACCCATGTTTAGAAAAGTGAATTTCAAAAACTTCCAATTTACCCTATCGAAGGCTTTTTCAGCATCAAAGAAACCAATGACTTCATTTGTGTCCCTCCCAAATCGGGCATCAACTACATTTAATACAGTTCGAATATTGTCATAGCCATAGCTCCCTGGAATGAAACCCACCTGTGACCCATCAACCAAGTCTTTCATACATAAACCCAATCTGTTGGCCCAAATTTTTGTGAAAATGTTTAGGTCCACATTTAGCATTGAGATAGGCCTGTAGTTTCCACACCGAGTGTGATCCTTATTAGGTTTTGGTATCACCACAATCATAGCCTCTTTCATAGAATCGCACATCATTCCCGAAACAACAAACTCATTATAAAGTTCACACAAAACAGGTGCCAATTGGACTTCGAATTGCTTATAAAATTCCGAGACAATGGGCCTCATTACGACCCTGGCGGAAAGTTACCGCCAGGGCCGTGACTTTACCGCCATGGTGCTAACTACGTTAACACCATGGCGGTAAGGGGATTTACCGCCCCATTCCGACCTTGGCGGGGCGGTAAATCCCCAATCCCCATTTACCCTTCCCCATTCCCATTTTTGCCCCATAGGGCATAATGGGAGTGGGGAAGGCGTTAATTACGCCACCGTAAATTACGGTGGCGTAATTAACACCAAGTTCCCTTACCGCCATGGATTTTTACACCCGCTAGAAGCAGGTGTAAAATCTGCCATGGCGGAAAGGGAACTCGTGATTGGCGGTAAGGGGTCGGCGCAGCTAACGATGGCGCTAACCCCTTACCGCCAGGGTCGTAATGAGGCCCAATACCATCGGGACCCGATGATTTTCCATCTCTCATTTGGGATATGGCCAAACTAACTTCAGCAACCTCAATCGCAGCATCAAGAGAAGTACGTTTCTCCAGAGTCAGTTTGGAGAGCGAAATCTTCTCAAAAAATGTGTTCAGCTTATCTACAGTCGGGTCACAGTCTTCTCTGTACAATGATTCATAATAATCTTTGAAATAACCACAAATATCATCACTCCTATTTAAGGTAGTACCACCATCAGTTTGTATGGAAGAAACACAAGATTCAGACACCATCTCCTTAAGCTTATATGCCAACAATTTGCCATTACGATCATCTGCCTCCCAAAACTTCTGTTTTGAATAAAACAAACTTTTACTCGCCAAATTTTGAATGTGAGTCTTCAGTTCCGCCTCTAACTTACACAATTTCTGTTTGGATTGTCCTGAAACATCAGTAGTACAAACCCTCTGCAAGTCACTGATCTCTGTCTCCAGAGCACAAATCAAATTTTGCTTCTTCTTCTTCATATGGGCAGACCTACTAATCAATTCTCCCCTCAAGACCGCCTTAAAACAATCCCAAACAGACTTAATACTCGCAGAGCCTATATTTTCCTTCAAGTATTGCCCAATGAATGCCTCTAGACCCTCCGTAATCATCTTATCTTTCAACGTTGTGGCTTGCATCCTCCATCTTCTCGTCTTAGGGCTTATATTGTCCAAAATCAACTAGAGGTCTAATAGAGCATGATCAGAGATGTTTCTTTCCAATATATTTGTCGAGGTCGTGTGACTACTCAAAGCTATACTAATAAAGAAATAATCAATCCTGGAGAAAGAATCATGAACAGGTGAATGAAAAGAAAATTCCTCTTCGCCACGATGAAGCTCTCTCCATATATCAATAAGATTGTATTTAAATACAAATGCCCTAAGTTCCTCACTAATCTTCTCATTATAATATCTACACTCCGATTTACGATCTATCTTACTGTTCATCACTAGATTAAAGTCACCGCCCAACACCACTGAATCACCTTCCATGCCATCTAACAAAAGGCTCAATTGATTGAGAAAAGAAACAGCTGGCAAGCACGGCACGTACACTGAGCCAAACGTCATTTTTTTCCCATCAAGGAGTACGTCAAGTAACAGGATTCTACCTTCCCCATCCATAACTATCTTGTCAATCTTAAACCACAGGCCCTTCCTAAACAAGATGCGCACCCCCCTAGATTTAGAATCATAGCAATTAGAGACCGCCCTAGAATATTTGGAGTTGACTAGGTATTTTTCAGTATGTTCATCTAGATGGGTCTCTTGAAGGAACACCGCATCAGCCCTGCTTCTCCACAATCTCGCCAGAACCTTGCGTCGTTTCACAACATTTCCAATTCCCTTAACATTCCATGAAACAAAAGTTAATGTAACCATAACTCCCAAATCAGATCAGTACAATATAGACAGTAACCATCCAGGACAAAGGCCGGGTTCCAAAAAAAAAAACAAAAAAAAATTCAATAAAAAGGGGGAGGGAAAAATTGTAGACACAACAACAAAAACACATAGACAACAACAGACAAAAAGCACATATTTTGCACAGAAATTGTCAGTCTGACAAAACGCAGACCTAAGATAAGCAGAAATACATACATCAAGAAAACCATTCTGAACCATACCCACCAGAAACGAAACTCCAATCCCAAACCTTATATGAAAATTAATACAACATTTTCCCTTAATATCAAATTTGACCATGCAAATTCCCTTTTTTTTCCTGTTTTGCCAGCAACTCCGCATAACTAGGCCAGGTAAGAACAAGTTATTGGCACATTCAAATACTGCACACCAATCATAAAGGCCTAATCTGAATCCAACCCCCTAGAACGTCAGTCCGATTTAAATACAATCCACCAACCGCTAAACTCAAAGCCCACACAAAGGCAACAATTAACACGCCAAACTCCCATTGAAGAAAAGCCCCCAAATCCCTCTCCCCTAAAATCAGTGAAGATATCTCCAACTCCACAGGCAAAATGAGTCCAGCAGACAACATACCAGTCAGCAAGTCCCACACCCTTTTGCACCCCAACCATCATCAATATCTGCCCTCCCGCTATTCCCATCTTCCCACAATTTGCAAAGAAGCCAATATACTCAAATAACACAAATAGACTCATGTACATAGACTCACAGCATAACAATATGTAGCTAAAATCCAATTCTACCTCATATAAACAAGTAAAGCTCCCACCACAGTCAATATCATCTAAATGTATGTTGGCAGTACATCAAGTATAAATGAAGATCTGACCTATGGCAGCTTGTCCCCGCACATCACAAAGTCATCTCAATGTCATCACCTATACTACAACCCTTCCCAACGTCTCACACTAACCCTGTAGACCCCACCAATCAAACACAGAAAATAGATGTCAGTGAGTCCATCCTCTGGAGTTATAATGTCATGACCGAATACAAGGAGATATGTTGTGTTATCAAAGAATCAGCTCAAATCAAAAGAGACCATTTCCCACAAGTGGACCCTCAGAACATAAGCATTCAGCACTGACATACCTCCATCCACACATATCGCCACAATCCCAACCCTGAAGCCATGAAACCTGAATCACCTCCAAGTAAACCTTGCGGCGTCCGGGCTCCAGTAACCGAGCCGTAAACACCAACTCTCCATTTACTGCACACAAACCTGGAAAAGAGGCAGGCCAATCCACAGGAACACCCCATGAGAATGAACCAAGGTGCATTTAAGATTTAAGTACAACATCTTTCATAGCCATTTTTAAAAGTCCAACCTCTACATATCCATTCACGTAGGAAGTGGTAGTCCATCGTTACAATATTCTTCCCCTTTCAGAGAGCAACAAACCAGTCCCAAGTTTGCATGCAAACAGTTTATACTACAGAATCCTATACCAACATATGGAGGCAGCATCGCAGAAGTAGTGTAAAACATATAATCACTTAAGCAGAATAGAGGCCGCAAATACATGCTAGTTAATTGTAGCAGTGGAACATGCATGAAGCGTGAGCTCCGAAGTACATTTAAGAACATCCATCAGCCGCCTCGTTTTGGAGCATATCTTTGATCACGCGCAGCTTCGGGAGTTGGAAGAGTAGGGTGATCAAGGAGTGCGGTTTCATTTCAGAATTGCAACCAAACTGAATTTCAGCAGCCAAACATGAAAAGGAGCCACATCTAAAGTCAAAATACACCCATATGGGCTCATGCAGTCAATAGTGGGGTGTACGAGGGGCTCGAAGGAAAGGCCGATACTCATGAAAGGCAAAGAGCAAGGGCATCCTGTATGTGATTCCAAAGCCCCAAAACCCTTGTCTCTGTATATCTCCCCGCATTGACCCCATAAGAAAATAATGGAAGTCCGCTTGTAGCAGTGACAGGGCCAAAGCAGCCCACCCGCAAACAATCAGGAACAGATAAAAAACAAAGTCTCGGACCATCAACGAGCTTACCAATGTCCACATGAGTCAACAAGGTCACAAGCTGGAGTGAGGTGTAATCGCGGTAAGACTAAACACAAGCACCTTTGCAGGGGACCTCCGCAAGGGGCAGAGCAGCTGGAGCACGTGATCTATGACAGCACATGACTGCGTATGTGCCAGAGCGCTCCGGTTGAGGTAATCTCCCTCCGCAACACCCGGTAGTGGCCGGGAACCGGAGGCATAACAAACAGGAAGGAAAGGGTTTGCCAGTCCGCTACACCAGACGTAATGCACGTTATACAACACGGTGCTTTCCTCAACAATGCCATAATACGAAAAGTACAGGCAGCCATGAAACACGAACATCTTCTAGTAAACATTCGAAATCCGTTACTCTTGGTTAACGGAATACAGGCAGTGGAGGCCATTTTCTTCAATAGAATGTAATGGTGATGCAAAAAAAAAACAAAAACAACACATGAGCATCCGTTCCCAGCACATCCTAGTGCATGTCAGACCTTCCCGTTTTCCTCCGCTGTCTTTCTCTGGGCTCCAAACCTGACAAAGTGCCCTCCATAGGATCCAAATCCAAATCAAACAGAAATTTCTCAGCCAGTTTACTCTCAGAGAATGAATGGAGTTGCCCTTCCACCACTACCTTCAAAATTGCAGGATAAATCATGCAGTATTTGAGGTTCATTTCACTGGCCTTATTCTTAGCCTCAATAAAAGTTTTCCTCCTGTCCATGATATCCTTACTTAGGTCTGCAAACACCATTATTTTGTTGCCACCCCAAGCAAGGTCCCTAAGCTCCCAGGCTTTCCACAGCACCAGCTCTTTCAGAGGGAAACGTAGAAATTTCACAATAATATGTCTCGGCCTCCCCCCCCAAAGCTGGTTTAGGGCCAAGGGACCGATGAGCTCTCTCAATTTCCAGTGAAACTGCTGCATCTATATTCAGTAATTTAGGTAAATTCTTATTCAAAAAATCAATGGGGTTTCCTCTCTCTGCATTTTCAGGAAATCCTACAAAGGGAAGATTATTTCTTCTTGAAAAATGTTCCTGTGCTGAGAGCCTCAATGCAAACTTCTCATTATCCACCTTCAATTCTCTAATCTGGTCCATCAGCTTTATAGTTTTTTCATCCACGACATTTAAATGGTCTTCAACAGAATCCACTCTTTTGGCAACTGTGGAAAACTTTTCTTCAGACTTTAAAAGAGCTGCTTTTATCTCTCCAATGTCCAGAGTCATTTTGCTCAGCATATCAAAGAGTTTATCTTCTCTGCTCTCTCCAGAAATATCCTTCTCATCACCCTTTTGCCGCTTTGCATCTGGGGTGGCAGGGGTTGACATCTTTCCCAGGGTAATAATAATATTTTCAGGGAAATTCAGTTCAGTTCGGTTCAGCCACAGGAGCACAGCAGTTAAGCTGCCATCCCTGGAGCTGACAGTTCTAGAATCCTGATTCTCAATTTTAAATTGTTTCCACTGTTACTGTTATAATTTAGCTTGTTATATTTATCATCTTGTTATTAAAATATATTATTCAAACACACTGTGCGAGTGATTCATGTAATTTGTGCACAAAAAAACGAAAATATGTGTACCATTCCACCTACAAATCACCATTTAATAAACAGGGATTAGCACGCAGAATGGCACACAAATCTTTGTCTTTCAGAGCACAAATAACATAACTCAGCCCCTAGAATATTAGTATTACAAAACAAAGAATCGTTTTAATTTTATACCATTTGATTTACTATTAATGCTTATCCTCACCACTAGCTCACTTTTTACTATCATCTGAACCGCAGTATAGTAACACACAAATAGAAGAGTAGCCTTCCCAACTAATTGTAGCTACCCAATGCACAATCACCCACCACCAGATACATCTATACAATCACACTCAAACACTCAAGCATATAGCACACATACATTGCACAACAGCCCAACCCATGCCTTCTATTTTTTTGTTTCAACAGACCCCACAGAATGCCTACCAGAAAGCAAGTCCGTAGAAATCAACGCAGAAATAGAGCAAATAAAAATAAGAATGTCCAAAATAAGCATCCATCTCTAGCAGAGTTTGTACAAAAAGTTCAAGCAAACCAGCTAATACAGTCATTTAACAAAACGAAACAATCTTCCAGTACAGAAACTTTGCCTCCTCTATCAAAATGTAAAAGAAAACAGAAAATGATTAACAGAAATACACGGTGCACATCATCCTATAGTATGGGGAAGCGCCTGCGTGGGTCCGCCCACGCATCCAATAATTAAGAAGAAGAAGAAGAAGAAGGTACCACTACTGCTAAAACTGCTCCTATAAATCTTGATATAGCAGGAAGCAACCATACCAAAAAAAGGATATTAACAAAAATGTTCTGCCACAGAGTCCTTCAGAATCTTATAAAATCAGGAGACAACTCATGCACAACCCTTAAAAACTACCGTACAAAATTAATCTTACAAGCTTTGATAGACAGTGCAATCCTTCTCAAAAGAAAATTATTTATTTTAGTGTTAAACAGAATGAAACCACTAACAAAACTAACTACTAAATTACAAAAAAGCTTCTCAATAAACAGAATGTCAACGAAAATAACTTCTTAAATATCTGTGGAGGTGAATGGAGTCACACCAAAAGCACAGAGCCATATTTCAATGAAGAAGCATATAAACATAATCAAACAAACACAATTGACATTCATAGCAGTAGACGAGGTTATGAAAAACTTAATAATACCATAATGGAACAAGAAATACTGCTTACAAAAATATCTCCAAAGAACTCAGAATCAATTCTCCATTTGATTGAACCAGAACATCCAGTATACAAATGGCCATGCATGTCAATGTGCAACATTGCCAACAAATCTTTCAAATCTTTACGCCAGTTCCTCAATCAATATGTGAAAGGCAAAGACAAAATCAAAATAAAACTGCTGCAAAATATGGATACTTGTCCAGTGCGCAAATACAAAGGACTGCAAGGACATTCATTGGCCTGCATTTCAGGACCTATTTGCAAAAGCAGCTTCCATCATATCAAAATTATATCAACACATCATTCAACTGTAAGAAATCCAGTCTATAAACTGCACTATGCTAAATGTCCTGATTTAGCACTAGCCAATTTAAAATAACAATCTTCTACATGGTACAGCCAAAGACCTACTCGAAGAAATCAACTATATGCAGAGTAAGTATTTTGGAAGTGAAAACCACTGGCAAAATGCAATAGCTTTACAACAGACTAGCAACAATTCTGCACATGGCAACAATCTATTACACACATACAAAAAAGAAATACTGAAATTCAAAAGAACATCTGCTGAAATACCAAACCGTGTGTGTGTGTGTTGCCGCAGAAATTTGTATACAAATAACACAAAAACTATAGACATAACATACAAAATAGAAGACAATGAAGATTCCAAATGGTTTGAATTAGCTCTCTACCTTATAGCAGAAAATAAATACGAAATAAATGACCCCTTAACAGTTTGCAGTTACTGCACTACAAAACTTGACAACAATCAAACTGCTTCACGTGCTATCACAAATAATTTGTAATTATTCCCTCTACCAAAACCCCTGCAACAACTCAATTTATATGAGAGCATCATTATTCAAACAGTACACCCATTCCAAGTAATAATACGCCTTCAACAAAAAACAGCAAAATTACCTCCTTCTGAATTGGTGAAAGGCATTTGCAGCAAAGTAGTATATTTACCATTAGATCTAAAAGAAAATGTGAACACTCTGGGAGTGCAACGTCCAATAGACCAATCTTTGTCATAGTAAATGGTGTACCTACAAAAGACAAAGAAATTGGCAACAACTGGTAGATTTACATAAAGTTAGACAAGCCTTGCAATATCTAAAAGACAATAATTAATACTACAAATAAATAAATATTGAGGAAAACTTAAGAGAAACAACTGAAATAATACAAGAGTCACCAGAAACTGGTCAATTTGAACTTCTGGATACCGATGTAGTATCCAATATTTTAGACCATTATAAAAATTCATCCATTGCACTCTAAAGACAGCATAGATGATGCACTAGAAACGTACCAAATGCGACAAACCAAAGGATCACCAATGAGCATATGGGAAAAAAGTATAGAAGCACGTGCTTTTCCTCTACTATTTCCTACTGACAAAGGAGGAAGATACGATGACAGACCCACTCAAAAAACAGCATCAGAATACCGCTCATTATGAATGCATTCTGAAGATCCCAGATTTAGACAAAATGTGGAATACATATTCCACCTACTCTTTGAAAGTGAACTAGCAACTCTATATTATGGAGTTGCACACATATTGAAATCAGGAACACAGTTTCAAAATATGTCGGCTGCACAATGAATACAAAAAGTGCAAGAAAAAGATGAGGTTTTACAATCAAGTATTACAAATTTGTTTGCAAGCATGCGTGGTAAGAAAGAATACTGGTTCCGACGTCACAGAGATGTACGTTGTATGATCAGAAACCTTGGACCACCCACTTGGTTTGTTAAATTAAGTTGTGCAGAATATGCATGGGAAGATTTGCATGATTTCCTACGCATATCAAACAAAAACAAAACAAACATAGATATACTAACACCTGGAGAACTTTGCTTTCTAGAGACTGTTAATGTTTCGAAATAGTTCCATCATCGTTTCATTGCTATGCTACACTTTATTTGTAATAAAACTGTTCCTCCACTCAGAGAAGTGGAACACTTCTTTTGGAGAAAAGAATATCAAGCCAGAGGAGCACCACATATCCACATACTTTTATGGATTAAAGATGCTCCTAAATTTGGTCAGGACAGTGATGCCACTGTGTTACAGTTTATCGAAAAATATGTCACTTGTGAAATTCCATCAAAAGCAACAAATAGTGATCTTCATGCATAAATTGTACAATTTCAAACACACAAATGTGGCAAATATTGTCGTCGCAAATACAAAAACAAAGGGAAATACTACACCAAATGCCGTTTTGGTTTCCCTAGAACGGTTACAGAGACAGGTGAAGTGAACAACTTCATGTCTTTAGTTAGACATAGTGTTAAAGGTAAATCACCTAAAAATACATATTACATAAAAAGAACAGAAGAAGCAAAATATATCAATGATTACAATGCAATCATTGCCCTATTATGGAATGCAAACATAGATGTGCAGTACATTGCAGACAATTCCACTGCAGTTGCACGATATGTTACAGCCTACTTAACAAAAGCAGAAAAAACAGACCTTCAAGACCTCTGGAATGACCTATCATCGGACAAAACACTGTCTCAGAAATTGTACAGCTTGGGCATAAAAATTCTCTCCCATAGAGAATGTGGCTGCTATGAATCTTCAGATCGTTTAACCGGTACTGCTTTGTATGGAACATCTGAAAATATGGTTTGGCTAAGTCTTGGTCCTGCTAAATCTAGAAAAAGAGTTCTCAAATCATACGGCGACATAGAAACAATAGCCAAAAATGATCCGAACAGCCAAGACATTTTAAAAAACAATTTAATAGATATTTACGACCCAAACAGAAGTACCACTTTGGAAACCATGTGTCTATACCACAAAGCTCAAAACTTCACATACAAAAATAATATAAAACCAGATGAAAAAAGGTAGATACACAGGGACAAATTGTGAAGGCATCTTAGTAAAACTTACCAAACCAAGTTTAATTAATCATATCAAATTGTCATTAAAAACTCCTCAACAGAAAGAACTATATTACATGTCCCTGCTACAACTCTTTAAACCATGGAAAAAAAAGAAAAGAAAAAGAGTTACTAGATAACTATGACACCTATGAAGACACGTTCAAAGCAAATGAAAGCACTATCACCGATGTAAACTTCACTTCACACAGTACAAAACAATGTTGCACAATGAACAGCAACATGAAGAAGAACTCCAGGCTCAACTAGATAAGGACACTCCTGACAGTAGTCAACCTTCTGTAACAGGAAGCCAAGAACCACTGGGACAGCCACTAATAGCAAATGAGGCAGAATTAGCTATGACAGAAGTACAAAACGCCATGTGTCAGTACGAAGATACAGAAGAATTAAGTACACTAGAATGAAAACTAAACAATGAGCAGCGTAGCATTTTTCAAGAAGTAACAAAAGAAATTGCACATGGTGTACAACATGAAAATAAAGAATGTACCTGTCAACATTACAAACCTATACTATTATACGTTAGTGGTGAAGCTGGTTCAGGCAAAACATTCTTAATCAAAATCATCAGCAAGTTCCTTCAACAATTGACAAACAACAAACTGTCAGCTGTTGTAACTACCCCCACAGGTTTAGCTTCCTACAACATAGGGGGTGTAACTTTACATTGCTTACTACTCCTACCAGTAGAACACCAAAACAAATTAGAATATTACAAACTTTCTACAGAAGCTCCAATAGGACTACGCAGAGTGTTAAAACAAATGAAAATGCTACTAATAGATGAAGTGAGCATGGTCTCCAACCTAAAGGTGGCTTTGATTCACCTCAAATTACAAGAAGTACTTAAAACCAACTATGAAGAGCTCTTTGCAGGAAAACACATTATAGTTTTCGGAGATCTTCTTCAACTGACACCAGTGAAAGGTGAACCAATTTTTAAAACCTTAGGACACAAACTCTGCCGGAAAACTATTGGTAGCATAGGAAATGTCAACCTTTGGCAACATTTCCAATACAGAGAATTAACAGAAAACATGCGACAGTCTACAGACCTCACCTACGCCAACATTTTAAAAAGTATTAGAGTTGGTGTACTATCTCAAGAAGCACAAGCAATATTAAAAACCCATCACATCCAAGCACTTTATGGGCATAACTCATGTGCTACTGATGTTATGGAACAATTAGCACACAATAATATCAATTGTATGGCCTTAATTACAACTCTTGTAAGCTGTTCCAAATTCAATGAAACAATGTTGAAAAAAGAAATGCAACCAATAATTGAAATTTTCGCAACAGACAAACTGGACATACATGGTATGACACTACCCATGTGTGAAAAAGCCACAACAAGACTAAAAACCTTACAAAATTCTATCTCCAACACAGCTGGTTTGGAAAAAATATTCAAATTATCCTTAAACTGTAGAGTAATGCTCAAACGTAACCTTGACGTGGAGCAAGGACTAGTTAATGGAGCACTGGGTACAGTTGTTGGCTTTCAAACATACCCACGTGACAATAACATTCAGTTTGCAAATATTCTCTTTGACAAACTTTCAGAAATAAAAAGGATAGGCCGTACAACAACTTGATTCCTTCTTTTCAAAGACATGTATGTACATAGAGAACAATTTTCTCTAACTCTAGCATACGCAGTCACTATTCATAAATCACAAGGTCTTACCCTAGGCAAAGCATTGATAGATATTGGTAACACAGTCTTTAAAGAAGGCATGAGCTACGTAGCACTATCACACTTATGTACACTTGATGGTCTATTTCTAATCAACTTTGATGCAAATAAAGTAAACGCTGATATTCCTTGCATTTTAGAATACAATAGACTACGTTCTCTATATACCCCCATCTAAAAACATATCCTGTTCCACAAAAAAGAAAACGTTGTAAAAGAAATATAATTCAAACAGAAATGCAACAGGATCTCACTGCAAATCCTCCAAAGAGACAAAAAGAAACAAATACTTCATCAATTACCACAAACAAAGAAGAACCTTTTACTCAAAGTAACTCAGGTACTTCTTCAAAGAAGCAACAAACACTGCAAAACAATTACTTGAATAGAGACCTATCTGGTCCATTCAAATTTTCAAATATAACTGGTGTAAGTTGCTACGCAAATGTAGCAATGAATATTCTATTTCAATTTCCACCAATTGTTGACAACATTTACTTACACAATACAGACCAACTGTGTTTGCAAATGTTAGTCCTTCATACAAACGCAAAAAACAATCCTGACAACACGTATAGTGTTCACGGAATAAGACAAAAATTGGACTACTGTGCTGGAATGGTAAAATTCCCTATAAACTCAAAAGAAGATCCACAAGAATTTCTAATGTACTTACTACAAGTATTAGAAAACAAAAACATACCTATAAATGAAATCTTCCAGATTTCATACATGTGGAAACATACCTGAACTCTCTGCAACAATGTTACACAAGAAGAAATCCCTAACAAGCGCTTAGTGTATATATCCATACCAAATTGTGAATCCATTCCATTTCAGCAACTTGTACAACATGCAAACCATGGCAGATTATGTACTAACTGCAATTCAGATAATCGCTCCTCCTTACTAATACAAACACATAGTAAATACTTAATACTAATGCTTCTACGTTACAATGCATATGGTACCAAAAACAACTGCAAGCTGACAGGATTCACACATGGTCAAGTATCACTTGGTAGAAAAACCTTTACAACAATAGGTGTAATCTACCACGCAAGAGCCACAACCAATGCAGGTCACTACACTGCGTATATAAAAAAGAAATGTGGATGGTTTGAATGTAATGATAGTACCATTTCTCTAAAACAGAGATTACCAGCAAATCTTACAAACGCTTATTTAATCTTCTAAACACCAGAATTTTATAACTAATCTGTACTTCAACATTAAAAAAACTTCAATTAGAAAGCTATAAATTGTTACAATATACCGACAGGTATCCTAATACCCCAAGATTCTATAACAACCAAACAGATAAATCAATACCACTAAATAAAAAATAAATAATAATAATTACAGTTAGAATACGCCATCAGGTATCTAACTGCTTAAGAAATCTGCAACAAAAATGTGGATGTTTACTCTAAAGCAGAGATTACCAACAAATCTTACAAATGCTTTTTAATCTTCTTAAAACCAAAATTTAATAACAAATCTGTACTTCAACATTAAAAAAATTCAATGAAAAAACTATAAACTGTTAAAATACGCCAATAGGTATCTAACTAGCCCAAGATTGTATAACAACTAAAAATAGACAGTTACAATACGCCATCAGGTATGTAACTGCTTCAGAAATCTGCAACAATCCAACAGATAGGACATTAACCAGAAACAAGAAGTAAACACTGAAAGGAAACAAATAGACTGTAGCAAAGCAAAAAAGGGTTTTTTGATCCGACAAGGATTTGTTTTTCCCACAGACCCAATGATTTCAAAAACAAACACAGAAACTGAGCAAAATGCACAGTACACTGGTTTGTAAATCAAATATGAGGGTAAAAAAAAAAGCTGAAATATCTATTATGAAATGTAATAAGTCTTTATAGAATACATACACTAAAATGCTCTTTTCTTTTATCACAGAGCTTGGAAAAGAATACTTCCTCCAGGTACCAAACTCATGTAAAAAATGTTTCAAATGTATACAAATCATGCAGTAAGTATAATTGAGACCATTTGAAAGATAATCAAATCTATAGTTATGATCTATGGCTGTGATATGGGGCAGTGGTTGTGGTCAGGACCTAGAGTATTGAGTATACAGCCTACAGCCTTCACCCATGCACCCTGCCACAACCACCACAACATATCACACCCATATTAGCTTATAACTTCAGTACTTATAACCTGGGTCTTTGGTACAGTCTGGCCACAACTCCAAAACATATCACACCCACACATCACACCCATGTTTGATTCTATGTTTGATTCGACCATGCACCCAAGACTCTAGGCCCTGGCAGCAACCACCGCAGCATATCACACCAATAGATCACACCCATAGAATCAAACATTTTTTGCTATGATCTCACCCATAGAATCAAACATTTTTAACTAGGCCTCATGGCATTTTTAATGTCCGCGGACAGCTTGGGTGTCCTTAGAACAGTTTCTACGTGCCTGCGAACAATATGGAGAATTGTAGTGTCCTCAGGACACTTCCATTTTCATTTATTTGCGGACATCCCGAACACCAAGTGTGTTCTTAGAACAATTTCAACTTGCCAGCGAACAGTACGGACAGGTATAGTGTCCTTAGAACACCTCCATTTTGATTAATGGCAGACATACCAAACACCAGGTGTGTTCTTAGAACAGTTTCAACTTACCTGCGAACAGTACTGACATCCCGAATACCATGTGTGTTCCAGCTCAAAGCTGGGGCGAAATCGCCAAAGCCCTGATTTGGCGGACCCTTAAATCCGGCGGTAATAGCGCGACCGCTGGATTTAAGGGTTACCACCAAAGTTGTGATGAGGCCCATAGTGTCCTCAGGACACCTCCAATTTGCTTAAAGGTGGACATCTCGAACACCAGGTGTAATTTTAGAACAATTTCAAATTGCCTGCAAACAGTACGGACAGGTATAGTGTCCTTAGAACACCTCCATTTTGATTAATGGCAGACATCCCGAACACCAAGTGTGTTCTTAGAACAGTTTCAACTTGCCTGCGAACAGTACGGACAGATATCGTGTCCTCAGGACACCTCCATTTTGATTAACGGCAGACATCCCGAACACCATGTGTGTTCTTAGAACAATTTCAACTTGCCTGCGAACAGTACGGACAGGTATAGTGTCCTTAGAACACCTCCATTTTGATTAATGGCGGTCATCCCAAACACCAGGCGTGTTCTTAGAACAGTTTCAACTTTCCTGCAAACAGTACGGACATGTATAGTGTCCTCAGAACACCTTCATTTTCATTTATTTGCAGACATCCTGGACACCGTGTGTGTTCTTAGAACAGTTTCAACTTGCCTGAGAACAATACGGACAGGTATACTGCCCTTAGGACACCCCCATTTTCATTTATTTACAGACATCCCGGACACGGCGCATGTTCTTAGAACACTTTCAACTTACTTGCCTGCGAACAGTACGGACAGGTATAGTGTCCTTAGGACATTCCCACATGGAACGATTACGGACACCAAGGACAGCGCTACTGGCCGCGGACACAACGAACACAACAGCGGTGCCTACCACCTAAATAGATACAATATTCGAACCATCTCTTAACCCCCCCACCATCCACAAACAGTCTTACAGACCAACACACTTGCCAAAATTGTATTTCCTCACCAATTGACACCTCGCTGTCGCAGGATACAAGATGGCGGGCGTTTGCAAAAATCTGACGCACTTCACGCTCTTCACCATCCAATCAGCAAACACGTTGCATGTCCGCGGACATGACGCAAGCTGATTAACCAATCAGGACACTGTCCGCAGACCGAACAGGGAAGTGTGTCCGCGGACCGGACATAGATATCACTAATTTTTGGTGGCCTGCTTTTTGGTCATTTTTTTTAAAACTACTGGATGGATTTTCACCAAATTTACAAAAGCACGCTTTCGAGACCAAGCCGCTGCTCCTGGTCTAAACTTGGTGAAAATCCGTCCAGCGGTTTGGACTGTAGGCGTGAGCAAAGTTTTTTCCCCATTCAGTCTATGGGAAAAAAATACATTTTGGGACCCCTCTATAACTTTGCCCCCCCGGAACAAACCTCACCAAACTTTGCAAAAAAATTCAGAGTGGGTTATATACTTTTTTTGCAAACTTTGGTGAGGATTCGGCCAGGGAGCGCGAAGTTATAAGCCGCCCAAAAAGTGCTATTCCTATGGAAACAGCAACTTAACCATAACTACACAGCCACTACGTGGGCCATGTAATATATATATATATATATATATATATATATATATATATATATATATATATTAATATATTATACGGTTTTGGGTTTTGCAGTCTGGCAACTTCATTTGTGAGGCTAATTCCTTGGAGTTTCTTCTTCTCGTGTGTGTCATCCCTATTGAATAACAGAAGTGTTCTCTTTTTTTCTTTTTATATTTTCGCGCCAAGGTGATGAGCGCTGGATGTGCACCAACTGTGGATCTGATGCGAGAAGAGTACCGCGTTCACCGCAACGGACTGCCTGCTTTGCACTTCAGACAATAGGCTAACACAGAAAAGAATACATAGAACACGGGCAGAGGTTGTGGAGACGTTCCCTTTCCGGCGGACGAGTCCTTTTCCATCGGAGGATGAATGAGGAGTCTGACGCACAGGTAAGTGGCCGCCCACTCCCCGCTCTGTTGTTCTGATGTATTCATTGCCTTCGTTTGAGTATACAATCTAACATAAGACATTATAACATACGTTTGTAATGAGATTTGTTCCCCAAGCCTTCCTCCTTTTCCGGGTTTCATTAAATCCGGAAACAGTTGCTAAGCCTGGCTTTTTTTCTTCAGTATATATATATATATATATATATATATATATATATATATATATATATATATATATATATATATATATATTACTGTCTCAATATGACATCGCAGTCAGCAAAGGAAAGCACACGACGGGAGCAAGATCAGTTTTTGTTCTGTGGAACACAAAACATTAGTGCAAACAAAAGTACTCCAACACAAGCCAATGTGGAAAATAATTAAATCAACTTACTTATATTCGGTGGTAGGAGCATTCATTGCAAAATTATGTGGATGTGGGATGGATCTCGTGCGGCTTAAGCATTCTAACTTCACCAGCATTTAAAGATCAAGATGCTGATATGTTGCGAGAATGGGGTGATTCTACAATGTATGTTCAGGACAATTTTTGAATATTTTATTCAAGTATGCCAGGATTGATAGACAGAAAGTCCTAGCTAAAATGGAAGAAGTCAATAGCCAACAATCACAAATAACAGCAAGCGAAGATGGCAATAAACTGAGAACTAATATAGATGAAAATAGGAAATCCTTTGAGGAAGAAATAAAACTGCGCACGCAAAGACATTTCCTTCGAGATAAAGAAGATTATGAGAAAGGAAGAGTATATACCTTTGCCCACCGCTTTGACAACTTGAGGAAAACTATCATAAGTACAAATTTCCAGAACAAGAAAATAATGCCAATCTCAAGTGAAGTGGCTTCCACCTCAGACTCCGATATAACCAACAGTGAAAATGAAAATCACCAGAGAAAAACATTTTTTTTAGACGAAATGAGAATGCTGGGATTAGATGGTCGAAAAAATCCCCCAAGAAATACAGGCAGAGGTCGGGGCAAACCCCAAGAACAAGGAGCAAAAAGAAGACAAGGAGGGGACAAAGGGAGAAGCAGCTCAGATTTAGACAGAAGCACGAGAACTCGCTCTGTCAAGAAAACATTGAATTAGGCAATGTCAGTATTGATAATAGAATTATAAATCTTTCAGATTATGCCTCAAAAGAAGAACAAACTTCTGTCCAATATCCTCTTTTGACTATGCGGAAACCAGAATGGATTTCGATCAATACATGCGGAAGATTAGATTAAGAAAATTCTTTATCATAAATCCACCAAAAGAGAAACCTAAACTCAAGTTGCAAGGCAGGACTGAAGCAGCCATTGAAGATCTGGACTCTTTGTTAAGTTTGGCACATCTGGAATTAACAGAACATCGGGATGAAACTGATGCCGATATCAATCTAGAAATGCTAAATATTAATAATGACTGAGCAGTTGAGAGCTAATTGAAAATCAAGTCCAAATGTAATCCCCTGTTCCATCCTGGGGACATATCCCCATATCAGCCTTCCAAGATCTGGTAATTCACGACTTTAAAAAAGCTATATTGCAAAAAAGCAAAATCAAGCACAACTTCTCATGAAAAGAAAGAGAAAATGTACAAGAATTGTAAAATCTGAAGAATCTGGTTTTAAAAGCCTAAGACAAAGGCACAAATATTGTGATTCAAAACAAAAATGATTATATTCTGGAGGCCAATAGGCAATTTATGGACATCAACTGTTATGAGAAGTTAGAAGTTAATCCATCAGAGGAAATTAACGTCAAAATCTGGGACTTTCTAGCCAAATGGACAAATCTAGGAATCTTGGATGAAGATAATCGCAAATTTCTACACAAGAAATTTCCATCATGCCAACCATCTATTTCCTTCCCAAACTTCATAAGAGTACTACCCGTCCACCTGGTAGACCGACTGCCACTCTCAATGGAGCATCACTAGAGAATGTTTCATAATACATAGATGAGACTCTCCTACCCCTGGTATTCACTTTGCCATCAAATCTTCGGGGCACCAAAGATTTTCTTAGCAAAATCAATGGAATAGCATGGGTAAAGAACTTCATGTTTGCTACATTGGATGTGGTCTCACTCTATACTTCTATACAGCACTGTGATGGAAAAAAGCATGTCAATATTTTCTCGACAGTAGATCATTAAATTACCATCTGCATGGGCAAATGATTATGGAAATGATTGTCAGAAATGTCCTCTGTAGATCCACTTTGCCCAATTTATACCCCTTCCTCCTTCTCCTCACCTGATTCTTCAGAAGTCAATGAAGGTTTCCTTTCTTTTCTTCTTCGTGATACCCTTTTCTTTTGGAAGAGATACGGCCTCCCTCGGATGGAAGGCACAATGGGCCTCATTACAACCCTGGCGTTGGACCATGGTGCTATTAGCACCATGGTCCATGCCGGATTCCGCCATGGTGGATGGTGGATTTACCGCCCCATTCCAAGGTTGGCGGGGCGGTAAATCCCCATTCACCATTGCCCCTTGCCCATTCCCATTTTTGCCCCATAGGGCTCAATGGGGATGGGGAAGGCGCTAATTATGGCACCGTAAATTACGGTGCCGTAATTAGCACCAAGGTCGCTTAGCGCCTTGGACTTTAACGCCTGCAAAAAGCAGGCATTAAAGTGGGAATCTGGCGTTAAGGGTTTAACGGCGCCGCAGCCTTTTACGGCGCCGTTAACCCCTTAACGCCAGGGTTGTAATGAGGCCCAATGTCACTGTACCAGGCACAGCTGACAGAGGACCCCCGCCCGTGAGCGCCTGGGATAAGAGGAAAAAGCCAAAGGCTAAAAAAAAACTCTTGTGCATTTCCAGTTACTTCATGGTAGGTGGTGATGTTGAAGGATTCTGGGATACAGGTAAGGTGATCACAAATGAAGCCTTAGGTATGCGGAGGCTTTGAAGTACAAAACAATCCTCAAGCTGGAGTTTAAGTGAAGTAGGAAGCCTACAGGTTATGTACTGGCAGGTGCGGTGCATACAATGCATACAAGCACACAAGAACAAGAGAAAATGAATACCACGGAAAGCCAAGGTAAGGTAGGGAGAAAGAACCCTGTACGTATGAGAGGTAGAGAAGACCAGCGGAACAGAAAAGAGTGGACCGCTGAAACGAAAACAGTGCCCCGGCAAACACCGGAACAGATGAGAGGCGAAGAGGAGATAGTCAGAAAAGCCAAAGGCGGGAAGGAAAAAGAATTACTGTGGTACCGAACAGATACCGCGGCTAACACAGGCTGGGAAGCAAGAATAAGGAAGACCGGATGGGACCGGATGAAAGGCAAGGAGGACACGATAGCACCAGGAGAAAGGAAGACAGGAAAGTAAGCCGGCAGCAGCCGCAAGAGGAAAAACACTTGAAAGCGTCGGACCCAAAGCGAAAGCAAAAGCACAGTGGGTTTGCAACACGAAGCCCGGAAAGTGAGGTGGGGTTAAGAAGGGAAAGCAGGCACCCGACCTCAGAAGCTAGAGCGCAGCAAAGCAAAAATGTGAGAAACGTTAAGGGACAGTCAATGGCGGCAAAGCCTCCAGTAATGGCACAAGCACCAGGAAGGCAGGCACGTGACAATGATAGATATGTGCCTAACAAACAACGCGTTCCTATTTGATAATAAATATTATAATCAATTACGGAGGGACACCCATGGGCACTAGCTTTGCTCCATCATACGTCAACCTGACCATGGGCTGGTGGGAGAAGTTTGTGGTATGGACAGATGCTAACAGTTATTATACTAATCATATTGTCCTGTGGCTTCGATTTATTGGCAACCATTTTGTTCTGTGAAATGGAGTGGAAAAAGACTGGCTTGACTTTGTCCAAATACTGATTGTGAGCACTCTCAACATAAAATTGACACAGACACACAATAGAGAGTCAGTGATCTTTTTGGATGTTCAGGTCAAATCATGCCAAGAAGGGATTATAACTGAACTTCAACGTAAACCTACAAGTTCCAACATGTCGTTATATGCTAGTAGTAATCATCCTATGTCACTAAAGTGGATTATACCATATGGGGAATTTGTGAGGATTTGACGGAATTGCACAGAACTAGAATGTTTTGATAAGGAATGCAGGATAACTGCACAAAATTTTGTAAAACAAACATTCCCAAAAGCTATTCTACGAAGAGAATACTGTAAAGCGTGAAACCTAAATCGAGCATCCTTATTGTCTACAAACAGAATACCCATGGAAACTAAAGAAGAACACAATTCTGAACCAAGCCTAATCCTCACCTATGGTACACAATCAAGTACTATATGTAAAATCATGCATCGACACTGTGTTAAAATTAAATGAAGCTCTATCTCCCTTCTTAGGCGAACGAGTAAACATAACCTTCAGAAAATCAACATCTATTCAAGATTCACTTGTTAGCAGCTTCATGTCTCCATCAACTAAAAGGTTGAATGTCCTCCCTTGGCTTAATGCTAGTTCTGCCGGTTTTTACAAATGTACTAAATGTAAGGCCTGTAAACATGCACTAAACAGAAACAATTATCAACATCCTGTACTAGGCCATACGGTAGAATTAAAGACGAGAATTACATGCAACAAGGATTTTGTTATATATGCTTTTGAGTGCCCATGTAACTATTGGTACATGGGCAGGACAGTTGGGAAATTAAAATTGAGAATTTGACAACACATGAGAGTGATATAAAACTTTGATCCGTCCTACCTTATGGCCATACATTTCAGAGATCTACATGAGGGCAAGGTTGAAAAACTACGATTCTTTGGGCTACACCAAATTAAGGAAAAACCTTCTGGTGGGAATCGTGAGCTTGAATTGCATCAGATGGAAACCATATTTATTTTAAATTTTGAAACAAAAAACCCAAAGGACACAATTTAGATGAAGAACTATATACCTTTTTGGGGACATGAACTGGTGATCTAGATAAATACTTGTGTCCGAGTCCACAAAGCTCAATAAGCCCAACGAATATCAAAGTAGATGAATTGGCATTTTCTGTTTTTGTATATCTGTTATGCTAGATTAATTGTCACCCTACGGGATGGTTTATCCCTTCTATTGTTTTTCAAAGTTTCCCTGATTTGTGAATTTGATTCTCTGGCTTATTCGTGCTATCACTTATGTTATCATTTATGTTTTTTTGCAATCCTTTTTGGAATTATTCTTCTCCGTTAGTGAGCTCTTCAAGACGTTTCCTTCAAAGAAAAGATATATTTTCATCATTGTTTCTTTGGCTGTGATGGTGGTGCACAAGCTGACAAATACTGATACAGGGTATATATACTGAGCTTAGCACCCTTATGTGAAATGTGAAATACTCGACACTTCTGGGCTTTTTTTCTTTCTCCCTTTTTTATTTTTGTTTTCACTTTTTTCTTGTCTTTCTTTTTCTAAATGTGTTGCATTTATCCTTGCATGTCTTCGAGCCATGTGCAATGGGGTTCTTTTGACACAACATTGACTCAACAAGAACTTTCATGCACCATGCACTTTATTGCCTAATGATGAGTGAATCTCTTTATTAAATCAGAATTTTTGTGGAATGCAATTTTGCACTTTATACAATTATGGCAGTAAGAAAAGCATAAAGGTTTACAGGGGTTTTCGTCTTCCAGTGTGGTTGATGCTCCTATTAACCGGAATGAATATGCATTGTGGACTTTATTGTGAGTATCAGAAATTTCATAATTGCCTGCCATTGTTGAAATTGTATGGTATTTTGCTTTATATATATTGTCCAATGTTGAACAATTAATTGCATTGCTACTCTAATGTACTGCATTCTGCACTTTATCCCCGAGCACAGGACACTTTATAAAATGTCTTTTTTCGGCAAATGCAACATGATGTCTACAACGCTACACAATAGAGGCTGTAATTTTATGATGCTCTCATGTTGGTAAACTATTGTGATATGCCTGGATATAATGCCTAAAATGAGCTGGCAGAAATATGCACTATGCACTTTATTACGAGCACTACGCACTTTAGAACAAGCTATGATTGTGCAAAATGGACGGCACTTTATCTTCTATATATTGTTCAACATTGACCGTTTAATTGTATTGCTGCTTTAAGGAAATTCACTATGCACTTTACTTCAGAGCATTTGATATTTTATTAGATGTCATTCTCTGTAAATGACACAGGACACTTTATCACATGTTTTCTGGTAAATGCAATATGATGTTCATAAAGCTAAATAATGGAGGCTCTAACTGTTTGATGTCCTCATGTTGGTATTTTATTGCGATATGCTTGGATATAATGCCCAAAATGAGCTGGAACAAGCATGCACCATGCACCTTCCAGAGCACCAGGCTTTTTTCAACAAGCTGTGACTGTTTAAAATGGATGGCATTTTATTTTCTATATATTGTTCAACATCGATTGTTTAATTGTTGCTGCTTTAAGGAATTGCAATATGCACTTTACTTCAGAGTATTTGATACTGTATTAGATGTCATTTCCTGTAAAAGCTATCTATTGCCCAAAATACCACACAATATGGGCTTAAATAACATAACATCTTTATGTTGAGAAATATTGTATCTATATTGGTGCTACAATTTAATTAATATGAATGCTTTATTCTATTCTTGCATTCTTTTTCCACCATGGAAACATTTCCAAAATGGCAGCCGCATTCGACTGTATGTATAATTGAGTATACAGTCTTCATTCAAGTGGCTATGGGCTAAAACACCAAAGACAAGAAAGGGAAGAAGGACAACAGGAAAAGGAAACTATAGAGACAGCCCAGAAGTATTTTAAACATTGCTGTGTACATTTTAAAATGTAAGTGATCAAGTAGCGAGTGCGCTATGAAACGCACTGTGCCGTGTTTCTTTCCTTTGTTTAACTGCATGTTTAATTAAACCTGAAGATTTCATGGACGGTTTTGCAATCTGGCAACTTTATTTGTGAGGCTAATTCCTTAGAGTTTCTTATTCCCATGTGTGCCATTCCCGTTGAAGAACAGAAGTGTTCTCTTTTTTCTTTTTATATATATATATAAAATATAAGCTGGTCCGATAGCACAGCGAGTAGAGCGCTCGCTTTGACATCTGTGCAGAGCCTGCTGATGCAGGTTTGAATCCCAGCAGAGCCAAACTCAGCCTTCCATCCTTCCAAGGTCGATAAATGAGCACCACACACTGTGGGTAATAATAAGCAGTGCTCAGATTCCTGAGGGTTTGTAGCGCTATAAAAATGCTAAATTATTATTATTATTATATATATGGGATACATTACTCACCGTAATCGTATTTCTGATGCTTGTACCTGATTAGATTCACATGCTGTGCATACACCGACATCCAGTGGAAGTTGCAGAGTATTACAGTTGTTGTTTTCGAATTTCGAAAAGGGACGTTGACAGGGCGTGCCAGTAATACTATCCCTAGTGTTACATCCACTGTACCCATGGTCCTTCACGCGTCGAGGTCCCTCAGATTGTTATTTTTCTGACATGAGGTAGCAAGAAGTGTAGCGTGAGTACAGTTGTATCCAAGCAGATACGTATCAGACAAGCTCATAAGCATCCATGCGTCTTCTCTCCGAGGGGAGGAAGGGTTGGTCGCATGTGATTCTAAGCAGATACAAGCATCAGAAATTGATTACGATGAGTAATGTATCCCTTCTGAGGCTTGTGGAATCTGCTTAGATCACATGCTGTGCATAGATTAGTAAGCAGTGTTAGGAGATGGTGGTGGGATGTGAGAAGGTTCATGGGCAAACAGATGTCTTACAACTGCTTGTCCCACCTGTGTATCTGTCTTGGAATGAGTGTCAATGCAGTAATGCTGAGTGAAAGTGTGTATTGAGCTCCATGTAGCTGCTTTGCAAATGCTGTCAAGAGGAACATTTGCAATGAAAGCCAGAGTGGCTCCTCTGCTCCTTGTGGAGTGAGCTTTAGGCGTCAAAGGAAGTGATTTGTTTGATAATGAATAGCACAACTGTATACATTTGACTATCCATCTGCAGATGACATTCTTGGAAATGCGGTCTCCTTCTCTGCCTGCTGCTATGGAGACAAACTGTCAGTCTGTTTTTCTTAGCGGTCTGGTCTTGTTTACATAGTAAAGGACAGCTCTCCTCACCTCTAGAGTGTGGAGTTTTACCTCAGCTGAGCTGGTGGGGTTCTGAAAGAAAGCCGCTAGCTCAATAGACTGGTTTACGTGAAATTTAGAGATGAACTTAGGTGAGAGCCTAGGGTGAGTACGTAAAACCAGCTTGTCTTTATAGATGATAAAGAAAAGATCCTGCACTGACAGAGCCTGCATTTCAATAACTCTTCTCTTGTAGGTCAGGTGTTTAAGACTTGACTTGTGCATAGGCTCGAAAGGGGGTCCCATGGGCTTAGCGAATACAACATTGAGATCCCAACCTGGCGGTGGGTTTGAAATGGGAGGGTGGAGTCTCTTTACTCCCTCCATAAAAGCCTTGATAACGGGCACCTTCCAACTTGAGACCTTATTGTGGGATGGAGTGTATGCTGACAAGGCCGCCAGGTGGACCTGTAAAGAGTTGACTACTAACCCTGAGTCTAGAAAGTTGAGCAAATAATTTAGAATGTGGGATGGAGAAAATTATTTGGGGATAATTTGTTTAGACTGGCACCAAATTACAAATCTGCTCCACTTGTCGAAATAAGAGTGTCTAGTGTTAGGATTTCGTGTTTCCTTCAGGATATCCATACACCTCTGTGGTAAGTTAAGGTTAATACCGAACTCTATGACTTCAGGAGCCATGCTGGCAAGTTCATTGAGTGAGGTTGAGGGTGCACTGTTAATCCCCCATGCTGAGTGAATAGATCGGTTAGGCAATGGAGCTTGATGGGATCACACATCGCCAGTTTGCGCCAATGAGGATACCAGGGGTGTCTTCCCCACATAGGAGCAACTAGGATGAGCGTCACTTGTTCCTTGTGGATCTTGTTCACCACTTTCTTCATGAGAAGTGTCGGGGGAAAAGCGTAAGCAAATTTCCCTGACCAGTTCATCCATAAAGCATTCCCCTTGGAGCTTGGCTGGGGGAACCTGGCCGCAAAGTCTGGGCATTGACTGTTTTTGCTTGTAGCGAACAAGTCTATTGTGGGGAAACCCCATTGAGAGAAGAGGTGCTCTACGACCCCTGCATGTAGTCGCCATTCGTGTTGTGCTCAGTCAGTCTGCCAGAGAGTTGAGTTCCCCTGGAACGTGCTGTGACGATAGGAATATTTTTAATTTGAGTGCCCATTTCCAAATTTGCTGCACAAGCCTGGACAGATTTGGAGTACGTGTGCCCCCTTGTTTGTTGATGTAAAACATTGCTGTAGTGCTGTCTGTCAGGACTTGCACAGATTGGTTCGCTTGGTGAAACCCGAATGCTTAAAGAGCCTTGAATATTGCCAGTAGTTCCAGCAGATTGATGTGGTTCTGTGCCGCCACATGAGACCACAGACCCTGAGCTGTGTCATGAAGGTAATGGGCCCCCCACCCGGAGAGTGAGGCGCCTGTCGTGACAATCGCTTTTACTTCCGAATCGTGGGTTACCCCTTCAACAGATTTTCTCTTGTCCACCAGCGAATATTTTGTACTAGTGTTGGCGAAACGACCACTAGATCGTCCCACTGACCACTTGCCTGAGACCACTGTTTCACCAACCACTCCTGCATGGTCGAATGCGCAGGTGCGCATGAAGTACCAAGTAAATGCAAGATGCCATCATGCCTATCAAACGCATTGCTCATCGTAAGTTTATCTGGCGGCCGGCTTGATAATGCGGTATTTGCAGTAACATATTTTGGACTCTTTCCTCTGACAGAAAGACCAACCCATCTTCTGTGTTTATAAAAGCTCCTAAGAACTGTTTGGTTGTGCTTAGCACTAAGTTTGATTTTTTCTCGTTGATGGAGAAGCCCAATTGAAAGAGAAGGTTTATAGTTCTTTGAATGTTTTGCCTGCAAATTAGGGGCGACTCCCCTGTAATCAGCCAGTCGTCCAGGTAAGGGTAGACTGTGATTGCCTCCCTGGGAAGGTGTGCTGCCACCACCGCCAGTACCTTTGTGAATACCCTTGGAGCAGAAGCTATTCCGAAGGGCAGCACTTTGAATTGGTAGCGCTGGTTCGTTATCTTGAAGCGCAAGAATCTTCTGTGCGCTGGGAACATTGAAATATGCAAATAGGCATCTTTCATATCCTTTGTTGCCATGTAATCCCCCTTTTTAGTAGAGGGATTACCTCTTGTAGCCTAGTAATGCAGATCTTTTGTGGCTTGACATATTTGATTGCAGGGTATAAATCTAATACTGGGCGCAATTTTCGATCTTTCTTTGGCACAAGGAAGTAAGTTGAATAAATAACCTTGTTTACCTGGTTGGCCAGGATGATTTCTATGGCGTCCTTTTGGAGCAGCGTGGGGATTTCTTCAAGGAGGATGCGTTGGTCTTCCTTGCAGTGGGTTTTCTGGCGGGGGGGGTGATTTCGGGGTCGCTCCAGGAGCTCTATACAATATCCGCCTGCTACGGTGGACAGCACCCATTTGTCTGAGGTGATTCCCTCCCATGCTTGGGTGAAGTTGGAAATGCGCCCTCCTACTGGAGAAGCATGGCAGGGCAACTGAAGCGAGATGTCACTGTTTCTGAGGTGGGGTACCACCTCAGGAGGAGGGACTCCTTCCCCGATCTCGTGATCTGCGCGGTCCTCTCTGGTAATTCTGAGAGGCTTAGCCTTGATTGTTCCCCCAGGCCGTTCCCTGATGTTGATTATAGCTGGAACCTCTCTGGGAAAATTGTCCACGTGAGCGACGAAAATTGCTGTTTCCCCTCTGGCGAGGTGTTTTATTGGTCAATTGGCTCAATAATTTTAGTGTATCATATTCTTCCTTGGCTGTCTTCAAGGCGTCCTCGACGGCCTTGCCAAAGAGTACATTAGGCTCATCGGGCATGTTAATGAGAGTGGACTGCGTCTCTTGCTTAAACCGGGATTGGCGTAACCAATCATGATGCTTAATAATGGTTTCCTTAGCTATGATTCTGGAGGCGTTGTCTGTGGCATCAAGACTGCCTTTTAGCAAGCAGCTTGAAACTGCCCTTCCTTCTGCAGCCACCAGTGCTAATCGAGTCGAGTCTTGAGGGGTTCCGGGGCTGAGGAGAGTAAAGCTGAGACCTCATCCAATTTATGGCAGTTAAAACCAGCTAATAAAGTAGAGTTATTAGCTATCCAGGTCTGAAATGCAGCGGAAGAGGCAACCTTCCTGCCAATTGTTTAGAGCCTTTTACTTTCTTTGTCTGGATGAGCCTCAGAGGAGACTCGGGGAATTACCTGCTCTTTTCCTTGTTGTAGTAAAGCCAACTGAGTCACGCTTTAGCTGCCCCCTAATGTACAGCAGGTCTGATGGTGCAGGTCTGAAAAGTTTCTCTATGTGGGGGTTCACAGCCAGCGTCTGATTTGGTCTTTCCAGCAAGGGTTGCACCTTTCACGGGACAGACTTTAGTAAGGGAATAAACTGAGTTACAGCCTTCTTATCTCCCAGGATTTCGTCAACGATATCCTTGTCCTGTGGATCCTCTTGGGTAGATATTTGGGAATGTTCAGCCGCTTTGATAAGTACCTCGTTCAGAAGAGGCTGATTATGTATGGGCGAGTCTACAACACGGGGGTCCTTATCAACTAGGGAGTCAATGTTGTACATGTCTGTATCTGGATCGTCCTCATTATCCCCATAATAAGGGTCTGCGGCTTCATGGACATAGAGGTCTTCATGATCAATGTCCGGGTCACATAGGTCGATGACAGTGGGATCTTGTTCTAGCTCACCGGGGCAAGACCTCTTACCAGGGGGTTGCACATGGTTCTGAGACCCAGAGGCTGCTGTTGTGGGGGGGTCGAGTAAAGACTTGTGAAGTAGTTAGAGTCTTTTTCATAAAAAAGTTGCCATGAAGGACGTTCTTCTCATGACCCCATATATATCTTCAGCTGACCATTGGGCAGAACAAGGAATGACCATTAGTTGAGGTGTGAGACCTAAATCTTCTGGAGTAGGTGGAACTACAGTAGGAGGCGTAGCCTTTTTCTTTAAAGATGAAGACAGAGAATCCTGCACCTGAGGTACCTTACTCTTGTGAGGGGACCTATCCTTCTGTGATTTATCTCTAGGCGTCTTAGAATAACTCTTCTTAGACTCCCTTGATCTAACAAGGACTTCTGGGACGTACTTTTTAACTTAATGGGCTAGTCCTGCCTTTCTGTTTTTTTCTACCGGTATCGATGCAAAATATCGAATCTCAGCTACGGTCCGGTCTGAAATCCCATCAGCTGGCTCACGATCTTATGGAATGTTTTTACCCACAACGTCTGTTCTGTCTTTCGACTGTCGGGCCTGTCATGTGGCGATCTCGATCTGGAATGCCCAGAGGACAGCGATTCAACTGACCTCTCCCTAGACGCTCTGTGTTGCCGTTTGCTCGACACGTGTCGAGTCTCTGCCATGGGTTGTGTGTTTGGTGGAGGGGTAGTGCGAGCGCTTCCGCCGCCAGGTATCCCCGTAACAAGGCCGCCAGCCTGTCTGTTGGGGTTAGGGGTCTGCGCTTGGGAAACCAGAGTAACCCTGTCGCCTTTCGCCATCGGATACCGCGGTGTTGCTGCCATTGCTGAATGTCCCCTCCACTTCCATGGCCTCGAGCAGCCTGGCGTGTTGTGCCCAGCGTTTATTTAAGCAGTCCTTCAATGTCTTGGGTTTGAAGAGTCAACACGCTCGACAGGTACCCTCAACGTAGTCCAGAGGGAGACAAAGGTTACACACAAGGTGTTTATTGACCCACAGGAACTTTTTATTGCACTTAGAGCACAATTTAAAAGAGGTCCTATCCATAACACATAAGCTAGGTGAGTGTAGTGTACGAAAAGGGGTAAAGACATACTAAAATGTCCTCCCCCCTCTCTCCCTACTGTGAGGGCTGAAGCCCAAAGCGGCCTTCCAAGGCAGGAACAGATCCGTCGACAGGAGTCTTCAATAGTTGTTTCTTTTCTTTACCGCCCTTGGATGGTCTCGATAGTCGGTGACTATAAAGGATAGTAAGAAAAACTATTGTTAATTGGTGATAATAAATGGTGATGAGCCGAAAGGAGAACTCAGCGAAATAGCGTCCGTCTACGATGGCGGAAAAGAACAATCTGAGGGACCTCGACGCGTGAAGGACCATGGGTACAGTGGACGTCACACTAGGGATAGTATTACTGGCACGCCCTGTCGATTTCGCTTTTTGAATTTCGAAAAAACAACTGTAATACTCCGCAGCTTCGACTAGATGTCGGCCTATGCATAGCATGTGATCATGGCAGATCCCACAAGCCTCAGAAATATGTATATATATACATATTGATACATGTGAAATATCTGTTGCATTGTTTCTATTTCTTGAATATATCCTAGCATCACTGTTAGAGAAATGAGCATACTCCATCTGCAAGTTGGTAGTCTGTATTTGAATAAGTTGAACACTGATTTCGTCGTGTGATATGTACCCAAAACAAAGTTACACATTTTCTGCACTTTCTTGGTGACTCTTACACCCAGACAAAACACCACTCTGGCAGTTTCCCTTAAGGACTCTTTGACCACGATTTGATTGAATGTATTTATTAAACCAATAACATGATTGTGTCTACAATTTTACCTTTATTACACATCGGGCACGCCCGTATTCACTACTCAACAACGTCTCCATAGAAGCTATCTTTGCTACAGATAGTCCTTTCGTTAATGTCTTTAACAGTTGCCACGGTTACACACATAACTGTGGGCACACTTAGGGCCCTCCGTGTACATCGGCGGACCGTATACTTGATGATATCTTCCTCTCCTTACAGGTAAGACTTTACCCGTAACATGATCATCACCTAACGATCAGTTGACCATATTATTTTGCTGGCATTTGTCAGTACTTTGTTGCCGACATGACGAACCGTTCTAGACATGTCATTTCAGCTTAATACTGCTGCGCTGAACCTCGGCTCCAAGGAGTCTCGGTAGATTTTTTTAATCTGACACGAGTTTGCCGCTCTGTTCTCTCCCTTTTTACAGCAGAATACAGGTAAGATTTAGGGTACACCTATATGGACTTCAATTTACAAGTTTCCCTTTTTATTGCAGGCAGACTATCATCCCATTTCCATTGGATTTAATCATTGTGACTAGTGAGGTTATTTCATCCATATTTTTATATTCATTGTCCTTTTCATATGTGGTGACATTTGTCTATTCACTCGCCTTGCTTTACTACTCTTCACACAGCCATAATTACATGACTATATGCCTACAACTTGGCTCTACATTCGAGGGAATCCTTCCTGGATGTTCTTAGATAGTTATCCATATCCATTTACAGTCTTTATCTGCTGCATGTACTTAGACCACACTATGCACTACCTTGGTATAGGTTTACTGCCCTTGGATACCACGCCAGCATGTTGACACTGTTGTAATAGTACTGCTCGTTGGGAACTATCTGTGCTAATACTCTCTCTATCTTGGTATTATATCAGTCGACTTTAATTATACGATACAGGTATAATATGAGTTTTACAAAGGTAGCGGGCGCCCCTCTCTCGCAAGAACAGACATGATAACCTGTTCAGTGGTTATTAACCACTTGAGAGTTCGCAGCCACTGCTTTTACTCACTGTGCCTTTCACAGATGGGAAATATCCATTTGCATATCAGTCTTTGTCCTGCCCAGGGGCAGTCCAGCGCCGAAATACAATGGCAACTCCAATCTGAACGAGAGTACCACCAGCAACCCCATACACGTGTTTCACCCTTGTTGGGGATCATCAGTGAGGTGAAGCTGATGCCTCTCTGAGCACAGTGAGAGGGAGACCACGTCTGGTTGCCCCCAGGAGACCTAGGGTTACCAATCCCAGGTTCCTTAAAAAATAGTTTTACAAAGGTAGCGGGCGCCCCTCTCTCGCAAGAACAGACATGATAACCTGTTCAGTGGTTATTAACCACTTGAGAGTTCGCAGCCACTGCTTTTACTCACTGTGCCTTTCACAGATGGGAAATATCCATTTGCATATCAGTCTTTGTCCTGCCCAGGGGCAGTCCAGCACCGAAATACAATGGCAACTCCAATCTGAACGAGAGTACCACCAGCAACCCCATACACGTGTTTCACCCTTGTTGGGGATCATCAGTGAGGTGAAGCTGATGCCTCTCTGAGCACAGTGAGAGGGAGACCACGTCTGGTTGCCCCCAGGAGACCTAGGGTTGCCAATCCCAGGTTCCTTAAAAAATAGTTTTACAAAGGTAGCGGGCGTCCCTCTCTCGCAAGAACAGACATGATAACCTGTTCAGTGGTTATTAACTACTTGAGAGTTCGCAGCCACTGCTTTTACTCACTGTGCCTTTCACAGATGGGTAATATCCATTTGCATATCAGTCTTTGTCCTGCCCAGGGGCAGTCCAGCACCGAAATACAATGGCAACTCCAATCTGAACGAGAGTACCACCAGCAACCCCATACACGTGTTTCACCCTTGTTGGGGATCATCAGTGAGGTGAAGCTGATGCCTCTCTGAGCACAGTGAGAGGGAGACCACGTCTGGTTGCCCCCAGGAGACCTAGGGTTACCAATCCCAGGTTCCTTAAAAAATAGTTTTACAAAGGTAGCGGGCGCCCCGCTCTCGCAAGAACAGACATGATAACCTGTTCAGTGGTTATTAACCACTTGAGAGTTCGCAGCCACTGCTTTTACTCACTGTGCCTTTCACAGATGGGAAATATCCATTTGCATATCAGTCTTTGTCCTGCCCAGGGGCAGTCCAGCACCGAAATACAATGGCAACTCCAATCTGAACGAGAGTACCACCAGCAACCCCATACACGTGTTTCACCCTTGTTGGGGATCATCAGTGAGGTGAAGCTGATGCCTCTCTGAGCACAGTGAGAGGGAGACCACGTCTGGTTGCCCCCAGGAGACCTAGGGTTACCAATCCCAGGTTCCTTAAAAAATAGTTTTACAAAGGTAGCGGGCGCCCCTCTCTCGCAAGAACAGACATGATAACCTGTTCAGTGGTTATTAACCACTTGAGAGTTCGCAGCCACTGCTTTTACTCACTGTGCCTTTCACAGATGGGAAATATCCATTTGCATATCAGTCTTTGTCCTGCCCAGGGGCAGTCCAGCACCGAAATACAATGGCAACTCCAATCTGAACGAGAGTACCACCAGCAACCCCATACACGTGTTTCACCCTTGTTGGGGATCATCAGTGAGGTGAAGCTGATGCCTCTCTGAGCACAGTGAGAGGGAGACCACGTCTGGTTGCCCCGAGAGGAGACCTAGGGTTACCAATCCCAGGTTCCTTAAAAAATAGTTTTACAAAGGTAGCGGGCGCCCCTCTCTCGCAAGAACAGACATGATAACCTGTTCAGTGGTTATTAACCACTTGAGAGTTCGCAGCCACTGCTTTTACTCACTGTGCCTTTCACAGATGGGAAATATCCATTTGCATATCAGTCTTTGTCCTGCCCAGGGGCAGTCCAGCACCGAAATACAATGGCAACTCCAATCTGAACGAGAGTACCACCAGCAACCCCATACACGTGTTTCACCCTTGTTGGGGATCATCAGTGAGGTGAAGCTGATGCCTCTCTGAGCACAGTGAGAGGGAGACCACGTCTGGTTGCCCCCAGGAGACCTAGGGTTACCAATCCCAGGTTCCTTAAAAAATAGTTTTACAAAGGTAGCGGGTGCCCCTCTCTCGCAAGAACAGACATGATAACCTGTTCAGTGGTTATTAACCACTTGAGAGTTCGCAGCCACTGCTTTTACTCACTGTGCCTTTCACAGATGGGAAATATCCATTTGCATATCAGTCTTTGTCCTGCCCAGGGGCAGTCCAGCACCGAAATACAATGGCAACTCCAATCTGAACGAGAGTACCACCAGCAACCCCATACACGTGTTTCACCCTTGTTGGGGATCATCAGTGAGGTGAAGCTGATGCCTCTCTGAGCACAGTGAGAGGGAGACCACGTCTGGTTGCCCCCAGGAGACCTAGGGTTACCAATCCCAGGTTCCTTAAAAAATAGTTTTACAAAGGTAGCGGGCGCCCCTCTCTCGCAAGAACAGACATGATAACCTGTTCAGTGGTTATTAACCACTTGAGAGTTCGCAGCCACTGCTTTTACTCACTGTGCCTTTCACAGATGGGAAATATCCATTTGCATATCAGTCTTTGTCCTGCCCAGGGGCAGTCCAGCACCGAAATACAATGTCCAACAAGAGGTGGTCTCCCTCTCACTGTGCTTAGAGAGGCATCAGTTTCACCTCACTGATGATCCCCAACAAGGGTGAAACACGTGTATGGGGTTGCTGGTGGTACTCTCGTTCAGATTGGAATTGCCATTGTATTTCGGTGCTGGACTGCCCCTGGGCAGGACAACGACTGATATGCAAATGGATATTACCCATCTGTGAAAGGCACAGTGAGTAAAAGCAGTGGCTGCGAACTCTCAAGTGGCTAATAACCACTGAACAGGTTATCATGTCTGTTCTTGCGAGAGAGGGGCGCCCGCTACCTCTGTAAAACTATTTTTAAGGAACCTGGGATTGGTAACCCTAGGTTTCCTGGGGGCAACCAGACGTGGTCTCCCTCTCACTGTGCTTAGAGAGGCATCAGCTTCACCTCACTGATGATCCCCAACAAGGGTGAAACACGAGTATGAGGTTGCTGGTGGTACTCTCGTTCAGATTGGAATTGCCATTGTATTTCGCTGCTGGACTGCCCCTGGGCAGGACAAAGACTGATATGCAAATGGATGTTACCCATCTGTGAAAGGCACAGTGAGTAAAAGCAGTGGCTGTGAACTCTCAAGTGGCTAATAACCACTGAACAGGTTATCATGTCTGTTCTTGCGAGAGAGGGGTGCCCGCTACCTTTGTAAAACTATTTTTAAGGAACCTGGGATTGGTAACCCTGGGTTTCCTGGGGGCAACCAGACGTGGTCTCCCTCTCACTGTGCTTAGAGAGGCATCAGCTTCACCTCACTGATGATCCCCAACAAGGGTGAAACACGTGTATGGGGTTGCTGGTGGTACTCTCGTTCAGATTGGAATTGCCATTGTATTTCGGTGCTGGACTGCCCCTGGGCAGGACAAAGACTGATATGCAAATGGATATTACCCATCTGTGAAAGGCACAGTGAGTAAAAGCAGTGGCTGCGAACTCTCAAGTGGCTAATAACCACTGAACAGGTTATCATGTCTGTTCTTGCGAGAGAGGGGCGCCCGCTACCTTTGTAAAACTATTTTTAAGGAACCTGGGATTGGTAACCCTAGGTTTCCTGGGGGCAACCAGACGTGGTCTCCCTCTCACTGTGCTTAGAGAGGCATCAGCTTCACCTCACTGATGATCCCCAACAAGGGTGAAACACGTGTATGGGGTTGCTGGTGGTACTCTCGTTCAGATTGGAATTGCCATTGTATTTCGGTGCTGGACTGCCCCTGGGCAGGACAAAGACTGATATGCAAATGGATATTACCCATCTGTGAAAGGCACAGTGAGTAAAAGCAGTGGCTGCGAACTCTCAAGTGGCTAATAACCACTGAACAGGTTATCATGTCTGTTCTTGCGAGAGAGGGGCGCCCGCTACCTTTGTAAAACTACAGGTATAATATGACCCTGGTTCTTGGCCAGCTTGTTCTCTTAAAGGAGTCTATGCATTTAGGATTATAAATTGAATATTATTGCACTGCTAACATTTTGGAATGTATTATAAACTTTTAAAATCCAGCCTTCAACTGTACTGACAGTCTTTAAATTGCAATGTAGATTAATGAAATTCATCTGATGAATGGAGCCTGTATCCCCAAACACGTTGTGCTGACGATCTTGAATATAAATAAAGATTTGAATATTGAAGTTACCTCAAATAGCATTATTACTACTACAATACCATACTGTTGTATGATATTTACTTTGAAATTTTGAAATTGTTTACTTAATTTTGGCTGATTTATTCAGCATCAAGGTGTGCAGGGAACGGGAGTGTCTGACACTTTTGGACACCCTTCTGTTGCCATAGCTAAGAGCTGGAAGAAGCTCTAATCTTTCTTTTGAACTTTCGAACACTATTCACTTTAAGGCTGACATCACTACACATTGTATAGAATTAGTTGTGAGGGCAAATATAGGTGTTGGACACAGACAGCCATTTGATTTGGACATCCTGATGCAGACTATCCTTAGTTTTCTTTAGGTAGGGAAATCCCACCTTAGCTGAGGGCAAGTTAGGCCTTAACCCATTGTGCATTAGAAGGTAAATAAACCTCTTGAATAAGAATACTTCATGATGCCTTCACAGCCCGCTGCATAAAAAATGCCAGTCAGACACACCACTAACATCATGGCCTGCTCTGTGGCTTGACTTCTGGCTCACTGAGTACCAGTCTTCTTACCTAGGATGTACTTGTATGTCCGATAGAACAGAACTGAAGTAAATGCACACTGAGAAGATGTCCTCCTATAGGAAATCTGCATACCCAACAAGACATAGGGATGACCATAGTAGCTGTTTCTGGTCCTTGAGTCCACTGAACACCAGACATCAAATCTAGTTAGTATTTGTAAGTCTGATAGAACAAAGATGGATGTAACTGCACAACGAGAAGGTATCATGCAATAAACAAATGGCCGACTCAACAAGACACGGACTACCATAGACCTGAAATTTGCTTAACCCAATAAAGATTCGGACTAGGGCAACTCAACATCGAAGACACTGCCAGGGAGGGAAAAACACCCTCAAGCCTGGTAACCAGAACAAACTCTGCACTGGACAGAGAATTTCTCTTGGAGAACCAATACTCCAAACCTACAGAATAGATCGGTCAGCTCAGCCGACTAATCCGCACAGACACTCACACATACCGACATGGGTGTTGCTAGGTCTGGAAGAGACCTGGAGCTACGCTAATGTCAGGGCTGTCAGGACTGGGGGCTAGCTAGCCTTTTGGTTGTAGCTCCTGAGCTTCTATCCGGGGCTACAACCAAAAGACTGGGGGCTATTGCCCCCTACGCCCCCCTAGCAACGCCTCTGTATACCGATATGCTCACACTCTCCTCTACACCAACAAACAAAATAATGCAGCTATACCCCTGATCAATTCCATCTAGCTGCACACATACATACATACCTCCATGAACACCTCAACAGTCTTTAGAACACAGCTAAACCCCACGAAGAAATCGGCCTAGCTGCACACATAATCTCATAAACAAGCTCCACCACCGCCAGAATGCAGACTCCGGGTTCAATGGAATTGCTGCACACATTCTACTGATCTCATACAACCACTGCACCATGCCTAGCATTAGAATGCAGCTACTCACTGCGCATACCGCACTGGCTGCACCCATACTGAGTGTACACAAGCACTACATACTACCCTACTCTCTCCACTGACCTGGACTATGGTCCCCAAAAGAGTTCAACCCACACCACTCTGTGATCATACCAATGGTATGTAAGGTGCTATACAAATGCAAAATAACATATCAAAACATATTATGCTCAAGTCATTCATATTTAGTTTTTTCAGGTATCATTTAGAACCTTTCAACAAAACATACACATAAAAAGGGCATTTCATGAGCTTTGAAGTATAGATAGGATATTTAGTTACTCCATTTTTATAAAAGACATAACTAAATATATCACAAACATGTATAAAAATGAACTGTCACACTACAGCCAGAATTCCCTGAAGTATGATACCAATTTATTTATGTGTTCTTGACTTCCATACATAAAGATATCTTTTGCCACAGTACATAAGGAACTAAGGGTCTGCCAAGGTTGAGGAACACAATGCCTTATATTTTTCATGGGTCGGACACATTGTGTGTTTCCCCTTTCTTCTCTCCAGGTGCTAGTTATCTGCTAGGACCTTGATCACCCCCCCCCCTTGTTTGTAGAGATTTGATGCCTTTTCTAACTTGAGGGCTTCTGGGTCTAACAGACTCAGGATTACTTGGCGTCCGAACTCTGGGTGCTACTTTGAGGCTGATGGAGGACAAGGCAGCCTATGGGATCCTCAGTATAGCTCCTCTGCTATATAGGGGCCTGCAACCTGGAGAGTGTGCTGGTACCCAGCCCCCAGGGTCACACCAGTTTCATAACCCATTTATCAGCATGAGGCTTTAATACACTGGTCAGGAGACCATGATAAATATGTAGTTCCCTTGTTTTTACATTGAGTTTATATCCAGACTATGACTTTTCCTATTGTTCCTCCAATGCAGGAAAATGTTAGGGCAAGTATTCACAGATAACGTATTTCAGAGATTCCTGATCTAAGGGATGCCAGTAATCAATGGTTCTATATATGTCCCAAACTTCACAAATCATTCATGCCTCCAAATAATATTTCAAATGAACTCCTTGTAGCCCCAGCCATAGTGCACATTGAGATCAATCCCAGCAGTAAAATCTTTAATTTTCAGATACTGGCCACCCTATGGAATATATCGGCAAACGACTCTACTCAGTACTGACTTGAAAGCAGTTCTTGCATATAATGTAAAATGGTGCCTTGTATTTTTGGTATGAAATTTCCCAAATTAAATTACATGTGTGCCTGCCTTGTTGAGGACCATGTTTGTAGCTGTGGATGTATGGAATGGTGTAAGGATCAGTGAGGAGGGCCCATCCTACCCATTATCTCTCCATCTGAGAAAGAAAGCAAGTATGAGAAGAAGGATGACCCAGACTGCTCAGTCAATTAGATCCTCCCACTCTCCTCGAGAGAACAAGCAGAGTATGAGAAGGGTGGAAAACAACACAGGAGGGACTACCTCAGCCTATCTCCTTACCTGCCCCATCCACAGCCACAAAGGGGGAATGTGAAGGTTGGTGTGGAACTAAGATTATAGGAAAATATAACAAGTGTTTCACTTTTCTCAGCCCTCTGCATTCCTACCGTACCTACTGCTCCTTAGTATTTCACTTAGGATGGGGCTGCACATCCCTTCTGATCCTCCCATCCACCTTTACTAGTAAGAGCAGAGGTTCTGCCATTGTATGTTATTGGAGTGCTTATAAAGTGCGTTGTTCACCCTAACCTATCTTGGCACTGGGGGACCAAAGATGATGGATCAGGAATAAGTCAGTGGAACAGAGTTAGTCAGTTCAAGGGATCTAGCAGATTTTTAGAGTCTTCTTGAAAGTCAGTAGATTGACCAATTCACTGATACGTGCTGGAGGTCCAGGGATTTCTGGCCTGGATAGAGAAGGTACAACCCCTTTTCCTTATGCAGCATGGAACTACTGAAACATTTTTGGATGATCGCAGAGGCCTTTTAGGTATGTCTTTTTGAAATTTTCTGATGATGGAATTCAGTCTTATTCTTTGATAAGCACAATGGACGATGCAACAGGGGGCGAATGTAGGGTTCATTCTGCTGGAGAGATGTGGTCTTGGCAACAAAGTACACAGATTAGGGATGATGATGCATTCTAAACCAGTTGCAATCTAGAGAATCTGGTTTTAAGTATACCACGATAGATGGTGTTGCAGTAGTCCAAGCAGAATGCGTTGAATGGGTTATTAATGGTAAATACTGCATTTGTTGGGAAGAAGTCTATGATGTGGCAATGTATCTAGATGGAGAAGAAACATTTGACTATTGAGCTAATTTGGACATCGAATATGAGGTTAAAGTTGAGGATGGATAGAAGATCACAGACTTTTTGTACTTGGATGCCAAGGACTCCCTGGATTGAGGCCACATTTTTGGTTTACAGGATAACGGGTTGGAGTTCTATGTTATGATCTCTGTTTGGTGGGAATACATTTGAGTCTTTTGGCGTTCATGCATTCAGTCACTTTGGTCATGCAGTAGGTGAAATGAGTGCCCTTTGTTATGTTGCTTGCGTGTAAAAAACAGAGCAACCGAGAATTGGCGAATCAATCCCAAACAAGAAGTGAAAGAATTGTTATTTTTATGTCAGAAAACCGTTGGGCACTCTTTCGATTTATTCTGGCCCCACAACACACATGATTGGACCCATTTTTGGTTGACCATTCCCAAAGTTGTCCAGTGCCTCACAGCCTTTAGGATGGCTATGAACATCCTTGCAGTTTGTTATGGCAATGAAAAAACTGAAGTAAACATAATAATGTTAAATTTATATATATAGCAATTAACCATGGATTTCTCGATCTTCCATGCACTGCAATGAAAAGGTGCTATCATTAACCATTTTTAAATATATGACACTTATCAACCTCAGAAGAATAAAGGTCTTAGTCATCCTTGCCAAGATTTCAGTAGGTGTGCTGAAGATTTCCTGGGTGGGAGATGATCTTGCAGAGATATCTTGCTGGCTATGCATATGTGTGTGTATGGGCATACATGCACACATACATGAATCCTAAAAGCAGTGACTGGGTAATGTTAGAAAAGATATGGAGCTCTAAAGTGTTGAAAAGGAATACATGGCTAAATACTAAAATAAACAAGTGAAGCCCTTATCACGGATGATTGCTGTGGCATGTGGTATCACTTTAGGGCAGTTGTGTAGTGTCATTAGGTATGACTAAAGGCCCTTTCCATTTGTGGTTATCCTCTAAAGCACAAATGACAATGAGAGAGAAAAGAAGAACTGCTCTACTGATATTTCACAAAATGGCAGAAAACAATAATGAAGCAACAGAAGATGAATATACAATGAGAGACATATGTTTAAATAGAATAGCCATATCAGTAGACATAATTGAGTATTATCACTTACACTGTGGGGTGCTTCAGATTTGATCAAATAATCCTGAGAGAGACTTTCACTGCTTACATCTGTGAGATTTTGTACTCCACAATTCTTACAGGTGGATTTGTTGCCAAGCCCCTTCGTTAAGGTCTCTGGCATTTTCTTATAATTATGAGTACTTATTGAATGACTGCCCTTATTCCTACTGCTGTAAGATGTAGGTTCTTTGGTGCTCCTGGTAACATGTGGAAAATAACCTTCATGTTCTTTATTGCAAGCAGAATGGGTCTGCACTTTGCTGGAATCCATATATGTTGTGTTTTGGCTACCTTCATTGCGAATACGTGATGTACTCTTATTTCGGGAAGCTGAATTTTGGTTTGGTTTTCGGAGCTGCTCATAACTTGAACAATGCTCTACTAACTGTAAGTTATTGTTAGTGCCCCCCATACACAGTGTTCCTTCTACTGCTCCTTCTCCAACATGATGATCAGGCTCTTCTGAAACTTGTCGGTCTGCTTGAACAATAGGCTGATCCGGACTAAATATATTGATGCGGCGTGCACCTGCGGGCTATACAAGCGATAAGGACAGTTATCAAAAGAAATGTTAGTGTTTGTGTATAAACGTGTCATGGCAGAATAAAGTAACACTCATGTTAACTGTGACTCAGTCTCTTCCCATCAATTTCTCAAACATTGGCCAAACAGACACAACAGCAGAACAACAAGATTTGAAACACAGGAATCACTACACTATTAACTGAATCCTATGTTTATGCCATAGCTGTCTCCTATTTCCAATGAATCCCAAGTTGTTAACTGGGAAAAAGGGAATCCGTAGAAAATGTTGAATAAAAAAGAACGTATGGCATAATTGTTCGAATTTTAGCAGTACGAAAATCACGCACAGCCAAAATAGCCAAACAATGATGCCATACGTTTGCATGACAGCGAACAAGGGTAGCAGGGGTTGCGAGTGTGTCCCCTGCATCCTTGTTCGCTGTAATGTGATCGGGGGTTGCGGGGGTGTTCCCTGCTTTGTGATAAAGTAATTTAAAAAAGAAATTTAAAAAAGGATTCTGCGGCACAGTTTTTACGTCCATGCAAGTGGAAGGAACTGGCATTGCAGGGATACACGGAAGTCAGCGGCACACAACAAAGTAAGTAGGTGGGATTGGTGGGGGGGGGCGAATTAGTGAGGGAGATGGAGCAACGTGAAAACGTCGAAAGGGAGATACAGGTAAATAAACTCTGATTTTTCCTCCAGCTAACTTTTCCCTTTCGACATTTTCACATGTATCCTGGAAAAAGAGATGAGGACTTCAGTTTTTCTTCATTGTATTTGCCAATTCTGATGTCACATTATGTCAAACACATTTTTTTTTAAAAGGCAAGATTATATAGAAACACTATCGTAAATATAAACAAAAAGGGATATCTTTGAATCTAAGTGATCCGGCCGCGGCTGAATTTAACGCAGCCGGAACGTTCGCATGAGAAAGGTGCGAACTACCAAAAGTTTGCACCTTTCTCATGCGAACACACATACATACTCACACACACACAGCACACCCACATCACACCCCCCCGTCCCACACCCTCAGCACACCACCACCCACACCCCCAACATAAACATACTCTACTCACCTTCTTCTTCACGCTGGTTTCCTGCAGCGCCAGTTCCCTTTCACTTCCGTAAAGTATAGTGTGCAGGGTGTTGCAGGGTTTTTTTCTTCGTTTTTTTTCTTTATTTCAGGGTGTGCTGCAGGGGTGTCCCCGCAACACTCCACTCACTATACCACACATTATAGTGAGCAGGGTGTTGCGAGGGTCACCCCCGCAGCCCCTGCAGTCTTTTTTTTATACTTACCTATAATGCTACCACCAAAGGTTCGAACATTTGGTGGTTCGAACCTTTGGTGGTAGCATTTTTCAGACTTTTAGCCCAAGCAAACTTTTGGATGCGGTCCGTTCGACCGCATCCATATCTTTTCTAAGACTACGTACACATGTACTTCCTTAATCAATTATGTAATCCTATGCATAACACGTTTTCACAGTAAATCTACTACCAAGTCATATTTGCAGGCTACTGCTGCTTTTAGGTAGCCAATCAGAGCCTTTGCAAATATTCTCTATGTGGGTTTCTAAATCTGTGGTATAATAACATCATAGGTTTTGCATCACTTATCCAAGTTTTACCAATGGGACCTTCTACCACACACCGATATTCATCAGCACCGCCAATAATCTAAATGACTTCTTCATGACCTGCTTTTTCAGACCATATGCTGAAAGAAAGGAAACATAATCGTCCATGCTGTGTATGCCTTTCAGATTCAGATAAGGACCCACTGATTTATTACTTTAAAGCTGAAGATATATTGATCTCAGCCTAACATCTGTCTCAGATATGGTACCTGAAGATGCAATATTTGGAGATGTAATGTGGGCACTTACTCCCCCTCTACAATAGCCAAAGCAGTACACTATTTAAACAACTCAATAGGTTATTATTTTAACATACATTAGCACACCAGGCTGGGAGGAAAGCCAATCAGATTGCTTGGAACGCACACTGTATTCAGAGGTGCAAACCTGTCTTTTGAGCATCCTGAGTGGTGCGTATTGCTGACCCCCAGTGACTTTGCCCTCTTTTGCCACTTTAACACCTACAATGAGCAAACTCGGGTGGAAAGACTCTTCAGTGAATGTGAAGAATGAAAAAGAAAACATACCTCTGCATTCCATCACTTATCTGGGAAGTGGCAAACTTCGTCTTAAGTGTATACTGAAAAGGGACTTTGCCAATACGCAGCTGTGTTGTGGATTGCCATTTGCTTTAATTTAAGAGCTTTAACACCCACATATGCTCATCGCAAATGCATATGTCGATATTGGTTAGTTGACAATGAGACAAGTGTAGTGTCAATAGGTATGGCTAAAGTCACTTCCCTTTTATGGTTATCTTCTGAAACACAAATCACAATGATCTAGTAAAGAGAGACAGTACTGGCTGATATCTGACACAACTACACAAAACAAAAATAAAACAACAGAATATGTATCTGTCTATCTGCAAATTAATCAGAATGGTAAAATAACATGATGACCATACCTTTTGAATGCATGCTCAATACTTATCTATTTAAAAATACATAATTGAGTACTATGACTTACACTGTGGTGTGTTTCAGATTTCACCAAACAATCATGACAAACGCTTTTGCTGCTTCCATCAGCAGGATTTCGTCCTCCACACCTCTTACAGGTAGATTTGTTGCTAAGCCCATTTGGAAAGGTATCCCCTCTTTGTTTAGAATGAGTCCTTGAGGTCTGACTGCCCTTTTCCCTACTACTGTATGCTTTAGGTTCTTTGGTACTCCTGGTAACACATGCAACATAATCGTCATGTTCTTTGTTGTAGGCAGGAGGTCCAAGCCCTTTGCTAGAATCCAAATGTCTTGTGTTTTGTCTGTTTTCGTAGCTAACATGTGATATACACTTTTTTCCACCAGCTGAACTTTGATTTGGTCTTTGGGGATGTTCATGATTTGAATAATGCTCTCCTGACTGTAGGCCATCGCTACTGTGCCCCAAACACAATGCTGCTTCTATAATTCGGTCTTCAACGTGCTGATCAGGTGCAAGATCTACAGAACCTTGATGTTGTGCTTGAACAATAGACTGATGCTTGGTGTCTGTGACCTTAACAGGTTCATCTTTCTCACGGTCAAGACTGTAGGTTCTATCTGCAGGCTAAACAAGTGATAAAGACAGTTGAGTGAAGTTATTGTTTTGGTTGTATGAAAAATTGGCATGGTTAGATAAAGTAACCCCCACCAGAATCGGCTTACTATTAATTGTATCCAACATTTATGCCATAGCTCTCTCCCATTCCCTATGATTGGGACAGACTCCCAAATGGATACTGGGAAAGTAGGAGGAAAGGCATGCAATTCGTTTTTCTTTGCTATATTTGGCTATTCTGACATCACATTATGTCAGATATATTTTACAAGGCAAGAATATATAAAAACATATTTTCTTAGACTAAACACACGGTTAATTCACTGCATCGATTCATTTATATTGTATGCAACATCATTACACAGTACCAGCGCATATTTTCTACCTACTATTGATCTCGGGAAGCTAATCAGGCCAGCACTGCACACATATCATTGCTTGACAACAATTTATGGGAAGCACGGTGTCAAACTCCAGCCTGCACAAGAAACCCTCTCAAAAACCTTCTGTGGCAGCTCCTAAATTTGTAGCATAACATCATAGCGACTACAGTGTTTATTCCTCCTTTACCAATGGGTTGTTCTTCCATTCAGCAGTAATCTTCAACAATGCCAATAATAGAAATGGCTGCTTAATGATTTCCTGTTTCAGATCATGTGACGGAAAAAAGGAAAAATTCTGCTCAAGGTTTGCTTTTCACTCTCATATATGTACTACCTGATTAATTTCCTTGGTTTAAAAGAGCAGCTATGTTGACAAAACCCTAACACTCTTCTCCCTGTTATGTTAGCTGGAGATGCTAGATACAAGGATGCAATGGGGGCACTCCCATGCCATGCTGCTGTGTCCACCTGCATGACAAGGCACAAGTAACATCCATACCTACACATATTGTTTAAAAAGCAATCATTGCAGTGGAGGTTGGCACTAAAAAAAGTGCATGTGATACTACTGCAAACGTATATGCATTGTTCCCACCTAAAAATCAATCTATCATTTATTAATTACAAAAGAAATAGACTCCTAAAACAGACATTTTTACATATAAATAACAAGAATTGAGAATTGAGAATTGCAATAGTTGGCACTTTTGCAGTTGTTTGTTGTATTTTACATTTATAGGCACACATGTATATTTGTCTCATAAAGAATGGGCCCAGGTAAAGGGCAAGCAAGCTCAAGAGCAGGCCAACATGTGACTACTATTATGTTAACTGTTAGACTTTTCTAGGGGGCGTGCCTTGGCAGCCATGGAATAGGCTGCTCTTCCCGAGAGCTCCTACTGATCCGAAAATGATCCTTGCACTAACGAGCAATTAAAAGCCTCAAACTTCATAAAAAGCAGACCTGCGGCTGTCGGAAGGTGAGAGGCTCATATTGCGTATGATCTGCGGCGGACCGACTGAGCTATATGGCATTAACAGAGACTGAATCGAGAGACTCGGCCAGTGGACCTGCTCGCAAGAATGCGGACGCTGCCGAACAAAGGGCAATGCCAGGATGCAGCGGGGGATTCAGCTCGCACTAGAACGAGCACCGCGACCGCTCTGACAGGGCGAGCACAGTGATTCCATATAAAACGGGCCCCTCTGTGTCTACACGTTCCAGACAGTGGGGATACATTGTGATAGCAAGTAACTGCGGCAGAGGAGCCTGAGATCAGCGTACGGTGCAGATATATTGTAGCACTGGATGGGCGAAGCGCGGGCGGCAGGAGGGGCTGCAACATTGCCTCCCAGGCACCAGAGTGACACAAACATAGCGAGGGCTGGAAGCCGCGCACACCCCAGTGTAGCGCAGAGCAGACAGACCTCAGGCGCCTGTGGCGGCAGCGCGCAGACAGCCCGCTACGCAGTTGGAAGAGCACACTGAGGGACATGGGCGGGGGGTCATGTAGACGTCATACAACTGGGGCCACAAGGGGACCCTGGGCCCGGATGTTCGCTGGAGAGTTGTCGTGAGGGGTGGGCCGCCCCATAAAGCAGGATACTGTTGGCCTAGATTGGCATGGTCAGCGCACATAACACTCGAGGGGCAAGCCGGCAGTAAGGACGGCATCACTTAGAGGCAGGCCCCGTATGCAGCAGTGGCTGCCTGCCAGCGGAAGACTCGGTAGTGTGACATGGACCTGGCAGGGCGGGCAGATGGAGCGTCCCAACTGCAGCAGTGGAGCCGGCTGGCCAGAGTGTGAGCGACTCAGTTTGTAGCTAGCGCCCAGAGACATAGGGCAGACGCTATACTACCTTGGCTGTTGGCGAGGATAACACAGCAAGCCTGTTAAATGGAGCAGGTGGATGGCCATGAGAGCCTGAGGTGACTGCTAGGCGCTGACCAGGTGTGACAAAAGGCCAACCCAACACTGTGGACTACTGGCAGAATAGTGCACGCAAGGCTCACACGCCCTCTACCGGAGCAGGGACTCCATTACCTGGAGCATTGAAACCGCGAGGTGGCACGCGCCCAGGTGCCACCCAGTGAGATGCAGACAATTTGCAATAGGGAGCCCCCGAGACGGAGTGGGGCGTAGGCTAAAGAGGCATCGACGTGCCACAATACAAAGGAGACCACTGGGACAACGATAAGGATGGCGTCCAAAGGGAACAAGATCAAAGGGAAACAAACCACGTTGGACATCTTCACCAAACCACCACACACACCAGACATCACTTCACAGGCAAAAGGGGACACGCAAGGATTGTCTAGCCCACAGCATGACGATCACCAGATATTGGAAGCCATTGCGGAGCTGAAGGCCTCATGGAGTAGCAAACTTGACGTGGCCATAGCAGAATTGAAAACCGCCCCAGAATTCACAGTAGACACGGTCAGCGTTGATGTAAATCATTTAAGACAGGACGTGAGGACACTGGCAGGAGCGCACTAGCAGGCTGCAAAGCAAAGTTAAGACCAATACAGATGTCGGCACGGCCAACCCCAAGGAGATACACATACTACAGCAGCAAGTGCGCAATCTGGAGAGCCATGCAGAAGAAGCAGAGGGCAGAGCGAGACGCAGCAACATACGAGGTGGTGAGATTACCGGAAGGGGAGGATGGCACAGACCCAACGAATTATGTGGAGAACATGCTTTTGCAGGAGATAGGGGTGGGTGTGCTTACTTAAGGATTCACGGTTGAAAGGGCGCACAGGGCCCAGCTCCGACGGCCCTGCCCGGGAGCCCCACCACGTGCCATTATAGCTAAGATCTTGAACTATAAGGCGAGGGAAAAGATCCCGGAGTACTTTTGTAAAGGAGGAACTATAAGCAGGGCGTCGATAACGGTAACGGCGTACCCAGATTACACCATGCTGGTGCTAAGACAACGACTCCACTACGTGGCTGTCAAGAAACGTCTCAGAGAGTTCGGCTTCAGATACATGTTGTTATACCCGGCAAAATTGAAAATCATACACAAGAGCAAAATGCTCTTCTTTGAGACACCGGAAGCTATGAACATGCTCGACGCTCAAGGTTATCCAGAGGATGCAAATAGCCAGGACCGGAGTGAACAAGATAAGTGAACCGGTGTCGCATCATTGATAGACTTGGTTGATGTACTGTACGAGGCCCTAATACTGACCTGATTGGGAGATAGTCCTGGCATCCAGCAGAGCCTTCTGAGCTAGCGTTATGCAGGAGGGGCTGGATCAGGGCACCTTACCCCTAGAAATTAGTGTAGACGAGATCCCGGCAGTTCAGTGTCTCCCCGCTGTGATACAAGTACCGGCGCAGGCCACGAAAGGACTAGATGCGGGTCAGCCTGACATCCAGGGATGGAGCTGGGCAACAGTTGGGGATGGACGGGGTGGGGGGTGATAAGGGAGTTGGGGGGTTTGAAGGGGTGTTAAAGGGTGTGGGCGAGCTTGCACCTATAACGTATTGTGGATGGTGAAGGAAGTGAGGGGTGGAATGGGATATGGATAGGATGGGAGACCTCAAGATAGTGACATGAAATGTCAGGGGGATCAATAGCTACTTAAAAAGGAACAAGTTATGATGTACTTGAAGAGACAGAAGATTGACATTGCCTTACTGCAGGAGACACATTTAACTAAAGAGAAACAGGGGCTGGTGGAGAGGAAATGGAAGGGAATGACTGTGGGGTCAATGTATTCAGCGTACGCCAGAGAAGTTATCACATGGGTGGCACCGCATGTCCCCTTTAAACTGTTATGGTCCACCATAGAGCCCGACGGGAGGACGGTCCTGATTAAGGGCTTAGTGGAAAACAGGGAACTGAGTATTGTTAACACGTACATCCCTAATCAAGATGCTACGGGTTATTTCAGGACCTTATACAACAAAATAGGTCCATATCTGGGGGGAGCAGTCATATGGGGAGGAGACTTTAACTGCACACTCAACCCCTAGGTAGATATATAAGATGCGAAGACTGATAAACCCACGCCAGCTGCTAGGACCTGACTTCAACCTGGTGGATGTGTGGAGGACGCACCACCTGCTAGACAGGCAGTACTCGCACTATTCTGCCCCACATAATATATACACAAGACTGGACTGCATATTTGCTGCACCAGAATTGATGGGGGAACTGATGGGGTCGGAATATAAAGCAAGAGTCCTCTCTGACCACTCGCCGCTAATTGCCACTTGGCAACACATGCCATATAGGACGCGGATCCCCACGTGGAAACTCAGGGCTGAGGCCTTGAAGGATGTTATATTTAGGGAGGATATGAGGAAAGAAATAGTGGAATATTTTGAACATAACATGGGGGGTGTGGATTCAGCAGGCACAGTGTGGGAGGAATTAAAAGTTGTGATGAGGGGGCGGCAATATCTAGGTCTAAATATCTGCTAGGGGGAATAGTACAGAAGCTGCAGGAAACAGAGTTGAAAATAGCGGCAGTGATGCGTAAGGGTGCGCACTCCCTGAGGAGGTTGGGAAGGTACAACAGTGGCAACAGGAGTGCAGGGAAAACTGGGGGAGACTATGTAACTTGAACTATAAAAAATATGTAGAGAAACAACACGCGAGTGGAGACAAACCTGGCAGGCTACTAGCCTGGCTCTATAAGAGCGAGGCACCCAGACAAATGATCAGGGCATTAAGCGGAATGGATGGAGAAATGCTAGACACCGAAGAAGGGGTCAACAGGGGCTTTCTAGAGTTTTACCGGCAATTGTATGCAGATGGTGGGCAGGGAGAAGAGGATGAGGTGATTGAAACATTCGCGGATATTGGCCTTCCCAAGTTGGGGACTGCTGATAGAGAGGCCCTTGAGGCTCCGATCACAGAGGAGGAACTAGAAGCGATGATTAAGTTGCTACCTACTAGTAAAGCGCCAGGTACGGATGGACTGCCGAGTGAGTTCTACAAAACGTACAGGGCGGAAATAATCCCCCCTCTGTTGGCCATGCTTAATGAAGCTCTGGACAGGGGTATACTGCCGGATTTCCTGAGGGAGGTGGATATCGTTCCATTCCTTAAGCCCAACAAACCATGCACAGACTGCGGGTCGTACAGACCGCTATCCATGCTAAATCAAGATAGCAAGATACTCACGGCAGTGTTGGCGAACAGATTGAGACCGGTTATCAGTAAACTTATTCACCCTGATCAGACCGGGTATGTGCCACACAGGAGTATATCGGATAATCTCTGGAGACTACACCACGTTATAGACCAGATGCAGGAGGACCCGCGGGAGATGGCGATTGTCTCGCTAGATGCAGTGAAGGCTTTCGACCCAGTCAAGTGGCCCTGGCTGTTGGCCACCTTCAAGGAGTATGGGGTCGGGCCTATGTATTTGAGATGGGCACAGCGGCTAAATAGTGCGCCCCTGGCCCGGGTCAAGACAGGAGCAATGATCTCAGATTGATGGCAGCTTTTTAGGGGCACCAGACAGGGATGCCCGTGGTCCCTGATGCTGTTCATATTAGCTTTGGAGCCTCTGGCGATATACCTAAGACAGCAATATGGTGAGGTGGGGGTGAGTACTAGAGGAGGGCAACATCTGATATCGTTGTATGCTGATGATATGTTGCTGTATTTAAAATATCCGGAGGAGAACTTACAATATATATTGGAAGTGTTGGGGAGGTACGTGACAGTGTCAGGCATAACGGTGAACCCGAATTAGTCGCATCGATTTCCGCTAGGCAGATATAGAGGGATAACACAAGAGAAGCTGCCGGTGCTGCAGATATAATGGGAGGCCAGAACCTTCAGGTACCTGGGGATTGATGTATATCATACAACCAAATCGGAATATAAGCATAAAACCGAGAAGGCACTGGCCAACATAGAGAATAGCATGAGGTTTTGGGCTAAGCTTCCCTTGGCCCATGATGGAGAGAGTGGCGTTGCTGAAGATGGTAAGGTTGCCTAGATTGCTGCACTTCTTCGGTAACTTACCACAAATGATACCGAGGCGCTTCTTTGTCAAGCTTGTGAGCATCTGCAGAGGGTTTGTATGACACAGCTCTAGGAACAGAAAAGCCTTGTGGAAGCTTCAGAACACATATGACCGTGGGGGCATTAAATGGCCCAACTTCGAGGTTTATTATTTGGCCAGTCAGGTACAGTATGTGGCCAGATGGCAATTGGAAGACCCAACATCGGAGTCCAGACTGCTGAGAGCTGAATGTATCCTGTTCTTTTCAAAAGAATGGATATGGGTGACGAAGCCACAGCAGGACAGGAAGGTGGGGTTGTTAGACCTAGGATGGGAGATTTGGCAAAGGGCATGTCGGATAATGGGGAACCCGAACCCATGCTCCCCACAAACGCTGCTTGTAGCGTTGAAGGGAGTTGACGAACAATTGAGGTTGGTGGTCCGCAAACAGTGGGAACCGATAGGAATAGCTATGCTGGGGGATATCTGGCAAGAGGGGAAGGCAGTGGATTTTGACTCACTAACGACAGATACTGCTCTACATCGGGGACAGTATATTGCCTATACTAGGCTGGTGTGGAAGGTGAGGGATACAAAGTCATAAGTAGTGTTGGAGGAACCGCCCAAAACGTCCGTGGAAACATTATATGATGTGTCGGATGGTGGCCATGAGGTCTCCCCAATCTATAAACTAATGATGTCAAAAGTGGGGAAGGAGGTGCTCCAGCTAAGGAGGGACTGGGAAGAGGAAGCGGGGGTTCCAATGAATGATGGGTTGTGGGCGAGGGTCCAGAGATACCACAAGAAGGTATCTAGAAAAGCGCGGTTGCAGTAAATCCAGCTATATATCACACGTACTTGACCCCCCAGAGGATTGCTGAATTCAAGAACGGTGGGATACAAACTTCTCCCAAATGCAGCGGGCAAGGGGGGCAATGAGGGAATGATACACATGTTCTGGGGGTGTCCTGAGATAAGGAAATTCTGGGGGGAGGTGGCCCACCTTTTGTCTGAGAAGGGGATTAAGCTAGATTTGGAATCCGTATGGGCATGCAAGGTGGAGGGATTTTCTAGACCACGTAAGCTAGCACATGTCAGTAAACTCAAGGACCTAGCCTACATACTGGCCAAGCGTAGAATCGCCATGGGTTGGAAAGCAACGAATAGACCAAGAGTGGAGGTATGGTGGCACAACCTTCAAAATGGGTGGAGGCTGAAACAGCAGTATGAAGCGAGGAGGCCAATGGGGGGGTGGGAGAAGCACAGACACTGGGGGCCTGGAGGCATTTAGTAGCTACACTGTCAGATGTTCAGCTACTACAAAGCAAACATGCACCATGAGCTACGACACTGGTGCAAACTATGTACACCGTCCCTACTCATAGCCTACTGTCATATAATGAAAGAACAGCTCATAGACCCCAGGCCTGCCTGAGTTATTAAGAATTAATAGATTTTTGAAGCACACACTGAATGCTTGCAGACTTCAGCTTTTGCCTTCACTGCAATATTCCACGTAAATAGGTACGAGATTGCACTAGAAGTTCAGACTGACCTTGGTCAGTGATAAGACCGCAATCCAAAAACGCTTCCCATAGGCCCGACCAGTCTCTAGGAGGGAGGGGGGAAGAAATAATTTGGAACCCTGGTGCAGATAGTGCATTTCCACTGAAAATAAGTTAGCATAGGCTTCCAGAAGAGTTCACATAACATTTCATGGACAGGCACACTTGATAAAAGCATTGCGCATACAGGAGGGAGTGGGAATTCAACAGTGAGCTAGAATTGTGCATGCAGGGCGTCCTGGAAACTAAGGCCTCAAGCAACTGTTCCTGTCTGCTGTGTTGCACTTGGTGCTGGCCTGTGGGGACGGAGCGATCCACCAGTCCAGTGTTCATGAGGGTCTCTAGCGCAGATAAATAAGTGAAGGAACATAACATTGTGCTTGTGTAACTTTTGCATTGACCTATTTTTCAGCATAAATTCTTGTGAAGTTTGTAGTGATTATTCGCCATTTTACCTACTTATTGCAAAATAAATGCAAAGTATAAATTGTTTCCTTTGATTCTGAGTGAATTCATTGTTTCTAGCAAAAACGAACCTGCAGTGGTGTACTCACTCTGGGCTGGTCCTAGTGCATACACACACACATATATAAGTCCCTTACAGAACAACTGGTGTAGTCGGCAGGATTTGCAGAAACAATGCCATTCTGGAAAGAAATTGAGAAATCAAGGCACATGTCTGATGAAGGTGAGGCGATCAGTCACATTCCTGGTTGGCCAATATGCAGCCATTGGTCATACATGGCTGAGCTCATGAATGGGTTAGTTGCACCCATTGCATGGGATGTGTTGGAGGCAGAAATTTCACCAGTGTTGATTAGCAAGTGCTTGGCTGGTTTACCACTGGGGAAAGTTGAGAAGGAGCGGAAGGCGGTGGGCAGGATGGGATGGCTGTTCTTGGCTGCGCTAAGAAAAATGCATGAGGCTGTGTTAGTTAAAGAAGCAGAAATTGGAACATTAATGAGATCTCCCTGCAAATAAAACACTAATAACCATGGCAGAAACCTTAGAATCAGCTGTAAGGAGGTGATGCAATGGAAGATAAATGTGCCACTCTTGCTGTACGTATAGCGATGCATAAGCGTAGACAGAAAAGCTGTACACCATCTAAGATTAAAGTATGAGCACTAATTAGAAAAGATAATTGAGATCCAACTTCTTGGTCCGGGGAAGTGAGTGATAGTGACCCTGAAACTTTTGAATGGGATGAGGCCTTAGAAGTGTGCCTCGTTGACATAGAGAACTCTGAGGGAGAAAATCTAGACGCTTCACAGAGAGGATGTGCTTACCCAGCGCACCCATTAGTAACTAATAAATCTAAGGGGCAGGCCGGTGCAGGAAATGTGCAGGGGAGGAAGGGTAGCTCAGGGGCAACACATTTTGTCTTGGAAGCAAGACAACGCAGCGCAACACAAGTTTGGTAGATGGTATTAAGCGCATTATAAATGATCAATAACATAAAAAATAAAAATCAAACACAATAAAACAAACACACAGTTAGAGATTACACACAAAATGAAGTACTTGACATTGCCAAGATGGTCAGGCAAAAAGCAGGAGAGCCGGTGTTCCACTTGCTTTTAAGATTATGGGATTCACCAGCAAACTAACATTGGGCATGCAGGGTGTCCTGGGCCTCAAGCAACTGTTCCTGTCAGCTGCGTTGCATTTAGTGCTGGCCTGTGGGGAGAGAGGGTCACCAGTCTGGTGTTGATGACAGTCCCTAGCACAGCTGATTAAGCAAAGGAACATTAAGATTGTGCTCATGTAACTTGTGCATTTTCCTATTTGTCAGCATAAATTCTTGTGAAGTTTGTAGTGATTATTTGCCATTTTATCTACTTATTGCAAAATAAATGCAACGTATAAAATATTTCCTTTGATTCTGAGTGAGTTCATTGTTCCAAGCAAAGACGAACCTGCAGTGGTGTGCTCGGTCTGTGCTGGTCCTAGTACACACACACATACATATATAAATCCCACGGAACACCTACACACATTCTTTTGCTGCCCTAACCTCTGCAATGAATTCAGCTAAATTATCCTACTTCACAAACGTAATGTCCTCCCTTCACAATCACCCCTGCAAACTTTCATCTTCTCTCCAATCTTTGCTCACACCCCCCTAGCCAATGACAATCGCCTCCTCCCGTTCTGCTAATGACTTTGCTCACTACTTTTCCTCTAAAAATGTCTAAAATGTGTGACTCTGTCACAGCCCTCCTCTGTCTCCCCCCCCCAACCCACCTTCTGCCCACCCTTATCTTCCCTGAGTGGATTCCTGCCACTGTCACTCCTACGCAGTTCTACTCCTCTTTTGAATGCCTTGTCTGCCGTCTCTCTCTCTCTCCTAGCCATTCCCTTACCGTGGATACTATCTATCGGCCACCTGGTCAAATCTCCTCCTTCCTCTCTGAGTGGGCTGACCTCTCCTCCTCACTCCTGTCCTCAACCACTCAACTCCTCTTTCTTGGTGACTTCAACATCCACTTGGATGTCTCCTGTCCCCCCACAGGACTCTTTCGTGACCTCTGCGACTCTCTCTCACTCTCTATTCTCCGGTCTGGGCCTACTCATTCTGCAGGGCACACTCTTGATGCTCTGATCTCTTCTGACCTTCCCCTCTCCGTCCCTCTCTCCACTCCTCTCTCCTGGAATGATCACTTTCTCCTATCCTCCCACCTCACCCTCCCTACCCCACTGGCAAAGCCACCCTCATCACTGCCACCCACCTTCTCGGTCATCCAACCCATGAAGCGCGTGTCAGTTGAGGCTTTCGCTGCCACCTTCGCACCTCCCCCTCCCCCTTCGGCTGACTCCCACCCTGACACTGCCCTCTCCATGCTCCACTCTGCTATATCTGATACTCTTGATATCCTTGCCCCTGTCATGAGAATCCGCCTGAAGCCCAAAGCCAAATGTAACTCCTGGTATGACTCGGAGCTCGTCACCCTTAAACGCAACTGCAGGGTGGCAGAGAGGAAATGGCGTGCTTCATGTTCATCCTCTGACAAACTGGCCTTCCGCCTGCTCCAAAGGCAATACCGTCTCTCTGTTCTCTCCAAGAAGAGAGCCCTTATCCAAGCCCCCATCTCTGCGGCATCTAACAACTCGGCCGAACTCTTTAAAATCTGCAAGGAACTTGCCAACCCTGCTGCAGTCTCTACCTCTCCTGTTCCCTCCCAGGCCCTCTGCACTGCACTGGCCTCTCACTTCATCTCTAAAGCTCAGGACATCCTGTCCTCTCTCTCCTCCTATCACCTCCCTCCCTCTCTTCCTGGCTCTTCCTCTGGCCCTTCTACAGCCACCCCTCCTCCCTCCTTCTCTGCCTTTCCCCTTTTTTCTGCTGACGAGGTTTCCAGACAAGTCCGATCTATGAAAGTCTCGTCTAAACAGGTTCACCCCTGTTCCTCCAAAACTATCAAGGACCACATCGACTTCCTGGCTCCTGCCCTGGCTGACTTTTGCAACCACTCCTTCGCCTCTGGAGTCTTCCCATCCCCCCTTAAGCACTCCCTTGTGCACCCTCTTCTTAAGAAACCCTCTTCTGACCCCTCCTGCCTGGCTAACTATCGCCCAATCTCCATCACTCCCTTCCTGGGCAAGCTCCTGGAGAAACTGGCCATCTCCCAGCTTAACCTCCATGCTGAATCTGTTGGCAGTCTTCATGACCATCAATCTGGCTTCAGAGCTGCCAGAAGCACGGAAACTGCTCTCCTGAACATCCTTGAGGACCTACTCTTGAACCTTGACTCCAACACTCCGTGTGTTCTCATTCTGCTCGATCTCTCTTCTGCCTTTGACGCTGTCAACCATGCCATCCTGCTCAACCGTCTCCGTGATAACCTGGGTATCACTGGTCAGGCTCTGGCGTGGCTGACCTCTTTCCTCTCCAATCGACCCTCGCAGGTCCAACTGGGGTCCTTCCTCTCTGACATCTTTTTCTCCACCTGTGGTGTCCCCCAGGGATCAAATCTCTCCCCCTGGCTGTTCAACCAGTACCTGGCACTCCTTGCAACCGCATCGCCGCTCTCTGCCCCAACTTTCAGTGCTATGCGGACGATACCCGGCTCATTTTCAGGCTACCCTCGGCCTCCTCCTCTCCTTCCCTCATCTCTGACTGTCTGTCTGCTATCCAGGAATGGTGTGCCGCCAATGACCTCTGCCTTAATGCCAGTAAGACTGAGATTCTACTCATCGGCACACCCACTCCCTCCTTCCCTGCAGCTCTCTGGCCGGCCTCTCTTGGCCCTCTTCCTGCTCCTACCTGCACGGCAAAAAACCTCGGGGTTATCTTCGACTCCACACTCTCCTTCTCTCCCCATATATCTGACGTCTCTAAGAAGTCACACTACCAGCTGCACCTCCTCAGAGGTATTCTTCCCTTCCTCTCCTTCCCCCAGAAGCTCACTGTCTCAGGAGCCCTGGTTCTCTCAAAGCTGGACTACTGTAACAGCCTCTATCTTAATCTGCCTGCCTCCACTCTCCGCCCTCTGCAACTCATCCAGAACAGAACTGCGAGACTTGTCCTTGGCCTCAAGCCCAGGGACCGTATCTCTCCAGGACTGAAGTCTCTACACTGGCTCCCAGTGGCTGCGAGGATAAAGTTCAAAACCCTCTGCATTGTCCACAAGGACTTCTGGGGCCTGGGGCCTAAATACCTTCAACTCTCTCTTCCTAAATATCTTCCTTCCCGAGCCCTTCGCTCATCCGTCTCCAACTCCCTCAGGTTCAGCCGCTTCTCGAAGCAACGAGCTGGGGGTAGATCTCTCTCCGCGGCAGGGGCCTCCCTCTGGAACAGCCTTCCTGCCTCCCTGAAACTTGAGGAGAACCATCTACGGTTCCGGAAGCACCTCAAAACCTTCCTCTTTGCTTCTGCTTTCTCTCTCCCTCTCCCCTGCTAATTCTTCGCTGAATCTGCACCGAATCTGCAACTGGGCCACTCTCGCCGACCTCGGTCCTGGGCCCAGCCACTCTCCACTTGCACTGCCTCCCTGGCAACCCCTGCACTGCGGGACTGTCTCTGTATCCCTACAGCCCCCGTTCCCAGCACTTGTCTGCACTTACCTTGCACTTGCCACCAGCTGGCCCTATTTATTTTATTCTACTTACCTTGTACTGCACTTCCCCCCTCCCCTCCCCTTGCACTTTCTCCCTTCCCCCTACCCCTGCACTTGCGCGATCTGAATGACACCTGGCCTAGTAGGATCGTTGTCTGTCTTCCCCTGTTCCCCCCTCCCTGCCTCGTCGCGCCTTGAAACACTTGAAACCCTTGTGTATAGGCGCGTTACAAATGCCATATCATATCATATCATACCACATCTCCCTCCTGCCTCTTCAGCACTCAACAACTTCTCCCTTACCTCTCCTATTAAATAAGCACCCATCCTTTGCAATGCCAACCCATCTTGTGCTCAAATTGACCCTTTTATTACACAAATGATGAAAGACTTAGTCTCAATCAAATGCCTTTATCTCTCGGAGTTCTTTAACCTCCTTCTCTCCACTGCACTCTTCCCTGCCTCCTTCAAACCTGCAACTATCTTACCCCCTATTGAACAAACCCTCTGCTGAACCAAACGTCCCGCTATCTATCGTCCAGTTTCTCTACTTCTCCATTATTCGAAAGTCCTTGAGCGGGTGGTATCCAGCCAGATCACTAAATACCTTGAGGAAGATGGCCTTGAAAATCCACTTCAGTCTGGCTTCTGTAGTAAACACTCCATGAGACTGCACTCATGCATGTCTCCAACTTTCTCTTTAATGCACACAACTTTAAACTCTCTTCTATACTCAACCTTTTGGATCTTTCTGCCACTTTTGACACTCTTGACCATTCTCTCTTCTCCTCACTCTCCAGGTAATTTCTTTAAAATCTCTTGGAACTAGCAAACCTCTGACCCCATCCTGCTGCCTGTCAGGATCAGTCTTTGGACCACAGCTCTTCACCCTTTATAGCTCTGCCCTAGGAAGACTTATCTCATCCTTTTGCTTTCACTATCTAGTTTTTGCTGATGATGCTCAAGTACCTTTCTCCTTTCTCTGCTTCTTCCCAGCTATCTTGGAACAGATAATGATCTATCACACTGCAATTGTCACTGGACGCCGTTCCGCTTCCTCATGCTGAACTCTTAAAAAATGGATGTCATCTTTCTCAGAGCTTCCAATGCCAACCCTCCCTTCCACTCTTACTTCCTTCTCGACAGACCTTCTTGCTCCCTCAGCCAATGCTCACAATCTGGAAGTCCTCTTTGATAGCGACCTACGACTGTAACAATGAATCACTACCACTGTCTCTGCTGCTCGCATTAAATTACTCAACATTTGGAAAAATAATATTTTTCTTATTAACCAATCTACAAAATCTCCACTCTTGTGTTCAGAAAACTGGATTACTGCTCAAGCCAACTCCTTGGCCTTCATCCCACTAGACAAGAGTCCTCAACTTTTCTACCCCCACTTTCTACAACCTACCTAGATCCTCCTTCAGTCTACCTACCGACAACATGCTGGTTGGCTCTCCATGCACAACTATTCTCTTTCCAAGTTCCTTCTCTTAGTATACAAAGCTATCAATGGTCTTGCATCTCAGTGCCAGTCTGATTGGATCTCATTTCACGCACCATCTCGTTCCCTCCAATCCTTCGCTACACTCAACCTCACCATCCCATAACCTCTGTCTGCCTTCTCTCGTCTCTGTTTTCTGCCCATAACATTCAAAGCCAGCCCAACTGGGGATCTCTTAAAATCTCGGCTTAAACTTCACTTACTTGATAAAAAGAGAGCTCCCTCTGCCATCTCCCCCATCCTCCATAATTGACTCTACCACTACGTCCAGTGACGCTAATAATGCAATGTTATATATTTAATTAGTACTCCCATTTAGTTTGAAGCACTTGCCCCCTTAGGTTAATGTTCACTTTCTAAGTCACATGTTCTCTTATAGAAATTTTGTTCTTTGTGCTGTTGTACAGGTACCCTTCGAGGGAATGTTTCTGCCATCTTTAAATGTGTTATTGTAAGTCATTTCTGATTCTTCAAATAAACACAAATACAAATAGGTTACAACCTACTTTAGGCTACCAATGTTCTGTCCCCTTGCAAACACACCATACAGCCTTTAATTCTTTCCTGTACCTCTCTTGGGCCTTTTCACCCCAGCCAGCAACACACTTCTCGGGGAGAGGAAGTGAAAGAAAGCACAAGCGACAGATAAAGGCAGAAAACAAAAGATAAAGAGGGACATATGAAGGGGGAAAAGAAAAGGTGAAAGAGTGATACAGAAGGAGGGTGAGAGAGAGGCAGACTGTGACTGACTAAGGGACTGTGCCTGAGAGACCGTCTGACTAGGATAAAGAACTAGGACTCAAACGAAGGAGAAGGATTAGGATGAAGGACTATGAGGACAGAGATGCACCAGGTGTTATTGGAAACAAATATGAAGCTGATCCCTGTGATATATAGTATTTTATGCACTGCTATGTGCATTTGAGTCTAATGGGAATAAATGGCTACGTGAAGGGTTGATGGTTCAACGGTATTGGGGTCTCATTGTATATATGATGGATCTAACTATTTGATAAGAGGGGTGATATTTGGATTGTGAATTTATATATTGTTTTCAAAATGTTAAATGCCATACATTGGCTCGTTGTCCCTTTTGATTACATTACCTAGGAATTAGGTTGTTGTTTAGCAATGTGTCAGGTTATGTGATGGTTCGCCCTTATGGGTTTGTGTGTAGTTCTATAGATTTGGTTGTGAGGTATTTTGAATGTAATGCTATGATCTATATCTTTTAGTTCTGACTGATAGGGAGTCTATAATTTTTACTGTGAATATTATACATTATGTGTTGGCAGGTGCAACTTGAGGGGATGGGGCTGGAATACTATTTGGTTGAGGTGATTTGGAATTCAGTATTACCTGCGGGGGTTCCGCAGGATTCGGTTAATCTGTTATTGCTTTGTGTTTTATTGTTGTGTCTTGTGGAAGTGTGGTGTGTGTATTTGTTTTTGTGTTGTTTTTGTATGTCGATACCTTACTGTCTATTTTTTGATGGTATGTGCTTTTGGCAATTTCTGGTACATGACTGTATGGATTTGGGAGGTGGGCGCTATGTTGCTAATAAACGGGAAAGGCATTTTATCTAATATTCTTGACTAAGTTAAGATGGGGGTTAACAATCTAACTGTGGTGACATGGAACGTGAGAGGTGTGAAATGCCCTAGGAAGAGGAGAAAAGTTATGGCGAGGTTGTGGAGGTCCAAAGCTGATGTTGTCTTTTTACAGGAAACGCACTTAATAGATGAAACTAGACAATGGCTGAATAATTCCAAGTATAATAAGGATTTGTCGAATTGTTATTCTGCAAGCTCTAGAGGAGTGAGTATTTTATTTCAGAAAGGTCTGCAATATAAAATTGAAAAGGTAGCAATGGATGGAGAAGGACGAATGATTTTTGCTGATATTGTATATGAAGGAAAGATGATCACCCTGGGCTGTGTCTATGGTCCATGTGCAGATGGTAAAGGGTTCTTTGATGATGTTTTGAATCTTGTGAAGGGAATGCATGGCGAAATGATCATTTTAGGTGGTGATTTTAATTGTATTCGCGACTGTGGGTTGGATAGGGTTAGCTTGTGTAGATATACTAATGTGGGTATTTGCAGGGAATTCAATTTCTTTCTTGAAAAATTTGAGCTAGTTGATGCTTGGAGGGAGTTACATCCGTCTGTCGAAGAATTTACGTTTTTCTCCCCAGTGCATGGATCTTTTTCTAGATTGGATTATATTTTAATTACCAAGACGTTATTGGATAGAACTCTAGATGTTAACATAAGGGAGAGAGACATTTCTGATCATGCACCTGTAGATATTTGTTTGCAGATGGATGTGATGACCTCGCCTTTTAGGAAATGGAGATTACAAGCCGGAATCTTGGAGGAGAAGGAGGTGGCGATCGATTTGTTGGCCCAAATGACTGATTTTTTTTTTAACTTAATAAAGGTTTCTGCTAGGAAAGATGCTGTATGGGATAGTTTGGAGGTACAGTTGTCAGAATTACAACAAAAATATGCCCAATATGGGAGGGTAAAAGATAGGGCTGCAATGGAACAAGCACGGGAAAAGTTGGCAAATGTCAATATTTGATGGCAGAGAGGGTCTTTTCTTTTCGCGACAGAAATATTGGGAATCTGGTGAGAAAAGTGGTAGACTGTTGGCAAATAGATTGAAAGGTATGCATGGAGGGGCATTTGTTCATGGAATCCGGGATGAGAATGAGCAATTGGTGTGGAAGAATTCTGACATTTGTTCAAGCTTTAGTAATTATTACAAAAATGTGTATATGAAGGAGGATTCAATTGCCAGACGAGATTCGGACACTTTGTTTGGGAACATACCTATTAATGTATTGGCATCAGATGATACCAATATGTTGGAAGCAGATATTGAGGTTGATGAGGTCCTGCTGGCCATTGGACAGCTACATTTAGGGAAATCTTCGGGTTTGGATGGACTACCTATTGAGTTCTATAGAAAATTTGAATCTTTTTTTAGCTCCAATTTTGTGTGACTTGTTTAATTCGTTTTTAAATGGGGAAGTTCTATGTAGATCAATGACTGAAGCTATGATTACCGTAATACCGAAAGAGGGAAGAGATAGCAAGCAATGTAAAAACTATAGACCCATTTCTTTATTGACTGTAGATGTCAAACTTTCTACAAAAATACTGGCTAATAGATTAAGTGGTTGCATTGGGAATATCATTCATGAATCTCAAGTAGGGTTTATGAAGGGTAGATCTGGTTATGATAAGCCTTCATAGTAATAATCGTGTTGATGCTGCCTTGGTTTTTATGGACGCTGAGAAAGCGTTCGACTGAGTGAATTGGGACTTTCTAGATTTTACTATGGAGAAAATGGGATTCGGGCATAGGTACAGAGGAGTGATTCGTTGTCTTCAGAATTCTGCATTGGGGCGTGTTTGGGTTAATAATATGATGTCTGAACCCTTTAAACTTGGTAGAGGGACACGGCAGGGGTGTCCTTTATCACCTTTTTTGTTTAACATTCCATTGGAACCCTTAGTAGCTTTGATACGGAATGAACAGAGAATAAATGGCTTGAACTTTGGGACAAAGGAAGTGAAAGTTCTTTCTTATGCGGATGATATGGTGGTTGTACTTTCGAATCCGGAGAGGAGTAGTGTGATTCTTAAAGTGGTGCTTGAAAGAGTGGGCAAATGTTCAGGTTACAAAATCAATTGGGATAAAACTGCGGTGTTCCCGCTTTCAAATGCAGTTAGGAGAGGAGATTTTGTAGGATGGAATTGTAAATGGTCTGAAGTTAGTGTGAAATATTTAGGGATTTTTCTGATGAAAGATATGCGGAAAATTGTTCAACTTAATGTAACTAAATTGTTAGATACCCTTAAAAGAGATATTAGGAGATGGTCGAGATTAGATTTAGGGATTTGGGCGAAGATTAATACAATTAAAATGTCACTTTTGCCTAAAGTTTTATGTTATGCAATCGCATCCCCTACTTTTTCCCCAAAAATTACTTAAAGACCTTGATATGGTTTTTCAAGACTTTCTGTGGGGAGAAGGGAAGGCTCCTGAGATTCCTAGATTTATTTTTCTACGGGATGCGAAAGGGGGGAGGTTTGGATATCTGGATTTGGAGAGGTATTATAGGGACTTTATTTTGAAAAAAGCAGCCTTATATGCGAATGAAGGAGGGGGGAACGGAACCAGTCTGGATAACTATAGAAAGGGAAGCTTTATTACCATTGTGTTTATGGAATGTCTTTTCAATGGGAAATACTAAATTACCAACTATTATGGTGACTAAAGACTTGATGTCGTGGTGGATACTTAATTTTAATGGAAATGTTTTTATGAATCTTAAATCGTCCATTTGGCATAATCCGGCTTTGCAGATAGAGAACAGATTTCTCTACTGGAGAAGTTGGGTCTCAAAAGGTGTGTTGTCATTGAATGATTTATTATGAGATGGGTGCTTGCTGTCCTTTGAAGAGCTTCAAGCAGTGTTCCATTTAAGTGGAAGAGAGTTGAATGGATACAAGGAATTAGAAAGTCTGTTAATTCAATTATTCAATTTGTTGTCTATGCCATTAGAGAAGGAACCGGCGGGTTGGAATATGTTTAGCTCGTCAATACGTAATGTGTCTACATATTTAAAACTTATGAAGGATCGAGATGCAGTAAAGGAGTCTTGGGACAAGTTGAAGGAGAAATGGGAATTAGATTTGGACTGTATAATTGATGATGATGCTTGGGAATATGAATGGAGGGTTGGATACAGCAGCAAGATGGACCTTAAGTTGCGGCTTATTCAACAGAAGGTTTTGGGGAGGTTATATTGTACTCCGGTACGGATGTTGGCTTTGAGCTTAGTAACTGATGATGTCTGTTGGGGATTTGGAAGTGAAAGGGGGACATTAGTCCATATGCTATGGTATTGTCCAAGAGTGTTGACCTTTTGGCATGAAGTATTGGATAGGTTGGACATTACTTTGTCAATCTCATTCCCGAGAAAGCCATTTCAAGATTTGTTGTTGGCGAAGAGTGGGCGATGCTTGAACGCTCGCTTGTATGGAGTTTGGATAGATAAGGTTTTAGTACTAGCGATAAAGCAGATCTTGAAGGTGTGGAAATCCAGGAGAAAAAACAATAGTGGAAGAGTGGATTAATGATGTGATTGTGTTATCTGAATTTGAGTTGATTATGTTTCGAAAGCAAGACAAGGAAGAGAACTATTGGTCTTTGTGGAAATCTTTCCTTGATTTGCATGGTAATGGATTGCATAATGATGGTCAGGATTCTTGAGTTGTTTCAATAGGACTGGTAATGTGTCAATGGAAGTTTTTTTTGTTTTGTTATCCTGTCTTTTGTTTTGTCCTTTCGTCTAAATGTTGGGAAGTATAGATAAGTATTGTACATATTATGCTGGCAGGGCTGAAATGTAATATTGTTGTGATGATTATAACTTAGTTTTATTGTACTCATTTCTTTGTATTTTTACAAATTATTTGTACCTGTTAAAATCTAAATAAAGATCATTTTAAAAAAAATGCTACCCCTCGAACGTGCAATGTTTCAACCCAGAACGCTCATCAGTCTTCACCAGTGAATGTGTGCAGCTCGTAGACTGACCAAATATCTTGGGCATGGGCTGCGCGATTTTCGAAAAGGACCACACCGTGGAGAGAGTGCAGAGGTATTATTAGTTTCTGTCAGTGCTGAACACAATAAATCAACCAACTGCCACCCATCAAGATTACAGGTCTCCTATCGGAGCAAAAGGTGCATTGTGTTGGCCAATATATCAAGTGACTCTGACAAGTACAGAATACACAATGCTTTTATTTTCTTCAAGACTGAAATGCTGCCTGTTGCGTTGCATTGTTTTTTAATTGATTTAGCTGATTTACATCAACCTTTCAATTTTTATACCTAACTTTTTCAAGTACAAAATTACATTATCACTTCATTGTCATTTCATTACATTTAAAATCAATATCATAGCTTTTTCGCAATCACACATGAACCATCGTACATAATGTCTTCCATTACTCAACCTAGACTCCTGATGAGGTCTTGAGTTTATGCCAACAAATTCAACAAGAATAATTCATTATCACTGTTTTTGCAACTATACATTCCAATATTTCCACACATGTATTTTTATTCTACGCTTTATGCGAGGGGAAACGATGGTTCAAGCTCCTTCTGGTTTTTTCGGTCTTTACCTGCACACTATACCCTGGATCATTCACCAAGCTTTAAAGATTTAATGAAAGAATGCGTGGCCATATGGATGCTCATCAGTGGAGTGGACAATACTATGGGGCATTTGTGTTCTGGTAACATGTTGCCGAAGTATGTCAGATGCTTGTGAAAGTGAATGGCTCTTGATTTGCTTAACACTGAGCATTTCACTATTAGATGTTCCATTGTTTCTTTTTCTGTGTTCACCATACAGAATCGGCAGAAGTTTTGAGTCATATCAATTATTTTACGTTCTGCCATTAGGTCACGTGTTGGCCAGATATTCAAGCGTATTCGCAGGATGGTCTGTCTCAGTGCTGGGCATGGTGCCCTAATCAAGTATGCTTCCATGGATCTAAACTTTTTTTCTCCATAATGGTTAGAGTGAAAATGTTTATACAAGAGACATGTGTTTCTTGTTTCAATCCAGTCTCTTTGATAGATCTTACATTTAGCTCTATCCGGGTTCGTAAGGAGAATTTCTAGTGAAACATCTGCCTTTACCAAAATTTGGATTACATGACCAGTCCATTCTCGTACAAAATCATGCTGTGATGTAAACATATACCTTGATATCATTGCTAAGACATTGTCAAGATTTGTTGAGATTAAACATTTTCGGAACAGTGCACATAATTGCCAGCTGTATAAGGCTATCATTGAGATTAAACCAAGCTCATAGCGCAGCCAGGGACCCGGCACAGATTGTGGAAGATGAAGAACTTTATGCCAATATTTGGCTTCAAGTTTGTTTAGGGCGGTGTTTGGAATGGTGTTTTTAGTTTCCAGCCCATATAGTAGAGTTGGAATTACTTTTTGGTTCCAAAACGTCACTGCCGAGATGATAGAACATTTTCCATATATGTGCAAGATCAATCTGGTCTGCGAGATGGCATTATTTAGTTTGAATTGTATAGAATCCCTTTCTTGTTAGGTGTGCCACTGAATTGCATACCTAAATAGGTATATTCCGTTACTATTTCCAGGCTGACATTCTTGATATACCAAGGCATGTAGTGTTGCTTTGAATTATCTGGAGAGTATCTTACAATTTGTGTTTTTTTCAAGTTGGTGATCAGCTCATTAGCGTCTAAATATACTGAGAGCACAGTCAATAGCTTCTGAAGCCCTATTGGTGTCTTCGCTATGAGGACCAGATCATCCGCATACCATAAGGCTTGTATAACTATGTTAGCCAGTTTACGTGAATCAGAGCAGATGTTATTGAAGACGTGCTTTATATCTTGAATAAAGAAGTTAAATATGGCTGATGCAAGGGTGAACCCTTGCTTGAGCCCTTTTGCGGATGGAATTGATGTCAACAATTATCAATAATAAGCCTGCTATATTCAGTCTTACTTGAATTGATGTTTCTGAATGCAATCCATAGATGATGTCACACAAAGTGGATGGTGCATTTAGCCGCTATCAGTTTGTTTATAAGTTTTACTCTAGACATTGAATCAAATGCGGAGTGTAGATCGACGAAGGCGAAAAACATTGGTTGTTTTGTCGTTTGGGATTGGGCTTTCGGCGCATGCAGCGTTAGTAAGTTTATTGCAGTTCCCATTCCTGCCACAAACCCTGACTGGTGTGGGTCTCGTTGCTGGCATTGTGGTGTCCATTTGTTAAATGCTTTCAGGACCAGTTTTGTGAACAGTTTCTCCGCAGTGTCCAGCAGCGCGATGGGCCGATAGTTGATCGCTAAAGGCCTGGTCCCCTTTTTTAAAAATGGGGACAATTATAGATTTGCACCAGGACCTTGGTAATAGGTGGTCTGTAGAGTGTGTCGGAAGATGTTGTTCAATATTATGGCCCAGTGTGTAGGATGCTCCTTAAACATCGAATTATTCAGACCATCTGGGCCTGCGGCTCGGGAGATGGACGCTTTTTGGATTAGATCTATTACTATTTCCACATCACATTCTAGGTCCCATTGCTGTAATGCTTGTTGCTTGTACTGATAGATTTCAAAGATTTTGTCCGCGTACAATTGGGTGAAATGTTCGAGCCTTTGGGATTCTGTCACACCATTGGTTTGTGCAAATAGCTGCTGTAAAGAATTCACGGAATTCAGCATTTTCCATGTTTGTGCAGAGTTCTTATTTCGCAACAAATCGAGAAACCTCTCACCATCTATTTGAAAGCTTTTTGCTCTTCTTGTTCGTTGCCAGTTTTTATTTCTGCATTTTGCTGTTTTATAGGCTTGTTCTTGATCTTGCCTAGCCAACAATTGGATGAGCTTTCTTTCCCTTCTGTAATCTGCTCTGACTAATCGTAATTCATGATCATAGCAGTGCAGATGTTTGATAACGAGAGAGCTCATCTGTTTTCCAGTAACTGTATGTGGTTGCAGCATTTGGACGTAGGACACATCATGTTTATGCTGTTGGTGTTTGTGCAAATCTTCATGGAGGGAATGTAGAGCTACTGACGTTTCTTCGTGCCAGCTCATCGTCAGCATTTGATGGTCACTGTTAGCTTGTTGTTGACCTTCAAACTTATCTGTGTCTTGAAACAGTTTTTCATTCATATAGATGTAGTTAATGATGCTTGAAGATGTTCCTCTCTTCCAAGTGTCCTCGGCGGGCATATCACCCGCTATTGCACCCTTTGCCATCCTGAAGTTACACTCTCTCATAAAGATTTCCCATCTTTTTGCATCTGCATTCTTGGGCTTCCCATCTAATTGTATGCATTTCAAGTTTAGTTCTCTGTCAGAATGTACCAAAGTATTAACTGAAAAGGATACAATACTCAAAAGGATACAGGAGGTAGGGTCTTCCGGATCCCTGTTCACACGATTTGATAGTCGTGAAGTCAATAAAAGACCTTCCAAATGATACAACCCTCTGGCTGATAAAACAGGCAGAGCGATGGATCACTGGAAAGGGCGTGGGTAAGGTATAGTAATCCAGCCTAGGACAAATTAAAGTATCATGAATAACTGCTCCAACCTGAGTATGATGAATTAGATAATGACAGGAATGTTCACACTGACCTTTAGATTAGGGTGGAATAATCCAGAAGTCTCTTGATAGATTTGAATGAAGAACAAACGACAAGGAAGGGAAAATTAGTAAGGGAGACTTATCCCGAACGGAACGAGGCTCACGCTAGATACGGGTTGAATTCACCACAGGATAGCGTCCAAAGTCCAGTTCAATGTCACTTCCAATAATCCTTGAAAGGCTTCCTTCCCACTATAGGGAACAATCCTTCTGTTAATTCCACAGATGCAGGAGTTAGAAGTACACGCGGTTATAAACAGCCGCGAAGAAAATAACGTTTGAAGACAACGTGCGCGTGTGGATTTTACACGCGGGCAGGATTCGCGCAGTCTGGGCCAGCCGCGTGTGAAGACAACGTGCGCGTGTGGATTTACACGCGGGCAGGATTTACGCAGTCCGGGCCAGCCGCGTATGAAGACAGAGAGCGCGTGTGGTTTTTACACGCGGGCAGGATTCACGCAGCCTTGGCCAGCCGCACTTGAAGACAAAGAGCGCGTGTGGATTTTACACGCGGGCAGGATTCACGCAGCCTTGGCCAGCCGCACTTGAAGACAAAGAGCGCGTGTGGATTTTACACGCGGGCAGGATTCACGCAGCCTTGGCCAGCCGCACTTGAAGACAAAGAGCGCGTGTGGATTTTACACGCGGGCAGGATTTACGCAGCCTTGGCCAGCCGCACTTGAAGACAAAGAGCGCGTGTGGATTTTACACGCGGGCAGGATTTACGCAGCCTTGGCCAGCCGCACTTGAAGACAAAGAGCGCGTGTGGATTTTACACGCGGGAAGGATTCACGCAGCCTTGGCCAGCCGCACTTGAAGACAAAGAGCGCGTGTGGATTTTACACGCGGGCAGGATTCACGCAGCCTTGGCCAGCCGCACTTGAAGACAAAGAACGCGTGTGAATTATCACGCGAAGGGATAGTTCCAGGAATCAGCGTGTGGCGGAACACACGCTATTGAAGGCCCAAAAGTAGCTGTAGAAATATGCCAGGAAGCAGATCAGAGGTTCAGCTACACAACGCCAATAGAGACGATCAGAAGCAGCGAGTGAAGTTTCTACGCTGCTTAAATACGTAATACCGTAGTTCACGTGACGAAGCAAAAGTCACGTGAAGTTAGCGACGTGAAAAGTGCAAACGTCGTTTTCCCGGTAACGTATCGAATAACCTCCATTTGGAGTAGAACGGTCTAGCTGTTCTACGAGCGTAGCGTCCAGCATGCATGAAAGTGCCATCCCCCAAAGGGACAACCTCTCCCCTTCTAGTGTGAAAGCGCTTCAATAAAGCAGGAGCATGAATATTAGAAAGAGGTTCCCAGGACCTATCTTCGGGACCATAGCCCTTCCAATCCACCAGATAATATGGTCTACCAGAACGTAGTTTCATATCCAGTATGTCTTGTACCTCGTATTCATCAGACCCCCGCATAGATATAGCAACAGGCCGTACAGGCAGTCTAGTAGCTTCAGAGAATGGCTTAATGAGTGAGACGTGGAATACAGGATGCACCCGCCATCGTTGTGGCAAAGCCAGACGTACAGCAGCAGGATTAAGAACATGGAGCACTACATACGGACCGATGTATTTAGGCAACAATTTCTTTTTGCCTGGAATTCTTAAGTTCTTAGTGGATAGCCAGACTTTCATACCAGCCTTATAGACAGGTGCGGATACTCTATGAGCATCGGCATAGAACTTGTCACGTCGTTTAGCCTGCTCCAATTGCTGCTTCACCTTTCTTTGTAATCTCTTCAGATCACGAAGAGTACGGCCTGCGGCAGGCGTGTCCAAGGACAGACCGGAATCCAGAGGTATTGATCGGGGGTGTTGTCCATAGAGAGCATAGAACGGTGAAGTGCCTATGGCACTATGATAAGAGTTGTTATAGGCGAATTCAGCCGCCGGCAGTACCGTGAGCCAATCCGATTGGTATTGCAAACACAGACACCGCAGATATTGTTCCATAGTACAATTGACCCTTTCAGTCTGTCCGTCGGTTTGGGGATGATAAGCACTGGACATTCTATCATCAATTAGTAATGCAGATGTTAAAGCTCTCCAAAAGCGTGACGCAAACTGCGAGCCCCTGTCAGTAATGATTACTGATGGTAGACCAAAGAAACGAAATATATGTTGGATGAATAGTTCAGCCAGAACAGTAGCAGTTGGTAAACCAATACAGGGAATAAATAGAGCCAATTTAGTGAAATAATCCACTACGACCCATATGGTATCATATCCCTGATTTGGGGGGAGTTCTACCACAAAGTCCATAGATATCATGTCCCATGGTTTGTTAGGGACAGGTAGGGACTGGAGTAAGCCCACTGGTTTACCAGGAGTATTTTTACATTGGATACATACAGAACAAGAAGATACATAGTTTATAACATCTTTTGCCATGGATGGCCACCAGCACCACCTTTTGAGCAGATCCAGTGTTTTCTTCCGTCCAGGATGGGCTGCAATCAAGGAATCATGATTCCATTTGAGGGCTTTATTCCGCATTGAAGGAGTTGGTAGATAAAGTACTCCTTGTGTGAATGGTAAACCGTTATGCACGTCCAGATTCATCTCCTGGACTACTTGTGGATGATTTTTTACCCACTCTTGTATTTCGGTTTTTAGGGATGGTTGAACCGAACAACTACAAATTACATGATCTGCCAACAGCTGAATCTGTACTTGTTTTTCTTCCTGCGCCTCTTTACTCATACGGGACAAAGCGTCCGACTTAACGTGTTCTCGGGCAGGACGATAGGTGACCTGGAAATCGTATTGGGCAAAAAAGACATGCCATCTGGCCTGACGGGCCGTAAGGCATTTCATGGATTTGAATGCTTGGAGATTTCTATGGTCAGAGTACACCAACACCTGTTGTTTGGCCCCAAGAAGATGATGACGCCATTCTCGGAAAGCATCTTTGATAGCCAGTAGTTCCCGCTCAGTGACGGTGTAGTTCCGTTCATATGAGGTGAGTTTGCGAGAGAAGAAAGCCACTGGGTGTTCCTCCTTGGTTTCTGTGCAAACTTGTGAGAGCACTGCACCAATAGCGACACTGGATGCATCCGCTTCAACGACAAACTGGCGATCAGGATCCGGATGTTGAAGCACGGGTGCAGTGGTAAATGCTTCCTTCAGCTTTTCGAATGCTGCTTGGGCATGTTGGTTCCAACAGAAAGGAACTTTGGAACTAGTTAAAGCCGTCAAAGGAGCTACTGTTTTGGAAAAGGAATGGATAAATCTGCGATAGAAATTCGCAAAGCCCAAGAAAGACTGTAGTGACTTGACGTTATGCGGAATCGGCCAATTCAAGACGGCCTTTACCTTGGAACGACTCATTCGAGCACCTAGATTGGTAATGTCGTAACCAAGGAATTCCACTTCCTGTGAATGAAAGACACATTTTTCGGCTTTCACATAAAGATGGTTCTCCCTAAGTCTTTGTAGGACTGTAGAAACATGTCTGACGTGTTCCGATAAAGATGATGAGTAGATCAAAATGTCGTCCAGATAGACAACCACAAATTGGTCCATTATGTCTCTGAATATATCATTCATGAAGAATTGAAATGTGGCGGGAGCATTGCACAGACCAAAAGGCATCACCAAATATTCGTAAAGACCATACCGTGTCTTAAAAGCGGTCTTCCATTCGTCGCCTTCACGAATGCGAACCAAATTGTATTCACCTCGCAAGTCCAATTTGGTGAAATAACTGGAAGTGCCTAACTGATCCAACAGAACGTTTATTAGTGGTAAGGGGTATTGGTTTTTGATGGTGATATCATTAAGTGCCCTGTAATCAATGCATGGTCTGAGATCTCCCTCCTTCTTAGGAACAAAGAATAGAGGAGATGCAGCAGGAGATTGTGAGGGCCGTATAAAGCCCATTGCTAGCGCTTTGTCAATGTATTCTTTTAACACGACATCTTCTTTAGGTGTTAATGAATAAACACGGCCTGTAGGAATTTTGGCACCAGGAATCAATTCGATAGGACAGTCGTACTGTCGATGAGGAGGTAATTGTTCTGCCTGGCCTTTATCAAAGACATCAGCATAATCAGCGTATTCGCATGGTATGATATTGTCGCATTGATGTACAACGCTGATAGTAGAATCCTCCACCATAGAGGCCAATATGTGTTGTTTATTTGACACCTCCTGACTGGTAAAGCAATGTTCATTGCAATGAGTCGAAGGATATTGGAGCGATCCCGAAACCCAGTCAACAGCAGGATTGTGAAGGGTTAACCATGCAAGACCAAGTATGATCTCGTACTGCGGAGCAGCAATAACATCGAAGATGATTTCTTCTGAATGGTTATTCGATAACGTCATCTGAACAGGTACCGTCTCCTGGGTTACCATACCAGAAATCAAAACAGATCCGTCCACGGTGTTCACCGTTTCAGGTCTTTTTTTGTTTACAAGGGGTAAGGAACAGTTCTTGGCATAAGTGATGTCTATGTAATTGCTGGTGGCTCCAGAATCAACCATGGCCTTGGAAACCACTTCTCGCTCATCACAACGTAACGTCACCTGAACTATTACAGGCGCATGTTTAGGAATGGTACTGGAGTCCGATGAAACACTCGACATAGGGACTCCTGCTAATGTCGAGTTTTGGCGTTTCCCGCACGCTTGATGGGTTTTTTAGGACATGTTGCCAATAAATGCTCGGAAGAACCACAGTACATACATAAGTGGTTTTTTCTTCGGTTCTCCCGTTCTGCATTGGACAATCGGCCTCTCACGGCGCCTATCTGCATGGGTTCAGGGTCGTTAGAGATGACTGCTGGTGTCTCTGACCGCCCCGAGACTGGCATGAAGGGCTTTTTCTCTCCCTTTCGAGCATTCCTTCGGGCGTCGATTTGTAGAACCAAATCGAGCAGCTCTGGGAAACCCGTAGGAACCACAGGAACTGTAGATAAGGCATCTTTCAGTTCTTCAGAAAGACCCTTGTAGAAAACAGCCGTTTTCTTGCTGTCAGGCCATTGGGTTTCCGCCGTCAGTTGATTGAACCGGGCAACGTAAGACATAAGGGGTTGGCTGCCCTGTTGTAGGTTAAGCAACTCTAAATCTGTGGCTTGAGTAGAGTAACGCATGTCAAAGACTTTACTCATAGCAGTCAAGAGATCGTCACAATCGTACAACAAAGGGCTATTTGTTTCCAACAAAGGGTTAGCCCAAGCAGCGGCTGTGCCCCCTAAATGGGAAAGCACGAAGGCTGCTTTTGTGGTTAGATCAGGAAAAGATGTAGGACGGCAAAGAAAATGGAGCCGGCACTGATTTACAAAGGTTCTATAGGTTTTGGGATCACCCGTGAACCTTTCCGGAGGGGCCAAGGGAAACTGAGTGGGCATAACCACATTAATAGTTTCCTGTGGGGGTGCCGTAGTCCCAGATCCAGATGCAGTAGCCATCGGCGCCTGTGCTCCCTGAGGACTACCATGTAGGGCGTCTTGCATAACGTCCATACGGTGCCGTAACATGTCCTGTGCTGTAACCATTTCATTTCTCAAATCGTTGATTAACTGTGTCAAAACAGTTAAAGGATCCGTACCCTCCATGGCTTCTGATTCTGTCAGAATGTACCAAAGTATTAACTGAAAAGGATACAATACTCAAAAGGATACAGGAGGTAGGGTCTTCCGGATCCCTGTTCACACGATTTGATAGTCGTGAAGTCAATAAAAGACCTTCCAAATGATACAACCCTCTGGCTGATAAAACAGGCAGAGCGATGGATCACTGGAAAGGGCGTGGGTAAGGTATAGTAATCCAGCCTAGGACAAATTAAAGTATCATGAATAACTGCTCCAACCTGAGTATGATGAATTAGATAATGACAGGAATGTTCACACTGACCTTTAGATTAGGGTGGAATAATCCAGAAGTCTCTTGATGGATTTGAATGAAGAACAAACGACAAGGAAGGGAAAATTAGTAAGGGAGACTTATCCCGAACGGAACGAGGCTCACGCTAGATACGGGTTGAATTCACCACAGGATAGCGTCCAAAGTTCAGTTCAATGTCACTTCCAATAATCCTTGAAAGGCTTCCTTCCCACTATAGGGAACAATCCTTCTGTTAATTCCACAGATGCAGGAGTTAGAAGTACACGCGGTTATAAACAGCCGCGAAGAAAATAACGTTTGAAGACAACGTGCGCGTGTGGATTTTACACGCGGGCAGGATTCGCGCAGTCTGGGCCAGCCGCGTGTGAAGACAACGTGCGCGTGTGGATTTACACGCGGGCAGGATTTACGCAGTCCGGGCCAGCCGCGTATGAAGACAGAGAGCGCGTGTGGTTTTTACACGCGGGCAGGATTCACGCAGCCTTGGCCAGCCGCACTTGAAGACAAAGAGCGCGTGTGGATTTTACACGCGGGCAGGATTCACGCAGCCTTGGCCAGCCGCACTTGAAGACAAAGAGCGCGTGTGGATTTTACACGCGGGCAGGATTCACGCAGCCTTGGCCAGCCGCACTTGAAGACAAAGAGCGCGTGTGGATTTTACACGCGGGCAGGATTTACGCAGCCTTGGCCAGCCGCACTTGAAGACAAAGAGCGCGTGTGGATTTTACACGCGGGCAGGATTTACGCAGCCTTGGCCAGCCGCACTTGAAGACAAAGAGCGCGTGTGGATTTTACACGCGGGAAGGATTCACGCAGCCTTGGCCAGCCGCACTTGAAGACAAAGAGCGCGTGTGGATTTTACACGCGGGCAGGATTCACGCAGCCTTGGCCAGCCGCACTTGAAGACAAAGAACGCGTGTGAATTATCACGCGAAGGGATAGTTCCAGGAATCAGCATGTGGCGGAACACACGCTATCGAAGGCCCAAAAGTAGCTGTAGAAATATGCCAGGAAGCAGATCAGAGGTTCAGCTACACAACGCCAATAGAGACGATCAGAAGCAGCGAGTGAAGTTTCTACGCTGCTTAAATACGTAATACCGTAGTTCACGTGACGAAGCAAAAGTCACGTGAAGTTAGCGACGTGAAAAGTGCAAACGTCGTTTTCCCGGTAATGTATCGAATAACCTCCATTTGGAGTAGAACGGTCTAGCTGTTCTACGAGCGTAGCGTCCAGCATGCATGACATTCTCCTACTATGATGGTGTGTTGTGTGTTGGAAGCTTTAGCGATTAGTTCCAGAAGATTTGTCAAAGATTTATAGAAGGCATTGTCAGCAATTTCTGCCGGGTTCCGATAGATGTTAATTAGTGCTATGTCTTGTGTACCTGTAGACACTCGCACTAATTGCAGGAAATTATTTGGTGAGACCCACGGTTGGAGAGCAATTCCTGCACTGATTTTCACTGCCACTAAAAGATCGGACGTTGGTCTGCCTTGTATTGCCTTTTTTGCCGGTACCAGTAGCACGTCATGGTTATCCCAAGTTGGAGTTGCTAATAGCCATGTCTCTTGTAATGCAATTATCTCAAAGTTATTCAGATTGTTGTCTACGGCTAAATGAAGATGCATGTGGCCTCGGCAGTTCCAACTTGCTAAGGAAATTTGTTTAATGACATTATTCAATAGTGGTTATGCTTGTTGACGGCACGCTGGTCGGTCTGCTTCGGCGACACTATTGTTGCAGTGTGCATATTGGCATTGTTGTATAGAGTTCTGATTTATAATTTTAGTATAATTATCTTCTTTTTGCTCTTCAGAGATATGCTTCTGCCTCCCCGGATCTTGGGCTATTAAGAACCCAAGCCCAAAAATCTCCATTTTGCCTTCCAAATGGTATTCAGCACCAATCCCGATTTAATCCAAAATCTCACTATTGATAAATTGTGATCGCACACAAACTTCACCTGGTTTATGTCGCTTGATGAAATATCTTCTAAATCATTTATTCCTCCAAACACGTTAAGAACACTTGTGCGACTCATGTCGTATTTGGGGAAAGGTGCATCTCGGCACTTCATGATCAACGTGTGATATTTTTGTGTTGTACTGAGCGTGTTTTACCTTGCAACCCTGTATTCCCTTGTTTCACCACCTGGCTTTGCTTTTGTGCTGTTCCCAAGAGTTTATTGGAACAGCTTCTGTATAGGTCTTCTTGCCAGGTTACTTTGGGACTTTGCCTTGTGGATTTATCGACGTTTTGCATGTGGCTCTCAAGCGATTGACCGCTTCTCGATAGAAATTGAGATGCCATTGAGGTTTTATTGACCAGTATCGGGCAATTTTTCAGATCCCAATGTTGTGCTTGATGTGAATTCAGGCATACTGGATTTGAGACCTGAGCCTTTGGTGGACCTTTTTCTTGTAATACAGTTGCTCGTTGCTGTTCTGGCTCATCAAGGAATCGGCCTGCACTCACTCCTGCTTCAGATGTTCTAATCGGTAGGTGTGCTAGGAAGAATTCCTCTACTGCTTTTTTGATCAGCAGCGGCCTGTTTTCCAGGGCCTTTGCTTGTTTGACGCTTTCATTTTCACCTATTTTTGTGATGTTCTCCTTACTTTATGCTTGTTCATTTATTGCTCCAGTGTTTACAGTTGGTTCTATAATATCCACCAGTGCATCCAAGTGTGAGTGACTCTCTGGTACAGTCATTGTTTAGGCTACCGGTTTTAATTTTAGATTGGCGGTCTTAGGTTTTACCATGTATTTATTCAGGGTGGTTGAAGTCATTTTCTTCAGTCCTTCTGCATTATTCTCCTCAGCGACTGGTCCATTATCCATGGACGACAACAATTGAGCCTCTAATTGGGGATTGTTTGTATTGTTATTGCTTTTTTTTATTGATGTTTTCATCTTTCGCTGAGTTCTTTTTTTGTTTGTTATGACATTATACGATACTTCTAGACACCTGTTTACTACTACAGCAGTCTGATTGTCTTGATGTGGTCTTTCCTTGTTAGTTAACCTTTGCTGCGTCCTTTGTTGACTTTGATCACATTCCTGATCGGGTTTGGATGTAGCTATACTGATCCATGAGTCATTATGATTAGCTGCCAATAGGGCTTTGTCTTGTTCCCTGGGGCGGATTATATAAGAGAATGTTGGCAGCGCTGATGAGGTCAACTTCAAAGCAGTCTGTGTGGCCTGATGATCCCATGTCTTGCAAATATTAGCCCCCGACATGGGGATTTCTTTGAGCGCTAATCTGGTTGGTTTGGTTGCTAGTTAAGTAACCAATGGTTGGATTTGCGCTGATTGCGCTGTTATTTTTTCTTCTAGTGTAGAGACTAATTTGAATAGGCTGTTAATCGTCGTTTTCACTGCATTCAGCGTTATTTCCAACAGCGTGGTATGCTCCACATTAATGGTAGGTGTTTGTTCCTTGCGCCGCAGGGTTGGCTGCGCGTATGTAACTAACACCGAGTGAATGGAGGAATCCATAGAGCAACGTGCTCGGTAGTCTGTTGTTCCAGATTCATTAGGCAAATTCAAGTCCCCCGCGCTCGCATGAATCGAGATGTCAGACAGAGTTACAATCATTTCAGGCGGCGGACTTGGTGGACGTGTGCGCTTTATTCGTAGTTTCCTCAATTGTTTTCTTAAATTGTGCTTTCGCTGCATTTAGAGTTGTATTGTCCGAGACGGTTTGTGTTTTGGCAGACCCATGCTGATTTGTGGGGCCGCCCTCTGCTCTCCTGGCGGACACCATCACTGATCGCGTGTCTGAAGGTTCGGCCACCTCTGACACGTTTGTGATCTTGGGACTGAGCGTACTGGCTTGGTATTCGTGTCGGAGGGCACAGAATGTACGTATATGTCCTGATTCAAATTAGGCATGCACACTACTGGTGAAAGCGTTATTGCTTTATTAGAGATTAGTTTAACTTGCTCCGTTACAACCGACGTACGTTTGATAGGGGTACTCAAATCATTCGGGTAATTGGGCATGTTTGTTTTGAGCGTGTAAAGTGGTCTAGACATTTCAATTGTCAGCACAGAATAATGCGTGCTCTGCCTTTTCCTAGCGTTCAAAACTTCAACGTTGCTACACACGCTAAGTCAGTACGGGTTTATACACCCTCCCCACACCCTCAGAGAGCCTTACCCGTTCTTGTACCTGATTCTTTTCGGTACTTGATGGGTGCGCGCGCGCGCTGGTACGCGCACGCTCCTGATTATATAGGAAGTCCCCCTTAAAGGTGTATAACCAACAATAGATATTCCTAAAACAAATGAAAACAATGTAAGTAATCTGAAATCAATGTCCAGTGAAAGTCTTATATGGTGTTGATTTTAACACACCTCGTAAATGTCCTTGTAATTGTTGTAGCCGCAATGCAGGGTATCCAAAGGCAAAAGTTCAACTGCTTCAAGCTGCTACGAACAAAGTAACGCGGCAAAACGATACTTTCCGGTACTTGCTGGGTGCGTTGCACTGTTAGAACTAGCCCTACAGCTAAGCTGTATGCCAGCCATTTTCACTACCAAAACCTGTTCTAGCAACAATAAAGCACAGTGGAAACGTTCTTATTATGCACCTCACCTAACAGCAATAATCCCAGTGTAAATGTTCTTATGCACATTGTCCTAGCAAAAATAAAGCCCAGAGGAAATAGTATGCACCAATAATGCCCAGTGGAAACGCTCTTGTGCACCTGTTTTAACAATAAAGACCAGTGGAAACGTTCTTATGCACCTGTCCTGACAAAAATAAAGCCCAGTGGAAATAGTATGCACCCGTCCTAACAAAAATAATGGCCAGTGGAAACGCTCTTGTGCATCTGTCTTAACAATAAAGCCTAGTGGAAATGTTCTTATGCACCTGTCCTAACAACAATAAAGCCCAGTGGAAATGTTCTTATGCACCTGTCCTAGCAAAAATAAAGCCCAGTGGAAATAGTATGCACCTGTCTTAACAACAATAAAGCACAGTGGAAACGTTCTTATTATGCACCTCTCCTAACACAAATAAAGCCCAGTGGGGGGGGGCCTGAACAAGATGGCCGCCTGACCTGAGAGCTCTGTAGCTGAAAATATCCTGATTGCAAAATCCTGCGGAACGGCGCTACTATCGTGAGCCAGACAAACACAGAAGTGTGTCTGAAATCCCCTGGAACAAGCAGGGTCAGTTTTGTGGAAAACCGGCCCCCCGAACCTGAGAAACACCGTCTGGGAGGCTGGGGACCCCGGCTAACGGCTGCGCTGCTGCGCACCAAAACTGCTCCAGGGTCAAACTCCCTGCACCAGGCGGTGAGAAAAGCATAGCCCAAGCTACTGCCAACTGAACCCGGATGTTATAGCCCAGCTATACCCCTCATTCCGGCCAAACACTACCGAAACTCCTGGAGGTGGCAGGGACTCTGATGGAAGCCGAGCCCCACCTCCCCTGTTGCCAAGACATATCGATACCCCGGTCGCCATTGCGCCCTGGACCGGAGCGCCTGATGAGTCGATTGACCTCATCCACTGCCCCCTCCGAAGCATGAAGATATCCAGAAAGAGCTGTGCAAGCCCCGCTCCGGGTAGAAGCGGGCGTATAGAGCGATGGAGCGCGACGAATGCACCCTGGTCGCCCCGCTCCCCAGCTGCAGAACAATCACCAGGGCAGCCTGAGTCATCTATCATTAACGAGGTACGTGGGGGGGAGGGAACACCAACGACCCTTGGGAGGTTACAGCCCTCGGCCACCTCACCCCTCTCATCCGACCCTCCGGTCGTACAGGCCGAAACAGTCTACATCGGCTACCCCCTCTACCCGGCCACCCTGCGGTGACATAACATTCAAGCCGCGTACGTACCTGGAACAGGCAGCAACAAATTGATTTGCATATTGTGGGGAACACCGAACAGGAACTGCAACTAGATCGCCCCCTTCCTGATGCAATCCCCATATGAACATTGAATTAAACACTACTCCCGAGCACCCTACACAATCTTCCCTTCCTGGGCTGAACAATCAATCCACCTGCTGCACATGGTGGTTTTTGAGGCATGCTAATGAACCTGCACTAATATCTTCCACCCTTCATTGCACCGGAAGAGCGCATACCGAAGTCAGGGCGACATATCCCCTCCACTACACTCCATAACCCCCATGATGGGCGCAATAACCACCAACCAGTGCCAAGCCATGGCGGGAGGCTCTAAAAACAAGAAAAAGGGGCCCATGGATGCTTTTGCTAATGCTGCCATACAGGACCATGATACAGAACCAGAAGAACTCCCTGTGGCCCCCACATCAGACCCCCCTGAACAGGGTATGGCCCCATACATGGCAGCAATGGAGAAAGGATTTGCGGCAATCAACACCAAACTAGATGACATTGACGATAACATAGCCTCTATCCGAGCAGATATTAGGAAACTTAATACCAGAGTTTCCAAAGCAGAGGACAGAGTCTCCACATTAGTGGACACATCAGCTACACAAAGCAAAGCCATGGAGAAAATCCAAAAAGATGTCAAAACGCTCCAAAACAAATGCGAGGATTTAGAATCCCGATCACGACGAAACAACATAAGGGTGGTCGGGGTGGCAGAATGCAAAACTAATGCTTCCATGGAGCACTCCCTCGAAGACATGCTCCACTTCCTGTTCCTGGATGCGCAGTTTTCAAAAAATGTCCTGGTGGAGAGAGCACACTGGGCACTAGCCCCCACGCCTAAACCGGGGGCACCGCCACAGACAATCATAGCAAGGCTTCTCAGCTACCGTGACCGAGAACTCATTCTCCGTCTAGCGCGTGAACAAGGCCCCCTGTCCTATGAGTCTAACCGTATCCACATATACCCGGATTTTTTCAACGGGGGTACAGACCGCCCGGCGTTCCTTTGACCCTGTGAAGAGAGCATTGAGGGAACGAAAAATAATATACGCAATGCTGTTCGGAGGCAGAACACAGTTTTTTGAGACACCAGAAGACGCTATGGCATATATTGAACAACATATCCCGGCTGTGCCAAACGCAACCTGAACTCCGAAACCCACCCAATTGAACCCGGCGCGAAGTAAGGCACTCACATATCAAACCAGAAAGGAAATAACAACACATCGTTTCAAATAACTACTGAAGCTACAGTTCCAGAAAAGGCATCGGGCTATCCCGCCCCCTTTGTACAAAGTTGAAGTTGGTTCACTGGGTTACACCGCCCGTTTGGGGGGATTGTGAGGGTGGGGGGTCTGAGGGGAAACAGGCCAGTTCCCTAAACAGGACTGAAACCACTCAGACTCACATAGGAGAGTCCATGGCTAATTATGAAGAACCACGTTGGGGATAAGATTTGACAGTTAATGGTTGTTGTCATAATAAGAAAAACCTGGCATCAACACAATGGGAGGAAGAACATTTGAACACCAAAGACGCAATGTCCTTGCTAATAAGTTCCATAAATGGCATCACAGCAAGTAACTAAAAGTACTAGACTCCTCTCCTGGAATGTCCGGGTGTTACTCAACCTAATTAAGGCCAGAAAACTCCTAGCATGCGCAAATAGGCACAGAATCGATATGCTTCTACTACAAGAGACGCACGCCACTGAACAAATCTCTGACTCATTCGGCCGCCGCTGGGGCTCACAAGTATTTACTACAAACTACTTGTCACAGTCACGGGGGGTGCTGACACTGGTCCATCGCAGACTTGGGTTCCAGGTGACTAAAACCAAAGTGGACACAGATGGCAGATTTGTAATATTATGGGGCACGCTACAAGGACAAGACATAATTATAGTCAATACATACAGACCTAATATCGACACCCCAGAATTCTATCAACAGATTATTGCACTAATAAAACCAACAGGGGAAGCAAGAGTGATATGGGGAGAGATTTTAACACCATCCTGGAACCTTTACTCGACAGAACATCCACTGCTCAACGGATGTTCTCAAAGGCGGCACTCACCATAAAACAGGCCATGACCTTACTACCACTCGCCGATGTTTGGAGGGAACTACACCCCCTAACCAGAGACACTTTTCATTCATATGTCCATGGGTCGAACTCCAGAATCGACTAATGGCTCTGCTCCACCGACTGTATCCCAGACTAGAGTGAATGCACTATACTACCCAGAACCCTCTCGGGCTACTCCCCGGTCGTATTGGATATCCAGATAGGGACACCCATGCCGGACCACTGCCTATGGAGAATGCCACCACATATCTTGCGAGATGACTCGCTCCTGGAACCTCTCCGGATCGAGGTGACTGAATTATTCAAACGTAATCTAGACTCAGTGAATTCACACAACACGATTTGGGAAACCTTCAAAGTATGGCTAAGAGGGCACCTGATATCCAAGGTACACGGTACGCTGCGAGAAATACGTACCCAATTAGCCCTGGTCGAAGGTCACATTAAAGAGGCAGAAGAAGCATACACGAAATCACCAGGGACAAGAACTCTGACCCGCTACATAACGCCCTGGCCGAATTTACGACACTGGCAGATCGAGAGGTCTTGTACGTATCACAACCTATCAAAGCCAGAAAATATGGAGAAGGCAATAAATCCGGCAAGATGCTGGCCAACCTTATCAAATCTGAACAGGGCCACCGACAAATTACTAGTATCATCGATGAGCAGGGCATACACGTAGACCACCTGAAAGTGAACGAGGTGTTCCGGAGTTTCTACACCAAGCTCTTCACGAATACAGATCAGGTGTCAACAGAAGAGTTACAAAAATTACTGGACTCCTTCCCACTCCCCGCACTTACCTCAGAGAAAATAACTGCCATAGACCTTCCTCTCAGCCTAGAAGACTTAAAACAAGCTATCAAAGACCTCAAGGTGGGCAGGGCACCAGGTTTGGATGGTCTACCTGTAGACCTCTACAAAGTCCTCAGCTGAGAACTTGCCCCGCGGCTCCTGGAAGTATGGCAAGAATCCCTGGAGAGTGGAATACTGCCACCATCAATGAGAGAAGCCATTATCACAGTCTTATTGAAACCGCACAAACCCCCTCACTGTCCCTCCTCGTATAGACAGTTGTCCCTTATAAACATCGACACCAAAATCTTCACAAAAGCCATAGCCACTAAATTGAACCCATATATGCCCAAACTTGTGCACCCAGATCAATCTGGCTTTATACCGGGTCACTCCACCGCCCTGAATCTCAGACGCTTCTTCGCCATTACCTCCCAGTTAGATCATCGGGCAAAGACGGTAGCAGTTACTTTAGACGCAGAAAAAGCGTTCGACTCCATCTCATGGAAGTTCATGTATGCAATACTAGAAAAAATGGGATTCGGCCTAGGTTTCCTTCAATGCATAAGACTGCTGTACCGCAATCCCGCTGCTGGAGTATGGACCAAAAAGGCACTGTCATCCAGCTTTGATCTACAGAGAGGCACCAGGCAAGGCTGCCCACTCTCCCCTCTAATTTTTGAGTTAACAATAGAAGGAATGGCAGCATACCTACGTTGCAGACAAGCCTGGAGAGGGATTGGTATCATGGGAACCCCGCAGTTCATCTCTCTCTTTGCGGATGACACAATGCTATACATCAGAGACCCAGATGCTCACTTACCACCTGTATTGCGGGACACAGCAGAATTCACAAAGCACTTAGGATACAAGATCAACCACGCCAAGTCTGAGATAATACCTCTGACTAACTCCACAACCCAAACTGCAGCCATCAAAGGCCTTTGTTGGTCCCCCACTACAGCACGATACCTGGGCATCATAATGGCACCAGACAAGCAGAGATTGTACGCCAGTAACTACGCTCCGTACTTGACACTACTGTAATACGAACTCAACGCATGGGTTAAGTTGCCACTATCCCTGTATGAGTTTATATCCCTATTGAAAATGCTGGTGGTACCGAAACTACCATACCTTTTCTGCGGTATCCCGATCTGGCCAGGTGGAAAATGTTTCGACACACTACAGAAGCTGTCCTCTCGATTTGTCTGGTGTGGACGCACAGCCAGAATCAGCTGGTCTAAACTATGCAGAAGCTATGATACTGGGGGTTTAGCGGCCCCAGACTTTCTTCTATACTACTACTCTGCACAGGCGCCACTTTGCTAAATACTGGAGCAATACCACAGAACTATTTGCACACATACATGCAGAAGAGTTTGCGGCATCTCCCCTGAATCTTAAGAGCATGATATTCCCGAAGGTAGCAGAGGAAAGGATACTGGCGGATCTGATGTCATCAACAGTGCGGGCATGGACACAGATCCTCAAGAGAGCAGGATGTGATACTCCTTATTGGCCACACCTACCCCTATGGCACTATCCTGAACTTGAACCTACAATGGACCGAACGATACAAAAGAAATGGGATCCGGAAAAACAGGACATATTTCGGGACCTCTTCCCTGAGGATAGATTTCTTACAGTTGCAGAGATCCAGAACAGGGTGGGAGCCAGACTATCCACAACGTTACAACACCAGCGTCTAAAGGGAGCATGCAGGAAGAAATGGCCATCCTTCCCGACAGCACCACCTGTGCACAAATTCCTATCTGACATCCTGACACAGGATGGCTTCACAGGCAGCGTCTCCACGCTATACAGAACAGTACAGCGCAATAGCCCATCCAAGAATGAGATGAAAACCAAATGGGAGAGAGATCTGAACATTGAGATTGACGAGCAAAACTGGATGAACTACTGTATATACACAAAATCTATCTCCCAATGTGCTAACTTCAGGCTTATACAGTTCAAGATTTTAAACCATCTACATATCACCCCTAGCTAAATCTCCAAGTTCGATCCCTCTAAGCAATCGACATGCCCCAAGTGCGGCACAATGACCGCAAACGCGATCCATATGTACTGGGCGTGCCCACCAATAAGGCAATTCTGGGAAGAAGTAGTAGAAACTATGAACGATATATTGAATACAAATATCCCAGCTACACCACTGAAATACCTACTGGGGGATATTGGGAAGGCATCTGTCAAAACCTGTGGCCTATTCTCAGTGTGGGGTCCCGTGGCTAAGCAGAACATTCTCAGGAGATGGAAATCCAAGACCCCCCCCCCCCAGACACAAAAGCTGGCTCTGAGAGCTGATAAATACACAAGAATGTGAAGAGACCTATATACGATAAGAAGAAATGAAGCTAATGTCTAATTAACCCGCTGTATTTTGTTTCTCTCCTCCCCTTCCCCTCCCATACCCTGTGACTAACCCACGCCATTCTTGCTACCCTTACTGTCTTGGTGATAATGTGACGATCTCTGTGATTTGATATGCCAGTATAAAAAAAAAGAAATAAAGCCCAGTGGAAATAGTATGCACCTGTCCTAACAACAATAAAGCACAGTGGAAATGTTATGCACCTTATTATGCACCTCTCCTAACAACAATAAAGCCCAGTGGAAACGTTCTTATGCACATATCCTAACAAAAATAAATCCCAGAGGAAATAGTATGCACCTGCCCTAACAACAATAAAGCCCAGCGAAAACGTTCTTGTGCACTTGTCCTAACAACAATAAAGCCCAGTTGAAATAGCATGCACCTGTCCTAACAACAATAAAGCCCAGTGGAAACGTTCTTTTGCACCTGTCCTAACAACAATAAAGCCCAGTGGAAACGTTCTTATGCATGTGCACCTGTCCTAACAACAATGAAGCCCAGTGGAAACGTTCTTATGCACCCGTCCTAGCAAAAGCAAAGCCCAGTGGAAATAGTATGTACCTGTCTTAACACCTATAAAGCACAGTGGAAACGTTCTTATTATGCATCTCTCCTAACAACAATAAAGCCCAGTGGAAACGTGCTTTGGCACCTGTCCTACCAATAAAAAAAGCCCAGTGGAAATAGTATGCACCTGTCCTAACAACAATAAAGCACAATAGAAACGTTCTTATTATGCACCTCTCCTAACAACAATAAAGCCCAGTGGAAACGTTTTTATGCACCTGCCCTAACAAAAATAAAACCCAGTGGAAATAGTATGCACCTGTCCTAGCAACAATAAAGCCCAGTGGAAACGTTGTTATGCACTTGTCCTAACAAAAATAAAGCCCAGTGGAAATAGTATGCACCTGTCCTAACAACATTAAAGCCCAGTGGAAACGTTCTTGTGCACCTGTGCTAACAACAATAAAGTCCAGTGGAAACGTTATTATGCACCTCTCCTAACAAAAATAAAGCCGAGGGGAAACGTTCTTATGCACATATTCTAATAAAAATAAAGCCCAGAGAAAATGGTCTGCACCTGCACTAAGAACAATAAAGCCCAGAGGAAATAGTATGCACCTGTCCTAACAACAATAAAGCCCAGTGGAAACGTTCTTGTGGCCCTGTCCTAACAACAATAAAGCCCAGTGGAAACGTTCCTATGCACCTGCCCTAACAACAATAAAGCCCAGTGAAAACGTTCTTGTGCACTTGTCCTAACAACAATAACGCCCAGTGGAAATAGTATGCACCTGTCCTAACAACAAAAAAGCCCAGTGGAAACATTCTTGTGCACCTGTCCTAACAACAATAAAGCCCAGTGGAAATGTTCTTATGCACTTGTCCTAACAAAAATAAAGCCCAGTGGAAATAGTATGCACCTGTCCTAACAACAATAAAGCCCAGTGGAAACGTTCTTGTGCACCTGTCCTAGCAACAATAAAGCCCAGTGGAAACGTTCTTGTGCACCTGTCCTAACAACAATAAAGTCCAGTGGAAACGTTATTATCCATCTCTCCTAACAACAATAAAGCCCAGGGGAAACGTTCTTATTCACATATTCTAACAAAAATAAAGCCCAGAGGAAATGGTATGCACCTGCACTAAGAACAATAAAGCCCAGAGGAAATAGTATGCACCTGTCCTAACAACAATAAAGCCCAGTGGAAACGTTCTTGTGCTCCTGTCCTAACAACAATAAAGCCCAGTGGAAACGTTCCGATGCACCTGCCCTAACAACAATAAAGCCCAGTGAAAATGTTCTTATGCACTTGTCCTAACAACAATAAAGCCCAGTGGAAATAGTATGCACCTGTCCTAACAACAATAAAGCCCAGTGGAAACGTTCTTGTGCACCTGTCCTAACAACAATAAAGCCCAGTGGAAATGTTGTTATGCACTTGTCCTAACAAAAATAAAGCCTAGTGGAAATAGTATGCACCTATCCTAACAACAATAAATCACAGTGGAAATGTTGTTATGCACTTGTCCTAACAAAAATAAAGCCTAGTGGAAATAGTATGCACCTATCCAAACAACAATAAAGCACAGTGGAAACGTTCTTATTATGCACCTGTCCTAACAACAATAAAGTCCAGTGAAAACGTTCTTGTGCACTTGTCCTAACAATAAAGCCCAGTAGAAACATTCCTATGTACCTGCCCTAAAAACAATAAAGATCAGAGGAAATGTTCTTATGCACCTGTCCTAACAACCATGAAGCCCAGAGGAAAAGTTCTTAAGTACCTGTCCTAACAACAATAAAGCCTAGTGGAAACGTTCCTATGCACCTGCCTTAACAACAATAAAGCCCAGTGAAAACGTTCTTGTGCACTTGTCCTAACAATAAAGCCCAGTAGAAACATTCCTATGTACCTGCCCTAAAAACAATAAAGATCAGAGGAAATGTTCTTATGCACCTGTCCTAACAACCATGAAGCCCAGAGGAAAAGTTCTTAAGTACCTGTCCTAACAACAATAAAGCCTAGTGGAAACGTTCCTATGCACCTGCCTTAACAACAATAAAGCCCAGTGAAAACGTTCTTGTGCACTTGTCCTAACAACAATAAAGCCCATTAGAAACGTTCCTATGTGCCTGCCCTAACAACAATAAAGCTCAGAGGAAAGGTTCTTGTGCACTTGTCCTAACAACAATAAAGCCCATTAGAAACGTTCCTATGTGCCTGCCCTAACAACAATAAAGCCCATTAGAAACGTTCCTATGTGCCTGCCCTAACAACAATAAAGCTCAGAGGAAAGGTTCTTATGCACCTGTCCTAACGAAAATAAAGCCCAGTGGAAATATTATGCACCTGTTCTAATATCAATAAAGCTCAGTGGAAATGCTCTTATGCACCTGTCCTAACAACAATAAAGCCCAGTGGAAACGTTCTTGTGCACTGGTCCTAACAAAAAAAAAGCTGAGTGGAAATATCATGCACCTGTCCTGACAACAATAAAGCCCTTTGGGAAGGGGTAGCTGAGTCCACCCTCTGAATAAAGTGGGTGGACTCCGTCCCCCCCGCGTGTACCCTCGACTTGAGCCCTGACTGCATGTTTATAATTTGGAGTGAAAAATAATAGACTAGGCTGCAGTGACAGCAATCATTATTGAAGGAAGTTGCATCAGCCCAACCCCGCAGATGGTAGATCCGAGAAGCTCACCCCAGCAGCACCTACATTAGCAGAAAGCACCCCGTATTGGTTAGCACCCTACCCATGTGACAGGGAGAGCTAAGTCCTAGCCTAAATCATCTAGATCACTGTCCATCAGCACATGCGCTCACTTGTAGGATTGGCGAAGCTTGCCCCGGCAGGACCTGCATCAGCACTTGGCAACAAGGATTTATCAGGACATCCTAACCATTTATCATGGGCCCTATCCCAACAACTGTTCATGGCGTCCAGCCCGTTGTGTGACCAAGCGAAAGGAAGTTGGCAAAGGGTCACACCTGCATCCCCCTTTACCTCCCTCTCCACAAGATGGCTCCTACCATACTGACAGTTAGCCACTATGCTATACCTTAAATTACTACTGTTCTAAACCCATCCATGCAGATGGTTCCAGCCACAACCGGCATACTTCTACATATTTACCTTGATCGTTACCAGCCTGGTAACTTCATTATGGTTTCAAACAACTGGTTATTTATTTGTGGCTGTTTCCAGCCGGCCTAAGTACTTTTTTTCGGTTACTTACTCTAACACGTTAATAATATTGTGGTCGCTACTAGCCTACTTAAGTCATGTTTTGATTGCTACTGGCCTGTTAACTTTATTCTGCTTGATAAATTCCTGCTCATTTTAACTATCATTCCCCTATGCAGAGTTTGGCTAATGCTGTCACAGCACAACTTCACGGTCTCGGTGTGAAGAAATGACTACTGCATGGACGGATATAGGGGTGAGTAGTGAATCAGTGAATTAGCCCGATACTAACACTAAACCTGCAGTAATCCCAATCATAAAGCTGAAACAGGCACAACCCAACTGGTATACCTCCTTTGCCTCTTGTGGCAATGCAGGCCGAGGGCAGGCTATACCCTTCAGGGTGGATGCAAGCTAGCAAAGAAGCATCAAAACAACAATTGGACTGGAATACCAAAATAAAATAAAGTCCAACCAAGGTTCTATAAAAATAGGAGACTTTAATTAAGTAAAACATACTAACACTATTCAAGAACACTATAACCCACCGCTATAAGAGAAGACACAGAATATGGAAACTTCTTCCACTTCCAGCACGCCGAGAGGGCAGGAGCCCACTTCACCAGATCGCACGCACCGGCTTCTGGAGAAGCGAGTGACCAGCTGTTCTGCCTCGCTTTGCTGGTGAGACCCTGGGAGGCTTCCCCCATTTCGACCTCAACCTTCTCCTCGCATTTAAAATATGTATGTGAGCTGGGCATCATTTTTCTATTGCTACTGCCCCTAATGCATTGAGGTTGCATATCTGTTTCTGAAATGAATTACAAGCCATCACCTTGCAGCATGCTAAGGCCATCTAGGCAACTTCACAAAATGGCTGCCATATTCCTCAAGCTACGATAGAAGCATTTTCCGACTGATCTGCTGCTTCCAGCTGATTGGCTGCTCGACGCTATTTGGGCCAATTGAATTAACCGACAGGCAGAAGCCGGCCCATTTGTCTGAGGACCCGTTTTATCAGGGCCCTGTCTGTGCCTGTCCCGGGCTGCCACAGCCCGCCATGCTGACCGCCATCCTATCCTTGCTATACTACCACCTTGACTCCTCCTTCTCGCTGTACAACTTCTAAAATCCATCCTAAACGGCGTTCATACTCGGAAAGACACAAAAGTCTTGTCTCGCTACCGCAGGAAACATCACGGTAAGCGTGGCAGCCGTGTTCAACCTGTTTAAATCCTGTTTTCATTGGTGGCTCGCAGAGCTTGGCTTAATGCGTAACTTCACATAACTTTTTCCTATAACACTGAGGACAAGGTCTATCGCCTTAGTAAACAAGACTCTGCTGAATGGCTACCTTGACTGCACATTGCAAGACCTATTCACATCTTTGCTAAAATAAACACGCTCATCACCTTACCTTCACTACTAAGTGCATCCTCCTCATAAGTGACTGTATTGTGATACAATTGCTACTTCCGTGGATTCGCCCTCAAACATTTAATTACTTACCATACGTGTGTTCAACACTAACTTGTTTTATTCTCTCTGCCGACTTTGCAATTGCCCATGTACTTTTCTACCCTTACTGATTTTGCATTTGCTATATTGCTGCCATCTGGACCACCGATTGGGCGAACACCGAACAAACATACTACTCGCTACCTATTTTGCACATTTGCTTGCTTTCAGCTCACATTGAACGTGTAACTACCACTTTCTTTGGCACTGATCTCTTAATCACTCATTTGTTTCTCTGTGTCTGGCCAAACCGGGCGCATGATTACTGCTTATGTCTGTGCCCCTTATCATGCTAATTTTCTCTTTCCTTCCCACCTCCCTCATAGGCCAATTGCCATTACAGATCACAGACTTTGTTAGTACCTATGGCCACCCTCCCCCAGGTCGACTTAGAGGCTGGTTAGTTCCATGCCCATATATCATTGTGGATCACCCCATGTATGCCCCACTGTGATACCCACAGCATATACCTTGATTAGCTCATAAATCGCCTAACTATGCCCTTGCATAGCCCCACACCTACGTGTATACTGCTTGCGAGCCTATGCTTCTCACTTACTATGTTACCACACACCTCCACCACCTCAGTTTTCCCTGCGAGGCATAACACATAGGAGCTCACCCATAACTCCTCATCCAGACCCAATAAACCGAGCATCACACTATCCATGTCCAATTACTACCACCTTACAATACCATAAGTCCCGCTAAATTCTTTCCAGCTCTCCAATTGGATCCCTACAAATCCAATACGATTCGAGGCTCTATTACAAATTACTCTGATCCTATCACACCGACACAATGGATCCAGCTCTACGCCACTAGACCCACCCCTAATCAACCCTGTCCCACTTACATTAGGAACCTGAGACTAGGATCTAGATCTCTGAAAGCACATCTACCTCTAACTAGATGCAGAACAAAAACTACTACCAAGACTACACATACCAAGAGAAAAAAAAGCTCTGACATCTGCAATGTGAATAGAGGCTCTACCACTATGGCCAGCTCTTCCTCAGACACAAGCATCCTAGATGCTAAAACCCCCTTCATTAAGGGAGTGCTCATTAACGGTAGATCCCTGCTAGCACACGCGCTAGATATTGCTGACCTCCTAGTTTCTAACGATCTGGACCTCTTAGCAATAACCGAGACCTGGCTTCATGGTCACCAGACTAATATACCATACTTAGATTAGAAAGAGAAACCTCTAGAGGCGGTGGACTCGCCTTTATTGCCAAAACCGAACTCAAACGGGCGCTACCCATTCAATCATTCCCATCAGGAGAACTCCTGTCAGTTAAACTACCTCTCACGGCCTCACGCACAGTATCTATCCACCTCTTGTACAGGCCCCCAGGTCCAATATCTTCCTTTGAGGAAGACGTCACTCGTCACCTCACTGAGAATACCAAACCAGGTTCCCAAGTCATGCTGATGGGCGACCTTAATTTAGGCCTCAATGACTGAAATGACAGCAACGCCTTAGACCTTTCCAATACTATCACAGAACTAAGCTTTTCACACCTCATTACGATGCCTATGAACAGCAAAGGAAAAACATTAGATGGGATTGCTGACCTTAATTGCAACACCACGATACTATCCAATGCTCCTTGCGCCTGGTCCGACCACCATATTATATCCTTAAGCATACAGGACAGAACCTGACCCATCCTAAGCAACTCACATGCGCCACCAGCTCTCACCAGAAATAATCACAATATCACTGTAGAGAGACTACTGCCTTTACTACAACCCATTATCAACACCCAACTGCAGCACTGACCCCTACACCTTAGTGGAGCTTGCCAATCTGACTCTACGTCAAGCCATAGACAAAGTGGTGCCTTTAGAAATGTGCAAAGCAAAACCACGAGCTCATCTAAACTCCTGGTTCACCCATTTCAAAGCCCTGCACAATGAGAAAAGAAGTGCTGAAGCAACTTAGAGAAATCACCCATCAGCCCCAAACAAAGAAATATTAATGAAAGCCTCCAACAGCTATAAAACTGCCATTATACAGTCAAAAAGTGACACCTACAATGATAGAATTAACAAAGCTAACTCAAGCACAAAGGAACTATTTATCAACCTCAGAGAGTTAGAATCCCCTATACCACCACCAGAAACTTGCACTAAAGACTCAACCTGGTGTACTAATATACAGAATGCACTTCTGAACAAAATAGCCCTCTTTCAGAAGAAAATTGAAACGAAAAAACTCAGCCTCACGCAGGACTCGCAACTACATAAAATGCTTGACTCTCCTTCCATCTGTCGCAGTCCATTCAAGTTTACCCCAGTCACTATCCATGAAGTTGAGGGTATAATAGCCAGCCTCAAACCATCACGATGCCTAGGGGACATCTGCCCTGCTACTATCATTAAAGAGGCAGCGAGGGACTACGCGCCTTTCATCAACACCCTTATAAATGCTTCATTTGAAACCAGCACAGTCCCAACCAATCTGAAAGATGCATGGGTCCTCCAACTACTAGAAAAAAACACCACCGACCCAAACATCCCGACCAACTGCAGACCAATAACTACTGTACCTTTTCTACTGAAAATCCTTGGCAGGGCAGCATATTTACAAATTCAGGAAAATCTTGAATCAAATAATCTCCTCGGCCTGCATCAATCCGGCTTCAGGCCCAGACATGGCACTGAATCAGCCTTACTAGATCTAAAAACTCAAATGGATGACCTAAAAGATCAAGGTAACCTAGCCCTCCTCCTACAACTAGACTTATCTGCCGCCTTTGATTTAGTGGATCATAAAGTCTTATGCAAACACCTCTCAACAGCAGCCCACTTCTCCGACAAAGCTACCACCTGGATACAATCCTTCTTGGACAACAGAACTATGAGGGTATTTGCACCAACAGCTGCAGCTCAACCTGCACCTGTCATGTGCGGAGTACTCCAAGGCTCATGCGTCTCCCTGCCGCTCTAGAATATTTTTACTAAGCCCCTCTTTGATGACCTGGATGACTTCGGTGTCACCTACACTAAATATGCAGATGACACCCAAATCCTCATCCCCATCACAGGTGACTATGACACCGACACAAAACTGCTTAACAAAATCTATCTAATTATTCAAGCTTGGATGACCACACTAGGCCAATGTCTATGATTACAAGTTACTTCTCATAGGGTCCCAGTCCAAACTCAACAAACTAGATAACCAATTTAAAGCCTTCAACATTGATGGCATCAATATAAAAGTCACCAAGAAGTAAAAATACTTGGTATCTATCTCGACTCTTCACCACCTTGCAAATACAAGTCAACGATACAGCCTCTGCCACAGCTTACACCTGTAAACTAATCAAAGCCTGCAGACCATTCTTGTAGACAGCTAGTTGCATCTCCCTGGCCAGAGCACATATCTTATCAAAACTAGATTATTCTAACGCCCTGTACCTAGGGACCAATAAGCGAAATGTAAAAAAACTGCAAATAATTCAAAATAATGCACTAAGAACAGCGCTCAATATACCCAGAACTCACCACATCTCTACAGTAAGACGCAACACCCACTGGCTCTCAGTCAACGACAGAATTACATTTAAAACGTTAGCATTCACGCATAAATGCCTCTCTAACGTAGCACCTAAATACCTTGCTTGCAAATTCACAAGAAACCAACCCGATGTTACGCTCACATTGTCAATGCGGGGATGTTGGGGCATGGTTGGAGCCCTCCCTGGACTCCCCTGGCTCGAGCTACTCCCTCGACTGCGGTGGTGTGGGCTGCTCGGGTTGCTGGGTATACCCTTGAGAAAAGGTAAGAGGCAATGAGAATGCTGCGGCGGAACTTCGATCCCTCTTGAACCCTTTGTGCCAGAATGAGAGGAGCATGCGTTTTCACATATGACCTCACCTGTGATTTTGTAAGGATGAGCTCTCCGTCCTGCTTTCTCTCAGCAGGGGCACCGTAAGTAGACCAAGTTGCGTCACTGGTCCTTGTGCGTGGTAGTCCAGTCCGGCTGCGACCAATCCCGCCTTGGAGGTAGGTTTTTGTAGCAATGATTATTGTTCGTATCCTTTTGTGTTGGTTTTTCCCAATGATTATTGTCCGTAATGTTGTAATGTCCTTTCCTTCCCCTTTAGGTATGAAGATGGCCCGTGGAGACACGGTGATGGAAGAGAGTTCAAAACGGAGCCAACAGGGATTTAGAGGACCCACTAGAAAGGTGAGTTGGGTTTCTGGATGATGTGCATGGTTTGTAAGATGCGCAGCTAAGCGTTAAAAGTTTATGAAATTGCTAACCTTGTGTTTTTCAATCTCCTTTGCAAGTTCAGCCTGACGGTGCTTGATGGCGGAATCCGTGAGGATGCTAAGCCGGAGGATGTCTCCAGTGATGTTGGGCGTCCCGAATAGGTAAGAACGCAAAGAGCTGCAAGAATTGGATCAACAGAGACAGGTAAGATGCGCGCGGTAGCTGTGGAGTTGAAATCGGGTAAGCAGTGCTTCGAGCGATGGCGTGGCTGGTCTCAGGTAAGATGCGCGCGGCTGCTGCAGAGTTGGAATCGGGTTCGCTGAGCTTTGGGCGATGGCGTGGCTGGTCTCAGGTAAGATGCGCGCGGTTGCTGCAGAGTTGGAATCGGGTTTGCAGAGCTTCGGGCGATGGTGTGGTTGGTCTCAGGTAAGATGCGCGCGGTTGCAGGATGGAGTTCCGAAGACTGAAGATAAGCATGCAGAACTGGAAACAGGCAAGGATCTGTAGACGGCGGTAAGTGTTACACTGCACCAGCAGACTAACGCGAAGCACCAGCACGTGGGTGGGGCTGGTTTATATAGCCTGGCCCCAGCCACTCCCCCTCAGCCCTGCCATCTGGTCCCACCTTACCACTCCCTCAGACTTCTGCACGTGCTCCCAAAACTTGTTAATGGCCACGCCCGGCGTGGATGCCTTAGGCACACTGTGTGCAGAGCACACTTTCAGATGAGCCTGGCGCCAAGATATAATGGCCCTTGACCAGTGGCCATGACAGCACTCCCACTCAAGGCCCCTCTCACAGTTGTCCTTCCTCCGGGTCCCAGTTTGGTGGGATTGTTCCGGTGAAATTGTTTGATTAGTCGCAGGGCATGGACAAATTCAGCTGGTTCCCAAGCACGGTCCTGGGGCACGTAGCCCTTCCAATCGATCAAATAGTATAGTTTTGAGCACACTTTCTTGGAGTCCAGAATACTCTTAACCTCGTATTCAGCTTCACCTGCAATGATCTCTGGTTCCGGTGGTATTGAAATCCGAGTATCCGGTTTCACTGGTTTTAGAAGAGAGACATGAAAAACTGGATGGATTCGCATGTTGGCTGGTAAATCCAACTTTATGGCCGCAGGGTTAATAATGGCTTTAATGGAATAAGGTCTGATATAACTTGGACGGAAGGCTGAGGGTCCCCTTAGTTGAATGCTTTTAGATGCCAACCATACTTTATCCCCAATGTGATATTGCGGGGCTTCTCTTCTATGTCTGCAAATTTCTTTTGCTGTTCCTTGGCTCGGTTTAAGTTTTCGGTAGCTTCTTTAAAAGACTAAGTAATAATTGTATGCAAAGAAGTGATCGCTGGCATTTCTAATTCGTCAAGCGGATCAAACGAGGATGTTCTAGGGTGCCGACCACTCATGGTGTAGTATGGGGTCTGTCCAGTGCTAGTATGGATAGAGTTGTTGTATGCGAATTCGCTTAACCTGAGAATGTTTTTCCATGACACTTCTGTTTGCTGTAACATACATCTCAGGTATTGTTCCAGAGTCTGATTGGTCCTTTCTGTTTGACCATCAGTTTGTGGATGGTGACTCGTGGAAGGACGAAGGTCGATTTGGGCTAGTTTACAGCACCTCCTCCAAAAGGCTGAGGCGAATTGAGTTCCATGGTCAGAAATTAATAGGGCTGGAAAACCGTGTAATTTTACAATTTGTTCTAGGAATACTGTGGCCAGAGTAGTAGCAGTGGGAAGTCCCTTTAGTGGAATAAAATGTGCCATTTTGGAGAATAGGTCTACCTCGACCAGTATTGTACTGAATCCATCGCAGGGTGGCAGGCCAGTAATGAAGTCCAAAGACAAAGTATGCCATGGCGTTGGTGGTATTTCTAATGGCCGCAACAACCCTGCAGGACTTAATTTCTGAGATTTATTTTGTACGCAGACTCTGCAAGTTGTAATGAACTGGGCGACATCTTTTCTCCAGGTGGGCCACCAATATTTTTTATGGATCTTGGCTCGGGTCTTCGCAATTCCAGGGTGTCCTTCCACCAATGACTCATGATAGTTTGCTATTATCTTGGTTTGCACTTCCTTGTCTTAGATATATAGTCTTCCTTGAAAGTATGGTAGGTTATCTTTGATGGAGTAATGATCCCCCTTACTCAACCTTTCCTTCTGGGCTGTCTGATCCATCTGTACTTGGAAATCAGTCTTCAAGTCTTCCCAGCAGGTAGTTGCAGCAATTTGATTTTGGATCCGTTCTCTGGGAATAATGGCTATGGGTTCAGATGTGCTAAAGTCGTCTTTGTCCTCTCCCATACGTGATAGGGCGTCTGCCTTTCCGTTAAGCACTCCAGGCCTGTAAGTTATAACAAAGTCGTATTAGGCAAAGAAAAGAGCCCAGCGAAGTTGGTGGGAAGATTGAGCCTTAGCTGTTTTTAAATATTGCAGGTTTCAATGGTCTGTGATAACAGTGACCGTGTGTCTTGCCCCTAAGAGGTGGTGTCTCCAGGTTTTGAAGGCTCCCTTGATGGCTAGGAGCTCCTTGTCGGTGATTGTGTAATTCTTTTCTGGTGCAGACAACTTACGGGACCAGAATGCTATGGGCTGAAGCTACCCTGTCTCTGGGACCTTTTGCGATAATACTGCTCCCATGGCAATACTGGATGCGTCTGTTTCGACCACGTAAGGCAGGTCAGGTCGTGGATGTAGAAGTATAGGTGCTGAGGTGAAAGCTTGTTTTAATTCCTGAAAGGCATTCTCTGCGCCTGAGGACCAAAATAATTTTTTATTCTTTTTTTAGAAGAAATGTGATTGGGTGGACGATCTGTGAAAACCCTGGGATGAATCGTCTATAAAAATTAGCAAACCCGAGAACACTCTGCACCCCTTTGGTAGATGTCGGGGATGGCCACTGAAGGATAGCCTCCACTTTGTGGGTATCCATATGAACTCCTTGTGGAGTAAACATGAAGCCCAAAAATTCGACCTCCGTGACATGGAAGGAGCATTTTACTAATTTAGCAAACAGTCGATGCTGACGAAGCTTTTCCAACACTGCCCTTACATATTGCCAACATGATGTTCCTTGGACTGTGAATAGATCAGGATATCGTCAATGTAAATGAGGACGCAGACATCCAACAGTTTGTGGAGTACATCGTTCATAAAGAACTGGAATGCCGCCAGTGCATTGCTTAAGCCAAATGGCATAACCTGATACTCGAAAAGTCTGTATTTGGTTCGGAAAGCTGTTTTCCACTCGTCGGCCTTTTTAACACATACGAGGTGATAGGCGCCTCGCAGGTCTAATTTTGTGTAGATTCGAGCACTCTTCACCTGGTCGAGTAATTCGGGGATGAGTGGCAGTGGGTATCTGTCCTTAACAGTGATTTGATTCAATGCTCTATAATCAATGCACGTTCTGAGGTCGCCTTCCTTCTTGGGTACGAAAAAGAGAGCTGAAGATGCAGGAGACATAGATGGGCGGATGAATCCGTTGGCTAGGTACTGGTCTAGGTAGTTTCTCAGATGTTGATTTTCTTGTTCTGTTAAAGCGTATATTCGACTGCATGGGATTTGGTCTCCGCAGACCAGATCGATCTGGCAGTCATAGGGTCTATGTGGAGGCAGGGTATTTGCTTGTTCTTTTTGGAACACGTCTTGATAGTCCTGATACTCCGGGGTAAGGCGCCAGCAAGACCCAGGATCGTCTTTGCCTTGATTTCTTGATTCTTCAGAGTCTTCTGGTAACAGGTTTTGGGGCATTCTTGCGGAAAGGTCAGCACTCGCGTTTGCTAGTCAATCCTGGGATTATGGGCTTCTACCCGCAGCATTCCTAGGATCATCTGGAACTAGGGTGCCCCGATAAGGTCGAAGGAGATGTCTTCCCGATGACCGTCCTGTCATATCAGCATAACCTCGTCAGTGTGTTGCGTTACTGGGCCAGATGACAATTGAGAGCCATTCACTGCGGTAATGTTTTCCACTTGTAGTTTCTGCTGAAGAGGAAGGACTATTTGCGCGGCTAAATCTGGATGCACATGCCTTAGGCATACTGTGTGCAGAGCACACTTTCAGATGAGCCTGGCACCAAAGGCCCCTGTGGGACCCTGTGGGACATAATGGCTCTTGACCAGTGGCCATGACACCCGACCAACCCACTAGATCTCTTCATACTCATTGCCTCAAGGCCCCGAGATACAAGCTCCAGAAATCAGGGGGCAGCAGCTTTCCGGTACATACAGCCAAATGATGGAACTCCTTGCCAGTTGCCATAAGAGCAGAACCTTCATACTGGCGTTTCAGAAAGAATGTTAAATCTTGGCTCAACTCCCAGGAGTTGCCTTAATGTTCTGCCAGTCTTGACTTGTCTATACTATATGTGTAACACCTGTATATTTATTGCTATGTACTTGTCTTCTTGTAACTTACTGTCTTGTAACTTATTTGTCTCACTGTGTAACCAAAGTAATGCGCCCAGATACCTAAGGGTTAGGAGCGCTTTACAAATAAAGAAATATATATATTTAAGATGAAAGAGGCACTCTGGGTCTGAGGACGGGGAGAATTGTCCTCTTTTCAGCAGCAATGTTCAAGTTCAATGAAGCTCGATGAAGACGACTGGTATGTGGTGGGATATTAAACATCACTGGGTCCCAAAGGCAGGTCAGGAGCAGGGTCGGGGGCACACAATTAGGTGCTTTACAATGGGTTGTGTCGGCACTGAGATGATCGAGCAGGTAGTTCCCAATGGATTCAGTGTGTTGAGATGGTCGAGTATGTTTAATACAGGCCAGTGATGTGATGCAGTCCTTCAGCAGTGATTGGGTCGAATTGGGTGAAGAATAGGCAGGCAATGGTTGGGTTGGCATATCGAAGCTATTAGTTCAGCTTAACGAGGTCCAAGGATGCGATGCTGTTCCCCGGCGGTGATCACCTTGAAAACAGCTGAAGTTCAGGAAATGGTAGGATTCACTCGCGCATATATTACAACCTACATTCCTTCAGCTCTTCGTTTCAACCAGTTGTATTTTTCTTCCACAGCACGTAGACTTTGTCGACATAGCAGTTCACCCCACATGTTACTTTGGCATGGGTGAGGCTAGGGTCTTTTTCACTTCTAGAAGCCTTTATCTTCACCTCAATGGCAGAGGGCTTTCAGCAGACCATATCCAGCCAGAGGTCCGGGCAAAAACCTTCTTTTAAAGTGCAAAGTTGATTCAATTAAGGAGTGGTCTCACCCCGTTATATAGTCAATCTGTCACCAAGGATTGGTCAGTTTCAAGCCTTCTCTAAAGTCCGTAGAATCCCACAATGTAACAATATTGCTCAAATGATGTAAACAAAGCATGGAGACTAGTAATTCTCCCAAGATAAGTTTGCTAAATGCATTGCATTTAAGGTGCACTTGTGCACTAGGACTAGAAGAGCGAGTAGCAATCTTCTTCCTCTGCTTGAGATGGGCATAGTGCCCTAAAATAAAGCTGCTAGAAAGACACATATTTACTGTACAACTAAACTATAGCGGATTCAGTGATCTCCCCAGCATGTGTAGGAGGCATGGTGTTTTCCACTTTTGGAGGCCACTGTACATATTTAGGAGGCCAAAGAGATACTTTTTGAAGGCAAACACGCCACATTAAACAAATCAAAACCTTATTGAGGGCCTGACTTCAAAGGTCAGGGTACGGTGCCATACATTGGAGTTTCAGACAGCTTATTTGTGGATTAATAGCTTATAATCATGGTAGCAAAAAATGGCAGATAATAGACGACTGAGCCTGTGATTAAACAAAGCGTCCAAATACTGAGGCTGAGATCTATCCAGGAATAAGTTAACTGCCCAATAACGTAAAATGGTGGTTATAAGAAAACATCAATTTCTTATGTAAATTTTGCAAAGCTAGGTACTAGATTGAAAGGTGTAATTGAATCCACTGAATAGGAGAGCAATCTCAAAAACAAAGACTGATGGGGGAGCTCTGTTGCGCCGAAACAAGATGGCCGCCTGCTAGCAGAGCTCCGGACGGGGAGAGCACTAAAAACTTGTAAAATACCCGTTAACAGCATCCACCCTGCTTCACACCGACGGTGCACCTCTACAACCATCTCCGCTGCACTCCTGCAAGGTTCTGCCCCCCACCGCCCTCTGTGGACGACGTGACGGCCCTGTGTTCATGACGGGACTGCGAGGGCTCGCCTCAGGCCGTACCGCGGCTCCGGCGCCTGCAGCTCTCCTCTTCGCCTGAGCGTGCGGCGCTGCGGCCTGCTGTGGGGGAGGGGCGCTGCAGCCCTCCTCGGCGGCCCAGTCCTCCCAGCCTGGGGTTCACCCTGCGTTGCATCAGTGGACTTCTGCACCCGCCCAAAGGACCCCACGAATCCTGCTGCACCCCGCGAGTGCTTCATCCTGCGAGCTCCGGTGGCGCTGTGTGCCTGATCCCTCCCGCTGCCTGTCTCGCGCCGCGGAGGGCGGAGATGTTCTCACGGACTCGAGCGACACCACACCGCATCCTGCCACCATCCGCTGCCCCCCTCCTACGGAACGCTGCTCATAGCTCACAACAAGGTAGGGGTGCGCGGGGGTGGAGAGCGTCCTGGCTCGCCTGGCTTCTGTGTGGTTGCCGGCAGCTGCCATTCACGTCACCCGCATCCCGACTCAGTCTCCAACTTGACCTGGCGGTCCCGTGCTGCCGGCACCACTCTCTCACTTGGGGCTCCCCTCCACGGTGCTCGTTGGAGCGGCCTGCGGCCCCCCATCACCGCAGCCTGGTCCCGGTACATCAGGACTACCTGCTCATGCCCTCTGGAACATGTCACTGGTCGGGGCCCCGGCCCCTGCTGCTTCGCACTTGGTAGTGCACCCTGCCGTGCGCCATCACCATGGATGTTGCACTGAACCGCTCCCCCTAAACTTACCAACTTCAGTCATCAAGTCTGATCTCCGCTAGCCCCCCGCTGACTGTACCATTTGCGGACAGAGGTGCCTTGAAATCCGGCAGGAGGGCTGGGCAGTTGGTGGCCCCCTCGGGCTATCCCTAAAACCCGCTGTGCACCAACCACCTAGGCATCACCAGCAACCCCCCGCCTGGAGTTGACCTCCTTTGCCCCATTCACTGGAGCCAACTCTGACCAGAGCTCACCATAGAGTTACATTACTTACATCTGCTGCTCGGCTGATCTTCACCCGGGTGCCCCCCGCCGCCATCGCCTGATATATAGCGATCCACCTTTGCACCCCTCTGGCCACATGGTTCTCGGAGGCTCCTGACTCATAGTGCAACGACAACGCACGTGCCTTGCGGTCACTTCCTGGTACATTTGGGCCCTGAAGAGCGGAGAGTTGCTACACAAACGCAGTTTCAGCCGACCCTTGTCATTACACTCCTGGAGTCCCCCCACCCGTACATTCATCGCCTTGGAACCCATTCCCCTTGACCGCCGGCTCCCCTGGGACCTGCGGTGCCCCACGCTCATTGACACTATGACGAAGGGGGCCGGTGCTGGCAAGAAGCAGAGCTCGTTAAATATGTTCACCAAGACACCGTCTAGACCGCTGCCGGAGGCCCCAGAGGACACGTCGACACCCTCCACCTCGGACGACGCGCAGAAGATGCTTGAGTACATGCGAGAGGGATTCACCACCCTGCATACCAAATTGCATGATATGAACGGTACCATCTCTTCCATAAAGGCCCATATCGAAAGAACAGTCAGTCGGGTCACCGGGGTCGAGACCAGGGTTGGAACGGCTGAGGACGAGCTTGGTGCCCTTCGGGCTACGGTCTCTACACTTACCAATCGGGTCTCGGCAGTCGAAAAGAAGAACGACGACCTCGAGTCCCGCTCTAGACGGAACAACTTACGTATTGTTGGCGTCCCCGAAGATAACATCAAAGAGCCCATGGAGGATTATGTTGAACGTATCCTTTTGACACTCCTTGACTCGCCGAAACTCTCCGCACAGTTTGCCGTCGAAAGGGCGCGCCGTTCTCTAACTGCCAGACCTAGGCCGGGGGCGCTTCCTCGTCCCATCATAGACAGGATCCTGAATTTTCGAGACCGTGATGCCCTCCTCCGTGCAGCCAGGACCAAGGGGGAACTACATCTAGGTGCGGCAAGGATACATCTCTACCCCGATTTCTCTGTCGCTGTACAGCAGGAACGTAAGACCTTCCTGGATGTGAAGAGGAGACTCCGTGGGTTAGGAGTCAAATACTCCATGCTCTACCCTGCGAAGTTTAGGATCAAACACTTGAATCAAACACACTTCTTTACTATCCCAGAGGAGGCATCGAAGTTTGTTGACGAACACTTTCCAGGTTGACTCTCCTCTGGCCACTACGGAGGCGAGGCTCTTGCCGGTTGTTGGTCGGGCCCAACGCTATAAATGTTCGCACTGCTAGCAAAGCTTTAACTGACACTTGCATTTCAAGGGAAATGCTTTGGTTACTAATTTGTGTTGTTGCTCCATTGATCCTCAGCAATGTGGCCTTCCTTCTATGTTGCGCAGACTCATGGCGCTTAGAGCGGCTTGATGCCCAGCTGCGAAACCTCAATCGATCCTTGCATTTCAATGGAAATGTTTTGGTTACTAGTTTGTACTATTGCTCCATTGATCCTCAGCAATGTGCCCTTATATGTCGCGCAGACTCATGGCGCTTAGAGCGGTTTGACACCCAGATCCAGCCCCAGCTGAGAAACTATCCTACAACCGTCCCCAGTCCCCCCCCCCGGTGACTGGTTACTATGCTCTTGGATGGCCCTGTGCCACCCCGGGCCGATATTATACTCTTGTGTTAGGGCTCTGGGGCCCACGGTTAAAGACCATTATTTCAGCTGCCCTCTTTCTCCTAGACCGGTGCTCTATGGGCCTCATTACGACCCAGGCGGTAAGGGGTTTACGGCGCCGTAAACAGCGCCGACCCTTACCGCCTGAGTACGAGGTCCCTTAGCGCCATGGCGAATTTAACACCTGTTTTTAGCAGGTGTTAAAATCCATGGCGCTAAGGGACCATGGAGTTAATTACGCCACCGTAATTTACGGTGGCGTAATTAACGCCTTCCCCACTCCCATTATGCCCTATGGGGCAAAAATGGGAATGGGGAAGGGTAAATGGGGATTGGGGACTTACCGCCCCGCCAAGGTCCGAATGGGGCGGTAAGTCCGCCAACCACCATGGCGTAAACATAGTTTACGCCATGGTGGTAAAGTCACGGCCCAGGCGGTAACTTACCGCCTGGGTCGTGATGAGGCCCTATGTGTCTTGCCGTTGCATTGAACACTTTGGCTAAATATTGCTGTATTGTAAAACCTCCTTACACTCTCCCCAGTCCGGCGCGCCATCGCCAGGCTAACTAACAGCCCCCCAGGTGCAGATGCCGAGTAGATTGTTGTTGTTATGGGTTTGTTGGGGTTTCGTCTCTCTGATTGGGGGAGGGGTGTGGGTGGGGAGTGGCGGGGGGAATGTTATGTTAAAAAACTCTTGACAACCACCAGGGACACCGCGTGCACTACAGTAGTACATCATGAATACATTGGCAGGGATCCACTTACACCTAGAATTACTGTTTTCCTTTTGCTTGATAGTCTCTGTCCAGAATCCCAAATAACACCACCACACAAATGGCGAATAACGACCTGATGTTTATGAGCTGGAATGTCCGCGGCCTGGGCAACTACAAAAAGATGCGGCAGATACAACTGCATGCTGAACGCCATGGAGTTAAAATGTTATGCCTACAAGAAACCCACGCTCGTTCTGATCAATGTGAACGATTTGCCCAACAATGGGGTCCCCAAAGGACACTAACTATTCCACGCAGAGCCGTGGCACGCTCACTTTAATTCACAGAAGCCTGAAATGTGTGTGCAACCATTCAAATGCTGACCCTCTAGGTAGATATGTATTGACCATCGGCACACTACAACACCAGGAGGTAGCCATCCTGAACATCTATGGCCCGAATGTTGATGATCCCGATTTCTATCTGCACCTAGCCTCGGTCCTGGAAACCTACCCCCTAATCCCGATTATATGGGGTGGCGATTTTAATACAATATTGGATGTCACCCTAGACAGGTCGGGCTCTCGACCCCGCCAACTCTCCAAAGCAGCCTATACCATACTCACCACGCTTTCTCGTTTGGCATTAGTAGACGCCTGGCGGCTAATGCACCCCGACTCCCGCATGTACTCATTTTACTCCTCGGTCCATGATTCCCATTCTAGAATAGACCGGTGGCTCATAACTGACATGCTAAATAGGTCCATATCTCATCAGGCTATCCTTCCCAGAACGTTATCAGACCACTCACCAGTACTTATTTCGCTAAACTGGGGCCCGGACGCTGAAAGGACGAGACAATGGAGGTTGGGTCTCCATGCTCTTCTGGATCAGGATTTCGCTACCGAACTTGAATCCTCCATTGAGGAATTCTTTGAGGTTAACGTAGACTCTGTAACGACACAAGCCATACTTTGGGAGTCCTTTAAAGCGTATACAAGAGGTATTGCATATCCAAGGGATGTGGCATCCTAAAGGGAATCCGGGCAGACATCTCCGTTAGTGAATCAGCCCTATCCAATCTCGGGGCCCAATATGCTCAAGACCACTCCCCAACCATGCTGTCAGCGCTGGGCTCGGAACTGGACAAGTTTCGCTGTCTAGCTGAGCGAGAGGTCAAACTTCCTAGACTCTCCCAGTTCGGTAAGGAGGTATGGGGAGGGAGAGCGCCCTGGCCGTATGCTGGCTAGACTGCTCCGTCGTGAGCTCGGAGCTCCCAATATCCCAGCTATATCAAGGTCTGACGGCTCATTGGCCACTTACCCTCAGGACATCAATTCTGAGTTTCTATCGTTCTACACCTCCCTATACTCGGAGGCCGATGGCCCCCCAATACCAGAAATGGACTCATACTTGGATAATCTCCCCCTCTCAGTCCTATCCGAGGAGGCTTGCTGCTCTCTGGAACGCCCCATTACCACTGATGAGCTAACAGAGGCTATTGAGTCGTTGGCGTCGGGTAAAGCCCCCGGGCCGGATGGGCTCCCCATGGAGTTTTATAAACAATACAAGTCACTCCTGCTCCCGCACCTCCTGGCCCTATGGGAAGAGTCATGTGAAAGGAGTATACTTCCTCCTTCCCTCCGTGAGGCATTAATAACAGTCCTCCTCAAACCCGGCAAGCCCCCTACCCAATGTGGCTCATACCGTCCCCTCTCATTGATTAACAGTGATATTAAAATATACGTTAAACTTCTGGCCAACCGCTTAGCCCCAACCATGCCCCACATTATCCACCCTAACGAGGCAGGATTTGTCCCGGGTAGATCCACATCCCTAAATGTAAGAAGGCTCTTCAACATGATTAGCAGGGTCAACCCCACCACACAGGCGGTAGCAGCCACCCTAGACATGCAGAAGGCATTTGACTCGGTGTCTTGGAAATACCTCTGGCGAGTCCTGGAGAAATGCGGGTTTGGCCCCAACTTTCGAGCCTGGGTTAAGCTACTTTACACAGCCCCCTCAGCTAGAGCTCGCACAGAAGATAGGTGCTCCACCCCCTTCCAGATATCCAGAGGGACACGGCAGGGATGCCCTTTTTCTCCACTAATCTTCGCCATCGCTATTGAGCCCTTTGCCGACATGATTCGCCAGTCACACTCTTACAGGGGATTACGCACAGCGGGTCAGTCCGATATAATCTCCCTCTACGCAGACGACGCTATATGAGTGATATAACTGTGATATAACTGTACCTTAACAGGAGCCTGCACTGAATTGAGATTCTGATACTGCTATTGTCACAGATGGCACAATAATCACTCCAAGTCTCTAAAATGGTCTACAGATTTGTATTGATGTCTTTGTGGGCCCTCTGGCCATCCCTCTCTCTCTTGCCTTGTTTTGACCATCCACCCTATCCCAGGCGTCCCTGATCCTGGGTTAGTACATAGTGAAGGTTGACCCTTACTGTCTGAATCTGTCTTGTCCTGGTCTTGAGCACCTACAGGCGGGTCCACCTTTTCTACCTAGGGCACCCTCAGGGACATTTTAACTGTCCCTACCCTCCCAACAGTTAGTGTTCTACAGAGATTTGGGATTATGCCCCACAAATATATATGCGGTTTGATTCAGATTCTGTCTGACATGCTCACTCTTACCCTTTCCTATTATTTCCTCTTATCCAGTTCGCCTTACTCTCCCCTCCAGTCTCCTGTACCCTCAAAGTTCTAACTCTTTAGTCTTGTCTCCACCCTTTCATGCTCTGTCTCCCTCCTCCATACTATTACTCTCTACTCCACACCACTACTCCCTACTCCACACTACCACTCCTCCCGCCAAACCAATTCCCCTTGCTCCAAACCACTACTCCTCCCTTCAAACCACTATGCAAACACCTTTATTTCACTTAGTACCATCCGCTTAACAAGCACTCCCTACACTACCTTTTCTACAAATGCACCACACACACATATGCACACGTCAGCATCACTTTCCCTCTACAGCCAATGCCTCACCGGCCCCCAAAATTACCTCCTTAGTCAATCGTTCCTTCCTGCTGGTCTCTTGATCGTCCTCCACCTCCATCTCTGACCTCACCCGAATAACTCACACTTTCTACTCCCTGTTCCTCCCTTACATTTCCCCTCCTTCGTGGGGATTGGGCTTCTCTCCCTGGGAAATCTGGCCCTGTCTACCCCACTCGTGGAGTGTATGTGCATTGCAAAAGCATAAGTAGTAGGCTAAGGCCTGCCCATTTTCATCACGCTTGGTTGCTGTGGAATGGTCATGGCAGCGCAGCACAGTGTTTGTATCACAGGGTTTGGAGTTAGGTGGCCAGAGTGAGTTTGCCATGGGAAGGGTGGATACTTTTCTCGCTTTAGTCTCTGGTTGTCTAGTGGGTTTCTGTCTTGTTGTGCAGGCATGCTGAAGCCATCCGGCATCCCTGTGATGATTGTCTCTTGGCTGCATATAAGGCTCCTCTCTCCTGCTCAGTCGTACGCTGAAACTGGCGATGCACGTTTGTCTGTCTTGCTCTCTAGCAGTCGGACAGTTGTCAGTTTCTCCACTCAGAGTGTCGGGCGCTTGTTCTGTTTTCTCTCCTTGGTTTCTGTGCTTGCCTTCTGAATGGAATGGGCTGTCTCTAGAAAAAACAGAGACACTTGAAAGTATCTGATAAATAAAGTAAGGCTTCAGCAAAAGGTGGTCTACAAAAAATATGCTAGCATAAGGGGGGGACAGGGATTGGTGACCTCTTAACTTCCAAGTTACTGGCCTCGTCATACTACACATTCATTTGTTCAGGCACTAAAGGGAAACTAATAACACAGTTAAAATATTGTTTTACAGAAAGATATTTCATTTTTGGAATGCTACAAGTGTTAGAAGTGTTTGATTGAAGAACATATTAAAAACATTATGAAATCTAAAACAAATGATTGGTTTGTTCTCCTTTTAAATACCAGCTATTAATAATATTTTAAGCAAGTTTTTTCGATCGGTCATGAAGAGGACTATGGAGAATGGTATTTGATTGTCATCTCGTTCAAGACTTGTTGAAAACTTTAAATGACATAAAACACATAATTGATATTGTTCAGTTATGTGACCTCCAACGACATAAAAGTCATCAATAAATGTGGTCATTAAACAAATCCAATGGAAAAAAATGTGTTCGAACTATGGAGTTAAAGAAATGTATGAGTGGAGGTAGTATAACTGAAACACGTAGGTTCAGTAGCAGAAACCGGTGGTGTGACAATATTTTAAAAGCGAAAGGTAGATTTTATTTGAGAACAGTTTTGTTAGAGAAGAAAGTATAGAATTATGAAATGAATTAAAATGACGGCATCTGCAGTGTTCTGCATTTCCCATGCAGAGGGAGCCACTCTGAAATGAGCGCAAAATTGTAGTCTCAGGCAGCTCATCTTGTTGGCACACTCTTTCAACCCCTTTTGTAGTCTTTTCGCAGTTTCTACTGACTGTGTGGGAGGACCCACTCAAAAACTGCTTTTGGCCGCAGAGCGGCTGCAGAGTTGCTGTATCAGACAGCTCACCTTGTTGGCAGACTCTTTCAACCCCTTTTGCAGTCTTTTCGCAGTTTCTACTGACTGTGTGGGAGGACCAACTCAAAAACTGCTTTTGACCGCAGAGCGGCCTCGGAGTTGCTAGAGTTGCAGTCTGACCGAAGAAGGACGTTGCCTGAGAAGTTTGCATCTGCGACTCGAAGAACTGGATGCTGCTGAACAGCTGAGTGCATCATCGGCTCTAGACCCACCTTCAGACCCTTGTTCAGAGCTGTGGCGCCCGATTCCGAGCCTACTGCATAGGTCGGGAGTGTAAGATCAAGTGACTCCAGGTATGCAATGTATACATAGCATAAGTAAGAAGCTTCCTAGTTCTGCCGGGCAAACCGAATTTGACGGCCGTTAATTAACGGCACGGAACTTAATGTCTAGGACGGCAGATAGAGACGAGGCAAACCTGACGCTCGAACTTGCTGCAGCTTTAACTGTGCCTCACTCTGTGCCTCATTACCTTGTTGAGGGCGGTGACACGGAGGGATCAAACGGCTCATCAAGCTTCAGTAGAGAGGGCTCCCATGTGTCGCTGTAGTTTACAGTAGAGCCCACTCTACTGAAGCGGCCCCTGAAAGGGCAACACATGAGACACCAGAAGCATTCACGATGGGTGACGGCGAGGGGGAGGTCAAAAATCAAACCATCACAGAGTCCTACTTGACTGACCCGAATTCACAAAGTCCAAGTAGTGCTAACTAAGAAGATTAATGAACAGCCGACCCAGCTAAACGAGGACCTGACTATAAATCGATTAAATCCTCTGCTTGAAATTCAAATTGAGATTCATCCAGTGACGGAAGGGGAGGACTTGATTAGTCCTCATTATGAACAAACCGATCATCAATCCTCTTTGACTGAAATAACCGACTCACTGGTTATCGAAGGTGAAACTCATTCAGAACAAGGTATAAACGATTCTTACCATGCGACATCGGAGGAGTCGCTAGAAATCCATCAGCCCGTCCAGGACCTCTCGATTACAACCAAGAAAGCACAGAGTACCGGGAAAAAGAGATCAGAGCAGTAAGCAGCTGGGCAAACTATCCGGATCTGACAAGGTACGGAAGAAAGTGACAAGGTCGACTCTAACATCTAAAACATCACTTCAACCTAAAAACAGTCTGAAGAAACCATTTAAAAACATGCAAAAGCAATTAAAAATGCCTCTATGTACAGGAAAATAAATTCACAGAAACCTCCTTTCAATAGCTCGCTAGTGGACTTTTTCAATAAGCAAGGGAAAGTATTTCAAGAACCCCCCAGTGAACTTTCGGACGTGGAGATTCTGGATGGTGCTGGCGAGATAACAGAGTGTGAGATGCCAAGGGCCATAAACTCTTTTCCTTTGCCACTGAGATTGAATAGGAGCCCACTGGTAATGAGTGACAAAACTTCAACACCAAGAAGATGGCCTTTCGGCAGACCCCCCGTGATAGAATCCGTCTTTCCAGCTAAGACTATCAGGGATAGTCTGGATCTAATGAAAAACACTGTGCCGATTGAGACTGTTTTTGGAAAGGAAGATAATGGAGCAACATTGTCCTCAACAACAAGCATTGGCCATTGTAATTCAACCATTAATGATCAAATGACGAAAGACTCACATGCAGACAAAGAAGTCCCTTGTTCAGAACTTAACGCCATCCCTACTATGCCGACAGAGGCCATACAGCAACTAAGAGACAGACCATCGCCGTCTGAATTTAAGAAGAGGATGACAGGAGAAAGATCCAAGACGGTACCAAACAAGAAAAACTCAGCCATTTTACGCACTTTATACACCTCTACAATTACGCCACCTCGAAACAGAAGAATGAGTGAGATCCCCCCAAACAGCTGGAAAGGACACGCCAAACAAAAAAATTGATTTGTTTGCTATTATGTCGGCAGTTACCATCGCCTTAGCCCCATTCAGTAAGTTATATTAGGCATTGAACGGCACCTTAAAAGATCACACCACAATGGCCGCACTAATGCACAACAAGTTAACATACTTAGAGGGGTATGTCATGGCAACTGAAGCAAGAAAGAGGAATCCGAGAGATTGGGGGACCCAAACCTCCGTATTGAAAAATAACGACCAAGAAGCTATACCACAGGAAATATTACTCGGAAAGCAGAACGCATCCACAATTGGCAACCAAACAACAGAAGAAGTCAAAACCATAACTACTATCCCAAAAAAGATTAAAACTGACAATGGTGATAAACAATTGGATAAAGCAACAATCCCACAACGCAAAACCAATTTAACTTTCCAGTTAGCTCCTCCAACAATCCAACAGAATCAAGTAAAATTGCCATTAAGAAGAACAAAGAAGACCCACGTAGGAAATCATCCAATTGCACAAAAGAGGGCAGAAACGGATGCATTGTATTCGAAACAAAAGACCTGCTACAAAATATGAGATTGTCAACTCAGGCTCCCGACACGTAAACTCAAGACATTGTAAGTAATAGCCAAAACAAAAGGTTTGGCATTTTTATGCAAAAAAGGAAGACGCGTCTAGATGATGTTAACACAACATCCCTGAATGGGGTGAATCGAGATAGTCCAGTGCCGACAACAAACAGTGAAACCACGAAAAGAACGATTAAAGCCCCTGTCCAGGCTCCGAGGAAAATATGCTCAGGACATTGAACATCGGAGCCAGTACCCATTCGAAAACTTGATGACAATGAAAAAATGAATATGCCAGCAATCATTATAGAAGACCCCGAGACAACCACGGACTTGATGGATGGACGTGAGTTTATACACCATTGAAGATTCCGAATCTGAACTGGTCAATATGCCTCAGCAAAAGAGGAAAGCAGATTCAAACATGCAAAATTTGCTGCCTCTTGAACCAAAGAAGAAAATAATGATAACAGAGCCAAACACCCCCGAATTCTTAACACTGGACATAAAAGAACTAAGGCCATCGAAGAACAGAGTCGAAGCTGAGTGGTCCCCTCACAAAAGATCAGCTAGTGTCGAAAGAGACACCATGGCCATCCATAAACACTTGGACAATAAATCTCCGATCAGGAGAGGAAGAGATTCTCAGGTTTACTTTGGTGAGAGAAGAAGGAATATGAACTATCGAAAAAACATCACCACACTCGAACCACAAGTTTGATCATAATAATATTTTCTCACAAAGAACCCTCAAGATCACACAAGGTTGTTTCCTAAAACCGTGACAAGAGGGAAAGGTATTCGCCAGAACAAAAAAAAAGAAGTAGTTGCACCTTCAAGATGGAACAAATACTGGATAAAGGTGACAACCTGATACTAAATAGAAATACAATATTGAAGTTGTTTAACCACATTCCAAACTTGAGACAATTGCTCTCTGATGACTTAAAGACTGTCACATTTGTTCAAAAGGGCCGCAAGGACAGCATATACATTCATATTGTCTCACCGGCAGTAAAGGGAATGTTACAGGAGGCAGCCGAGAGTCTACTAATGCTAGGTTACCACCTTAGTGAAAGCAAACCTGACGAAAAAGAGCTTGCACGCCAAGGCCGCACAGGGAGAAGGTATGAACAGCGTATTTCATCTCCTTTGCGTCATCCTCCGACTCTTAAGGTGCCTGGAAAATCGAGGGAAAATACAACAGAAAGCCCCCAAATGGGGACAAGTCTCAACGTTACTGGAGGAATAAAGGGGTGCATGAACAAGCTAAGCCCTCACCAACCAAATGTAACGCAAAGGTCAGGTATGATGTTACCTCTGCTCACAGCCCAAGTGATAAGGAAAACACCAGTGATCCCCTGGACATTGATAGAGTCCCCCGTGGGCCCTATCCTATTAAAAATAACCTTTGGACAAGACCTTGCAGCTGTCCACCGAGAAGTAATAACCGGTACGTCCATAAAAGGCTAAAAAGAAGAAGAGCAAAAGAAGTGGCCCTAAATTCCAGAGGCTCTGGTAAGTCAGTCATGTCCCTAGCCATCAAAAAACGTGTACAACCAATCATCGCAAAGGGAGGAGACAATGAACTGTCAATCAGTTCAAAATCCACTGACCCCGGCCTATTGGAACATGAGAGGTTTTAACCGTTGGACTATCCCCAGAGATGTACATTTGGAAAAACATGACATATTATGTCTGCAAGAGACATGGCTCACGACCAGACCAACTTGATACGGATACGAAATGTTTATCTTACCAGCTGAAAAGGGCCCAAAAGCACGCCCAACCTCAGGTTTGATAACAGCGAATCGATCTGGAAGTGATTTACATTTTTTAAAAGCGCTTGTCTCAAACATCTCCATACAAACACTATTGGTCATTTGGCACCAACCAAATCTCTTAGTAGATGATGGTAGGGAGGACATAATGCTAATAGTCAACACTTACTGGAACCTGAGTGCGATCACCAATGAAACTGTTCAAGAATGATAGCACAAGTAATCGACGAGGCCAGCACTACCTACTAAGCAAATCACATAATAATATGCAGTGACTTAAACGCAACCTGCTCAGAGAACGGTGACAAAAAAATCTATGCCGCAAAAACAACAGCCTTAGCAGAGAGAGGCTCGCAATGGTCAGCGCTAATAAATTCCAGGGATCTCTATAATCTTCACTCAATGACAGCGAAAAATAAGTTGTTAGTTCCAACATGAGAACGAGATGGGAGAAGAGCATTGATTGATCACATATATGTGTCGAGAGAACTTTATTCTCTCATTTTCAAGTTCAAAGTGAAAAGAACTAAACACATCAACCATACCATGCTGACCACCTCTTGGAACACTCAGAAAACCTTATGCCCAAAAATGGCAGCCCTCGTGGAAGACTGCAATGGTGGTACCCGACTAAGGCTAAGTAAAGAGCCGATCTGCAAAATGACAAAGCAGTATTTGGAAGACAGAGAACTGGAAGGCAAGAACTCAGGAACCGTAGAAGTCGAATAACATCCTTTACTAACTCCCTTTACTAACTCCCTACCGGACCAAAACAGAAAATGGGAAAACCATCACAAAGCTGCATATCCACACTTCCAGCACACTCTTGGTCGAAAAGAGAAAAGCCTTGCGGCAAATAAAGCGACTGACAACAAGAATAAACACCCCAGAAAATGTGGACAAAGCAAAAGTAGCAATTAAGGTTTATAAAAACTGGCTACTAAACCAGCGGATAAAAATGTACCAAGAAGATACAGAGCAAATGCTCCGCACGGTTATGTGGAAAAAAATCTAGAGAATCCTGGGCATTAATAAAATCGACATCAAAGACACCAACGACTACCTGCAAAACAACGTAGGTGAACAGAGATGAGTGGAACACTTTACTGGGCAAAACAAAACCATACGTTGCCGTATGGTAGCCCTCGGATGCACTCCTGGGGGAACTGTCAGTCCCAGGTATATTACGGTGGTCTGTAATCCAGGGTACAGTGTGTAAGACTTTACCCAGCACACAGACTCCAACGTAACTAATTTAAATCGAAAAGTCTTCCCAGCTTTTCATAATTCCTAAAAAGAAAAGAGAGACATCAACTTTCCATATTGTGATTGGGTGATTCAGTTGAAGTCCAGCAATACATAAATCTCATAAGTAAACCTAGTACATACAGAATATATTCACACACAAATCCAATTGCGGGAAATATGAAGTCAAATGTTATCACTTCATTATAATCAAACATAAGTACATTCAAATGCATTGTATATACAAAAACGGAAAAGGCATACATGACTTGGTAGCACAAGTACAAGTCAATTCAATCTCAAACATGTACGAGTTATCACTATATACAGTGTTCAAGAAATTCTCAACAGATCCTGATCATAAGGTGGCTTGGACCGATTCTGGGAGTCCTCGAGTAGCTTGTGGAATTAATCCAGGAATCAAAGGGCCTGGTGGAGGTTCACACTCCTGGGTGTACATGCAAGTATGCACACGCACAAGGGGGCGTGGCTAGGCGGCCATGCGGTGAGAAGCACGAAAGGGAAGCTCCCGTACGATCCTGATTTAATCCGCTTTAAAACTAACTTACTCGGCTGGAAAGTTTACCGACGGGTGTAGGAAGATCCACCGACCACCCGATCCAAGCCCTGAGGAGAACCGGACTGGGGAACGAGGCGAAAAAACGGCAGCAAACACGCGGAGCATCGAAAGCAAGATGGCGGCCCCCTAACACACGGCCAACGGCCCAGAGACCCAGAGCGGGAGGCTACGAAAGGCTGTAGTTCGGCGCTGCGAGCCCGGGAAGGAAGGGAGAGAGGCCACGGCGGAGCAGGATACGCTCCCCAGGCAGCGGAACAACAATAGCGAGCGCCTGGCGAAAGGAGAACAGCGGCGACAGGGCACGATCGCAGCCGCGAGAAGGCGGCGCCGCGGGAACGCAGCAAGCTCCGCAAGCCGAGGGAGATCCCTGCCGAGGACAGTGTCACCTCCGGCCCCTGCCGGCCTCGCTAGCACGAGAACAGGGGACCCGAGGGAGAGCAGAGGGGCGAGACGGCTCTCCGCCGGACCAACTCGGGGCACCGGAGAGATCCAACGGCTAGCAGGTGAGGAGAGCGCCCGGGGAGGCGTGTGGAAACACCCGACGACACAGGGAACCCCTGGCGGGAGGAGAATAGCACAACGGGCAGTCCCCCTCCAACTAGAACCGGACCCCACACGGACTCGGTATACAAGCCACAGATAGCGGACAAGAAGCATTGCAGTGCAGTACCCGAGGCCCGCACGGCGAGTATGCCCAACAAGAAGGTAGAGGGGAAAACGAAACAAGTTAGCATGGATCACTTTGCCAAAGCACCAGACAATAGGCAGCCGAATTCATCGGAGACAGCATTGGCGGAGGCCAACACCCCACACCCACCAGGTAAAGAGGGGCAAATCCTAGAGGCAATCGCCACCCTACAGGCGACGCTCGAGAAGAAAATGGACACGGCCATAGGGGCCCTGAAGGCATCTCTGGAACAAAAATTGGACACAGTCATGGTGGACGTAGGCCTCCTTCGCCAGGACGCGAGAAACCTGGCGGACAGAGTGACAACAGCGGAGCAGCAGGTACAGCAGAACACAGCGGACTCCGCCACCACGAGGACCCAGTTGACGGAGGTGCTCCAGAGAGTCAAGATCTTGGAAAGGAGAGCAGAAGACGCAGAAGGGAGGGCAAGGAGAAATAATATCCGCATAATCGGGGTTCCGGAAGGGGAGGAAGGGAACGACCCCACGGAATATATCGAAAATATGCTCCTACAGGAGGTCGGAGCTGGAACCCTGTCCCAAGGCTTTGTGGTGGAACGGGCACACAGAGCACTGATGCGAAGACCCCAGCCGGGGGCCCCTCCCAGAGCCATGATCGCTAAAATCATGAACTTTAAGGATAGAGAAAAGATACTGGAGTTCTCGAGGGGGGGAGGAGAGATTATCAGAAATTCATCCAAGATTGCCATATATCCGGACTACACAAGGACAAAAACAAAGGGCACAGTTCGGCCCCACAAAGGAACGCCTCAGAAAAGCAGAGATACGATACATGCTCCTGTTTCCGGCCAAATTAAAGGCGATACACAAGGGGAAGACACACTTCTTCGAGTCCACGGAGGAGGCAAATGCGTGGATGGATACCCAAAGAATCCCCCAACTGGAGCAGCGAAACGCTAACAGAGGCAGAGCCCAGCCCGGGCGTGAAATCCGCAGATAATTAGAATCAAGGGTGCAGAGTATCAAACGGACGAGAAGTTAGGAACAGGACGATAAATATGAAGGGAGCAACCAACCCTAACAAACCGCACTAGCCTAGTACGACGCACCCCCAAGAAGTGCGACCGAGAGTTCAGATGCCAGTTTTAAGTCATCACGCTGCAGCAGGCCGGCCTCACCCAGAGGAGCAAGGCAGGAGAAGCGGCGAGGCCCGAGCAGGGGGAGGGTGGCTGGGCGTTTGTTGTTGTTGTTTAGTTACAGTTCAGGTTATCGATAGACAGGAAGAATCGGAAGAAGGCATTGGCGTTGAAGGAAAGGGGAAAGAATATGATGGGGAGACGCCAGCACACCGTGACTGGAGCGAACCACAACAGGGACCCAGGAGACGGGGCCTACAAGAGGAGAAGAGACTGAGCCCCACGCGGGCGACCCCGGTCAACAGCAGTGAACATGGAAGCAGGGAAATGGACAAACAAATAGGGCCATGGGACGACGAGGCCAGGACTGCAAACACCCATGAGCCGGGATGAGCTAACGATAGCGACATGGAACGTGAGAGGCCTTAACGCGTACGTCAAGAGGCTGCGAGTTTACGCCTGGCTGAATAAAATGAAGGTCAAGATAGCAATGCTCCAAGAAACGCACCTGACAAGAGAAAAGCAGTCCAAGATCGACAAAAAATGGGGAGGGCAGGTGTTTAGTGCTACATATTCCAACTATGCAAGAGGGGCAATGATTTGGATCGCCCCGGGAGTACCATTCCAACTCATTAAAAAGGAGATCGACCAAGAAGGAAGAACGGTGATAGTGCATGGCAGGTTGGAGAATAGGGAAGTGTGCCTAGTGAACACTTATGCTCCAAATCACGACACGAGAGAGTACCTCAGAAAACTAACACCCAAATTAGCCCAGTACAGAGACACAATGTTCATCTGGGCCGGGGATTTCAACTGCGCCCTGAACCCGCTCCTGGATCGATCGGATGACAAGCTCAGGAGGCCAGCACCACCAGCCAAGGAACTACAGAGGGCACTAGATCACCTGAAGCTGGCGGACGTCTGGAGACAGGTACACGGGACAAGGAGAGGGTACACACACTACAGTGCACCCCACGGAACATTTACACGGATAGATTACATACTCACGGGCACTGAATCACTACACGAATTCACAGGTATTAGCATTAAAGCCCGAACGCTCTCAGACCACGCTCCAATACTGACATCATGGGCACACACACAAGGGAGAGCCCCGATACCTACGTGGCGACTCCGGGCAGAAGCTCTGGATGAGGGCGAATTCCAAGAACACCTACAGGGGGCAATAGATGATTACTTTGAACGCAACACAGGGAGTGTGGAGTGTAATGCCACGCTTTGGGATGCGTTCAAGGTGGTATTAAGGGGGGCAGCGATCGGTAAAATGGGCGGATTAAAGGGAGCGGCCATAGCAGAACTCAACGACCTAGAAAAGCGGATAGAAATAGAGGAACTGAGGGCGCAGGCAGCGGGGGAGGAGTCAGAGGAACTGATGGAGCTGAGAATGGGGTGCATAGGACTCTGGGAGAAGCTGGGACGGTTGAATTATGGGAGGTATTTACAAAGGTTACATGCGGAAGGGGACAAACCCAGTAGGCTCCTGGCCTGGCTCACTAGGCAAGAAAATAAGAGGGAACCCATAACGGTGATAGAAGACGAGACAGGGGAGGAGGTGAGGGGCCAAGTGCACATCAATCAGTTATTCGCGGAGTTCTACGAGGAACTATATGCCCCCAACCCGGAGGTAGACCCTGAGGACATAACCGATGCACTGGCAGAAATAAGGTTGCCAAAGTTAACAGAGGAGCAGGCCCAAATGCTTGATGCCCCACTCACAGAGGAAGAGATAGCGGGTATAATAGCAGAGCTTCCTACAGGCAAGTCCCCGGGCCCGGACGGACTCCCAGGAGAGTTCTATAAAAAGTTCAAAGACACTATCACCCCAAGGTTATTGGAGACATATCTAGAAGCATACGAAAATGCACGATTACCCGCTAGTATGTCGGAGACAATCATCGTCCCGATCCCTAAGCCAGGGAAGCTGCCCACAAGGTGCACGGCATATAGGCCAATTTCCCTTATAAACCAGGACGTTAAGATACTAACGGCGGCCCTAGCCAACCGTCTGATGCAGGTGATCCCCACATTGATACACCCCGATCAAACAGGGTACGTTCCTGGGCGGAACACATCATGGAACCTCCGTAGACTACACCACGTGATAGATAGAACGAACCAGGGACGGGGAGAACGTGCGATAGTGTCTCTTGATGCTGTCAAAGCATTCGATTCGGTGAATTGGGGGTGGATGGTGAGGGTCCTCGCCCACTTCGGCATTGGCGAAGGGTTCCTCAGGTGGATCAGACTACTGTATAGTGAGCCCAGAGCCAGGGTTAAGACAGGGAGATATATTTCAAAGGAATGGAGGATCTATAGAGGAACGAAACAAGGGTGCCCACTATCGCCAATGTTATATATCCTGGCCCTGGAGCCACTGGCGGTCTTCCTTAGAGCAGAATATGGAGACACGGGGATTGAGGTGGACGGGGTGCTTCATCAAGTCTCGCTGTACGCGGACGACATGTTATTGTTTGTAGAAAACCCCCGCATTAACCTGCCCTGCCTCTTGGAAGCAATAGGAGCATACACCAGACTCTCAGGCATAGCAATAAATAAAGAGAAGTCCCTGATCTTCCCCCTGGCAGATCTGAGACGGGCCCCCCCGGAGGGACTCCCAGAAGTGGGCCTAACATGGGCGCCACAGTCCTTCAAATATTTGGGGATAGAGGTCCATCATGACATTGCAGACACTCACCGACACAACACGCAAGCAGCCCTGGACACAACACGAAAATGCATGGCCTTCTGGAGAACACTCCCACTGGGGATGATAGGTAGGGCCGCCCTCCTGAAAATGGTAGTACTCCCACGCCTGTTGTACTTTTTCACCAACATCCCATATAACATTCCCAGGACATTCTTCACGAACCTAAACACAATAGCAAGAAATTACCTATGGGCAGGGGGGAGAAACAGGGTTGCAATGAGCACTCTACAGAGAGACTATGAGGGAGGAGGCATTCGTTTGCCGGACTTTGAAAAGTATTATCTGGCTGGACAGTTACAATTTGTGGTCAAATGGTTAGGGGAGGATGAAACAATGGATAAAACCAACTTCCAGCCCGCGCTGAAAACACATTACCTGAGGGAAATACTGTGGCTGGACAAACCCCTGCTCAGGACTTTACCGTACATGCTAAATCTTGCAGTGAGATTGTGGTGGAGAGCATGGAAGCTGCAAGGGACGAAGGACCCCTACTCAGCGCAAATACCCCTGGCGGGCCTGGTGGGCACAGACATGAGCTTGTTGGTAGCGTTCCGAACACAATGGGAGGCCAAGGGGGTAGCGCAAATCGGAGACATGAGAAGAGAGGGGAGATGGGCAGACTTCCAGGAGATGAGGGAAGAATACGAAATACATGAGGGCCAATTCATCCTGTATAATAGACTGATCCTCAGAATCAAGGATAGATGGCCAGAATGGGAAGACCAAGAAGAACCGGCAGGAGCATTAGACATGTGGTACGACATTTCAGAGGGGACACACACGACCTCCAGACTATACGAGCAGATGCTGAGACCCCACACAGACCAAAAACTACACATAAAACAGAGTTGGGAAGACGAACTCCAAAGGCCGCTCAGCGACCATGAATGGAACAGGGTGCTGAGATACCCCAAAACAGTGTCCAGGAACGCAAGGTTCAAACAGGCCCAGTTGTACGTGACACACAGGGCGTACCTCACACCTAAGAGGATGAAAGTGATACGCGGAGGTGACCCCAGCGGGTGCCCACGGTGCTCGACCGAGGAGGCAGACATGGTGCACATGTTTTGGGAATGCCCGGTGATACAGACGTTTTGGGAAGGCATCAGGACCAAAATAGCGAAAAGTGGCCTCCAGATACAGACGGAGCACCCCGAATGGTACTTACTGGGCCTCTTCCCTCGAGGAGGCAGAGACAGGGTGCACCTAGCAAAAATGAAAGACCTGATTTGCATACTAGCTAAAAGAAGGATAGCCATGTCCTGGAAATCTAGAGGAGGCCCGACCATAGAAGCATGGTGGGCAGACCTCCGAAAGTGGACACTAGCGGAGACTGCGGTGTGGATCAGAGCAGTGCAAAGAGGGGAGGGGGAAACGGCTGGGAAAATAGCGGCATGGAATTCCCTAGTGCAGAATCTATTCGGACGAGGAGAAGAGGAAACCGACGAGGAGGATCCGGAGGAGGCTGGGGGATACCAGAGCGCCCAGGACAGCGAGACACAAGGAATGGAAGAATAGACACCGTTGTATGGACACGGAGGCAGCAAGCGGAAGCAGCCACAGACTGGGCAGATAAGCTGTTGGACACTTTAAGACGATGACCCCACGGCAGAATCCGCCGAAAAAGCCAAAATGCCAGTTGAATGTTCGTATGTTTGTATGTTGTATGTATTTACGTTGTTAATTGAAAATAAAAAGAAATTAAACAAAAAAAAAGTATGCACACGCACAAGTGCATCTTGTAAAAACACATAAACATGCACATCTTGCTGTTTATTTTTACATGCAAAAAGAAGTACAAATAATATGTTTGTCAATCAGGCCCAATGTGTTCATTCCCACCCCATCCCGCACCGCCACCCCAACTGAGTCCCCATTGATTGGTTCGGGCTCCCTCGCTATTCTCGGTTGTTATAGCATATCTAGGAGAACTATTTATGCCCCTGCACTTACAAATTTCACCAGCCGCCACTGGCCCTGGGACGACTGTGCAGGGAGCTGGGTGGGGCAAGCCATGGCATAGTGGTGGGAGCTGGGTGGGGAGAGTCCAGTATCTGTGGTGGGGTAGGGAGAGCCCAGGGACATGGCTAGGAGTGGGATGGGGAAGCCCAGAGACTATGATGGGTGCAGGTGGGGGAGCCCAGGCACTATACTGGGAGTAGGGTGCAGTGATGACGCGCAATAGTTCATAGCCATTTGAACTTACTGTCCATTTGGCATTTTGAATGTGAGGGGGTCGACCTGCCCACATTTTGCTCATGGGGGCCGAGGCCAAAAAACTTTGAAGACCACTAGTCTAAAACAAGGTAATTGTCAAAAAGTGCCCTCACGGAATCGGCTGGTAGATCTCAATTCTAGATATGGTTTTAGAACTGCATTGAGATAATTAAAGGTTAATTTCTGTCTCTTTGGGTAAAGAGAATGTTGAGAGTTTTACAGTGGGTACACTTGCCTCGCTAGTTCACGTATCACAGAGTTCTGAAAAGGTCTCGCCTTCATAGATCTGAGGGGTGCTTTCGACAGTGTAAACCGAAACAAACTGTGGCAAAAACTGGCAAATTGGAACTGTCCAAGAAACCTCATCGAGCCAATTAGAGCACTATATACGCAAACCACCGTCAGCATAAGACTAAACAACGAAGGCACCCTATCCAAGCGGATACCAACCAGCATAGGTGTGAAACAGGGATGCCCATTAGCTACTGAACTCTTTAAATTGTTTATTTCTGACATCCCTGCTCATCGCAAAGATGTGCGATGTTTTCCACCAAAACTGAATAACATCGAAGTAGGATGCATAATATATGCTGATGATGTGGTTTTACTGGACAGAACCGAGATAGGCTTGCAACGCCAATTAACAAACCTTCATGACTACCTGCACAAAAATGACCTGGAGCTAAATATTGAAAAAACTAAGATCATTATTATTAGCCAAAATCGTCCGAAAAGACAAAAAATCTTCAAGTGGAAAATCGATGACATCTGTCTTGAAACAGTCAATTCAATCAGATATTTGGGAATCATCTTTAACAACTCAGTCCATGAACATCACTGGAAAGTTGACATGGTCAATCGTATGACTCAATTTGGCATTCAGGGACAGTTGCTGAACAAAACGTTTGGCAAGTTCACTTTAACACCGGTCTTGATTTTCTATACCCAAAAGGTAGTTCCAGCAATCACCTTTGGATCAGAATCCGGTTGGAACATAGATGTCTCGTTTTGGCAAAAATTGGAAGGAATCTTCTGGCGGCGTGTTCTGAAGCTTCCAACCTACATATCAATGACCCAAATCAGATACGAACTTTCACTGAATTCTCTACATTCGCATGTAATGTGGAAGTCCTTAACAGTAATGCGAAAGATGAATTTGTCTCCGACAGCCCCTGCATTCCAAATTTTCTCTGCGACAAGTAACACAGGGAATTCGAAACTTCTCGATGAGTGGAAGCAAATCATGCTGAGAATCTTAGCCACTGCTGATCTCAACCTGAACGATCTACTAGAGAGACCACAACTAGCAAAAAAAAAGTTCGAACAATGGTGCTGGATTTCGAACAATGATTCACGTCTCTTGAAACCGACCACCTTAGACGCTGGAGTTGGGGCACTTAAGCTAAATGTTACAAGCAACTACCTAAAACACTGCCCGTCTCGACATCATCGTGAGCAGTTTCTAAGGTTTCGTTTAAATGCCATAAAAACGAAAGAAATTATGTGGAGTCGTCACTTTAAAGAAGTGAGTAACAATATATGTCGTTTCTATCACTGTGAAACCGAAACTTCTGAACATCTCCTCACTAGATGCAAAGATACCACCGCCAAACGGATGACGCATCTGGGAGACTTCATTCCTGTGGACTGTATTAGTCGAGATTGGTGGTCATATGCGGCAGCCGGACACTGTATAAAATTAAGCTGTGCCGTAGTTGAATACTTGGACTCTCTACGTCTCGACACAAACTTTATTTGAAACAACGTTTCATCCAGGATTTTCAGAAGTGGCTCGAGCGGACGGTAATAGTCTGATGGACCTTTGCTTGTTTTGGAGAAGTCCTCTTCTCTTTTTCTTCTTCTTCCTTCTTTTTGGATACATAGGACCACATTGTAATAAAAGTCTGATGTCACAATGCTTGCATTGAGACATGTCAGACTGGTGTTTCAATAAAAAAAAAAAAAAAAGAAAAGGGTCCAACAATGTCAGAACATAATAGCCATCATTCTTCAAATTGAGCAATTTATTTATTTATTTATTCATATTTGTAAAGCGCACAACAGCCCAAGGGCATCGTGGCGCTATGCCTATTTAGCTAAATTCTCACTGGGAGGGAGGATGCTATGCTTTAAAGCAATTGTTTTCCTCACTTAATCAAAGCAAGTCAAAGCATATATTATAGAGACATAAAGGATAAGGGACGCAACACAAACAATATATGTTAATACTGTGTGCATCTTGTCCCTGCACAATACATCCACTCTGTGGCATAGAGCGCTTTCTCTGCTGCCCACCTAAAAATAGCACATGGGCAGCAGGAGTAAGAAGAGGCTCCAAATGCAGGCACCTTCAGGAGAGTGGGGGGCAGGGCTCTTGTATCCCGTGTTTCACTCTCCTGTGGCCCGCCAGGCCTGGGAGGCCCCACACCATCTGGGAAACAGAACTAGCCTGCAGATACTCAATCCTGCCAGCCTCCCCAGTCTCGCTGTCTAAGGTAGCACATCCAGAGAAGGGGTTAGTCACACAAAATGATGGCAAATTGCACCTCAACATCCCTGCATTCCCAGGTCGTGCGTGTTCGTCTCTCCGGTTCTGCTATGATAGTTGACAAGGATACAAGCACATTGACGCAGGTACCCCCTGGGACCCGCACATCAACTTTAGAATTATGAGCCATATTCTCTGGTCTAACTGTGCTAATTGGGTGTAATGTAATATAAGTCTAAATGGGCTAAAGGGATCAGTCACTGCTCTGCTAACTGGGCCTATGGAATCTGGTCTTCTTACTGTGTTAACATGGCAAAATGGAATCAGGCACTGCTCTGCTAGCTGGGCCTATGGAATCTGGTCTTACTGTGTTAACATGGCAAAATGGAATCAGGCACTGCTCTGCTAGCTGGGCCTACGGAATCTGGTCTTACTGTGTTAACATGGCAAAATGGAATCAGTCACTACTCTGCTAGCTGGGGCTATGGAATCTGGTCTTACTGTGTTAACATGGCAAAATGGAATCAGGCAATGCTCTGCTAGCTGGGCCTATGGAATCTGGTCTTACTGTGTTAACATGGCAAAATGGAATCAGGCACTGCTCGGCTAACTGCATAATGGAAGCTGGAAATGCTGTGCTAACTGGTCAGAACAAATTCTTAAACTGCTGTGCTATGTGAACAGTAAAGAATACAGCACTGCTGCACCAGCTGGGTTTAATGGAATCCAGCTATGATCTGCTAACCTCTGAGAGATAGAATTTGGCACTTCTATGCTTACTGGTCATATCACTGAACTGGGGCGAGTACCTGGATATTGGATGGCAATGGTGTGAGTAGCTAGGCTTGTTTATGGCAAAACCTGGAACTTAGAGGACTCTTGGCTTTTGATGGTAATACCTCGTATATGGTAGCAATATCAGCTCTCTGATGCGAGTGCTAAAGCCAATGATGGCAATACCTGACAACTAATGGTACTCCAAGGGCATATGTTATGTTATATTATATATATTTGTAAAGCGCATCGTACGCCCGGAGGCATCATGGCGCTACACTGTAGAGGTGAGAACCGACTAACTGCAAGAAAGGACTAAAAGTCCGCCGAAAAGAGAGGTGGGCCTGAGTATCCCTCATAGAGAAAAGGAGGTAATTCCAGGCTTTCGTTGCCACCACTGAGAAGGACCTCCCTCCTACCCACAAGAGCTTTCGGGGGCTGGACAATCTTCAGGGATTCAGAGCGAAGAGACCTGGCGGGTATGTAGCAACAAAACTTTGATTGAAGATATTCAGCACCTCTATTGTACAAGGCCTTGTGAACCAAACACAGCGACTTGAACATAATACGTTGTTCAACTGGAAGCCAATGGAGCTGGCGTAGAAACCGTGTCCTATGTGCACCAAAAGGAGGATGGAGAACTGATCTAGCTGCCGTATTCTGCATCAACTGCAGACGCAGAGGCCTAGCCAGGATTGTCTAGCAAATGGGGCCTGAAGCTAATGTAGTTGGGCCCACTGCACTGACAAAAATATCTGTAAATGCCCACACAGCGCAGCTGAGCGGGCATTTACAGATTTTGGGTGGGCCTTGCCCCTCAGGCCCTACCCTGTCTACGCCTCTCTGCAGACGATGGAACAGATGACGAGAAAGAGCAAAGTACAACGAATTACAGCAATCGATATTACTAATAATTAAAGAAGAACCTATCGGGGCATAAAACTTCCATGGAATACAGGGGAGAATTTTCCAAAGAGTCCTCAATTTAAAGCAGGCAGTATTTGACAAAAAGCAAGACCAGTGCAAAATAATACATAGAAGCAAACGAAGGACACCCTCCACAGGAGAAACGAAATCGAAATGCATAATATAAAAAATATTCCTTCGTCATAAAATAATGTACCAGTGAAAAGAGGTCAATACAAAGACACAGAGCATCCCTAAGTGCTTGCTTTCAATTTGAAACTGTTTTTTGAGGAAAGCATAAACATAATATTGTGGTCAAAAGTGAAAAAGTGTAACCATAACCATTGCAACTTCACCGACAGGAGTCTCGATTGAGTTTATATCAGACTCCCATTTCCAAAAGTGTCATGATGTGCAACTCAGGCGCCCCCCAGAACCCACCAGCACCCCAGCAGTAGTGTTAGATTGAGCAGTTGCTGATAAGCCCTGAGGAAGTGCTCCATTAGATAACGATGGATGTTAGCTATCAACATGGATAGGCGATGCACAGAAAGAAAAAGCAATACTGTTCTACTTAACTTACCTTTGCTATGTTGACATCTCGTTTGGATTGTGTTCCAACATTAGTGAGAATGTTTTCAACCATTCTTGAAATTTCAGCATCGGGAAAGGACTGGCAAGATACACCCGAGGCTGTGAAGTTTTGAAGTTGGTGCTTTGAAATTTCTTTAATTATAAGACTTGCGATTCTTTCAGACACTGATGATCCACTGCATGAAATTGCTGTGAACAGTTTATATGCAGAGCCACATTTATGTAAGGCACTGGTGTAAACAGAGTCAACCACTGCAGTAATTAAAGTGTTTTGTTCATGATAGAAAGCACCTCCTTGCGGTGCTTGTTTGATCACATTCATTTTGTTTTTGATCATTTTCATTAACAGAGTATTTATGAACTCTGACGTTATTTTGCTTAATTTAGCTTTGAGTAAGTTACTGTTGGTTGTCATGGTTTGGTCACAATTACAGCATACCAGGATCTTTGTTAAAAATTGGCTTGCAATTTCTTCCAAAATTGGCGCACAAAGTCCATGACCAATGGCCTGTAAAGGGGGACTGGAAGGTGGAAAATTACTCAGACCTCTGAAAACTCTTTCAACAAAATAACTTGATTCGGAGGCCACATATTTATCTGATAATTTACCATATGATTGATATGAATGATAGCGATAAGTGCACATTTGTGCAACTAATGAACGGGATACTCGCTGTGCTAGATTAGTGCTTTTTGACATCAATTGCTTGCAAATAAACCAGTGAGTTCCATACAGCTGATAAATATCACTGTAAACAACGTCAACTACATTTACAACAACTTGAACATCTTTTGGATGCAGCTTCCGTGTTTCCTGAATATCTTCATTAATCTGTATTTGTTTTTCAAAAATCTCAACTGACAATTCATTGAATATTGACAAAATAACCTTTTTCACTCTAGATACTGAGTTATCATCTTTCGAGTTTATGGCCAAACTGGGACAGTTAAAAAAAAGCCTGATTAAAAATGTGGCTACAACCTCTTCTAAAACAGTGCGAGACAAAACAATTGATTGGGGTTGCCTAAATTCACCTTCATCTATAGGTTGCTTGACCGTAATTCCAACTTTATCTGAGCATGCAGCTTCAATGTTTGTTGAAGGAGCTTTCCAATCTGTATCATATGAGGAGCTGCCTTTGTTGTGGACTTGGATTACATTGTTCACAACTTTTGAAACTATACTATTGGCATTGAGGGTCGTGTATGAACAGAGCGATAAATCATGAGTGACATATCTTTGCAACTGGTAGTCCAACATTTCTGACTTAGCTAGACTGACAATTTTTTCAACAAATACGCTGCTTTTACCCATCAGGCCTCTATAAAAGGATTCTGAGACATCATTCCCAAATTCTTTAAATACTTTCTTAAAAACACAGTTTACAATTGCATTTACTGAGTGTCCAAGTATTTCTGGGTAATTCTGTTTTCCTTCCGACAGGTTGGCTACTCTAACTTGAGCGTTGTCGACCTCTATCAATAAAGCATTTATAAAAGACCTAGCTATTTCATGGAGGTGAGACTGTGACTGAGCCACATCTTTTTCTTGCACAATCTGATGTCGAATGCTGATAAAGATTTTAGATGCAATCCCCGAAATAATTTCCTCCACAAATAAAGAAGAAAAAACGGTAATATGGCCCATGGCTTCAGTTTTCTCCTGAGATTCATTAGGGCAACACAGTACTGGTTTGTCATCTAGATCAGATGGTAAATATGAGGGTAGTGATTTTGCTTTTGGAACTGCTGCAAAGTTAGTACCAGAAATCACTTTCATTAAGTGATACAATATGATTTCCACAGTATGTTTACTTCCAGATTTAATTTTGTCTTGTGCTGCCAGCTGTGTCCCATACGTCTTCAAAAGTGTATTATAAATAGCATCCACAATGTTTGGTATATCTTCATGCAGATTCAGATTATTAACTATTTCTACCGCGGTACGTGGAAGATCATGATTTGGAATATCATTCACCAATGCATGTAAAAGTTTAGAAATTACATCATTTAATTCAGAATCTGTCAACATGCCTTGGAATTCTGCGCATTTGTTGTGCTCAGCAAAGGGCCTAAATAGTTTTGAAACAAGGTGGACAAGAACTTCTTTTATAAATTCAACAGACTTTTCACGTGTTAGTTTCATGCAAGGCTCGTCTCGGATTTGGATGTTATATTTCACTTTCTCAATAATATTAGAAGCTTCTAGACCTGAATACTGGTCAGGTGATAGGTCGGATAAATTAGATGGTTCTATATGATAGTCTGAAAAACCTGCTAACAGAAAACATTTCAATTTGTCAGCAAATACCTTGTCATTATTCATGATAAAGTTTTGAACAGCAGCATGAGAACCATATTGTTTCATGACATTAAGATAAACTGATCCGACAACTCTCTCAACAACACCCTTGTTTGGTAGATTTTGAGTTTCATTGTTAACTCTTACGATCTCAATTGGAGAATTATTTAGTCCACCTGTAAGACAATTAACACATTCCATTGCTTTTGCAAGCAAATTATTTTGGGGTGTATCTTCTTCTTTGAGTTGACAGTTTGAGTTAAAAATGATTTTGCAAAGCAGCCCAGAAATTACATCTTCCACAAAGGAAGCCGGGTAGACTGCATGGAATCGTAATTCTTGGACTTTTTCACTTTGTTGGCAATTAACTGTTTTTTGTGGCAAAAGTGCAATGTTCTCAACTGAACGAATGAAAGATATGTTTGTTACTTCACCAGAAAGCTGCAGATGAGCAAGTTCTAAAATTAGTGTTTTGGCAATTGTTGCAGTAACTGTTTCATTTTTACTGGCTAAAGCTTCTTCTATCGCTTTGGGTGATTTACAAATATGCACTATATCTCTGTGTACTAATTCAACAGCTTTGTGTATATCTACTGCTATTTGCAAGTACTGCTTTATGTTTGAATTGTTAGTATTCAAATGCAGGTCCTTTGAAATGTTTTGTATTACTTTATGCCTTAAATGTTTTACAGTTTCAGAAAACTCGGCTTCTGCATATATTACCATATTATTGTTTGGCTTTTGCAAAAGTGTAGCTCTGAGCTTGGTAACAATATCTTTCAGAAATGTGGTGGTGAAAAGCCAATTAATGTGCAGTAATAAGGCTTGCCACTGATTACCACACTGGATAACCTCCTGTATAACTCTATGAATGATATAATCATTGTCTAGCTCTGTGTATGAATAAGATGCACATTTTTCAGAAACATTTCTCTGTAGTGTAAGATAGGAAATTTCTTTAAGTACTAAATTGATAATTTTCTCTGCAAAAATGTTGCTGTCGTGTATGAGATAGGTGTACACTGCTTGCTGAGTTCCAAATTCCTGTAGAATATTGTAAGACACTACATGAACAACATTATTAATATCCATGAGTTCTGTTGGGGGGAACATTGTTTCATCTGCTTTTACAATCTTAATTTGCAATTTTGTAAGATATTCCAACATAGATTTCAAAAACGTTAACGCAAGTTCACATAATTCATCATCATGCGGCAGTACCACTCCATTGAATAGAACATTGTTTGCTGATGCAAACAGGATTTTAGATAACAGTCCAAAGATAATGTCCTGTAATAAAGAGGCCTGATAAACACCTACAAAAGAATATTGTCCTTGCTTTATCAAAGACATTTCACACTGATCTTTAAGATTAATATGATGGAATTCTGCAGATCTAAGGGCATCCGCAGGAAAGCCCCAATTTTGGTAATCTGCTTTGCTCAATAATTGGGTCTTTGAATTCCCTAGTGAAATGGATCTGCCCTGCTGCATTTGTTCAAAAAAATCATGACTGCTTTTTACACTGATTTTGATATCTGTACAATCTCCACCTTTTTTACTAGCAAGTTCCATGCATCTCTGCTCTTCATTACATTCACCGAAGGTCAATTCTGTCCATGCTGGTGTTGGCACACATTTACTCTTCAATGCTACACAAGCTACTGGATGAATGGTTTTATCTGTACCTGCCGAGCAAGTTAAGACTTGCTTTGATTCCACATCTTCATTTGGCAAAGAAGAGTAAGATTGTTGTAGACCTATCATAGACATGCATTTCTTAGTTACTTCCCTGCCCAGCTCAATTGTTTCATGCTTTTTATTGCAGTTGATGAAGGAGAGTTCTGAACGTTTTGGCGTTAAAATACAAGTGTTTTTCAATCCCTCAAAATCAACAGAATGTATACACTCCACCGTTCCAACTGAACTAGGTAATAATGGCTTCATTTGCACATCTCCAACTGGCATACTAGGTGGAGATGCCGCATCTGGTGTAGGTTTGCATTCTGCAGATAACTTGCTGCCACCTTCTAGTGCCAGCTCTTCATTGGGAAGGATAATTTCAAATGGAAGGGATAATTGTTTCTGTTTTCGTATATGCACGTATTTGATCTTTTGTACCACATCATCTTTAGGATTTCTGCACTTTGCTATTTCTGGTGAACTAGACAACACTTGCTTTAGTTTCACTTCTTCAACTGGCAAATTGGGAGAAGTTGCGTGTGTGCTTGGTACAGATAGACATTTTGGTGGCATGTTGCTGAAAACATATTTACTTCTTTGGGGAAAATCACATGAAATGAATTGTGGCAGTTTTGGTTTCAGTGTACACACATTTTGTGAGGTGACACCATTTGCAAGAGGCAAGTTCCTGCATATTTCTGCCAAAGATGACACCTGTTTCAGTTCACCATCCTTATATGGCCCTATTGGGTGAAAGGGTTTAGGGAGTTGATCAGTTTTCTCACTTTGATCTTGCTGTTAATTCAGCAAGGACGATTGTGTGCCTTTTGTTGCTGACTTACAGTCGATGTTTGAGGTCTCAAAATCTACAGGCTGCATATTGTAATCTGTTTTTATTGGTGCCCTAAACTGTGACAGTGCATCATTAACAGGATTTAATGGAGATACATTTTCTGGGTTAATTGATGGTGTGTTTGCACACCTTCGATCTAAGGCACATGACAATCTATTGGATTTGATCAATTTGTCCAATTTAGATGATTCAGGCAATACTTCTTCCGCATTATCTACTTCAAGACTGTTAAGAACTTCTGATTCAAAAATTGTTTCAGTTGTTCCTTTCATGGGCAATGCTGTTATGCTTTCTGAAGATGTTTTTATATCACTGGCTGTCTTGAAGTCCTCTCTCATGATTCTCTGTCCACAGGTTTGAAAGATAGAATGTCCTATCTTCCCCTCAGATGTCGTGGAACACATATCTGTAGGTGGAAACCTAGAGCCCAAATCCATTTCACGTTTCTCAGTGGCAGTTACTTTTGCAAATTTAATTTTTTTAAGGGGCGTTTTTGCCGATTTATGTTTTTTATCTGCTTCAAGAGTGCTTAGAGTTGGTGGAAACCTTGTAGAATTGTGAGGTGCAATTCGGACACTATCATGATTTCTTTGGAGAACTGTTTCCGCATTATCAGAACTGCGAAGTTCTAAGGATTTTTCAGTGGTATGACTTGGAACCAACTCTAAAGGGGTGCTTTCTGCCCTAAAGGACTGGTCTTTTGGAGAAACACTGTTTTGTTTCCATTCAGAAAGTACATCTCTCAGAAGTAACCTGATAATGTTACTTGCTGTGGTGATGTCAGGTAAAGGTAAAATATTGCCACACAATGCTGTTCTTTGATCAGTTTCTAGATTTAACTCATTTTCAATTACTTGGAGAATTCCACACAAAAGATGTTCTGCATAGTTTTCCAAAAGAGATTGAGTTACGCTTGCATGTGCTGACAGTTTCACAGGATCCTTTGTCGAAATAAAAGCTGGAAGAATTATTAAGGGCTTGGTTGTTATAGTTGGTAAAACATTTCTTTTTCTGTGTTCAGTTTTAGGCACTACTCTAATTTTTGTGCCATTTGTTCTTCTAAATGTACTAAGTGCATTGCACACATATTTCCAGCGTGGCTGAGACATTGAAATCTCCTCTAGCTGAAATATAATAAAAGTTTGAAGTACATCACAGGCATGTCCAATTAGTTCTTCGGTTACTGTTGAAAAGCCCATTTTCCCCATCCCTTTCGGAGAAATCATATTCGAGCTGTCAGTTCTCAAGAAAGTTTCCTTTCTTAAGCTGAAATATGGACACTTCTCTCCCTGTAGTTTAGAGGCAATAACAGAGTATACCTTTTCAAGCATATGATCAGTAATTTCACTACCGATACGCCTCACCTCTGCTTTGGATTCTAGTGTTAAAATTTCAATGCAGCAGTGAATGTTAACTTCATTAACTGACAGATAAGGCGCGTAATGCTTTAATCCCTCAGTAAAGTATGGCAATGATAGGGCCAAATGACCCAAATCTGTGATTATTCTTTGAATAACTTCAGAACATACATCTTCAGTGACACGCAGGCATGACAATGCTTCTTCTTCCTTGTATCCCTCCCTCCTAAATACTTTTTGCAAAATATTTTGGGAGATCTGTTTCTGGTAATGGTCTACATTGAGACTGGTCATTGTACTAAATACAAGCTTTGAGGATTTATTTTTCTGGCTCTGAAATTCACAAAATTCCGTATGACGAAAATATGGCTGTAAAAGCTGTTTTTCTTCGAACCCATCTCCTGTAGAATGGTCATGAATTCTTAGACATGTTTTGGAATCATGTGAGGTTTTTTCAAGTACATTTTGGCGATGTTCAGCTGTAAGTTGGGGAACTGTGCATCTGCAAGAAAAGGACATATTTTAATTTTTTATTTTATTTGAACACAAACTGAAAATTACTAACAAGTAAACATATCAGTACTGGATACCAAGCTATCAGGCTGTCAGGCATAGAAAAGCTGGCAGTGAAAAATTAAAATACACGCATTAAGAATGTTGGTAAGCATTGTAAGTGGATTTAATGCAAATTTGCATGTATGCTGATTTGAGAATTACTAGGGCCAATGTTTCTGACTAGAGAATCCATTTTGAATTGTGTGCCTGCAGGCAGACTGATGCACTCACTTCACCAGCACAATTATTTAGAGAGATTTATTTTACTGGCAAAAATATATTAGTGTACACTCATAAAGATGCCGCAAACGACTGCTGTTAGAGGAATATTAAGGCATAAGTATATTCAGTGGATCCAGCGCTCATAGCTACTTCATGTAAACTTTAAACTGACCGTGAGCATCTAAACTGGCTTGGCTTCACAGAGCTTTAGTGATGTCAGAGAATATCCCACTCATTCCACTGAGAGCAACGCACTAGATAAGGTAAAAGAGAGATGAATTTATGATTCAGGAGAACACATTCTACGATTGCACAGAACCTGTATGCTCTTTTTGCCTGTGGCCATTCTCTGATGCTGCTATTAAAGAGTTGACAAACCATCTTCACCCAATTGAGTCCTGCCTCTGTTTTCTGCAGAAAAAAACCAGTCAGTATGGCCCATAACACAACTTCTGTTCCATGTAATGTATTTATTTATTTACGTTTGTTCAATGTAGTTTATTTATTTAATATATTGAAATCTCACTCGACTTCAATTACATGGAAACTGTCACATATACTTCCAATTAATAAAAAAGGGTGATAGGCTACATCCGTCCATCTATCGGCCTATAGCCCGACTTGATGCCCCAAGTAAGATATTTGCGGCACTCGCACTAAATGATCTGGACAGATGTGGCTTGCAGACTGAAACTCGGGATTTTTGACAGCTATGCTTTAAAAGGCGCATAGGGGCAGGTTTAAACGGTCTCCTTTTGCATCTTCTACATGTCCAGACTGATGCTCAGCATTATCTAATATTCGTCATCTTTGTTGTTTTGTCTATGGCCTTTGACCGAGTAAACTGTGACACTTAATTGAAAAAACGATTGAATTGAGGTTTTCCTGCTACCTTGATTAACATCCCTTGAAATCTGCATAGCAATACGCAAATCCACAAAACTGGTCACTTCATAGATCCAATAAATTACATATCGTGGATTGTGCCAGGGATGTGTCCTGGTGCCTGCATTGTTGAATCTTTATATTGAAGATCCTTGGAAAGCTTTCATATATTCTAAAGGATTCCCCCCGCGAATGTATTAAGTGCTCCCTAAATTGTCTAGTTTCCTTCTTGAGATGGCAAGATCTAGAGATTAACGCCTCAACAACTAAAATATTAATTTTCAACTCCATTAAAGCTAACAAAATGAAATTCCAATGGCACATTGATAGTACTAAACTGGAAGTACTGAGCCATTGGAAATATCTGGGCTCAATAAACAGGCAAAACAACAATTGTCGGAGCACATATAAGTACTTCGATCCGACTATCATGACACATTCAGCACTATTGAAAAACATTGATATTAAATTTGGGGCGTTAATCTATTTTACCATTGATTCGATACTATGAAGCGAAGATTACTCCATGCCTATTTTTTTGGGGCCGAATTTAACAACAACCTGATTGATTGGTCAAGGATTGAAGGTAAATTGTTGCAGCACTGGTTAAATCTACCCAACTATGTTTCATTCCCTGTCATAAGATATGAATTGGGTCTTTGTTCACTGCAATCACCAGTTGAATGGAAAAGATTAACCCTATTTGAGAACATTCTTGATCCACCTGCCCACTCCCTATTCGTAATGCTGCAAGAATAATGATCAATTACTTGTGTCCTGTCTTGAATGAATGGTTAGCTCCAAAAGCAGCAATGTCATCAATTATGCCATTTGTGATGTTATCTTTGATGTCCTGAGTGTTAGTCCTAGAAGTGCATACTGGTGGCACCAGTTATGGTTGCATAGTGTGGTAAACTAAACCTTTTTCCCAAATCAGGAACACCAGAAGGTAAGTAGTTTACATGTAGGTTTATTCTCTTAGATATAAGGTAAGCACTGGGACAGCCATCCAGCCCAGCACATTAGGTCCAACTGACACCAGTAGAACCCAGCACACCAAACATCCAACAACACTCCAAATAGAATGTCGGTGACATCACCACACCATCTTTACACACATAGCCATAATCAGGCCCCAGCACAGATTATGACACATAGCTTACCATAACATGCAAATTTCTTTAGTTTTTCGATTTTACTTGTAACCATAACGTCCCTTTAACAAATTTTCTACTCTGAATTTGATAGGTTTTTATTAGTGGATCTTAACCATTTAACAACTTTATTTCTGTGAATTTCACAGGTTTATATTAGTGAAAATGTTTCATGATGTTACATCACTGTATACAAGTTATGTGTCGTTATCAGCAGCGCATGCTGGGGATGCAAGTCATGGGTGAATTGCCTAGGATATGAGGCTCGACCGTGACCCCAGCCCATCGAAACCACTGCCATTATTCAATGCACCTACCCTGCATCCTATTTCGTTTCCACTATACCTTCACAATGTGACCAATGGACAGTGCTCATGGCTTGCAGCCATGGCCAGTCTCCGTAATCCATTGTGCATGGGCTTCGGTTATGCTGCATGCCCCAATAAGCAAATCACAGTAGACATTTATCCTTGCCGAGCGCCAGGCCCACTGTTCAGGCACCAAAGTTATATCACTATTTGTTTGTACTTACATTTTGACACTTTGGAAAAAATAAAACACAGGACAGACTTGCAAAGGCATGCTTACAGGTTCTTGCTGATGCTCCTCGCGCACGTTTGATGCAATCCCGTCCAGCACTTCGGGCGGTAGTCATGGGCAGAATTTGTTTTACCATTGAAACCTAGGGCTTCGGCCATGCCACATGCCCCAAACAAGCAAATAAGAGTAGACTTTTGTCCTTGCCGAGGGCCAGGCCCACCGCCCAAGCACCAAAGTGATATCACTATTTTTTGTACTTACATTTTGACACTTTGGAAAAAATAAAACACAGGACAGATTTGCAAAACCATGCTTTCAGGTCCTTGCTGATGCTCCTCACGCACGTTTGCTGCAATCCCATCCAGCACTTCATGATGTAGACGCTAGCAACATTAATTTTCCCATTCAAATCTATCCCAATTTAAAAAAAAAAAAAAATTCCCTGGTGGCCACGCCCAATTTAACCTCATTGGTGATCCCTGGTGGCCATGGCCAGTGGTCAGAATGTTCGGGTCAACCTGATCCAGACAATCTGGCCACTGGCCATGGACACAGGTTATACCTCAGTCACAAAAGGTATATCACTATTTTTTGTACCTATATAATGACACTTTTAAAAAAATAAAAAAGACAGATTTGCGAAACCATGCTTTCAGAGCCAATGCTACTTGCACAAGTTTGCTTTATTTATTGAAAAGTGTCAACATGTAGGTACCAAAAATTGTGATAAAACTTTGCCTCCATTTGACAAAATCCATTGAAACTCTGCACAAACATTCAAGTTTGGGTCTATGATCTTTTTGGAAACATTTGTGCATTTGTGCATTTGTGCAGATTGTGCATAACACCAAAGTTATAACCCATCTCAAAATGTTGAAACCCTCCCTAATTTTGCCCCCTCTTGTCAAAATCCCACCAAACTTTGCAAAAACATTTAACGTTGTATATAAAATGTTTTGCAAACTTGTATGCAGATTCGTCAAACGGCACCACATTTCTAAGCCATTCAAACATTTTGGGCCCTCTCTAATTTTGCCCCTCTTGGCAAAACAGCACCACACTTTGCATTCAATGTTCTGTCTAAAACAATATTGCACCGTTTCATGCAGTTTCATTGAATGGTGCCAAAGTTATAAGCCATACAAAAACTGCTCTTCACTGACCCCAAAATTCAGAAATATGCATGGATATCCTCAAACATTTGTCAAGGTTCCGAGCATCCCAGCAATGTCTCCGAACATCTGAGATGTTTGTGGATGTCAGAGAAGAAAAAACACCAGATTTTCTGCTTTTTCTGGACATATCCATCCCATCCTCATCACCCCTCACCTACCCAGAGTTTGTTTAGTTAGTTTGACAAGTGTAATGTTGTGTTTTTTAATATGTTTTTATCACAATGTATATGGACTACAGGTGCAGTTCACAAATCCAACATGGCAACCGTTACCAAAGCTTTGACGCACCTCATATTTTTTATTGACCAATCATACTATGTCAGCGAAAGTTACGCCTCTCTGATTGGTCCAGAGGTGTCTGTAGATACCGAATCAGGAAGTCAGTCCGCAGACCGATGCAGATGTCACAATTTTTTTCTACCTGCTTTTTGCCCATGTTTCTTTTTAACTACTGAATGGATTTATAACAAATTTGCAAAAGCATGCTTTCAGGACAAGGCAACCGCTCCCGGCGCAAATTTGGTGCAAATCTGTCCAGTCATTTAAGCTGTAGTCATGAACAAAACAAATTCAATGTATATCTATGTAGATTTCAAACGTTTTGGGACCACTCCATAACTTTGCCCCCCCTTGATGAAACTGCACCAAACTTTGGAAAAGCATTCAGAGTATATTTCTTTTGCAAAGTTTGGTGAGGATTCATTGAATGGCGCCAAAGCTATAAGCTGCCCAAAATCTGCTCTTCCTATGGGTTGATCAACTTAACCATAACTACAGGGGTGCTACCTCAGACCCTGTGATATATATATAAATATGTGAAGTTATCAAGCAACGGGATCGTTGCGAAATGCGTCATCTTGCCGCCGTATCCTTTGGAATTTTTGGGAGCCATGGATTTTATGCAATTTTGAATAAAGACGTTTTGTAACTTCCGATTTGGACACCGGTGATGACTATGTACTTGTGATTAGCCTTCTGGAGTGTGACTCAGCATTGCAACTCATCATTACCTCTGTCACCACACTGGCGGGAATAAGAAATGTATCAAACATACAGCGTTGTGTACGCGGACTGCAAGATGTAACCCAGGCAGATGCGACGGAAAGAAATGCCAAAAAATAGATCCTGGAACTCTCTCATCCCACAACATGGCGGATAATATATTGCCACGCGTTCCATCCATGGATCTATGTGAAATATTTGAGTGGAAAATGAACGCGGCCGAAATGATCAAAGTGAAAATCTTCGTAACACTAACATGTTACTTTATTTTTTTTTATTTCTCCCCCATGTTCCATGATATGGAAGCTGGGGACACCCCCGCAAAGGCTAAACCCATAATGCTGAACAAGGGGAGTCAGGGACACCCCTGCAACCCTTGCTGCCCTTGTTCGACATTATGGGATTTCGCATTAACGATCCATTCAACCATTTAATTTCTAAATTTTCAGGCACTTTGCTGTCTGTAACTTAGACTTCTTCAGACAGGATTCTAATCTCTATAACACATAGATCCTCTAAATAAAGCTTTGAATGAAACACATTTCCTGTTCACACAAATGTCATGTGACTAACCTGTGTACTACACTCATCAATGTGGAATAATTCCACCATCTTGGACTAGTGCCTTTCCCATATGATCACATGTAATATATTACAATTATTTCCACACAAATTCACTACTATAATGTGGGTGATTTATATAGTGTGACTTACAAAAAGTAATTCAATGTTCAAAATAATGTATACATCAGAAGGTTTCAAGTGCAAGTGCTAATTTATCTAGAGCTGGATTTTTAATCTGACATTTAATGATCCAGGCTCAAACTCCATGCTATGCGAAAACCAGGTACATATTTAGGTGCAAATAAGCGGGACAGCCGATCCAGTCTCACTCTAAATCTATTATCACAAAACAAGTTCAACACAACAATAAATAACAGAATACATTCCTAAAATACACGTTATCATTATATCATCATTACATTTTTATATTCATATCATGATTATATAACGTGCATGTGCCAAACCTGGTTCCCCCCTAAAAAACACTGTTCCTGAGAGGCATGACAAAGTTCAAATATGACAGCTCATCAATATATCTCCATAATTACTCAGCAATTCACTATACTGAGATAACCCATAATACGAATGGACTGTGGTTAATATGGACATCATAATGTGCACAATATGCAAAAATAACATAAGCAAGTGCAAACTACGCAAGTGCAAATATGCCAATTGGTGTAGACCAACAAAAACAGTACTTGGCGCATATGGTCAACTGATCTGATCCATATACAAGCATCAAATTGAGCAAAAAATGCTAGTGTAATGTTGTGCAGAAATCACAAGTTGGTGCAAAAAGGCACTGGTAAAGTGCAAAATGCCACAAATTACTTTGTGCAAAAATAAAAACATGAAAGAATCTCCTGAATTGTACATCAAACCTCCCAGAAACACAGCACAAGGGGACAAACCAAGTTACATTAAAAACAACAAGTCTTATCAATACAGCATGAATCACTTCCAAATTGTATGCTTCTAAGGATCAGTGCAAGAAAACATATTTCCTCATCTCCACTAAGACCCTTTGGTTTTAAGGATTCAAAACGTATGATAATTTTAGACTCTAATTGTCTAAATTTCCTTTGTCTTGCCTAGGATGATCCGGAATGTGTGCTAGACGAACACATTTCATGCATTTGACATCTCTATTGTGTTTTTCCATAAAGTGCATAGTCATTGGACACCTGATGTCTGCATTTTGTATTGCACAATAGTGCAGTAAAATTCTCAATTTGAGTGATCCTTTTGTGGAGCCTATTATCCACATGTACATTCGATAATATAAACAACAAATCTCATTAGGCAAGTTATCTTATGTTTAAAAGTCCCCAATTTACCATCACTGATCATGATATCAGATTTTTTCAAAACAAAATCATACATCTTACAGTGATTAGACTTAAAGAAGCCCTTGGTTCCATTTTTTCTCTTCAGTCAATTGCCAATCACTGGGCCAGTCAGGAATGAGTTGGGAGCCAATGACGTTTTTAGGCAAGGCGCTTCAGAGAAAGTTACCTGAGGAAATGAGCTCAATGCCTCTTTTAGGTCCCAGTCAGATAATAGGATGGGCTAATATTTGGAAAAGATGGACTTGACACTCTTGGCCTGATGGGTATAAGCTGTTATGAATCCTACTTCATCCTTCTCAGGCTTCTTTTAACTGTTTTCAAAAGTTCTTTTCTATTTTCATGTTTTGCTTTCTCAAATGCAATTTCTACATTCTTCACTGAAAAGCGCTTTTCAAGAAACGTTCTTTTATGTATTGGGACTCTGAAAAAATGTATCTCAGTGGAGCAATTCTGCCTTGTGCCTTGCCCTTAAAAATTCTCCATCGTGAATAGATTTCACTAAGGGAACACTAAGGGAACAGGATGATGGCTAGATGCCTGAAGTGTCACATCAGCGCTTGTTGGCTTTCTAATTAATTTGAGGTCTGTATATTGTTAAACATGTCAAAATTGACATCTAGAAAGGTTAATTCTTCAGTACTACTCTCAATGGTAAATTTGCGGTTCATCTCATTGTTCTTCAAACATGATATATGTTCAACCAATTTTTCTTATGACCCATCCCAAATAAGGAATACATCGTCGATGAACCTATACTAAACTACCACATGTTTACCATAATCATCATAATTCTCTGCCCATACAGTAGTTTGTTCCCACCACCCCATATATAGATTGGCATATGTAGGTGCCATACATGATCCCATGGCTCTTCTCTGGGTTTGCTCAAAAAGTTGTTTGTCAAACATAAAGACATTATGTTCTAAACAAAACTAAGATAATCAAAAGCATCTCATTCTGTTGTCTAAAACGTACTGAATGTGTATCTAAAAATATGGACAAACTTTAAGACCGAAACAATGTTCTATAAAGCTATTGTCAGAATCCAGATTTTGCCCACTGAGTGTAGCCGTAGAATTCTTCCTATCAATGTACCCCTATAAATGAAATATACATGTAGAGGAGTCTAGTAATGGGAAGATGGAACAACACACGAACCTCAGGAACTTTAAAGGACAAGAACAAGGTGTCAAACTCTTGATCTTGTAAGAGCACTCAGAATCATGAAAAATAAATCAGAGGTCTGACCTTAATGGAGTATTTGCAGAGTTGTCTTCTGAGTGTGGGTGGTAGGGAGAATGCCCTGTGCATGTTTGTACTTGGAACCTATGAAAGAGAGCAATGACTGTATAAGTGCTTGCTATAGAAGAATACTGTAGTGGTAAATTAGGATAGTACACAAGGCTTACCATGGGATGTGTGCAATGGTTCAGAATCGAGCGGAAAATGGTCCAAGGGAAAACACTCTGTGTACTTCTCCAAACAATCCTAACCACGATGGCACGAGGACACCTACAACGGTGTAAGTCTCTAGGCCTTGACTTTTCTCAGTCCCGAGGGCACGAGGACGCCTAGCGACTTGCGCCAATATGGAAGACTCTAGTCTTTAAGCACAACGTTTGGCAGAAGTACAGTGGAGCATCTTCAGGGGAAGTTTCCGTGTTTCCAGGTAATCCAGGTAATCTGTTCCGAGTAGGCATTGTGCGAGAAATAACAGTTCCAAAACGTTTTGCAGAAGAGTGAAGGTTGAGCAGTCCTGGTCGGGAGGTTGCGGGCAAAAAACAGAGGCAGGAAGTATCGAGTGTTCTCAATCCGTAAACAGTCTGAGTTTCGTTACACAGTAAAGAAGATCTGGACACAAGGATTAGGCAAGTCAAGGTCGTAAGGAGATTCAAGGTTCAGGCAACGAGGAAAAATCAAGCTATTCAAAGTGTACAAAAGTCACAATTCTTTTGAAATCAGAAGCAGTGAGTTGTAGGAACCAGGAGGATAAGTACCCTTAGGCACGTCAGCCTTGCTGTGTCCGCCCTTTACACGTGACGTACGGCCTGCGTTCCATGGACACCACAGTCACCATGGCAACCTCCAATTGTATGGTATTCAAGACCAAGGATGTGCATGAGTTGGAAAAGCAGCGCTTACATGAGCGGAACTAATGTGGAACACACTGTTTGAATGCCTGACCCCAGTATGACTCCCGCCATGTATGTATGGAAACGTGGCAGGATGAGTGAGAGACCATTTAAGGTGGGCTTTCCTAGACGTAATCTGACAGGTATACAAAGACACCACATCTAAGGAAACCAACATATAAGTGGTTTATTGAGAAGATCAGAGGTGTCTCTTTTATACGAGGTCAGACTTTGCACAAAGGGTTGAAAAAAGGATTCAAGAAACTTAGACCTGGTTTCCAAAAGGCTCTTCATTGATGAGACTATTGGTCTCCTTGGTGGTCTCATTGTGTCTTTGTGAATTGATGGTAGTAAATATAATATCTGAGTTACTGGATCATCTGTTTTAAGAAAGAACTATTCATTTGGATCAAGCAATTCCTTGTCATGCTAGCCTTTCAATAACGACTCGCTCTCATTTTTGAACTCTTGAAGTATCTCTTCATTCACTGGACAATAACAGTTGGCATCTAGTAGCTGTCTATTTGCTTACGCCAGACATAATTTCTTATCCCACAGTACCATACCTCCTTCCTTGTTGGTGGGGTGAATTACTATATTGTCATTGTACTGTAGGGTTTGTATGGCTTCTCTCTGGCCAAAGGAGAGATTGGTGCGGTTATGTCTAGAATGTGTGGGTAACTTTTTGCAATCTTTTAGTACCATCTCTTCAAAAACTTCAATGGGGCCATTCACAATATTAGGGCAAAACCTGGATTTGCATTTAATGCCACTTTTGGTGCTTAAGTCAGTGTCAATGCCAAATGTATTGTGCAGTGCTTCATTATGAAGTTAGCTCTGTGTACCAATGCCAACGATGTCATCCTACAAATCTGCTAGACATGTAAGATGTGTAAGATCTTTAACAGTCAATGGATGAATTGCTTTTGTCATACTCAACTCTTGAAGAAGCGTCTGAAACTTGAGTGGCATAAAACTTAATTTGAGTTTCCGCACAAATTTAAACATATCAATTCTAGAATTGATGAAGTCAAAGATGTTGTTGGGACAGTAGGATAAACCTAATTTTAGGACTGATTCCTCCATGGGTGTTATTATCCTAGAAGTGATGTTGTAAATCTTAATTTCTAACTCCTGGTCCCCCGTCCTTGACCTCTCAACCTCTGGCCTCTCACCAAACGGGTCGTGTGAGATGTTGTTTCTCTGAGGGTCGTTGTCCCCTCCTTGTCTTGGCATTTAGTTTCTTCCTCCTCTTGCTCTCCCCCTTGTAGATGGTCTGCCTCTGCCCTTTGTGAGAAACCTGAGGGTATTCTCACTCCTAAGCTCCTTGTATCCTCTGCGCAGGTGGTCAGGGAAAGGCCTTCACTTTTGGATCTGGACCTTGGGGGTGGAGAAGGGAGGTTGGATCACCTGGGTGGAGGGTCTGTAGGGACTGGGAGTGGGGTGCCCTTTGGTGAGTCATGGTATCCACCATTCCCTAGTGAAAGTTAACCCAACCCTTCCCCAACCTTTATGGTCTTTTGTATGCCAGCACCCATCCTTTCTCCACAATTGACATTCGACAGTACTGAGATGAGGAAGATGCCTGCTAAGAGCAGTGAAGGTCAGGCATGTCCTTTTAAGTGTGGTGAGGCAAGGTTCAGTAATCATCCACACCTCCAGCCTGTCAAAGGGCTGCAGGTGTATAAATGGAGCCGTGCCCAGTCGAAAAGGGGATGACAGGAGAAGGACCAGGAGGCCGGTGCATGCAGCAGAGAACCTGACAGTACGACATGGGAGCTGGGACTCCCTGGAGCAGATTGGAAAATACAAATGGAACCATGCAGGAAGGCTGCCCCTTTCCTTTCTAGTTATCGTGCTTGCTCCCCTCTGGCAGAGGACCAACCCAGGAGTGTCTGAGGGTCAGGAACTGGAGCCCCGACACTAAAGGAAGAAGGCTGTGTGATCTGCTGTGCAGCCCAAACTCCTAAAGTGACCAGTCAGTGTCTGCTGATTGAGAAACCCAGTGCACGCATGAGTGAACTTGAAAATTTCCTGAAAACTTTGTATCGGAGCGGCTGCGTGCTGAGGATTAGTACATTTTCTAAAGTCTCTGATCAGTTCATTTGTCAATTATCAAACAAAGAGGAAATACTATGTATTGGAGTGGTCACTTGTAGCAAGAGACACGTTTCCGAAGGCCTCCGGACATTGAACTATTCAATTAAAGTGAAACTAACAACTATTGAACCACAGAAAAAGGGGAAATGAACCTAAGCAGGAGAGATCATTATTAAATACCGAACTGAACTAAAACCTTGTGACCAAACAGAATTTAAACAGCTGGAATACAAAAAGAGAAAAGGAAGTTTAAATCCAGGCAAGTCATCATATATTTAAGTGCTAAAATGAATATAATTCTCAACAGACCACAGTATGCTGAAATCTAATATGACTGTAAAAGAGCAGGCAAACAAAGGATACTGAAGCCTGGTTTACAGTGACATGCTCAACCTGAGTGAAGGCTACAAATTATCTGAACAAATATTTCAAAATAACATTGACTGAACTGTGGAGAAAAGGATATTATGTGTTTCTTTTCTTTTGAACGATATCCAGTGATGTTACTGAAAAAGAAATACTGAATGAATTTTTACTGAAGAAATACTGAAAAATGTATATATATGGGGTAAGAGATTGAAAGGGGTGGGGGGTGTTTGGGTGGGTTTAGAAATGTAGGGAAACAGGTAGTTTGGGTGGACCCTCCCAATTTAAAAAGAAAATCTATGTTTCTTTTTTTTCTGTAAAAGTTGATTCGGTAAAAATAACTTTGGTAACATCACATGGAACCTTTTGAACTGTGTCATTTGAAACTTGGGGAAGGGAACCCTGAGTACTGACCAGGAACATTTCACTTCCAGGTTGTTTGAACTGTGTATTTTGGAACTTGGGTCCTGACCAAAAGCATTTAATTTCAAGGTTATTTGAATTGTGGGAATGTGAATTTAAGGAAGGAAACCCAGAGTCCTGCCTTGGGGAAGGAAACCCAGAGACCTGAAAAAGACTATTGCACCCTAAATCCAAGAAAGGAGATTCTGAGACTGTTTCTGTGCTGCACTATTTTATACTTGGGGAAGGGAGCTGAAAGAAAGCTGGGAGCTGGAAGAAGTTCAGAACTTTATGTTGAACACTGTTTCTTTTGGTTGCTGACATCCCTATACATGATATATTAGTTGTGAAGGCAAGATAGGTTTTTGACACAAACAGATTCCTAAGTTGAACTATTTGACTCAAAACTTTCCTTAGTTTTGTTTAGGTAGGGAAATCCCACCTTAGCATAGGGCATGTTAGGCCTTTTTCCATCCTGACATTTAAGTTAATAAAATTGATTGTTTTTGAAATCTATTGTCTGTGTCCTTCTTCATGATGCCTTTACACTTTTCTCTCTGTTCTGCTGTCTAGATGGAGCAGTTTGAATTCTTCTAAAAAATTAAGCCAAGTAGGTCTTACTTCCAAGTCTTTTGTCTCTACACCTCAGAACTACTGGCTTCTTCAGTGAAAGGATCAGTAGTTGTGGCAAGGGTTTTGGGTAAATGTATCTGGTCTTTAATATGTAAAGGAAATTGGAATATACACGGGATACATTACTCACTGTAATCGTAATTTCTGATGCTTGTATCGGCTCAGATTCACATGCTGTGTTTAGGCCGAAATTTAGTGGAAGCTGCAGAGTATTACAGTTGTTGTTTTCGAATCTCGAAAAGGGAAGTCGAACAGGGCGGGCCAGTAATACTATCCCTAGTGTAATGTCCACTGTACCCATGAGCCCTAACGTGTCGGGATCCCTCAGATTGTTATTTTTTTACATGCGGTAGCATGAGGTGTAGCATGAGTATAGTTGTATCTAAGCAGATACGTATCAGACAAGCTCATAGGCATTCATGCGCCTTCTCTACGAGGGGAGGAAGGGTGGGTCGCATGTGAATCTAAGCAGAAACAAGCATCAGAAACATGATTACGGTGAGTAATGTATTCCTTCTGAGGCTTGTGGAATCTGCTTAGATCACATGCTGTGCATAGATTAGCGAGCAGTGGAAGAAGAAGGAGGTGGGATGTGAGAAGGTTCATGAGTGAATAAATGTCTTAGAACCGCTTGTCCCACTTGTGTATCTGCCTTGGAATGAGTGTCAATGCAGTAGTGCTGAGCAAAAGTATGTATTGAGCTCCATGTAGCTGCTTTGCAAATACTGTCTAAGGGGACATTTGCAATGAAAGCCAGAGTGGCTCCAGTACCTCTTGTGGAGTGGGCCCTTGGCGTAAAAGGCAGAGTTTTATTTGATAGGGAATAGCACAGTTGGATACATCTGACTATCCACCAAGATATGGCATTTTTAGAGATGCAGTCACCTTCTCTGCCTGGCGCTATGGAGACAAACAGTTGATCTGTTTTTCTTAGCGGTCTGGTCTTGTCTACGTAGTAGAGGACCGTTCTCCTCACATCTAGTGTGTGGGGTTTAACCTCAGTTGAGCTATTGGGTTCCTGGAAGAAAGCCGGTAGCTCGATTGACTGGTTTACATGAAATTTGGAGATGAATTTAGGTGAGAACCTAGTAAGAGTACCTAAAACCAGCTTGTCTTTGTGTACAACAAAGAAAGGATCCTGCACTGACAATGCTTGAATTCCACTAACCTTCTTATGGAAGTGATAGCCACTAAGAAGGCTGTCTTATAAGTCAGGTGTTTGAGACTAGACTTGTGCATAGGCTTGAAAGGGGGTCCCATGAGCTTAGCGAGTACCACATTAAGGTTCCAACCTGGCGGCGGGTTAGAAATTGGAGGATGGAATCTCTTTACCCCTTCCATAAAAGCCTTGATGACTGGTACTTTCCACCATAAGACCTTATTATGAGAGGTCATGTGGGCTGACAAAGCTGCCAGGTGGACTTTTAGGGAGTTAAAGACTAACCCTGCATCTAGCAAATGGAGCATTATAAGTTAGAATGTGGGATGGAGTACATTCTATGGGGTTGATGTGGTTAGCCTGGCAGCAAATTATGAATCTCCTCCATTTGTCAAAGTAACAGTGCCTAGTGTTTGGTTTTCTTGATTCTTTCAAGATATCCATGTATCTCGGTGGCTGGTTGAGATGTCCGAACTCTATGACCTCAGGAGCCATGCTGCCAAGTTCATTGATTGCGGCTGCACTGTTAGTCCTTCGTGCTGGGTGAGTAGGTTGTACTGGCACGGGAGTTTGATGGGATCACACATTGCCAGTTTGTGCAGATGTGGATATCACGGTTGTCTTGTCCACATAGGAGCAACTAGGATAAGCGTCATCGGTTCCTTGTGTATTTTGTTCACCACCTTCCTCATGAGAGGGAAAAGCGTAAGCAAATTTCTCTGACCAGTTCATCCATAGGGCGTTCCCCTTGGAGCCTGGCTGGGCGAACCTAGACGCGAAGTCTGGGCATTGACTCTTTTCGCTTGTGGCGAATAAGTCTATGGTTGGGAAACCCCATTGAGAGAAGAGGTGTTCTACGACCTCTTTGTGCAGACACCACTCGTGTTCTTCTGGTAGGGGATCTCTGCTCAATGAGTCTGCAAGAGAGTCGAGTTCCCCTGGAACATGTTGTGCTGACAGGAAAATCTTCCGTCTGAGTGTCCATTTCCAAATTTGCTGTGCAAGCTTGGACAGATTTGGAGAACGTGTAGCCCCCTGTTTGTTGATATAAAACATCGCAGTGAGGCTGTCGGTTAGGATCTGCATCAATAGGTTTGTTAAATGGGGTTCGAATGCCTGAAGGGCTTAGAATACTGCCAGAAGTTGCAGCAGATTGATGTGGTTCTGAGCTACAGTACGAGACCACAGACCCTGAGCTGTGTGGTGAAGGTAGTGAGCCCCCCACCCTGCCAGTGAGGCTTATGTTGTGATACCCGTCTGTACCTCTGGATCGTAGAAAGGTTTCCCTTTCGTTAGATTCTCTCTCGTCCATCAGCGAAGAAGTGTTGGTGAAACGACCACTAGATCGTCCTACTGGCCACTTGCCTGAGACCACTGTTTTGCCAACCACTCCTGCGTGGGACGCATGTACAGGCGCACGTGAAGAACCAGGTAAATGCAAGATGCCATCATGCCTATTAAACGCATAGCTTTGTGCACCCTTATCTGGCGGCCGGTCTGATAATGTAGTATTTGCAGTAACAAGTTTTTTACTCTTTCATCTGATGAAAAGACCAACCCCTCTTCTGTGTTTAAGACAGCTCCTAAGAACTGTTTTGTATTGCTTGGCACTAGGCTTTTTTCTCGTTGATGGAGAAGCCCAATTGAAAGAGGAGGTTGATTGTTCTTTGAATGTTTAGTCTGCAAATTAGGGGTGATTCCCCTGTAATAAGCCAGTCGTCCATGTATGCTACACTGGGATTGCCTGCCTGCGCAGGTGCGCTGCCACCCCGGCCAGTACCTTTGTGAATACCCTTGGAGCAGAGGTTATTCCAAAGGGTAGCACCTTGAATTGGTAGTGCTGGATTGCTATCTTGAAAAGCAAGAATATTCTGTGCGCTGGGAACATTGAAATATGAAAATAGGCATCTTTCATATTCAGTGTTGCCATGTAATCCCCCCCTTTTAGTAGAGGAATTACCTCTTGTAGCGTAGCCATGCAGAACTTTTGTGGCTTGACATACTTGTTTGCAGGGCGCAAATCTAATACAGGGTGCATTGTTAGATCTTTCTTTAGCACAAGGAAGTAAGTTGAATAAATGCCCCTGTTTACCTGGTTGGCCGGGACGACTTTTATGGCGGCCTTTGATAGAATTGTGGCTATCTCTTCTAGAAGGATACGCTGATGTTCTTCTGAGTGGATTTTCTGTCGTGGGGGTGGTTGTGGGGACGTTGGAGTAGTTCTACACAGTATCCACCTGCCTAAGGTGATTCCCTCTCATGCGTGGGTGAAGTTGGAAATGCGTCCTCCTACTAAAGAAGCATGGCAGGGCACCTGAAGAGGAATGTCACTTGCTCCGAGGTGGTGTGCCACCTCGAGGAAAGGCCTCTGCCCCGACCATGACCTTTGCCTTGTCCTCTGGGATATCCCTGGGAGGATTGGCTTTGATTATTCCCCCAGGTGGAACCCTGGCCTTGATAGTAGCTGGATCCTCGTTAAGAGTTTTGGCCTCGAAAACTACGAAATTTCCCATTACCTCTTTGACCAGAAGGCTTGTTAGTGAGCTGACCTAAAGATTTAAGAGTGTCATACTCGTCCTTTGCTGTTTTAAGTGCCTCTTCAACGGCTTTACCGAAGAGCATGTTAGGTTCCACTGGCATGTTGATTAGCGTGGCCTGCATTTCCGGTCTATAATCTAACTTGCGCAGCCATGCATGCCTCTTAATAACAGTCCCTTGCACAATGACTCTTATGGCATTGTCCGCCGCGTACATATTTGATTTAAGGAGACAGCTAGACACCGCCCTTCCATCTGCAGCCACTTGTGCTCTACTGGGATTTGAGTGGCTCTGGGGCAGACGAATGTAATGCAGACATTTCTTTCCACTTGTGGCAGTTATAACTAGCCAAGAGAATTGCATTGTTCGCTATCCTGTTCTGATAGACCGCAGATGAAGCGACCTGTCTGCCCATGGCATAGATCTTTTTGCTCTCCTTATCAGGTGGTGGCTTGGAGGAAGCAAGAGGTGTACCTGCTCTCTTTCTAGTTGGCGTGACAACTAAGGAGTCTGGTTTTAGTTAGCCTCTGATATATAAAGGGTCCGACGGTGCAGGCCTGAATAATTTCTCCACTTGTGGGTTTACGGCCCGTGTGAGATTGGGGGCTTCTAAACATGGCTGTATTCTGTGCTGCACTAATTTCAGTAGCGGAATGAACTGGGCCGCTGTCTTTTTGTCCACAAGGATTTGCTCTGCAAAGTCTCTATCCTCCTGAACCTCCTGGGTGTCAATCTGAAAGTGCTCAGCTGCTTTGGCTAGTACTTCATTAAGGAGGGGTTGATTATTGATAGGCGAATCGACATCCGGAGTATCTTGGTTAAGAGGGGAATCTATGGAGTACATATTTGCTTCTTGGTCTGCCTCCTGGTCCTCGTCATCCCCATAATAAGGGTCCTCTGTATCCTCATCAATAAACTGAGGGTCAGCTGTTTCCACAAAGGACAGATCTTCTGGGTCTGTTTCCGGGTCAAAAAGATCTATTACTGTGCTCTGTAAAGGAGCATTTGAACAAGACCTCTTAGAAGGGGCTTGAATAGGTAAGGCAGAGGCTAGAGAACCAAATGGGCTGTGGTGGGGGAGTGGAGGTGAAGCTCTGAAGGTAATTAGGGTTTTCTGTTTTTAAAACTGGTCATAAAGATCATTCTTTTCATCACTCTGTCAATATCTTGAGAAGACCATTCTTTGGAACTTGGGATGACTACAGATTGAGGGTGAAGTCCTAAATCCTCATCAGTGGGAGGTACTACCTTAGGCCTAGAATCCTTAGGTTTCTCTGAGGGCCTGGAATGTTTAGACTTTTCCTTTTGAGGTATATTTTCCCTAGAAGGGCTTTTGTCCCTATGAGGGGTTTTAGATGTCTTCTTGTGATGTCCCCCCCGGGGCCCAGAGGAGTGTTTTACAGACTTCTTGGGGCCTGCTACCTTATCTGACGCCGATCGTCGAATTTCCGAATTTCGGATGCTGGGGCTGAGGCCTCATCCGTGGACGATCGACCTTCGGAGGGAGTTTTGCGTGCAACACCCTTGCCAACTTTCGAGGGTTGGGCCCTGTTGTGTGGCGATCTCGAGCGAGATTGCCCAGAGGACTGGGACTCAGCGGACCGTTCCCTGGGTGTCGTACGTTGTCGATCACTCGACCCATGTGTCGAATCTCGACCCAGGCTTATGTGCTTGGTGGTGTGTGTTTTTGTATTGCTACTGCCGCCAGTTGTATTCCCCACAACATGGCCGCCGGCCTGTCCTATGGGGTCGGGGGTCTGCGCTTGAGTAGCTGGAGATACTCCGTCTCCCTCGCCGTCCGAAAGCACGGCGTCGCTGCCATCGCTAAAGGTACCCTCTACTTCCATCGCCTCGAGTTTCCTGGCGTAGTGGGCCCAGCGTTTCGTGGAGAGGTCCTTTAACGTCATTTAACGTCTTCAACAAGACGTTTCAACGTGGTCTCTCGGGAGACACAAATTACATAGTAAGTGTTTGTCTAACCACAGGAATTTGCGATTACACTTGGGGCAAAATTTAAATCCTGTATTTTCCATAGATATAGGATATGGTTGTGGTTATGGCAGCTGGGCGAAGGAAGGGGAGTATATGCATTCTTAAAATGGCCTCCCTCCTCTCTCCCTACTGTTTGGGCTGAGGCCCGGGGGCGGCCTACCAAGGCCGAACGGTCCGTCGCTGTAGTCTTCGACGGGCAGCTTTTCTGTCTTCACCGGCGTGGTGTTTCGGAGGTCGGTGAAAGGATAGGAAGAAATACTATCGCTAATTAGAACTAGTCCAAAAAAACAGCAGTATGTACTACCGTGCTTGAGGGTTGCACTCAGAAAATTAGACGTCCATCAGCCAGAAAAAGTTACCGACCAATTCAAGTTTATTTTGAGTCACAAATCAAAAAAAGATATAACGCGTTTCGTAGCCCACTGGCTACTTGTTCCCATATTCAATCACATTGTTACTCTGGAGTTGTACTTAAAAAGGCAGTCAAACCATCTCTATGGTATAGAAGAAAATCATCAATGTCATCAATGCCATTTGTGATGTTATCTTTGGTGTCCTGGGTATTAGTCTTAGCAGTGCACGGTGGTGGCACGAGTTATGGTTGCTTAGCTTACAATTACTGGTGAATTTCTAAGGTTTTTCGGTTTTACTTGTAACCATAACGTCCCTTTAACACGTTTTTTCATTGAATTTCATAGGTTTTTATTAGTGCAACTTAATAATAACGTTCCTTTAACAACGTTTTTTCAGTGAATTTCATAGGTCGTTACCAGTGCATGCTAATTTCCTACAACTTACTAATATCATATGTACCGCAATATAGCAACATTTTTGTACAATTTACAAAGTTTCACCTTGAAACTCTGCCATTTCCCACCTTTTAACATAATTTTTAAGACTTCTATACACTTTTTGCAACTTTTCCACTGTTTTTGAGTTTGTCGACGTCCGCGAACGACTAACGTTATCGCAGACTTTCCAGACAGTCTCACCTGATCTTGCGCACGCGGCATGATGACGTGTTCGCGAATGCGTCCACACTTCGCGAACGGGTCCGTGCTTCACGAACAGTTCAGAACTGCGTTTTCTACTGATCTAGGAACTTTCAAGCTCAAACTGTACCCTTGCACAGCTCCTACACCTATTCTACTTATTATTCATTAACAATCTAGTACAAGCACATACTTGGAAGAATATTGGCAAAACTGCTTTTTATCTTAAAAATGGCATTCGCTATTCCCATCCCTCCTACCCAAGAGCCACCACCACCACCAGCTGGAGGGCCTACACAACAAAATAAGAGCAGTACTTTCAAAGACAATGAAGAGGACCAAGAAGATGAGGTAAAGGAAGTTCCTACCTCTAGCGCCCAGAGAGAATCATGGGTGTGGCAGTTCTTTACCTCTGTTGGCAATGTACCAAAGGCTAAAGCTACCAAAGTGAAAAGTACTCAGTCGCAGACTACCTGGACAATACTCATATGGGACCACCTCCATGCGCTGCCACATCAAATCCAACCACTGCAATGCTCTCAGAAAGGTTGTTCCTTTTTAGGCAAATAGTAGGCTGTCTTCATCCACCTCATATTCCTCAATCAATACTGTAACCACACAGCCTACTTCCGTGGCACCCAAAATCCCACCAGCTACCTTGCAAGCAATAAAAGAGTTCTTTCTGTCAATTTAATAGATTTTTATAAGGGAAATGTTTCATGGTGTTACACCACTGTACATAAGTTATTAATAATACCTCTTTTCACATATATGAAAGAACTATAAAGCTCCTTTAAGAGACATATTTTTTGCAACACATACTTATGTCTGTTGTTATCAGCAGGGCATGCTGGGGATGGAAATCATCTTTCAATTGTCTACAGCATAAGGGTCCACCATGACCCCAGCCGAACCAAACCATCCATATTATTCAATGCACCTACCCTGTATCCTAGTTCAGTATCCACTATACCATAATATTGTAACCAATGGCCAGTGCTGATGGCTTGCAGCCATGGCCAGTCTCCAAATCTATGGGGCATAGGCTTCGGCCATGCTGTATTCCCCAATAAGCAAATCAGAGTACACATTTGCGGTTGCAGAGGGCCAGGCCCGCTACCCAGACACCAAATGTATATCACTAGTTTTTCTTATTACTTTCTTACACTTTGGAAAAATAAAACACAAGACATATTTCCAAAAACATGCCTGCACGTCCTTGCTAATGCTCGTCGCGCAGGTTTGTTGTAATCTAGTCCAACACTTAAGGCTGTAACCGCAAGCAGAATATTTTTTCCCATTCAAACCTACCGCTTCGGCATTGCTGCGTGCCCCAATAAGACAATTACAGTACACATTTCTCCTTGCTGACAGTTAGGCCCATTGCGCAGACACCAAGGTTATATCACTGTGTTGTGTACTTAGTGTTTATACTTAAAAAAACCAAAACACAGGACATATTTACACAACCATGCTTTCCAGTTCGTGCTGACCCTCGTCGTGCACATTTGCTGCAATCCCATCCGGCACTTCAACCTGTACCCACAAGCACATTGTTATTTCCCTTTCAAAGCTATCCCAATTTCGAGAAACTTTACCACATAGCCGGTCCCTGGTGGACATGGCCACTTTAACCCATTGGTCGTCCCTCGTGGTCATAGCCAGTAGCCAGATTGTCCAGGTCATGACCTTATGCCATGACCCGGACAATGTGGCCACTGCCCATGCCCACAGGCTATAATACCTCAGTCACCAAAGGTATATCACTATTTTTTGGGTATTAGCCTATTTGACCTAAAACAATTGACCTAATGACCAATGTGGTCGAATTTTGCATGGGTGATTTGGCCTTCGGTGTAATCTGGTCGCATATATTGCAAAATACCAACCCTGGAGAGCAGGGGTTGCTGGAGTGTCCCCCCTCCCTATGTTTGATATTTTGCAATTTTGGGGGTGCAGGGGTGTCCCCCGCTTCCTTAAAATTGGAGGTGGGAAAAAAAGAAAAAAAAAACATGTGTGCGTTTAAATTGGACCCAGGCAAATAAATTGGGGTCAGTTTGTCGCGATCAAAAACATATTCAGTCCAACATACCCAAACAATTTTTTTTTCCTACATTATTACTTGTCAAAAATTAAAACACAGACACATTTGCAAAACCATGCTTTCAGGTCCTTGCCAATGCTCCTTAAACGTGTTTGCTAGAAATCTTCCCAAGTTTTATTTTTTTCAAAAGTGTCAAAATGTACGTATATACAATAGTCATATAACTTAGTGTTATGCTCACCTGGTCTCTGTGGAGGCATTGGGGCACGGTTGCAGCCCTCCCAGGGTGAGGTCGCCCGGGTCCGACTTTGCCCTCTGCGCTTATGTGGTGACTGGTGGTAATAGGTGATGCTGCTCAGGACTGCTCGTGCATGGAGAATAGGGGGCCTGAGTATGCAAGCTTGTGCGCCTGATCCCCTCTAGACCCCTTCTCCCAAACCGTGGTACCCGTGGGGTGCGCTATCCCTGGAAAGCTCACCTGTTCATTAGTTTTAGCAAGCACTCCATCCTGCTGCTTCTGGCACGGGCGTTTGTATGATCTGGACCGAGTTCCTTCACTGGTCCCTTGCACATGGTAGTCCAGTCCTGCTGCGACTAAGCCACTATACTTCAGGTAAGTGTTCCTGTTTGTCTTTGGCTTTCCTCGTCTGTTTTTGTTGTATTGTAAAGTTTGTTGTCTTATATTGCTGTCGGTTCCACTTTTGATGTTTGCTCTTTTGCTTTCTTCCCTTGCAGGTGATGTTGCCAGCCCGGCAGAAGCTGCGGAGCTCGAGACAGCAACCGGAGGGAATGAGGAACGAAGCTGCAGCGGTACAGCAGCTGGTAAATTGTTAACTAGGGGGCGCGCGGGGTTCAAATGCGGCGCGGCCTTTGGACGGATGTTCTAACCTTGTCTTTATTCTTCTTCACAGGGTCCGAGTTTGTGGATGCGGAGTATGGTGCTGCGCAATTGGGATCAAGATCACTGGATGTCAGGAGATGAGTCTGCAGATGAAGCGATGAAACACCAATTTCCTGGAGGTGAGTATGCAGGAGAATGCCTGGTAAGTAAACTGGTCCAAGTGGCGTGAGCGTCACATTGCATGCGAATGCACAGTAACGCGAAGCACCGGCCTTAAGGATGGAGCAACTTATATAGCTGAGCTTATGAAGCCACGCCCACCAGGTTCAGCCTGCCTGCCACACCCTGCCACACCCGATGAGTCAGCACATGAGGATGTTTTCTGGGACAAAGGCTTTCAGGTCTTGGAAAGTTCTTGTAAAATAAAAGCACTCCTGCACTGAAATAAAGTAAAAGCACTCCTGCACTGAAATAAAGTGTTCCTGCTCACATCTCTATATGAACCTGGCGCCAAAGGCAACAGGACTGCGTTTATGGGTCCCAAAGGGACATAAGTGAGTAAAATGACCCATTGCCCCCATCACTAGATGGTGTGGTTTTTGTGTTCTGGGGCCTGTGGCCATGACAGCACTCCCCCTCAAGGACCCTCTCATGGGTGGTTCCCCCCTGGCCCTGGTTTAGTGGGGTTATTGTGGTGGAACTGCCTGATTAATCGTGGAGCGTGGACATGCTCACTGGGTTCCCAGGTCCGATCTTGGGGATCATAACCTTTCCAGTCTATAAGGTAGTGTAACTTGACCGGACCATCTTAGAGTCTAGGATCCTTTTAACTTTGTATTCTGGTTCTCCTTTAATTATTTCGGGATCCGGTGGAGTATCGATCCGTGTACCTGGTCTGAATGGTTTTAGGAGGGAGACATGAAACACCGGGTGGATCCGCATGTGGGCCGGTAATTCTAATTTCATGGCCGCAGGGTTGATCACAGCCTTGATAGTGTAGGGTCCCAGATATCTGGGACGGAACACCTGTGGTCCTTTCAGGTGGATGATTTTGGATGCTAACCAAACCTTGTCTTCGAATTGGTGGTTGGGGGCTTCCCTTCAGTGTTGATCCCCAAACTGCTTCTGTTTCTCTTTGGCTCTGGCAAGATGCTCTGCTGTTTCCTTAAAAACCTGGGGGATGGTTTTGTGTAAGGTCGTTACAGCAAGCATTTCTAATGATTCGAGTGGGTCAAAAACGGATGTCCGTGGATGTCGACGGTACACTATGTAGAATGGGCTTTGTCCCGTACTGGTGTGAATGGAGTTGTTATATGCATATTCTGCTAACTAAAGTATGTCCTTCCAGGTATCCTCAGTTTGTTGCAGCATGCACCTTATGTATTGCTCGAGGGTCTGGTTAGTCCATTCGATCTGGCCGTCGGTTTGGGGGTGATGGCTTGTAGATAACCAGAGGTCGATTTTGGCAATTTTACAACACCTTTTCCAGAATGCAGAGACAAACTGAGTTCCTTGGTCTGATATCAATATTGATGGGAACCAGTGAAGCCGGACGATCTGTTCCAAAAACACGGTAGCCAGAGTAGAAGCAGCTGGGAGACCTTTCAGGGGAATAAAGTGGGCCATTTTGGAAAACAAATCTATGATGACTAAGATGGTATTGTATCCATTACAGGAGGGAAGGTCTGTAATCAAATCCATTGATAGCGTATATGCCAAGTTGCTGGGGGTACTTCTAAAGGACGTAGCAGACCTGCAGGACTTTGTTTTTGGGACTTGTGTTGTGCACAGTTGCACAGGTTGCGATGAACTGGACAATGTCCTTTCGCCAAGTTGGCCACCAGTAATTTTTCTTTATTTTACCTTGGGTTTTGGCTATTCCCGGATGCCCTTCTACTAATGAATCGTGATAGTTTGCGATGATTTGATTCTGTAATTTCTTATCCGAATGTACAATCGTCCTTGGTAGTATGGTAGGTTGTCCACGATCGTAAACCGGTCTCCCTTCCATAGCCATTCCTGTTGCACTGGTGGACTCATCAAGTGTTGCAGGTCAGATTTTAAGTTGTCTAGAGTTGTGGTTGCGGCAATCATGCCTTAGATTCGTCCTTCAGGGATGATGGCCACAGGGTCTGGTATAGTGAATGCCTCTTCTACCTCACTCATGCGAGACAGGGTGTCTGTAATTTCCATTGCGTACTCTGGGTCTATAGGTGATGATAAAGTCATATTCCGCAAAGAAGAGAGCCCAGCGGAGTTGGCGTGATGATTGCGCTTTAGCGTTCTTCAGATATTGTAGATTGCGATGATCCATGACAATGGTGACTGTATGCCTAGCCCCAAGAAGATAATGTCTCCAGGCTTTGAATGCTGCCTTAATTGCTAGCAGTTCTTTATCAGTGATTGCATAATTCAATTCAGGGGCTGAAAACTTGCAAGACCAGAATGCCACGGGATGCAACTGACCTGTTTCGGAGTCTCGTTGTGACAGGACTGCTCCCATTGCTATGTTGGAAGCATCAGTTTCAACCATGTATGGTAGTTCCGGTCGAGTATGCCGTAGAATTGGTGCTGTGGTAAATGCTTGTTTTAGCTCCTGAAAGGCTTTCTCTGCCTCTGCCGACCAATTAAATAGTTTATTTTTCCTTAGTAAAGAGGTGATTGGAGTGACGATGTGGGAGAAGCGGGGAATGAACCGGCGATAAAAGTTGGCGAACCCAAGTACACTCTGTACTCCCTTCATGGATGTCGGTGAGGGCCAGTTAAGGATAGCGTCTACCTTGACCGTGTCCATGCGCCGTGGTGTGAGAATAAAGCAGAGGATTTCTACCTCTGTCACATAAAAGAAGCATTTCTCACATTTGGCATATATCTGGTGTTGCCACAGTTTCTCCAAAACTGCCCGGACATGGTTGACGTGGTCCTCCTTGGTGGTCGAATAGATAAGAATGTCATCAATATAGACAGTTCGCGGAACACGTCATTCATGACAAATTGGAACGCCGCAGGGGCATTACATAGTCCAAAGGGCATAACCTGATATTCATAAAGGCCATATTTCGTGCAAAAGCCTGTCTTCCACTCAACTCCTTTTTTGACTCTTATTAGATGTAGACCCCTCGTAAGTCTAGTTTTGTATATATCTGACCGTTTTTGACTAGATCCAAGAGCTCGGGGATAAGCGGTAATGGGTACCGTTTTTTACCGTGATCTGGTTAAGTAGTCTGTAAGTGCAATGCAAGTTCTCAGGTCTCCTCCTTTTTAGGCACAAAAAAGAGGGTTGAGGATGCAGGGGACTTGGAAGGACGAATGAAGCCATTTGCCAGATACTGATCGAGGTAGGTTTTTAGATGCTGGTTTTCCTGTTCTGTTAGGGCGTAAATCCAGCTGCAGAGAACTTGAGCTCCAGGTACCAGATCAATTTGGCAGTCATATGGTCTGTGCGGGGGTAGGGTGTTTGCTTGCTCTTTTTGAAAGACATCTTGGTAATCCAGGTATTCAGGTGGTAGTGAACAGGTGAGGCCCAGTATGGTTTCTTTCTTCGAAGAACCTGGGTTGGTAAGACCTTTTATTGAGAATCCCTTGCTATAACAGTTGTCGGTACAGTCTTGAGGAAAGGTCAGAACTCGTTTACGCCAGTCAATCCTGGGATTGTGGGTCTCCAGCCAGGGCATTCCCAATATCATCTGGAACTGAGGAGCGCCGATGAGGTGATGTCCTCTTGGTGACCGTCCTGACAAAGAAACATGACCTTCTCGGTGTAATGCATCACTGCGGCGGATGATAGCTGAGATCCATCAACTGCTGTGACGTTTTCCAAAACCTGCTTCTGTCGTAGAGGAAGGCCTATCCGGGTAGCCAGATCTTGGTCCATGGGCCTCATTACGACCCTGGCGGTAAGGGGTTAACGCCAGCGTTAGCTGCGCCGACCCCTTACCGCCAACTACGAGGTCCCTTAGCGCCATGGCGCTTTTAACACCTGCTTTTAGCAGGTGTTAAAATCCATGGCGCTAAGGGACCATGGAGTTAATTACGCCACCGTAATTTACGGTGGCATAATTAACGCCTTCCCCACTTCCATTATGCCCTATGGGGCAAAAATGGGAATGGGGAAGGGTAAATGGGGATTGGGGACTTACCGCCCCGCCGACCTCGGAATGGGGCGGTAAGTCCGCCAACCACCATGGCGTAAACGTAGTTTACGCCATGGTGGTAAAGTCACGGCCCAGGCGGTAACTTACCGCCTGGGTCGTAATGAGGCCCCATGTAATTTCCCACAGCCCCACTGTCAATGTATGCCTCCAAAGCATGTATTTTCTATGGTTGCTTGTGGTTTACCAGGAGCACAGGGATGACTAGATGTGAGGTCTGTATAGGTTCCTTTTCACTGCTCAACAAGTGGACCCCTACGCTTGCCGGGCGTTGGGAGTTTCCAGAGTCCTGTTCTTCTTCACCTTTGTCCGTTGCTCCAACTGCTTTCCTGGGTGGTTTCACAGGGCATTCTCGGAGATAGTGACCTGCCTTACCACAGTACAAACAAAGCTGCTGAGGTCTCCTTTTCTCCCTTTCTGCCTTGGTGAGTGGGCTCCGCAAGCCTCCGATTTGCATTGGCTCAGACTGATCGTGTGATTTGGTTTGATTCTTACGGGGTCGCACGTAGACCAACTGCCCCTCGGCCTTGGCCCGATCCATCTTCTGATCCTGCAATCTGTGATCGAGCTGCAATGTCAGGTCGATGTATTCAGCACATATTTCTGGGGGATTTACTACTTGGGCTAATACGTCCTTAAGTTCTCCTCACAAGCCTCAGTAAAAGAGAAATGCCACTCTCGCTTGATCGTTGGGGAATGCCCCAGGTCTGCACAAGAAATGTAGGCGACATTGATTCATAAAGATGGCATACTTATTTGGATCGCCTGTGAAGCGTTCTGGTGGGGGCAGGGGAACCCCCCTGGAAGAACCACCTGTACTGGCATGGGCTGTGTAGGTGCAGCAAGAGAGGCATACCCCGGCTGTGGGACCTGGCCTGCCTGTGCCTGGAGCATTTGCCTTGCTAGTTCATATGTCCGCTCCCAGTTCACAATTAGATCCTTCCTTAGGGCATTGGTTTCCTGTCTTGAGGCAAGAACTTCAGCCCGTAACTCTCCCAGTAATTGGGCCAACTGGTCAATTTCAGAAGTTTCCATAATGTCCAGGCAGAGATTCGAAGAGGCTTTGCGTTCTGTTACGCTCAACTGGTCTCTGGGGAGGCGTTGGGGCGCGGTTGCAGCCCTCCCGGGGGTGAGGTCGCTCGGGTCCGACTTTGCCCTATGCGCTTATGTTGTGACTGGTGGTATTAGGTGATACTGCTCCTGCATGGAGAATAGGGGGCGTGAGTATGGCAGCTTGTGCGCCTGATCCCCTTCCAGACCCCTTCTCCCAAACCATGGTACCTGTGGGATGCGCTGTCCCTGGAAAGCTCACCTGTTCATTAGTTTTGGCGAACAATCCTTCCTGCTGCTTCTGGCAGGGGCGCTTGTATGATCTGGACCGAGTTTCTTCACTGGGCCCTTGCACTTGGTAGTCCAGTTCTGCTGCGACTAAGCCACTATACTTCAGGTAAGTGTTCCTGTTTGCTTTTGTCTTTCCTCGTCTGTGTTGTTGTATTGTAAAGTTTGTTGTCTTGAATTGCTGTCCGTTCGACTTTTGATGTTTGCTCTTTTGCTTTCTTCCCTTGCAGGTGATGTTGCCGGCCCGGCAGAAGCTGCGGCACTCGAGGCAGCAGCCGGAGGGAATGAGGAACGAAGCTGCAGCGGTACAGTAGCTGGTAAGTTATTAACTAGGGGCCGCGCGGGGTTGAAATGCGGCGCGGCCCTAGGACGAATGTTCTAACCTTGTCTTTCTTCTTCTTCATAGGGTCTGAGTTTGTGGATTTGGAGTGCGATGCTGCGGTGTCGGGATCAAGATCACTGGATGTCAGGAGAAGAATCTGCAGATGAAGCGATGAAGCACCGGTTTCCTGGAGGTGAGTATGCAGGAGAACGCCTGGTTTCAAAGGTAAGTAAAGTGGTCCAAGCGGCGGTCAGCGTCACATTGCACGCCAATGCGCAGTAATGCGAAGCAACAGACTTAAGGACGGAGAAGCTTATATAGCTGAGCTTCTGAAGCCATGCCCACCAGGTTCAGCCTGCCTGCCACACCCTGCCACACCCGATGAGTCAGCACATGAAGAACAGGCCGAGGAAGCCACACCCGATGAGTCAGCACATGAGGATGTTCTCTGGAATAAAGTCTTTCAGCTCCTGGAAAGTTCTTGCAAAATAAAAGCACTCCTGCACTGAAATAAAGTAAAAGCACTCCTGCACTGAAATAAAGTGTTCTTGCTCACAACTCTATATGAACCTGGCGCCAAAGGCTCCAGGACTGAGTCCAGCCAGGGTCCTTGTGTTTATGGGTCCCAAAGGGACATAAGTGAGTGAAGTGACCCATTGCCCCCATCACTAGATGGTGTGGTTTTTGTGTTCTGGGGCCTGTTGCCATGACACTTAGCCCCCACTTGCCAAATTCCATTTAGACTTTGCACAAACATACAAGGTTGGATCTATGACCTTTCTGAAAACATTTGTCCACATTGGTCAAACGGCAACAAAGTTATAAGCCATCTAAAAATGTTGAGAACCTCCTCTAATTTAGCCCCCCCTTGACAAAATCCCACCATACTTGGCATAAACATGTATATCTAGATCTAAAATCTTTTTGCGAACGTGTGTGCAGATTGATCAAATGGCACCAGATTTAGAAGCCGTAACAATATTTTGAGATCCCCCTTTAATTTTGCCCCCTCTTGACAAAATCCCCCTAAACTTTGCAAAAACATTTATATCTAGGTATTTGCTGTGCATACGAACTGTGCCCTGAACGTTTGTTTTTGGAGTCCTCTTACTACTGGCACTGCGAGTTTTCCATAACTCTTGCCAGCTCGCTTCCACTTCCTGGAGGAGGTGGGGCCCAGCCTCGATCACCTGACCAGTCACGTGACCTCAGCCCGAGTGAAAAGTCCGCCCCAGCCGCCTGAGAGGCGTATTTGCCGTGCATACGAACTGTGCCCTGAAGGTTCGTTTTTGGAGTCCTCTTACTACTGGCACTGCGAGTTTTCCATAACTCTTGCCAGCTCGCTTCCACTTCCTGGAGGAGGTGGGGCCCAGCCTCGATCACCTGACCAGTCACGTGACCTCAGCCCGAGTGAAAAGTCCGCCCCAGCCGCCTGAGAGGCGTATTTGCTGTGCATACGAACTGTGCCCTGAACGTTCGTTTTTGGAGTCCTCTTACTACTGGCACTGCGAGTTTTCCATAACTCTTGCCAGCTCGCTTCCACTTCCTGGAGGAGGTGGGGCCCAGCCTCGATCACCTGACCAGTCACGTGACCTCAGCCCGAGTGAAAAGTCCGCCCCAGCCGCCTGAGAGGCGTATTTGCTGTGCATACGAACTGTGCCCTGAACGTTCGTTTTTGGAGTCCTCTTACTACTGGCACTGCGAGTTTTCCATAACTCTTGCCAGCTCGCTTCCACTTCCTGGAGGAGGTGGGGCCCAGCCTCGATCACCTGACCAGTCACGTGACCTCAGCCCGAGTGAAAAGTCCGCCCCAGCCGCCTGAGAGGCGTATTTGCTGTGCATACGAACTGTGCCCTGAACGTTCGTTTTTGGAGTCCTCTTACTACTGGCACTGCGAGTTTTCCATAACTCTTGCCAGCTCGCTTCCACTTCCTGGAGGAGGTGGGGCCCAGCCTCGATCACCTGACCAGTCACGTGACCTCAGCCCGAGTGAAAAGTCCGCCCCAGTCGCCTGAGAGGCGTATTTGCTGTGCATACGAACTGTGCCCTGAACGTTCGTTTTTGGAGTCCTCTTACTACTGGCACTGCGAGTTTTCCATAACTCTTGCCAGCTCGCTTCCACTTCCTGGAGGAGGTGGGGCCCAGCCTCGATCACCTGACCAGTCACGTGACCTCAGCCCGAGTGAAAAGTCCGCCCCAGCCACCCTCGCGGCGTAAGCCCTGGAGGCAGAAGGGCTGGTGCTGTTAGGCTGTTGGGCGTATTGTGGCGTTGGCGTGCTGTAATTCGAAAAGTGCCTCTTGTTGTGCCCAGAAATTCCATCCATGGTAAAAAATATTGTAAGCAGATTACATCAGGAATAAGAAAATTATTTGCACACTCCACGTATAAAGACCATCCTGGTGGGGGGGAGAGTCGGACTAAGGCCGCTCCTTAAGCTGTCGGGCATTCCCAAAACCAGGTTGTTATTTACATTTGTCTGCTGCTCATCACTGATGACATTTTACGTATAAAAAGCTAAACAATTCAGTCTTATACAATTAATGCATTCAATCAATGGCTAATTTTAATATTGTTATAAGTGTCATTTATGAAATACTGACTTTGATTCACTCTTAATTTTTCTCAGTAATGATATTTTATCATTTGTATTTTACAAATTGTGTTGATCTATGTTTTATTGATAGCTCTATTTATAGTGACACTGTTTGAAGATCCCCTGACCTCATATTATCTCATTTTCGGGGCTGCGAAGATTCCTTCTCCCTTATTACCCTTAGTAAATGGTGGGATCTATGAACATCAATTTTTTGAGGTTATAGGAATATATTTTATAATTTTGCGTAATCACTCTTGCACTTTTAACTATAACCCATCCTGAGTAGTATTTTGGCTGCTGTCCCGTTGCTTGGTGGGAGAACGGCTTCTGATCTGAAGTGAGGTTGTTATCCTACTCTTATATATTATTGATTGTGTTCCATTGTGTGACATGTCTCGACAAATTAACTCGTTGAAAACAGGAATGCCAGAGCACATGTCAAATATTTACAATACTTTGTCCCCTCTAACAAAGAAAGCTTTAATTGGTAAAAGACTCAAAGATAATAAAGACAGAAAGTGTGTGAATTCTCTAAATGTGGATATTCGCACCTTCTGTACAAAAGATACTGTGGGGTTGAGAAAATCTAATTCCCCACAAAGCAAGATAAATACGCTGCCAATTCCGAGCTCGATCTCGGTCACGGCTCCGCATTCAGCCTGTACCAGTGCTTCGGCCCTGGCTGAATCAGAAGAACCAATGACTGACATAAGAGCTTGTCTTGATAATGTACAACAAATGAGCAGAGAAGTAACGGACGCCACGATCGCTATGGCATATACAACAGGAGAAATATTTATCTCCCAAGTAACTGCCAATGTCGACACTCATTCTGAAGTGTGTCCTGTTAAATCGCCCACGGTTGCACCTATTTGTTCCGTTGCAGCTCAGCATTTACCGCAAGCTGAGTACGTAAAAATAACAGCAGTAGGAGACTTTGGTAACGATACTTTAGCGTCTCTGAATGCATCGAGTCCACTTGAATCAGTAACACCTGAGGTGATGTACATATGTTCCAATACGGGTGATCTGATCCAGCTTGATGATAACTTACAAAAACCTCTAAGTATTACCCCTGACAAAGGACAAGTAACAAACACTACTCCAACATTGGCGAATGAGAATCAAGATTTGTACAAATCACCAGTACTGTTTGAAAAATCTTCATCTAATATATCAAATGTCTCATTTATAGCTCCAACGCCTAGACGTACTAGATTTAACGAACCCGACAATAATCATCCGTATTTTATACGTGATAGTCAGATGCCGTACAAAGACAATAGATTCTCTTTTCCTGAGGCATCGGCACTGAATAATACTCTGAGTGCTATGAACACGGCCTTATTGTCGCTAGCAAAGCTATATGAATCATTGGACGAAAAAATGACAGGTCAGAACAAAGAGATTCATATGTTACATTCACTTCTCAAAAAAGAGCCACAGACTCAAAATCTACCAATCTGTTCATGTACATTTGGGCCAAAAAGTCAATCGACCCAAACAAATTCTTTACAAGATCTGGGTTTGATAGTAGATACACCGTTAAACCCACCGAAACAAATAATAACTGCAAATGTAGCTATCCAGGGAGAAAGTGTCCAATTACCATCGGTTAAACTGACAGAGGTAATTCCAAAAGTACAAGGTGTATCTTTTGCACCCATGTTCACTACTTTGAAATTGCAACCTTCAGAATTTGTCCGGCCTCGCGAGCCGGATACAAGTTGTGCAACTCAAAAAACAACCGTTAATAAGAAAAACCTGTCCAAAGTAAAACAAGCTGCAAAGCTAGTAATCTCTGCTAAGAAAAAAAGGAAATTGAACCTGAATATTGAAAACAAATTTAGGAGAAAGGAATCCCTAAAATATCAACCGCTTGATGATTTGCTTGCCACTGTGACATTAACTTCCCAACCCCCATTGGGACTTACTGGAAAAACCCCAATTGAGGGCAATGCAACGCAAGTTAAATCAATAAAGGGGCCCTCAACCTCCTCAGTTGCAAATGAAGGGCTGATTATGAGTTCCACTGTGGGTCCAATTAAAGCTAAAACATTAAACGAAAATGCATCAAGCACTACGGTTGATATTATGCAGGATTTACGGGAAGAAATAAGAGCCGCTTGTGAAAGACATTCGAACGCAAATGAGGTTTTGGTACAGTCTTATACAGTACCCCATAGAGAAAACCAGGCTAACAAAAAGAATGGTGACATTTCAGAAGGGAAAAAGGTACATGCAAATGTGTCAAATGACAAAGACGGCGTGTTACAAGATCTGCGCGACGAAATACGAGCTTCCTTTCAAAAATACGCTAAAGAAAATGAAGCTCTTACAGAAACTATCAGATTAGCCAATCAGGGATTATTAAACAAATCTGATCAGTGTAATCAAACTATAATCAAGGAGAAATCTAATATAGAGCTCCTGTTGAAAGGTCCAAAGATGCTACAAATGTCAGCCCCACATGACCTGATACATCAGGGGGCCGCGGGGCCTACAACCATCACCAGACAGCTCAAGAACCAGCAGAGCGAACCTGACCCCGGGGTTTCTAGGCATCTCGGCAAAAATCAATATAAAAATCATCATCGTCTCCTTATTAAATGCCGTGGTTACCCTTTTGCTACATATGACTTGAATCGAGCTAGCATTTTGAACATTTGTGCGGAAATTATCGCACTTGATGATCTAACCTCAGCCGATATTAGCCTGGTGGAATTTGTTAATGATACAAATCTAACAGAAGCACGGCTGTTTATTCCATCAAGAGTTGTACTAAATACCTTGTGGCTAGCCCGAACTGCATTTTATAATTTAGGTTTTATTTTATCACAAGATACAACTATTCAAGATATGAAACAATCAATTATTGACCGCCCAAAAATTAGAACGTATGGCGATAATGTAACCTCACTGCTTACAGAAGCAGGGCAAGCACAAAATGTATGGAGAGATGATAATCTCAATGTGAGACTATAACAACCCCAGACACTGGAATCCATCAGCCTACTCTCCTGGAATACAAGAGGCCATAAACATTTTATTAACAACAAAAGTAAAGAGCTCCTCCAATTTGATGTATTAGTATTCCAGGAGACATGGCTGCGAGTGATACCAGTGTGGGATTATTATAATATCTATGTGGTACCTGCCATCGAGCCGCTGCAGGGTCGCCCTATGGCTGGCTTGCTGATGGCTTTTAGAAAAGATACGAACATCGAAGTCATTTGGCACAGAACTCCATCACCGTGTTTTCAATATGTTAAGATTCAGTTAGGTCAAACGTTTTGTGCAATAGTGAACATCTATTGGGGGAAAAAACACTTATCATCAAATGCCTTCTTTGAAACCTTAGCCATGATTCTCGATCAACTGTTAATGGATGATACCATTATTAACACATTCATAATGGGGGACCTAAATTTACACCTTTTATCTTCCAAAAACTTGAGATCTATGTCAGATGAATGTCGTTGGTTATCCATAATGGCTGATCGAAATTTTGTCATGGTAAATGGTTCATTGCAAGGGGATTTTCCTCCCAAAGCCCACCTGGCACAATGCTGGTAGTCATGCAACTTTGGATTACATTTTTGTGAATGATCACTTCCTGAACAATATAACTATGTTTTCGGTCAATTCAACCATCATGAGTGATCATAGCCAGCTGCGGGTGATATGTGATTGGCCTAAAATTAGGAAACAGTCTCGAAATATTAATATGTCGAATTTACAGGTCAATAATGCTGGTAACCGTGTAAAATGGTCCAAGTCAAGACTACGTCAGTTTAGAGAGGTCTTGTGTGAGCGGTATACTGGTGATACCGAATGTGAAAGCGGATATTATGTTCATGCCATGCAACTATTTACTACACAGGGGTTGCACCCCAAACGAGGTATACAAACTCACCCTCATGCCTTTGATCTTGAAGTTAAATCCAAAAAAAGTGAATTAAGGAGGAATATAAAAAAACTATACAATGGTTGTGGGTCAAATCCTATGACAATTCATGACAAGATAAAACAACTAAAAAGGGAGCACAAAAAATGGTTAAGAGGACGTCGTGCCTCCCAATATCAACATGACGGAGAGGTAATGATGCAACAGATCATCCTTAAATCCTCAGGGGGTATATGGCTCTTCTAAATAAAACCGCGTTTAAAAATCAGCCTTCCCTAATGGTGAATTTTATTTCTCAACATTGTTGGAGGGCCTTTTTGGCAATATATATACCACACCAATCAAAAATATGGGATTAAACTGGGACAGTATTGTAGCCGACCACAATGTGAACTTTGATTGTGATGACATACTTATTTTTATATCAAAACTGAGCGTCTCAAGAGCAGCCGGGCCAGACGGTTTACATAATGGTATAATAAAACAAAACAGACATTTATGGCTAACCATATTACATCTCATATTTAAGAATATAATGGCTACAGGCTCCATTCCCCTGAATTGGAAAACATCGATTGTTCATATTTAAAAAAGGCGACAGGACTAATCCGGCCTCTTATAGACCTATTGCACTGTTAGATTGCCTGGGGAAAATCTTTGCCCGTATGATATTAGGTGAGTTTAACAAATGGCTAAATCATCTAAGCCACAGAGATCCTTTTCAGACAGGCTTCGTTCCCGGTTTGGGAACAGCTATTAATTTAATCACCCTGAACTCTATTATTCAGCAAAAGAAACAGTATCATCAACCGTTATATGTAGCATATGTAGATTTTAGGTCGGCTTTTGATCTTGTTCCCAGGGAATTACTCTTTAAGAAATTGATGGACCTGGGGTGTCCCTGGCATATACTTAAATGGATAATTGAGCTACATACAAATACATCAATTCAGATTCGCATGAATAATGATGGGTTGCACTCTGAACCCATTGACACCTCGCGGGGTTTGAAACAGGGTTGTCTGTTGGCTTCTGCATTATTTAATTTTTTCCTTTTAGATTTTGGGCTTAGTTTCAAGGGGTTGATTACTGACCCACCAAAATTGCTTGGAATAGCCATTAATTGGCTTCTTTATGCCGATGACATGGTTCTTTTGTCTAAAACACCAGCAGGCTTGCGCACTATGTTGAAGGCGCTAGATACATATGCCAAGAAAAATTGTATTAGTATTAACACTACAAAAACACAAGTGATGCAATTTGGTGTCAAAATAAGACAAAAATCATGTAGTTGGCAATTACAAGATACTGATCTTTTGGTTGTAAAATCATATATTTATCTAGGGGTATGTGTGAATAATCATACATTTGACAAACCGTATGAAGATTATCTTCAGTTGAAACATCTCAGTGCAATATCACAAGTCCGGATAATTCGGGCAAAATATTGTAAATTCACTATAAACCCCATGATTATATATTACAAGCAAAAATATATCCCCACAATTCTGTATGGGTCAGAAACAAAAAAATGTCAAGCTTATCATTATTGGACCAAATATGAAAGTGCTTTTTGGAAAAAATCACTCATGTTACCCAATTCAGAATCTATGCCGATTATTAGACATGAAATGGGTTTAATATCAATCTATGCAGTATATAAATGGAAAGTCTGCCAACTATACAGAAAATGTATTATGAAAGATAATACTAATGGGTTACTCGCCATTATATCTCAATATCTACTGCTAGCAAATGATAAATTTGCAAAAAAATGGCGAAACTGTGCTAAAAACTTTCTAGATGGGGCTGATATTACTGAAATTTTACTTATTGAAAACCCAAATAAAGCCAAATCTAAACTGTGGAGATCGGATTGGATTAAGACCAGGGAAGCGTGCATGAAAATATCGAAATTCAGTTTGAATCCGTTTGATTTAAAATCACAGGGACTTGTAGAGCAATACCTGAAGCAATCCCCTGGTCCTGGTCACCGATCAGATTTCCTACGCTTTAGATTGAATATATGGCCCACAAGAGAGATATTATACAGATGGAAGAAAATATCAGACCAAAGTTGTCGTTTTTGTAATCAAGAGGTAGAGACGCTAAAACATTTGGTAGTTGAGTGTGTCAGTTTGTTAACAAAGAGAATATTTTACTTCAAACATTTGTTTAATGAGACTGCAGTTATTATGCAGGAGCAATTATGGTTAGTATTGTACACAGGACATTTAAAAAAATCAAGGTATGCAGTTGTAAATTATCTAAATTCCCTGAAAATTAAGATACATGATACAGCCGATGGCTAACCTTGTAATTTATACTTAAACAACCGTTATATATGTGAAGTTGAATGAAAGCGAGAGCGATTAATGTAATGATGATCAATATTTTGGTTCATTGATGTATTAATGTACTAATCTGTGTAAGAAATTAGGAAATGTTTTTGTTTTGTTAAAAAAAAAAATGTTGTCATAAATTTGTTGAGAGGTCGGGTTTAACTGACCAAAACAACAATAAATAAAAAAAATAAAAAAATAAAAAAATTATATCTAGATCTAAAATCTTTGTGCAAAATGTTGTGCTGATTCGTCAAATTACACATTTATAAGCCTTTCCAATATTTTGGGATCCCCCTCTAATTGTGTTCCCTCTTGACAAAACAGTACCACACTTTCCATAAACATTCAGAATCAGGTCTAGAATGAAATTCCAAAATGTCATGCAGTTTCATTGAGTGGCACCAATATTATAAGCCATCCAAAAACTGCTTTTCACCAACCCTGTAATGCACAAACAAGCATAGATGCGCCTGAACATCTAAGATGTTCGCAGAAACCACAGAACTGTTCGCGGACTTCGGGGAAGTAAACACCCGTCTTTTGGCTTTTTAAGGTCACCTACCATCCCATCCTCATCACCCCTCACCTCCCCAGAGATTGTTTCATTAGTTTGACAAGTGCAATGCTGTGTTTTTTAATATGTTTTACCCTGATGTTTGCGGACACCACCCACTGTCCGCGAAACCAACATGGGGGTGCTTCCAAAAATCTGCTGCCCTTTGATTTTCACCATCCAATCGCCAGACGTGTTTGATGTCAGCGGACCTCATATTGTCCTCTCGGCCAATTGGAGGAGTGTCCATGGACCGAACAGGGAAGTAAGTCTGCGGACCAAACCCCGATTTATTACCTACGTTTTGGTTGTTTTAAATATAAATACTGGATGTATTTACACCAAATTTACCAAATCACGCTTTCAGGACCAAGCTGCCGATCCTGCTGCAAATTTGGTGAAAATCCATCCAGCGGTGTGGGCTGTAGGCGTAAGCAACATTCTTTTTCCATTGCGTCTTTGGGAAAAACCACACATTTTGGGATCCCCTATAACTTTGCCCCCACACCCCCTGACAAAACCTCTCCAAAGTCTGAAGGATCAATCCAACGGGGCCATATACTTTTGTTGCAACGTTTCATAAGGATTTGTCCAGGGGGGTGAAGTTATAAGCTGCCCAAAAATCGCTCTTCCTATGGGTTGGGCAGCTTAACCATAACTACAGGGCCAATACCGCAAGCCCTGTAATGTGTGCAGAGCCATCTTGATCTTCAAGTGCTATTCCTGAATTCTTAAGCACATGCGAAGGATTGAAGGATCTAACTGTGACTACGTTATTGGCCCCATCAAAGCTCTAATCTTTCCTCTGTATCATCCTTTCTTGATTTTTTTCTAAGGCAGGTTATTAGTATGTTATCTGATATAAGGTTTTGTCATAATTTTTGTAAAGGAATCCTGAGATTTATTTGTACTCGATCTTCCACAAGGGGTCAAGTAAATCAATCGACCCCAGGGTGTAGCGCGCTATATAAATAAACAAACAAACAAAAAAAAGGGGTTTTGGTCCATTCTGAAGGAAGTATGAGTTAGCACCCCAGAGTAACTTTTATTTGACAATTATTCTCGAGTGTTTTTACTTGTTACGATCCTTTAGTTCTCTGAAATCTAGGATCATCAACTTCCTTCCCTTTCTGTGTCATATTTAGGTAATGGCAAAAAAAGAAAATTAAGGGTTAACCTTGAGGGAAGAGCTCCTATGCATGCGTTTTCCATAGAGGTATATTATAAGTTGTTTGTTTGCAAGATTCTATTTCATCAAGATGCCTGGCGGGGTTCTAAATTGGCAGGAGCTGGGAGCTGTCTAGCTTGAAACCAACAGCTACCAGGAGCTACCTTTGACTCGCCAGACAAGTGTGCCATGCAAATATAGTTATGTGATAGTAACTGTGTAGGTGTGGGAATGTGGTCAAAGGAGAATAAAGGGCACACCCAAGGGATATTTAAAGCATATTATATAATATGTAATGGACACAGCATTTAAAGCATATTGTATAATATGTAATGGACACAAAGTTAAGAGTGTGCCCGCTATTGATTGTCTACAGGTTGCCCAGATGTAGCTCGTGTCTAACAGGTGGTGCCTGATACCCAGGAGCTGATTTTTGCTCCAGATCATCAAATGGTAATTTCACTCCATGCCTGGAATTGTATGAATAATATATCACCTGTGGATGCTTTGAGCTGTCATTTATGAAATGGAAAACAAAAATATAACAGTTTTATTTATAAAAAAAACATAGGCACTAGCTTTAAGAAATTAACCCTTAAAATGCACTCTTCAAAAACCATCCCTTGGCCACTTGGCCTGGTTCTATTAATGCATCAATTCAATATGACATATTTTCATGATTTCTCAATTTCCTCTTTCTATTTGGAATACAATTAATGGTTACAATCTTCTTCAAATATCCATGTCTTAGGTGGGAGGGAAGGGGACTGTTGGGAATGTTCATGTTTATAAATGTTAATAAAAAGAAGTAAAAAAAAATATCCATGTCTTACTGTTAGCTGGGGTTGTCATGAATTTAAGAATATATGTGAAGAACTTACAACTAAAGTAAGGTTACTTTTGCGTTTAGCATTTTGCATACATAAACATTGGGCCTGATTATGAGGTTAGTGGACCGGTAATAATGGAGCCGGTAAGGCAATACCGGCATCCATTGCCGGTCTGTAGTATTACGACCCTAGACACCGGTCCTGCCGGCATCGACAGGGACCCGCCTTGGCCGTGCCCATAATAACGGCATGCCGCAAGGAAGAGGACATCACGAGTCGCACGGACATGCACATACCGGCATCCAGATGCCGGTAAGAAGGGCCACCATGATGCCGTCAATACGGCATCGCGGATCACCTGTTCACCCGTTAACAGGAAACTGCTGTGCACCCAACTGCCACAGGTGCACACAATCAGCACAGGTGGAGGCAATGGAGCCAGGCCCTGCACAAAAGGAGCACACCCACACACCACACCCCTTCCAAGACCAAAATGATACCACTTGCACTTGCCATAATGGAGCTGGAGAACATGCCTGCACTGCTACTCCTTGAGCAGGCAGTACAACAGGCAACACAGAGGAGACGCAGGAGGAGAAGGAGGCTGGGACCGGGCCTGAAAATCCCACCAGTGCAGGCAGTTGTACCCCGAAGACAGCCATCAATTGCACGTATAAGAGTCAATCCATTTGACTTAACCCCAGCACAGATCCACACCCTGTACCGCCTGGACAAGGGCACCATCACTTAATACAGGAAGAATTGGTCAGCCTGATCAACATCCACACAGCCATCCCCCCTCTGCTGAAGATGGCATCTATGCTCCACTTCCTGGCCACAGGCACCTACCAGCACACAGTGGGCCAAATGCATGGCATGTCGCAACCATGCTTCTCTGTCGTGCTAAACCAAGTGCTGGATGCACTACTAAAGCACGCAAGGGCCTCCATATCCGTACCACGGACACCACAAGAGGCGTATGCCACCAAAATAGCATTTAATGCACTGGTAGGCATGCCAAATGTAATTGGTGCCCTCGACTGCACCCACGTAGAGTAGGTAGTCCCACATGTCGTGGAGATGGTGTACCGCAATCGGAAGCTATACCACTCCATAAATGTGCAGATGGGGTGTGATGCCAGCCAGATCATAACACATTGCTGTGCCAGATACCCAGGATCCACGCATGATGCCATGGGGCTGCGGAACTCCTCACTACCCCGCTACATGGAAGGAGACGTTGTACGACGTGGCTGGCTGTTGGGTGAGTCTGCCCTCTGGGCCATGGGAGGAGAGGGTTGGGGGGGCCTACATGCATATGCAAGGGGAATGCCCTCTGGGCCATGGGAGGAGAGGGTTGGGGGGGCTACATGCATCTGGAGTAATCCCCTGTCACACAGCCCTCACATGTGCGTACATAATGGACCTTGACAATGCATTGGATGGCTGGTTGTTCCAATGTCTAGGCCCCTAAGTCATGTACATCACCCAAGGCTAGCACCATGGATTGGCAAGTACTGTACAGGGCAGATAGTTATGTAGATGTGGCTGCCATTGATGGGATGGTGCATGTGAACATGAAAGATGTACAGGCTGAGCACATATGGTAACTAAGCAGTATCCTTACAAATACCTCCTTCTGCTCCCATGCAGGTGATGCTAGCTATCCCCTGAAGGCATGGCTCCTCACCCGTCAGGAATCTGCAGAACAGACACAAAGAGGACTTCAATCATGCACATACACGCACGCTTGTGGTCACTGAGCAGACCTTTGGCATGGTTTCACTGCCTCAGCAGGTCGGGTGGCGCCCTCATTTACGGGCCTGAGAAGGTGAGCAAGATCATCATGGTATGTGCAATGCTGCATAACATGTGCATCCCGCGGAACGTACCCCTGCCACCTGACATGGAGCTGCCACCACCTGGTGAAGTAGAAGGAGATGAAGGAGTAGATGTTGGACATCGGTCAGGACGCGATACACTTGAGGGTCGCGCAGTGCGCCATTCGGTCATAGACCAATCATTCTGATGTACTGGGTTGCAGGAGGGTGCCATGTATGTGGGACTCTGGGCACTGGGTGTGGGGGGTATATGGGCACAGTGCACTATGAAGCAATAAATTGACACATACCAAAGAAGCAATGTCCACTCATGTGAGGTTTTGTACACAACGGGTGTATTCAAGTGATGGTTTGTACAACATGATTTAATACTCCACACCCCCCTCCACCCTCCCCCTAACACCCCCACACACCCAGTACTCCACCCCCTCCACCCTCCACCCTCCCCCTAACACCCCAAGACATCAATGGCACAACATGTGTCCGGATGCAGTGCAAAACAGAATGTGCAGGGTGGCCCTGCTACTGTGGACCCCCCTTCGGAGGTGGGGGTTGCATCTGAGCGCTGTGCGCTTCGCAGGGACCTGCGCACAGGGCTGGTCTGTGTGGAACTTGCTGGCGTGGTAGATGCAGATGAGGTAGATGGTTGTGTCCCCAAAGCCACAGTTTGCTGCTGCTCCATACTGTTTGCAATCCTGGTGAGGATCTGGCCCAAAGCATTGAATCCATCCTGGCCTTGATTATGGCCGCAGTGCTGTCACGGATTACACAGTGTGTTGCCTCGCCTTCTGCAAGGTACTGTTTTATATAGCCATGCATCTCCTCCTGCCGGCCCTCCATCCTGGACAGACGTCCTTCAAGGTCCCGTATTGCAGTGTTAGTGGTGGATGGTGGGTTTGGTGGTGTTTCTGCAGCCAATACGGGGCTGTGCAATGTTGGAGACCACTCTCTATGGCTTCCCTGTCCCGATGAATCCTGGCGAGGGGTGCCCTGTGGGGTGACCTGCTGGCTTGGGGTTTGGCCTACAACCTCTGAGTGGAGGTCTCCCGCATTGGTGTTTTCGTCAGGGACCTCTTCCTCGTCACCACTATGCTGTGCCAATGCAGCTGTCTCCCCTATTGTGCTTGCGGCAGCGGACTGTTTGCCCTCATTCTCCATATCAGCATATGTTTCCGCACCCTGTGTGGGTTGTGTGTCCAGGGGTGCAGGGGCAGGTGTCTGCTGGTCCTGTGTAGGTGGCTGCGTGGCTGGTTGGGCACTGGTTGCTGTCTTGCATACTGATTGGGCCATCCTTGGTCCCCTCGACATAGATGGCCTGGTGCCATCATCTTGGCCCCTGGGCCTTTTGGCTGGTTTGTGGCTTGTGCACTTCCATCAGGTTCTTCGGTGTCTGCATCCGTACCTGTGGGGACAGAGAGTGGCAGGGCATCAGTGATGGTTGTGCTTGCATCATGCATGCATTGGCCTTTGTGCAGTTGGCGCCATGTGATCAGTTGCATGCCTGGTTTTGCGGCGGGCTGGGTACGTGCAAGGGTGGGAGGTGAGTATTGCAATCCCCCAGGTGTTCACATGTTCACCATGGTGTCTGCTGTGGGGCCTAGAGGTGTGTTGTGACTTGCGTGCTGTGTGACACGTGCAAGTCATCTGTGTGTCGGGTGTGTATTTGTGTATGGGAGAGGCATGCATCATGCATTTGGATGTGATAGTGGTGGGCCCAGCATGTGGACAGGGATATGTGTATGTGTGTATGATGGGCCATGTCTTGGCTTTCATTGCTGTCACATTTGGTGGTCAACAGTGATGATTGGTTGTCAGGTGTTTGTAGGGACACTCACCTTCATCTGCCGATGTTGGCACCCCAAACTCCGCTCCACTGACTCCTTCAATGGACTCCACATCTATCAATGAGCTGCAAGTTTCCTCCCATCTAGCCAATTTGATAGGTGAGTGAGGTCCGCCACCTGTTGCCAGCCCCTGGCTCCAATTGGCCAACAAGATATTCCTCACTCTCAGCCTCAGGTCATCCCAGCGCTTTTTGCAATCGCGCACTGTGCGTGCGGTGGTGCTGACTGCACTTAATTTCCTTGCCACTTCCTCCCAGATGGCCTTCTTTCTCAGCTGTGCTGACACCTGAGGTCAATGCAGAAAACCACATCCACATTCTCAACAAGGGTACCGGCTAGCATGTTCAGCTCCTCGTCCCTAAATCGTGGTTTTCGCAGGCGGGCAGTGCCTTTCTGGGTAGCATTTGACATTTTGTCTGTGGTGTGCTTGGAGTTTTGCCTGTGAAGATCCAGTCTGTAGAGGATGGCAATGGATGTGTTTTTAAAGATGGGAGCCAATGCATTTCCCGTTCCGGTGCGATGACGTTACTTCTGGGTCCGGTAATAACGGGCCCGTTCTTACCACTATGTTAATAACAGTAACGCTATTTGGGGGTTGCCGATGGTGGAGGTGTTATGTGCGCATTTGATGATGCCGCTATCTGGGGGTTTGAGGGTCGTTACCGGCAAGCCGGTACGGCCGTTACCAGCATGCAGGGGTGCGCGTGCTCGCACACTCGTGATCAACCGCTGTTTGCGCAATCAAGCCTACACGGATATGTTATTAACGGCATTCTGGTAATGGGAGATTTTTAGCGCCATTCTCCTTGAAAGTTATTTTTCTTTACAAGGCCTATGTTTTTTTTTCTCGTTTTGCTAGTACTGGTAAGTCTTCATAACGTGAATCGAGTACATAATAGAAAAAAGCAGGCCTTGTCTGTAACAGCTAAATTCAGTTAACACTTGAAGGTGGTTTCTGTTAAAATCCCATGTTATTCTTGGATAAACAAAATAATTGATGAATACCATTTCAAAGTGCCAACTTCAATATATTAACTGAAAATGTGATGCATAACGATTCACCAAAATACCAGGGCTAGCGGGTGTGACATTACAGACCTGATGACATCACTTTAAGTAATGTCACTTGAACTTTGGCCCAGATGGCATCAGTTCCTCTTTAATCCTGGTTACATGACCAAATACGTAATGAAGCAAACAAGAATATTTTAGCTACCATCCACATTTTAACAAGTGTGCAGCCTTAATATGCTCTGGAGGTGGTCATGATATAATAGGGTTAGACCCAACAGTACAACATAGGCCGAGGCAATATTGGTTCCACCATTAGTTCGCTATTTGAAGATTTGAACATATCTTTAAGCAATAATTATGCCAAAGCATTGGGGAGTGCTGTGATCCGAGTCTTGCTGAAATGGACTCAGACAAACTTACATTGATGGAAAGCCCGACGAAGATGGACAACAAAGTGAACATTTTTAAATGGGGAAATATATTCAGAGAATGTCATTGTACTAACTACAAAGGGAACTAACCACACACCTGAGGACATATAAGGAGATGCAGTCCTCCGTGATGAGATTCCCAAGGCTGAAATATTGTTACATTTATATTTGTGTTTTAGTCTTAACTTACTAGGCTCCCTATGATGGTGGGATCCCTTGGCAAGAAAGAAATTGTTGGTTCTCTAAAACGCAGGGGGAAGCAGAAACGCTAAAACATTGGCAGTGAAGTCAAGTGAGCTAGGCTCTTGTATGGGTACTCTATCTCAATGACCATTGCTTTAGTGAATATTTTAATAGTGATACAAAAAAACTAGGGGGTAAATGTTTTTCTTGATTAGTCCACCGTAATAAAGCCGGGAAGGGAGTATTTTGTCAGATAGGTGGACAATGTAATGTTGGGGTTAGAAAGGGAGGCCTTGATAAGTATATAGAATATAATATTATATTGTATTGTGTTGAATGAATTCATGTCTGTAATGTTTGTTTTAGAATGTTGTGCCTAAAACAATGTATTGCCATGTTTAATGATTTAGTTGTGAAGTATATGATTAGAAAATGTGTTAAAGACTTTAATAAACTATAAACACAAAAAGAAAATAAGAAGAGGCACTGCTATGGTTATGCCACGTCAGCATTGTGTGGCCAGTTACTTCCATAGTATGCCAATTATAGCTGCATGTCGGGTATTGTCATTATAAGAAACGTAGATCTCCTACATTCCCAGTTGCTGCGATAATACAGTATCCAAAAATCCAAGTCACTTTCAGCACACAGGAGAATTAATGCTTTAATGATAATGATTTTTTATTTATATGGCGCTTTTGCCAAACCGCTGTACACGGCTCATATTTACATACAATTATCATCACAACCGAAAATGGTACTCATTTATCAACCTCAGAAAAATGAAAGGGTGACTTGGCCTTGCCAGGATTTGAACCTGCGACCTGCAGATTACAGCAGTGAGTGTTCAACCCCCTGAGCTATCTTATTGCTTTGCCACCATAAGAAATCATGTCAAAACTGGCTGCACAATGTAGGCCAGATGAGTAATAACACTTATCATGTTTGCTGTAGCCTTGATGATGCACAGTAAAAAATGCCATGCCACAGTAATACACACCTAGAATGCAGCACCAAAATGCCAATTTAACATTTGTCATGGTTACTTTATGATAGCTGCCCAGACAAATATACAACACCACAGTGAGGATTGGCTGCACCTAAATGCCAGTCTGTGCAGTTAATTACATGTATCATGATTGCTTTATCAGAGATGCCAGTACAAAATGTCAAGCCAAAGTAAGAAATGGCTAGTCTATCTGCAGCAAAATGCTAGTCTAGACACCTAACAGCACTTATGATGCTTACTTCATTATAGATGCCTAGACAATGAGGCCAATATGCAGCAAGAAATGGGTAGACTGGCTGAACCCAAATGTCAGTCTATACCAGTAATAACACATATCATGCTTACTTTATTAGAGATACCCTGTAAAAATGTGATGCCACAGTAAGAAATGACTGGACTGGCTGCACCCAAATGGCAGTCTAGATAAGTAATGAACACTTATCATGCTTACTTTATTACTTTATTATAGATGCCCTGTAAAAATGTCATGCCACATTAAGAAATGACTAGACTCGCTTTACCAAAATGTGAGTCTAGACACTAATAACACATATCATGTCTGCTTTATCATGGATGCCCTTTACATGATAGTGCACCCCCACCTGCCCCATCCTCTGGACACGTCCCCTAACCCCTCCCCCTCCTCCAACCCCAAACTCAGACCCTTGGCTCAGCATTACCTTCACGTCCCTCTTCCTCATCCCAGTACTTATGTATGAGGCAAAGTGCTTCATAGGGAAGTACTGGGAAGAGGAAGAGTATGACTAGGAGTAATGATGATTACATGTAAGTAATCTAGTTATTGAACACAAGCACACCATTCACATGCTCATTTATACAGCACCCATTCACCATTCATGCACACTGCCAGCCACCCATACATCATGTACTCATTCACACGCATTACATAATATACATTTACAAACACACACACACACACACCATTTCGTTCATGCACACACACACACATTTACAAATAAAAACGTTCTTAGCTTTAGCTTTTCCAAATCCATTGCGGCTATGAGGAACTCCTCTGCAGGCAGGCCTATCCCTCAAGGAACTGGCTCTGCGTCCTGTCATGCACAGAGCAGGGGAGACAGAGCCTTCATTGTCCTGTGAGGGTGTGGGCTCTGAGATTTACTGACACCTCTGCATTTTTGGCTTTCAATTTCTTCATTCATGCTTTATCTCCATGTTGCTGCACTGCTGGAATTCTGTTTAGAGGTGGTGTTGTATGATATCCGGCTTCCCATGGCAGGCTGTAGGAGTTGGTGTTCGGCAATCTTCGGGTACACGTCCACCTGGTAGATCCACCGTCAGGGCTAGCAGGTGGGCGTGGCTCGCTACCTGGTGGGCATGGCTCTGAATATTGCCGGCCACCTGGTCCTGCACTTTGCAATGGGAGCAGATATCACACAATATTGTATAATTAGGATTTCTGGTTTTCGGCGGGTACCGAAAAAATCCATGAATTGACCCCCGGAAAGTTGTTTCATTCCTCAGGGGGCTTCAATACACACCAGTAGGTATTTTAATCAATGTGTTGCTCTAGCACCAGAGAGTGATTCAAACTTTGTTTGCTCTGCAGTGTTTTGCTTCAAAGACAGATGCATTGCCAATGAGCCACTGGAGCCAAGTAACACAAACATTGCACTGGTTGGGGATTTGGTCAAACCCAAGAGCCACTCTGACACCTGACATTATTAAATCTTTGTTGCAAGGCCCCCATTGGCAAAAAACACCATGGCTGAAACACATATCTGAATGTGTGTCTCTGGTCAATGCCCCGTTTTTACAATGCCCGGCCCAAATCTTAACAATAACAGAGAGGAGTGTCTACAAGAGGGCCTTCTGCTCACTTGCTACAAGAAAACGTGAATCCGCCGGCCTTGCTCTGCAATCCAACAGGCTCCATCTATCCATTTCGAAATTGTATATTATTCAACCGTATTTGACGCATTGCGACAAACAGGCTGATCGATGGGCACTCAATAGGGCGCGCTTCAATCTACTCCTGTTGAGGGATATCACAGAGAAATGGCAGGGGCAAGAGCAGAATGTGGCCTGTCCGGGTTGTGGGGTGTGAATGAAGACCTTTTACATTTTGTCCTGTTTTGTTCCCGTTATTATGACATCAGGAAACAAACCATTACCCCACTCCTGAGAGAAGCAAATTTCACTCACTGTCTTCCGGCATTTTCGTTCTTGTTGCGTGCAGAACAATTAATTGTTGCCTGGGGCATGTCAGAATATCTGAGGAAGGCATGGAACAGAAGGAAGCGCATTGTGAACATTTCAACATAAACTGCCTCCTCTCTGAAGTTAATGTTTCCCCTCCAATATAGATGCCAGACGCTACATGGCTGCCCGTTTTTTTAATGCCTTTGGACATTGCGGGCCACCAGTCTGGAGTGTTGTCTTTTAAAATGTGTGTATTGTAAGACTAATTATGTATGTTGTGTTTTTATATTGGACTGTGCATATCTGTATGTGAGCATTGGTTTATGGACTTTGATCAGAATAAACAGTTTCAATGGTGATGCAAACATTCGGTTTCAATAAAATGCTTCAAATAATTGGTTCAAAGTGTGGCGCCTACTTTATTTCATTTTCATTGGAGCAGGTCAGAGCTTGCAGAAGAGTGAGTCTTGTCGGCAGGAGCTCAGATTCCAGAAAACATATTTTACCTGTGTTTCTTATCACTCATTTGTGCCACTTCACTGAGATGAGAGGTTGCTGCACTTTGCAGTCTCCTGGCATTTACCGTTTCCTACCAGCAGCCAGCTGCTTGCACTCGGTTGAACACTTCCGCTTTATGGACCAAACAATGGAAAGTAGACGCCATTTCCAAAGCAAACTCTTACCTGTTCTGTATGCTGACGCTCTATTGGGCAATATGGGAAATTCGTAAAAATGACAAACGTTCCTCCAACGCTGAGCCTTTGGCTCCAAGTGGCGTGAAAGCAGCCTAACACAGCAATAAATACAGAGAGAAATAAAGTGAGACGCAAGCACCTTCTCAATTCAGCTATTGGGTCTATGGGGTTGGTGTGCAGCCTCTTGATCACAAACGCAGGTCTAGTGTGAAGGGCGTGGGAGTGGAGCCACTCTGCTATTAATGCCTATTTGGCCAATCCTCATTGCAGTTGATGGTCGTCTGCAGTTTTACTTATAGCTCCATTGAAGGTATTTTCATTTGGGGGAAAAAAGTGAAATTGTGATTTCCACTTCAGCAGATGAAGAGAAGCGACTTTATGCGTTACAGATTCATGGACAGCCAAGCAAGTGTAAGCTGGAGACTGTGCTTTAGCTCTGAAGCTGTGTATTAAAGCTCCTTGCATAGAAGGGGAATTAGCTCACATGTCAGAGGTTCGATGCCCGCATTCTCCAGCAAAAGACTTTTCTTCCATTTGACTCTTTTATTCAAAACACATTAATCCTCGCAAATTATGCATGTGCTTGCTTCAGGGTTTTTACTATCATCCCAAAAGTCTTCCGTCCATTTTCCACCATCCCAAACACATTTTCGCACGAGGGCTGGCAAACTGACATGATACTATGTAACAGACGCATGGCATTATTGACATATTCATGAAATTCCACTTTGATGACATTGAGCGCTGTAAACTTTTTATTCAATTTCAAAAAGATGCTTCAAATAATGGTTGAAAGTGTGCCGCCTACTTTAGTATGTTATTTTATTTCGTTTTCATTGGAGCAGGTTTGAGCTCTTGTCTGCAGGAGCTCAGATTCCAGAGAAAGCATATTTTACCTGCGTTTCTTATCACTCATCTGTGTCTCTTCACTGACATGAGGGGTTGCTGCACTTTGCAGTTTCCTACCAGCAGGGCACGTTCTGGACTACACAGCGCCCAGCAAAATACTAGCAGTGCCCGTGCATGGGGGTGTTCTGTTTCATAGCTCTTTGTTTGGTATCCAATTAAATTTTCGAAAACACATTTTCGACATGCCAAAATCTTGCAACAAAAATGCAGAAAAAAAAAATTCCGAATGTATTGTTTTTTTATTTTATGTTTTATTTTTGTTTCATTAGTAAATAAAGTGTCAATAAAAAAAATGGGTTGGGGGTCAACCCCCCCATTAAAAAAATAAAATAAAAAAAATCATTTGACATTTTTTTTTCTGGCATTTTTGTGTCGAAAAAATGGCATTTTGAAAATGTGATGTTAGAAAATGTCACTATAAACCTCTTGCTTGGAGGGGATGCCGAGAGCGACACTCAGTTTCCTGTCCTCAGCCTCACAATGCGCTGCTCAAAGGTCACACACAATGCTTCCATTTCACCCAACCATAGTTAGCGCCTCTCAACCTCCATCCACATGTATTTTTGACATGTATTCAGTGCTTACACTTTGGGGGTCATAACGAGTTTGGAGGCAGCCATGGCGCTATTAACGCCATGGCTGCCTCCAAACTTGTGTCCGGGTTCTCAGAATGGGGACTTACCGGGTCATTTCAACCTTGGAGGACCCGGTAAATCCCCATTCTGAAAACCATTCCCCATTCCCATTCGAGCCCCCATAGGGCTCAATGGGAATGAGGAAGGAGCTAATAATGGGCCGGTCAATTACGGGCCTGTTACTAGCTCCCTGGTCCCTTAGCGGCTCCCGCTAAGGGCGGCTGGTTTTACCAGCCGGCCTTAGTGGGACCCACTAAGAGACCTCAGAATGCGGCGGTAGGAGGTTAACGGCACCGGCATCCTTACTGGTGCCGTTAACCCCTTACCGCCGTACTCATAATGACCCCCTATATCTCAATTAGTTTACAGTGCTGTCTCTGCCTCTAATCCAGAGGATGTCCTTGTTCTGCCCCTTGGGAAGATGCTTCTCAAGTAAGGGAATTCCTTGATCGCTGGTCCTGCCTATCCTATGGTTCATGTATCTCAGCCAAGTCTAGGGTCTCCCATGATCTCTGGTCATATTATCTAGTTTTCTAACTTCAAAGATGTACTTATGGTCCTGTCCTGTCTGCTCTATTTATCCATTTTTCCTTATCCTTGATGCCAATTCTCCACTCAACAAACATATTTAAATTGTTAGGTTTAAAAGGTTGGCATCTTTTATACTTTGCCAGCATAGTTAATGAACATTCTCCTCCCTCTGATTATTTTTCCAGGTTGATTCATTTTTTTGAAACCTAGCAGAGAACCCTGCAGAGTACTGACTGCACCATCTGCACCCCGCTCTGCTGCAGCGCCGTTATTTTGATTGCTTCGTGCCGAATTCATCTGCTGCTCGAAAATAAGCCACGCCCTCTTTTTTCACGTCAGCTCTACAAGAACCAGGACGTGCGCGCACCTGTGCGCGCGCACCCAGCGGAGTACCCTGCAGAGTACTGACTGCACCATCTGCACCCCGCTCTGCTCCAGCGCCGTTATTTTGATTGCTTTGTGCCAAATTCATCTGCTGCTCAGTACTTGCTTGAACACTTACTGGACTTTCATTCTTCATTTAACTTGTCTACTACTACAATTGTGATTTATAACTAATATAATCACGCTTTGTTTGCAGAAAATATGCCACGCCCGCTTTTTTCGCGTTAGCTCTAAAAGAACTTGGACGTGCGTGCACATGCGCGCGCACACCCATCAGAGTACCCTGCAAAGTACTGACTGCGGTACAGCGAGTCAGCGTGAGACTCTGCCGAGAAACCCTTAAACCGATATCTTCCTTTTTCTTGTATTTTCTTTTTCCCTAACCATCCAATTGCACTTCTAAATTCTTTTTCACCACTGTTCGTTTGGTGATTTTCCAACTTGAGAGCCCCTCCTGCCTCACTTGCCACGCAGTCAATCCAGCTCTATCTTAACTGTGGGATTATGAACCGCTTGACGGCGGGCATGCCTCGCGTTCCGAATATGTCAACACGTAGAAGTTTAAATAAATCCCCTTTGAGCATGGGAGTTGCAAAATCAAGTCTCCCTTCGGAAAAAAAAATGTGATTTTCCCCAGATATCCACCATTTTCTGGTGAACTCAGATCAACCTGAGTTTCAAACTACACACACCCAATGTCTATCTAAAATGCCAGCCAATATAGCGGTGCCGGAACAGCAGTTTGTAAATACAGAAAAGCATCCGCTGCGTTTGTCTGACAGAACAATGCAACGTTGTATATCTCTTTCTTTGAGTCACTCAGAGAATAGTCACTTTTATACTCCTACTTATTTCCCGGAGTTTTGCATGGAACTGGAACAAAGTGCCTCTGTGCTACGCCCTCAATATTCTAATCCCGCGCCAAACAAAACATCAGCTTTGGAACAGGCTTTAGCAAATTCTTCTGATACTTACCATCCCTTGCTCCCTCTCCCCTTACCTCTCTCTTCCTCAACGCAAACATTGGCTCCAAATTGTACAGATTCGCTTTCAATCTTGAGTGTAGCTGCTAATGCTTCCAACTCTTCTACACTCTCCAAAACTCCTGAATTGTACACCACTGATGCCCCAGAGGATATTATCTCGCTGAATGAGTCCCAATCATCTGTAGTGGCCTCCTTTTCCAAACCAAAAGCATGTCCTTCATTTGGATTCCCAATAATTACTAACCCTGCACTTGATGCGACTCTAACCGCTATTAATACTAGTATATTCTCACCAGTTAAACTATTTGAAGTATTGGACTGTAGATCAGCGTCCCAACAGGACTCTTTGCTTCTCTTACACAGGAAAATGGATTGGGTTGCAGAGCCTAAAAATAATCTTGTTGCCCCTGTTGGAAGTATAGAGCTTCAGCCTGTAATACCTTTGGAGAGTCCACCATCCGAAGAAGCTAGTCCTGCCATTGAGATAAACCTTCATTCCCCCACGTCTACCAATTTGAGCGAACAAATTCCAAAATCCCCTGATGTACAAATCATAGAAAAACATCTATATGAGGTGTTTTCTAAACCAGTTCAAATATCCAAAAGAAGAAGGAAACAGGAAACGCACGTCCCAAAATCTGAATTATTCTGGTCGTAACTCAGAGATTGAACAAAGACCGCCCAAAAAATCTCCAAAAAACAAACAAAATCAAAAAGCTAACACTAAAAAGTTTATTGCCAATCTGGCCTCTGGCGATCTTTTGTCTCATGATGCATATGCACAAAAATCGGATAACCTGAAAATGTGTCCTTCTCCGGTAGGAGCTGACTCCGCCACTCTTCCATCGGTCTTGGACATCTCCAAAGGTAAGAAGCCTAATTCTATACAACCAACTTGTATTGAAATTGAAGAATCAAATCATGCTAACATGAATGGTACCCATGAGGAACTTATGAATCTGTCAATATACCCAAATGATTTGTTTACAGAGGTGGTGCACCATGGTTTACACAACATTTCATTAAACAAGCAACAATCGATTCCAACTTTTCGTGTAAACTTTGATGCAAACTCCTCAACTACTAAGACTCTGGATCAAAGGTGGAAATCACTCCAATCTAATGTCAAGTAAATGTTGTGCAACAACCCACAACTAACTTCAGATTCCCAGTCAGCTGACAGATCCAAATCAATAGCTTCCTCTATGCCGGGATTTTCACCAAAAACCTTGCCCCATTCTGAAGATGTAATTCATGAAGAATTTAGACCTGACATCTACTTGCCTAACCCTCCAACTCTAAAGGATGAATGTTTAAAAATAACAATGCTTGATCGATTTTGCTAATATTGAATTCAATTCCAGCCTTGTCACAAATAAATTCAAATGATATTACTTCACTGTGGTATCCGTTTCCAGCACAACAAGATGTTAGTGCGATTAATGCAAGATCGACAATTGTCAAAAATCTAATATGGAAAGAAAGACAGGAATTACACAATAGAGGGCTACGTTTTGAAGCTTTTTCTCCTCCTGGGATTGACGAATCTGTGCACAAGAACCCTAATTCTAATGACAAGCAAGCACAAAACAAGGAAGCTCCTTGTTGCACGTGTAGCTCTGATGTTGGTGCAAACAAGGGGCCCCCTCCATCTAAATGGGAGTGGTTAAAAAATTAGAGGAAAAACCAGTTAGGACATCCAAACCACTAGACAAATTCTACAAATTATTCTGCAGCTGCTCCTTAATGTCATGGAACACTCGGGGGTTTACGCATCTTCTCTTCAATAATACATCAAACTTAAATAAAAATGACATAGTCCTTTTACAGGAAACCTGGCTCCAGTCCTCCCCATGTTGGGTAGATCATCAACTCTACATTGTTCCGGCCTCTAAACCTTCAAAAGGGTGTCCTGCTGCTAGTCTACTTGTAGCGATCCGTAATGACTGCCAGTTGTCCCTTAAAGCTCTGCCGTCTCCTGACATTGGGATTCAGGCTGTTGAAATTTCCACAACTAATATATATCATCCATTGTTTCCATCTGTTTTCCTGTTAAACATAAATTGGAATCCTCTATCTCCTTCGGAACCTCGATTTATGGAAGAAATTGAAAATTTGCTAAATCAATCATTAATGAATCCAAATGTCAAAACAGTAATTATTGCGGGGGACTTTAATTTAAATTGCATGCTCACTAACATAAAATATAATTCAAGAGCTTACAAATGGTCCAAACTAGCAGCGTGAAGAAATCTTACTATGTTAAATGGATCTTCACCAACTGATTCGCCACCTAAGCCGACGTGGAAGCGAAACAACAGTGAATCTATACTAGACTATGGGCCTCATTACACGGACGGTGGTAACTATGGCGCTATTAGCGCCATGGTTGCCGCCGGTATTTTACCGAGTCCGCCTTGGTGAATGGGAGAATTACCGCCCCATTCCAAGGTTGGCGGGGTGGTAATTCCCCATTCACCAAGGCCCTTCCCCATTCCCATTTGAGCCCCCATAGGGCTCAATGGGAATGGGGAAGGAGCAAATAACGGTACCGCTATTAGCGGTACCGTTATTTGCCCTGAAGTCTCTCAGCGGGTCCCTTTCTTAACGTGTGGTCTGGCCACACGTTAAGGACGGGATCCGCTGAGGCACCTCGTAGTATGGCGCTATGGGATTACCGGCACCGGTGCCCTTACCGGTGCCGGTAATCCCTTAGCGCCAACCATGTATGAGGCCCTATGTCTTCATTTCAAGTGAAGCAATTACATCAATAGCATCATTTGAAGTGATACCAACCAAACTCAGTGATCACAATATTCTTGAAGTATCTTGGTTGCCTCATGAGGTCAAAAATAGTGACCACTACACCTTCCCGTTAGATATAAATAATGAAGGAAACCGTCTTAAATGGTATCCTGCACAGATAGCAAAACTCCAAAAAAAACTTGCTGAAACATATCCGTATGATTCCACTGCATCTAATATCTTTTATAGTGACTGCATACAAATACTAAAACAAGAATCTAGTACACTGCCTCGTATAACTTATATGCACAAGTATCCACGTTTACTACAAGTTTTGAACTTGAAGAAAGAAATGAGACAGAAGTTAGGCACTCCAGCAGTAAAGTGATGTAAAGCATGCAAGAATCAAATAAAAAGTCAATATAAATATAAAATCAAACAACTCTTGTACAGCTACAACCAAAAACGAGCTGAAAATATGCTAAAAGCACTAGTTTCTAAATCCACTGGTGAAATTTTGAAAGTAATTAACGATACACCTCGCAATGCCCACAGATCGATTTTGCTCAATCCAATAGCAGAATCTGTATGGTCTACTCACTTCCAAGGGTTATTACAAAAAGTAGACCAAATCCATAACCCAGATCCCATAAGCAATCCGATCTTAGCAGATTTGGTATTTGATGAATTAGATATTTTACTAATAATTAAAAAACTAAGTATGTTAAGAGCCCCGGGCCCTGACTTGCTCACCAATGCAATACTAAAAAAAAATCCGGAGCTATGGTCAAATGTGTTCAAATCTATTTTTATGAGGGTTATAATTACGGATCAAATCCCACCAGCTTGGCAAAAAGCCATAATTATTCCCATATTTAAAAAAGGGAACAGATCTGATCCAGCAAACTACAGGCCCATTGCGCTTCTTGATGTTCCTGGAAAAAAATGTGCAAAACTAATACTCAGGGACTTTTCCAAATGGATGATCAAACAGCATTTATTTGACACCAACCAAACAGGTTTTGTTCCAGGCATTGGCACATCATTAAATCTATTTATTTTATCTATTATAAAACATCAAGTAATTTTAACCAAGCAACCAGTTTTTATTGCTTTCATAGATTTTAAACAAGCTTTTGATTCCGTTTCGAGACAAGTTTTATGGCAGAAATTAAGAGAATCTGATTGCCCGGTATATATTAGGTTTTTAATTCTTCAATTTTATTCTGAAACTACCATAAGAATTAAGCTTACATCAAATGGCTGTTATCGGAGGCAATCAGAACAAACTCTGGCCTAAAACAAGGATGTCCATTTGCTTCAATTTTATTTAATTTCTATATTAATGATATCTGTGCTGCTTTTAACTTCACTCGTTGCTTCCCACCAAAACTAGATGAGCATGAAATATCATATCTATTATATACAGATGACCTTGTTTTAATTGACAGAACGCCGATTGGGCTACAGAGAAAACTTTTGGCACTATCAGATTATGCCACAAAGAACGAACTAACAATTAACACGTCTAAATCCAATATACTCGTTCTTCAACATAGTCATCTAGCAACTAAAATCGGTTTTAAGTGGAAACTAGGAAACTGCAATTTAGATCGTGTGCAAGAATACAAATATCTAGGTGTGAATGTGAATACTCATCCTCTTGACTGTAAGAGGATTCAATCCAGCACTACAGCTAAGTCAATGCCTAGTCTGGGATACTGAATGGAAATCCTTATTGATATATCTTTATGTCCAGTTCATGAGTTCTGGATGACTACCCCTATAAAACACCCCTCTCTTGGAACCCCCCTGACCCCACTGAGCCAAGAAGTAGTTCTGTTTTGCATGTTTAAACGGTTTATTTGAGAATGTAAACAATATATATATATCACACTTTATAATAAATTAATAATTAATATCACACTTCAGAACATGAGCAGTTAACAACAATGGGTAATGTTCTACTAATAAACTGATTTGATTACCCAGGAGTAGTATAAAGGATGAGGTAGCACGCTTGGGAATAGGAACAGAAGAATGAGGTGGTAGAGAATGCTTTATCTAGTTTCAGATGGATGCAATGTTGAATGAAAATGCAATACAGAAAATACTCAATATGATTTCAACAAAACAATGTAATCACTTTTCTCTGGCAATCCACTCCCCCCCTTATGCAATGTAAGGAAATGAAGAGGAGAGCACACAGTTCTTAGAAATGCAATCAAATGTAATTCAGTTCACCCCAGCAAGCTTAGACTACAGAAGTTTGAAACACAGGCCCAAAATGCTTTTATATGTGCTGGCAATGAAGTGAGGAATATGCTGAAAATGGTTTTAATTCCCTTTAGGAGGTTCAGGGTGAGTGAAATATACTAGGGATGAGTTCAGGCTCACTTTAGCAAGGATCTAGGAGTAACTAGCAGGTTAAACAAATTTTTGGCAAAGGAAAGCAAGGAAGCTGCTGTTTTCACACGTGGCTGGATTTTTAACCAAATCGCGAATCACGGCAAAATTCGCGAATGCGTGAATCACGATTACGGCAAAAGTTTAAGGAGTAGCAAGTCGGTTCTAAGCTTGTTGAAAAACTGAGATTCTAAGCTTTCAGAGGAAAGTTAAACCAAGTTCCTAGCCCAAACGGTTCCAGAGATACGGCCGATTAAATAAAGGTAGTTCTTCGGATTTGAAATTTTAAAAGTTCAAAGCGACAGGTTACAGCTTGCAGCTAGAAAATGACAGGTGACAGTTCTACTTAGGTTAAATAGATTGAATTATATTATATTAAACTAAGGGATAGGTTCTGAGTTTTGCTGAGTACTCACAAGAGATTTTGGACAGGAAGGCGACTTTGTCACGGATCCGGTCACTGCGCACAGCACTTCACAGCGATCTGGCCTCCGGTTCCGAGTACAGCTCTGCTTTCTGGGTCACCGGCACTGCTCCTGGATCTTGGTTCTTGGTTGGCTGTTGATAGTCTGCAAATGATTTTTTGGGCCTGCTGACAAATACTTTTGCTTGCAGTGGGCCTTCTTGGTTCAAAGTTCTGTAGTCTCTGTTTAGCTTGGAAGTCTAAGTGTAGGATCTCTGGATGTGAAGTCGTCGGTCAGCATGCTCCGCAGCAAATGGAATTAAATCTCTCTACCTGTCCCAGCAGTCTCTTTTTATGCGTTTTGAAAGTGGGTGGAGAGGCTAGCTTTCTAGGCCCAACCCCTTCAGAGTTCTGATAGGTTGGAGAATTCTTTGCGTTCTCACTGGAGAACAGGATTGTGTGTCAGAATGATGTCATTTAATGGCTTGCAGAAAGGACACTCCCCTGTCAAATTACACACAAATCTATATTTGACCTAAAGACATATTTCATAGATACACAGTGGTTTGAAATTACATGCACCCATCACGGATCACATGAGGTATACTCTGTTCAAACTCTGATGTTTCTAAGAGCTCGCATTCAGAACTGGCAACATTTTGCGTTTTTTAACTGGTTTTGCAACATTGGTTTTTCATTAAAAATTATACACATATACACGGCCTGTCCATACATACTCCAGTAACTTCCCATGTCTCTAGCTTAAACACAGAGTCTGTGTTTAAGCTAGAGACATGGGCTATGTGTCAATAAATAGCAGGGTTTTGCCCCAGAACATCACACAAATTCCCAACGCATCTTAAAACGTGCACCGAAAAGTCACAAGAATTATGGTATCATTTAAATAATTTTGACAAGTCCGCACTGTGAGTTATACATCTTTCTTAGAATCATATTCTGGCCAACAGGGGTGTGTCTTTTCAGGTCACATGGTATAGAAACCAGTTTATCCAGTTTCTGCCAAGCTCAGAGACCCTGCCCCTCCCAGCTTCTGCCAAGAGGAAGCTGTTTTACGGTCCCCCCAATAAACCATCTGCCTGAGTCAAGGCAGGGCTTTGTTCAAAAGGAAGCCATTTACGACCACCCTAATAAACCATCTGCCTGGGCCCTTTCTTTAGTTTCTTGCAATCCCCTGGTAATTCAATCAGAGAGTGTGTGACCTCATTTTGGCAGGAGCAACAGAATGCAGCCAGGCCTGGGAATGCATTTGTTGGGCAAGCCCCCACTCCTGTCGGGGGTAGCTGTCTGGCAGAATTCCAGTTTCCTTAAGCCAGGTTTCAGGTAAAATGTCACTTTTTGTTCCCCAGTTTAAGTCAAGACCATTTTTACATATGCAGCTAGAATGCTGATTCTAAGTTCAAAACTATGACATTTTAACAGTTACAAACTATGTGACACTCAAAAGTAGGTCACTCAGTTAATTTAAACATTTTCGATTTTTGGTAGTTTTAAATCCAGTTTCAGTTAGGCTGCTGCAGACCTGCAGAGCTCAGCCAGTCTTGTTATGAACATTGTTTTGGGGCTCTTCAACTTCCCAGATTTAGTATGCACACATACTTCATTCTGCCAGATGTCCGCTGGTGTTCAGTGAGATTTTTGGATGTGTTGCAATGTTTGAAAATAGGCATTTTGAGCTGGCATTCAGAGAAACCAAAAAAAAGGTAATTTTAAAGTGTGGTTTTTCCTTTGGCACACATTTCACTCATGGCACCCCGGCCCATCCTGCTCGCACTGGTGGGTGGCAAGTTAGGCAACCATTTTAGTGTGCACATACTGCGTGGTTCTCCTGGATTTTGGCGCACATGTGGGCTTTTTGGCCATCTTGGATTTTCTAAGCCCACAGCACCAAATGTTGCAGCATGATAGCTCAAACGTGGGTCATGACACCCAACATGACACACCCTATTTAGATGAGATTACGGCTAAAATGAGATTGCTTCCTATCCAAGGTAAAGCCTTACAAAAGAATTATGGGAAATTCTCAATCATCCCGGCTAGGATATTTTATTTACAAAAGGTTGTTCCAACAGTAATCTATGGAAGCCAAACAAAGATTAATCCCAAAGCTATCAAATGGGATTTCATTGAGGGCATCTTTTGGAAACATATTTTACCGATTCCTGCGTGCACTCCGATTGCCCTCATCAGATTTGAATTGGGTCTTACATCATTAAATGCTTCAGTCTCCTGGCTCATGTTATCCTTACATAGAAAATGTCTAATGGCTTCTGAGTCTAGCATGAATTTATTTCCTGTACTTAAAAAAGCTCTGGAAAAATCTATATTTAAACCACTCTTGGTATGGAAAAATTGTTGTTTGTCAATTCTGCATGAAGCTGATATTTCGCTAGACCAGCTATTAGAATTCCCAGATAAGGCCTAACTGAAACTGTGGAGATGTGATTGGATTAATACCATTGAACAAATTAAGGTATATCAAGCATTTAAAAAAGGTGCCTCTCATGTACGAGCGGTCAACACAGTACCACGTTATTTAATTAAATTCCCCGACAGAAAATATGCAGATGCGTTCCTACAGTTTCGGTTTAATTTACTGCCTACAAAAGATAAAGTAGCTTCGTACAATCAGCAAGCGAATTTACCTAGAACATGTACTTATTGCAAAGAAGCTGACTCTATCGAGACAAAAAGACACTTGCTAGTCGACTGTCCATCGCTGCTAGACATGAGAACTCGTTATCTTTATAAACATTTAAACATAGATTGTCTCTGACCAAGAATGAATTATGGGATGTAATTTCAATACTTCTAACACATCACTGATTATTGACACCATACAATTTCTGAAAGAACTTAATTTGCTATCATTCAGTTAAATATGAGTATTGGATGTAAATTTGTTGTCATTTAGTTACAAGTTGTCATGATTGTATAAGTCGCAATTTTGGACATAATGAAACTGGTTCTGCATATCAATTATCATCAAAATGTTAAAGTACTATAAACAATAATTTATACTCATTTTAAAAGAAAGTTTTGTTATGTGTTGTATTTAATGTTCTATATTAATGTTCATCGAATCGCAGGTAATCTTTTAACTAAAACATGTATGAATAGTGTGTTTTCCATTAGCACAAACATCTTATCAATGAGTACATCTGTGTTGAAGACGAATTGTCTAAAGGTAATTACGGTGTATAACTGTAGTATAAATACCTAATGTACAATCGTGAAGTGAAATGAAATGTGAACATAAATAATTCAAAAAGTTGTTAAGTCAACTAAAACAATTTATTCAATAAAAAAAAGAAAAAGGGATGGCCGCCGGCAGGAGAGGTTGCGTTTGAACCGCACTCCCGCCGGGCCGCAGACAATGAAGCACGGCAGATAAAGATTACCGTGTTGCTGAGCACCGGATTAGCTCCTGTGCCTCTCTCCTAACGACGGGTGCAGAGGCGACCCAAATACCATCCGCGAGCCCACTATCGCGGAGAGCAGCACCCGCGTGAGACGTCCGCCTCTCCCCCACCGAGAGAAACCCTGCCAGGACTGCAGAGTCAGGGTTGCGCTGAACGGGGAGGCCGGCGGGCGGCTACAGGCAGCGGCGCCGCTGTTAGGGTGCCCGCGCACACCGGCAGAGGCCGAGCCCCAGTACCCAGGCACTGAGGGAGAGCGCGGCGCCTCTCTCGCAGACGAGGGGCGCAGAAGATCCAGCGCGGCTTGCCGGAGTGAAGCAGGAGGTGCAGGAGGCCGCAAGACCGATCCCCCTACACATCACAGAGGGGCGCCGCGGCGGCGGCGGGGAGAGCCAGAGTCGGAGGTGAGTGCGCCGGAGGTGGCACACCTCCTCCCCCGCTGCCGCGCGCGAGCCGGGAGGGGCCCGACAAGTTTTGTGGAGCACCGCTCCAGTGCCGGAGGCGCTGTGCACCCCCCCTCCCAACATCCTCCTCAACAGCAAAGAGGCACCTGGCAAGGGGGAGACAGAGATACCAAGGAAGGGGGAACAAGCCCCCCAATAGAATAACGGTCCCTGGGCTTCTCCGGGGGAGGCACAGGAGACACAGCACCGTATTCCCCCCCGCATCGAGGCGACCATAAAACCCTGCTCTCAGGCGCAAGGACATAGCACCAGGTTTCCACGCCCCATAACAAACACAGGGGGATCACTTGCAGGACCTCAACCAAGAATCAGAGAAGATGTCACGAGCGAAAGGGAAAGGTGCGGCATCCCAATCTGCAGTGCAACCACCCCGCCAGGATTCAAATCTGCTACAATTGTGGTCTTCAGATCCACCCACGATCACAAAAGACTGGCCAGGAGAAGATCTTGCATCAGACACCACCCCCTTTAGCCAGAACACCCAGCCACCGTCAAAGGACGAAATGAGGGCATGGTTTGTGGAGCTTCAAGACAAGTTCATGTCCACGGTGCAGGAGCAGTTTACCTCGCTGAGGAGCGACATGAAGCAAGCAGTTCAAGAGTTAAAAATAGATGTGGCCAAGATAGAGGAAAGGACAGACACTCTAGAAAGAATCGTCCAGAACGTGGAAGAGGAAGCGAAACAGAGCAGCGAAACACAGGAACACCTGGTCCGTTTAACCCATAACCTGGAAATCCAATGCGAGGATCTTGAAAACCGCTCCCGCAGATCAAATATTCGCATTAAATATATGCCGGAATCAGTATCTGATAAAGACCTAAAGAGTGCGGTGCAAGAGGTATTCAGGGACATAATAGAAGAACAGGAAGCGGAGAGCATCGGGATCGACAGAGTCCATAGGGTGGGCCCGAGAAGAACAGTTGCCCCAGGAGAAAGACCGAGAGATGTCCTGGCTGCCCTATCATCATATCCGCAAAAGGAGCAGATACTGAGGAAGGCGAGACAGCTTGACCACATCAGGATGAATGGGGTTGAAATCCAACTATATCAGAAACTGGCCTCAGCAACACTCTTAAAAAGAAGGGAGATGGCCCCACTGGTGAAAGAGTTGGTGGCGAAAGGAATTAGATACAAGTGGATGTTGCCATTTGGTCTTCTATTCGAGTGGGAAGGCAAAAAGAGAAGAGTGACCACTTGCGAGGAAGGACTCCACACAATGGGCATGCAAGTGGAGGAGGTTGGCACTGGAGGGGACAGGACCAGGACGGACCCACACAAGAGGCTGAGAAGCTGGGAGGTGGTGCGCCACAAAAAGAGGCAAATGGGTAGAGGGAAAACAGGATACCCAATGGATGATTAATAGGACACAATCAGTGAAAATTGTTGGGTCTGGTTTCCGACGTGGGGGCGGCGGGAGATGATTCGTCAGAAAGAACCACGGTATTCCTAATAATCAGCTGCGCGGCGAGGGTTCCTGAAGGGTCGCAATCAGATGGGGCAGTGGGGTTTAGGATTCCCCACAAAATACCCCCCGAGGGTATGGAGGGCAGGGTGCGAAGGGCGCAACGCCCAAGCGTCAGTAGGAACCCTCGCCCTACTCGGGGGACAGTTGTTTGGTTTAATGTTCAATGTTGGGGGAGGTTCAAGGGAAGGGAGGGGGGGTTCAAGGGAAGGGAGGGGGGGTCGGAGGCATCGACGAAAAGAATTAAGCACAGAAGGGGATCCAAAGACAATGCATGCTCGCATAACAGAATGGGGATGATACGCATCTTAACCTATAACATCAGGGGCATGAATCACCCAACAAAATGGGTGAAACTGGAGAAACAGATTAAAAGGGGAAAAGCAGATGTACTGCTACTTCAAGAAACCCATATCAGAACGAGAGACAGGCAGAAAACACACATAAAAGGGTATAAAATATGGGCACAAGCAACGACAACAGAAAAAAAAGCAGGGGTGCTGATAGCGGTGAAAGAAGGGAAAGACACTAAACTGATGGACTTGGTCATAGACAAAGAGGGAAGATATGCCTTTGTAATTGTGGAGATTGAGGGATATCGCATTACCCTTGCCTCAATATATGCACCCAACCAGGGACAGGATGGCTTTCTCAGGGACGTCCTGGGGAAATTAGAAGACTTTGCAAGGGGGAAGGTGATTATGGGAGGGGACTTCAACATAGCGTGGAACCCACATTTATATAGAATTACGGGGAGTATACACGGCCAAGGGGCACCTTCAAAGCGTCTTAGACAACAGATGGACAACATGGCCTTGAGTGATGTTTGGAGGGAACTGAAGGGGGAACAAAGGGGGACTTCTCGCATGTTCACAATTCCATATCCAGGATAGACTACTTCTGGGTATCGGTGGGTCTCATGGGCAAGATACAAGGGCTAGAAGGGAGCGATAGCGCTCTCGGACCATGCCCCACTATGGCTAGACGTGTCTCTTCCAGGGAGGAGGAATGGGCTCTGGAGGTGGAGGTTACCGCTGGAACTGATCCAGGACTCAATAACCGGGGAATCCATAAGGGAAATGATAGAAGAATACTTCGTACAGAATGACACTGGGGAAGTCACTATGAGCACAGTCTGGGATGCGTTTAAAGCAGTTATTCGGGGGAAAATGATGGCGTTAAAAATTACGAAAGATATACAAAGGTATATGTGGGAAAAGGAGCTGGAAAAAACAATTGAAGATATCCAAGAGAAAATGCTGTCACACCCCACTAAGATATTAAAAAGATTGCTGAAACATACGCAAGGCCAATTAGAGATGCTACGCACTAAAGGTGCAGAAAGGAACTTACTCTATCTGAAACAGAGATATTATATTAAAGCGAACAAAGCAGATAGACTCTTAGCGAGACAATTCCATGCGAAACAGAAAGAAACAACAATTAAGGCCATGCGTAATGCGAAGGGTGACATTCAAACGCGCACACAAGACATGGGGGAAGCCCTGAGGGAATACTCCCAAACTCTCTACTCCACAGAACGTCCCAATTCAGACGCCCAAGACTCTTATCTAGAAACCCTACAGATCCTGCGGATCTCAGAGGAGGATAAACAGTCCCTAGAGAACCCAATTAGTGAAGAGGAAGTTAGAAAAGCAATAAATTGACTCCCAGTTAACAAAGCACCAGGTCCGGATGGTTTTACGGCCCTGTTTTATAAAAAATACGCAGACATATTGATCCCAGTCTTTACTAGGCTCCTTAACTCATTTAAGGATAGCGGCAACGTGACCCCCACAATGAACGAAGCGAAGGTGTTAGTTTCCACAAAACAGGAAAAGATCCAACATACCCAGCATCATATAGACCAATCTTCCTGATAAATCTAGATGCAAAAATGTATACGAAGATTCTGGCAACAAGACTATCCCCGCTCCTCCCAAAACTGATCAGCATGGACCAATCAGGCTTCATTCCAGGCAGGCAAACCCATGACAATATTAGGAGGCTCATTCATCTAGTGGAAAAAATAGGCATAAATCACACCCCAGTGATACTGTCATCGGTAGACGCCGTGAAGGCTTTTGATCGGGTGGAATGGTCAATGTTATTTAAAGTTTTAAAGTGCATGGGTTTTGGAGAACAATATATTGCGAGAATTAGAGCAAACTATATCTCCCCATCCAGCAGAATAGCCATTAATGGAGAGGTAACTGACAAGGTGATAATTTCAAGAGGGACAAAACAGGGTTGCCCCTTTCCCCATTACCGTACGCTATTTTTTTAGAAACTCTACTAATAAAAATGAGGGAATCAACACTCATTAAAGGGATAGATATGGCAGGACAGCAGCATAAGGTGATAGCATACGCGGATGATATGCTAATAGCTCTGGAGGATCCCGAATCCACTTTATCAGCAGCGTTTGGGGAATTAGAAGACTTTGGGGCCATCTCGGGTCTAAAGATAAATAGAAAAAAATCAGAAATCCTAATCCTGGCGGGGGATAGAGCAAACATAGAAGGGGAAGCAAAGCTACTGGACCTTAAGATCGTAGAAAAGGGTATAAAATACCTGGGAATAACAGTACCTCAAAATATTGGTCAATTCTATGGGGGAAATTACCCTCGGCTACTCGCAAACATCCGAAGAGAAGTAGGCAGATGGAATCCTTTACAAATATCCTGGTGGGGCAGGATACAGACAGTTACGATGACTATCCTCCCAAGGGTTCTATACTACTTTCAGGCGCTCCCGGTGGGCGTTCCCCATACGTTCTTCAAAACTCTAACGAAATTTGAATCATCCTTCATATGGAAAGGGAAAACGCCGAGAATAGCTAGGACCGTCCTCACGGCACCAACCAGCGAGGGCGGATGGCGCTTCCCCACTTCAAGAAATTCTTTCAGGCGGCGCAGCTTAAGGTTCTGCGGGAATGGGTGGGGGAGAATCCGCAGCAGATCTGGGCCAAACAAGATAGGGCAGTAGCGAGAACCCCACTGGTAGAGCTTCTCTGGAAACAGAGGCAACACAGACACGAGAACTTAGGGATAAGTGAAATAATGAAGATCACGTTGGAAGCATGGGATAGCCAAACACAGAAAGGTATAATGACCACATCGCTGGGACCCTTTACGCCCATAAGCAGGAATCCGCAATTCCCACCAGGGATGGAACAAGGGGCGTATGATAACTGGGAGGAAGCAGGCATAACGAAAATAGGGGAAATGTTCGAGGACAATGAAATCAGGTCACTAGAATCCTGCTTTGCAAACTCAACTCTCCCCAAAGGCGATGTATATAGATACGAGCAGTTAAAACATTGGCTAAGCTCCCCGATCATCACCAAAGCAGCAACTAGGGATCTTACATTGTTCGAGACTTATATTATTTCCAACACAGGGGCAAAAAAATGGGTATCGACTCTGTATAAATTCATAAACACACAAGGGGAGGAAGTTAAGTGGTCATACAGGATTAAGTGGGGCAAAAAGCTAGGGGAGGAGCCGACGAAAACACAGTGGGAGGATCTATGGAAACAGATCCCCAGAATGACTCGCTCGGCACAGACCAGAGAGATGTGGATCAAAATAATGACACAGTGGCATTATACCCCAGAGAGGCTGCATTCGATGTTCCCCAACACGTCAAATCAATGTTGGCGAGGTTGCGCCGAGGTGGGAACGTGGAAACATATCTGGTGGGACTATAAAGGTAGAGGTGAGATGGGGAAAGTATTCCCGGATGTGGGGCAGATTGGAGAAGGGGTGTGGCTATGTGGAATTAGAGATGACATAACAAGGCTGTACGACAAATCACAGTGGAGAAGTTTTATGGGACTTCTAACTGCGGCATGGACAACAATTGCCCAGAATTGGAAGAATAAAAACACCCCACTGACCTATACTTGGCTACAAAAGGTATGGGCCCATATAACAATGGAGAAACTCACCCACATAATCAAAGGAACGAGGGACAAGTTTGTAAAGGAATGGGAAGGAACTCTGCAATACCTCCAGTCAGACTTTATGGCACAATGGTGCCCCCATAATATCAAAGTGTCGGACATCTTCAACGCGTAAAAGGAAACCCTTGACATCATGATATTAAGCAACCCGAGGGGAGAGAGGGGGGAAGGAGAGGGGGATGTTATAATGTTTGATGTTTTATTCTATGTAAAACCAATAAATACAAGTTTAAAAAAAAAAAAAAAGAAAGTCAAATGCTCATGCACTTTCTTCTAAGGCAGGTGTCTGCAACCTTGGCTCTCCAAATTTTGTGGACTACAAATCCTAACAGTCCTAGCCAGCATATTCAGCGGTGAGGGATCATGGGAGTCATAGTCTAAAGAATCCAGAGAGCTGCAGGTTGCAGACTCCTGTTGTAAGGGGAAAGGTCCATTGAACCAAATTTGTATACCTCACTTTAAGATATGTTCACTTACTGTGCATATATCAATGGAAGGCAGATTTTGATCTTCGCTACAGGGTCAAAAATTACCACACAGTGACGCGAGGGAGCTGTCCCCATTCAGGTCTCACACACACACACACCCATCATCACTGCTATAATGTGGTTGCCAAATCAGTCATCCGGTACGAATATAACCAGGTGGGTCATGTGGCTCATATGTAGGAACAACCATTTTAACATAAAAAAGTTAATAACATCTTGCGCTGAGAGATATTTCCCTACTTATGCATGCATTGAAAAAATAAAATAATATTTCTGTGTTTACAATATAAAAAAAAGTTATCCGCTAACGGGAAAGCACTTGTAAACACAGATTCTGAATATTTTTTTCAAAAACCCTGAAAAAAGCCCCCGGAAGGGAAAAAAAAAAATAGAACCCGCTAAAACAGGAAACCCTATGCATAATGTATAATATGGCCCCACATGTTAGAGTGCAGAACCTGGTGTTCGGCAGTGTTTTGAAATGACTAGAGGAAATAACATGGTCTGATTATTCCGCCCCTGCCCATCACTCCCTGGACCTCTGACACGGGGAACAGTGTGTTTTCAAGTATTAAACAAAACAAAAAAACATGTTAAACCGTCTTTCAGTGCACGGATGTGATTCTAACCCAAGTCCCAAGGATGTTAAGTCAGACACTTAGCCACAAGTCCACAGGGATATCATTTTACATAGCTGTATTGACAATCTGCTATCCATGAAATGTTTTGTTACAGATTCCTAGGCATAAAAGGTGTGCACCTTGTATACTTAGGCATCACTATTATATATCATACAACACCGGAGCTGTGGCGACTAACTTTGTTGGCTTATCTTACTTCATCTTTCTTTGAGTCTGTGACTCCTCTCCTCATTCCAGTGCTCTTAACAGTAGCACTATCGTAGTTCAGCCACAGTGCTCCACTAACCACCGGAAGCTATGTGTAGTCAGAGGCGTAGCCAGGATTGTCTAAAAAGTGGGGCTTGGATCTAATGTAGGTGGGCCCATCACAGTGTCATCACAGTGTCATTATTTGACTTATATTTATATTTATTTGCTTATATAGCGCACCGAACCCAAAGGTTATCTGGGTTTGGTGCGCTAGTGTATCTCTTCCCACCCACAGAATCCCTGTCTCCTCCTACCGGACCTTTCCCCATCTTATTTTTGTATATTCACTTGTTGGGTCTATAGTATTTATCTCTGGGGCTTAAAATGTTATCATGGCTTCTCAGATCAGTTTTTGTTGTGCCAATGTATGCTAACTGTACTACTTTCTTTTCCTTATAACTGATCTACATCCTTTGTACAATCCTTTCGTTGTCACCTGAGCAACATACCTTGTTCTACGGCCCTCTGAAGCCTGGGGTCTGGTCTATGCTTTCTTTAAATGCCAGAAGTAAATGTAAATAGTTGTTATTTTTTATATTTCGGGTAGGATTCACAGAGGCGGCTCCTGCCACATTTTCTGCACAACTGCAAACCTTCAATCACCACATGCGTCAATAGAAATTAGTATTAGGGCGAGACCAGGGGGCACAAATACAGCAACGGGGCGCAGGGTGTTGGCACATCAATTAAGGGTCAACAGGCTAAACTTGTTTAAGTATACCTATATCTTACCAAGATGGTTAAAAACATGTGTCATGAAGCATGTTCAGAGGAGGTTTAAGACAATAAAAGTTTTGCCCCAAGTTGATATACATCCTAAAAGGTTAACCCAAGTTCCACAGTTGCAAAAATGCCCTATGCACTCAGCAAGAGACTGCATTCTTTTAACTCAAGCAGGCATCACTCACACCACAGCTTCAAAATAATGTGTAGCTAAAAGTGGTATTTAGCAGAAGAGACATTGCTTCCAGCTCAGCATTAAATAATATGATATGATAAGATATGATATGGCATTTATAACGTGGCTATACACAGATGTTTCAAGGCGCGACGAGGCAAGGGAGGGGAACAGAGGGAAGACAGACAACGATCCTACTAGGCCAGCTGTCATTCAGATCGCGCAAGTGCATGAGAAGAGGAGGGGGAGAAGTGCAGGATGGGAGGGGAGAGGACAGTGCAGCACATGGGATAAGAAATAATAACAGTAGGTAAAGTACGGCCAGCAGGAGGCAAGTGCAAGGGTAAGTGCAGACAACAGGTGTCAAGTGCTGGAAGTGGGACTGTTGGGATACAGAAACAGTCCCCAAGTGTGGGGTTGTCAGGAGGGCAGTGCAGGAGTGCGACTGGCGGGGCAGGCAGGGTGGACCTGGGCCCGAGATCAGAGGGCGGCCAGGCAACCAGTGCAAAGTCAGTGTCAGCCAGGAAGTCAGCAAAGGAGAGGAGGAGAAAAAGCAGAAGCAAAGAGAAAGGTTTGAGGTGCTTTCGGAACCGAAGAGGATTTTCCTCAAGTTTCAGGGAGGCAGGGAGGCTGTTCCACAGGGAGGCCCCAGTCGAAGAAAGAGATCTACCACCAACTCGTTGCTTGGGGAAGCGACTGACCCTGAGGGAGTTTGAGGCAGATGAGCGAAGAGCTCGAGAAGGAAGGTATTTAGGAAGAGAGAGTTGAAGGTATTGAGGCTCCAGAAGGCCATGTGGACGATGCAGAGGGTTTTGAACTTAATCCTTGCAGCCACAGGGAGCCAGTGTAGAGATTTCAGTCGTGGAGAGATACAATCCCTGGGCTTGAGGCCAAGGACAAGTCTCGCAGTCCTGCTCTGGATAAGTTGCAGAGGGCGGAGAGTAGAAGCAGGCAGATTTAGAAAGAGGCTGTTGCAGTAGTCCAGCTTAGAGAGAACCAGAGCTCTGGAGACAGTGAGCTTCTGGGGGAAGGAGAGGAAAGGAAGAATACTTCTGAGGAGGTGCAGTTGGTAGTGTGACTTCTTAGAGACGTCAGAGATGTGAGGAGAGAAGGAGAGTGTAGAGTCGAAGATGAGCCTGAGGTTTTTAGCCACGCAGGAGGGAGCAGGAAGAGGGCCAAGAGAGGCCGGCCAGAGGGCTACAGGAAAGGAGGGAGTGGGAGTGCCATTGAGGAGAATCTCAGTCTTACTGGCATTAAGGCAAAGGTCATTTGCGGCACACCACTCGTGGATAGTAGACAGACAGTCAGAGATGAGGGAAGTAGAGGAGGAGGCCGAGGGTAGCCTGAAAATGAGCTGGGTGTCATCCGCATAACACTGAAAGTTGGGGCAGAAGCAGCGATGCGGTGGGCCAGGAGTGCCAGGTATTGTTTGAACAGCCAGGAAGAGAGGTTAGACCCCTGGGGGACACCACAGGTAGAAAAAAAGATAGAAGAGAGGAAAGACCCAAGTTGCACCTGAGAGGGTCGGTCGCAGAGGAAAGAAGTCAGCCACGCCAGAGCCTGACCAGTGATACCCAGGTTATCACGGAGACGGTTGAGCAGGATGGTATGGTTGACAGTGTCAAAGGCAGAAGAGAGATCAAGCAGGATGAGGATGTAAGGGGTGTTAGAGTCAAGATTGGAGAGCAGGTCTTTGCGGATGTTCAGGAAAGCAGTGTCTGTGCTTCTGGCAGCTCTGAAGCCAGACTGATGGTCATGGGGTCATGGAGACAACCAACAGATTCAGTGTGGAGATTAAGCTGGAAGATGACCAGTTTCTCCAGGAGCTTGCCCATGAAGGGAGTGATGGAGATTGGGCGATAGTTGGCCGGGCAAGAGGAGTCGGCAGTGGGTTTCTTAAGAACAGGGTGCACAGCGGAGTGCTTCAGGGGGGATGGGAAGATTCCAGTGGCGAAGGAGTGATTACAGAAGTAAGCCAGGGCAGGAGCTAGGGAGTCGATGTGGTCCTTGATAGTTTTACAGGAACAGGGGTGAACCTGTTTCGACGAGACATTCATAGATCAGACTTGTCTAGAAACCTTGTCTGCGGAGAACAGGGGAAAGGCAGAGAAGGAGGGAGGTGAGGTGGCTGCAGAATGGCCAGAGGAAGAGCAGGGAGTGAGGGAAGGGATGGCATAGGAGGAGAGAGAGAGAGAGGACAGGATGTACAGAGGGCCTGGGAGGGGACCTGGAGAGGTAGAGACTGCGGCAGGATTGGCCAGTTCCTTTCAGATTTTAAAGAGTTCAGCCGAGTTGTTTGATGCCGCAGAGACGCAGGCTTGGATATGCGCTCTCTTCTTGGTTAGGACAGAGAGCCGATATTGCCTTTGCAGCCGGCGGCAAGCCAGTTTGTCAGAGTATGTACATGAAGCACACCATTTCCTCTCGGCCACCCTACACTTGCGTTTTAGGGTGACAAGGTCAGTGTCGTACCAAGAGTTGCACTTGGCTTTGGGCTTCAGGCGGATTCTCATGACAGGGGCAAGGATATCAAGAGTATCAGAAATAGCAGAGTGGAGATTGGAGAGGGCTGTGTCAGGATGAGAGTCAACCGGGGGGGGGGGGTGAGAAGGATGCGGCGAAAGCCTCAGCTGACACACGCTTCATGGGTCGGATGACCGAGAAGGTGGGCGGCAGTGATGGAAGTGGCTTGGCCTGGGGGGTAGGGAGGGTGAGGTGGGAGGAGAGGAGAAAGTGATCACTCCAGGAGAGAGGAGTGGTGAGAGGGACAGAGAGGGGAAGGTCTGAGGAGATCAGAACATCCACGAGTGTTCCCTGCAGAATGAGTTGGGCCAGAGGGGAGAATAGTGAGTGAGAGAGAGTCGCAGAGGTCGCGAAAGAGTCCAGAGGGAGGACTGGAGGCATCTAGGTGGATGTTGAAGTCTCCAAGAAGGAGGAGTTGATTAGTTGAGGCCAGGAGTGAGGAGGAGAGATCCGCCCACTCAGAGAGGAAGGATGAAATCTGACCAGGTGGCCGATAGATAGTAGCCACAGTAAGTGAGTGGCTAGGGGAGAGAGAGAGCCTGCAGACGAGGCATTCAAAAGAGGAGTAGACCTGCGTAGGAGTGACAGAGGCAGGAATCCACTCGGGGAAGATCAGGGCTACCCCCCACCTGAGCGATTGGCCCTTGGCGCAGAGAGGATCTTGTAGCCATCAGGTAAGAGCGAATCAAAGCTTGTGACAGAGCTGGCCGTGAACCATGTCTCGGTGAGACCGAGGACATCAGGGTCTAGTTCTTCCAGAACGCGGCAGATATCAAAGGAGTGCTTGACAGCAGAGCGAGAGTTTAGAGTGGCAAGATGGAGAAGGTTGCCATCCTTGAAGGACTTCCGGGGAGGGGTACAGATCAGAGGTACGCCCTGCGGAGGTGGAGAAGGAGCCCGAGAAGCGGCTGAGAGGGAAGGGGAAAGCGGACAGCAGGAGAAGAAAGGAAGTTGATGAGACGCTGGAAGCGTCTATCAAAGAGGTGAAGGTTGGCCGAAGGGCATTGGACCAGGACGGTCCCATTAGAGTAGACATTAATGATGACTTTAGAGGAAAAGAAGGATGCAAGGAGGGCGTCCCAGCGGGTGCCACCATTAATGGGAGTGGAGGAGAAGGTGGCGAGCACAGAGACCATATGAAGGGTCCATAGGTCTGGTAAAGGCACGACAAAGAGGATGTCAGTGAGAGCTTCCCCGGAGGAGGCACTGGTATAGGTGTCAGCGATAGGGAGGCCTGGGTTGAAGACCAGGATGTCCTTTTTAAACTTTCTCCTACCAGATTTAGTGAGGAGAGCAGGATAGTCGATAGAGAAGCGGTTAGAAAAGATAGGAGCGACAGAGAGCACCATAGAGTAAGCGGGAGAGGGTGGAAGGGAAGAAACTAGCGAAGGTCAGTGGAGTAGGCAGACCAAACAGCGGGAGGCAGGCAGGTTGCGCAATAGGACAGACGACAACACTTAAGAAGGAGTTATTAAAAAAAAAATGCACCGATTTGAGACAGGTAAGAGGGCTCACCTAAATTTGATAATCTTGAATAGGAGCGAAAGGCCTAGGTTTCACAATACATTTTAAATACTGATACAGTGGAAATTGTAAACAATAGTGGGAGAAAAACCACCTAAGTTTGAGAATCCTAAAAAGGGGAGAAAGGCCTAGGTTTCACAATGCATTTTAAATACTGATACAGTGCAAATTGTAAACAATAGTGGGAGAAAAAACACCTAAGTTTGAGAATCCTAAAAAGGGGAGAAAGGCCTAGGTTTCACAATGCTGGTTTCACAATAGGACAAGAACGTCAGATACACAGGTTAAGAGGACAATCGCAATGCAATTTTTAAAAACAATAGTTAAAAAAAGTCTGTTTAACAGGAGAGATATCACTCATGCCTCAGTTTAAAATGATAGTCAAGGACAGCCTGTTTAATAGATGAAATATTACCTACAGGCGCTCTGTACAGGGGGAAAGGAGGCAACTGCTCCCTTAGTTCTTTAGCAATGGTTGCCGGAATCTCACTTTGTCCCCACAGAATTGGTTACAGTTTTTAGTTTCTGGCTTGTGAGACAGGCATGGTATCAAGAGACGATACAGACAAGTGAAACACAGTTTGAAAACTTTTATTCTCAATGGTCAGGATAGTGTAACGCCTAACTGGCCCTAACACTAAGATGGCAATGTTCCCTAACGGAAAGAAAACTAAGGGAAGTCTAAGTCTGTCAGTCCAAAACAAAATAATGTCTGTGTCAAAAACTATGCTTGTCCTCACTTCTACAGAATAATAGGGTGACTGGGATTTGGTCAACTCAATAGTGTTCAAAGTAAAGTTAATGTGACAGTGGAGCCTTTCAGCAGCTCCATTCCCCAAGTTTAAGGCACTCACAATTATTAAGTTCCACAAGTCTCTCGGCTTTCACTTGGGAAAAAAAAGTTCACTTGGCACAAAGTTCACTTGATGAAAGGTACACATGGTAAAAGAAGTTCACTGTACCATTTCCTGGTAAGTTCTTTAGGCTTCTCCGGGTCTCCTTTCTGTGAACCCAGAAGCCCTTTAGATCATAAAGATCCTTGCTTTCAATTGGGCTCCCCTGGTCGTGGCGCAGTTGTCAGACCGCACAGTGCACGTATTAAAGATTGCGCATACAGGTTGCGCAACCAAGTGCCTTATCCTTAATAGAGTTCTCTTTTCCTTATACTGGGATCTCTGCGGCCAGCCTTGATCAATCTGCCACCTGGTGGCCACCCCGATGCTTTTCCAGCACTCTTTGCTTATTCTGGGGTATCTGCAGCCAGCCTGGTTCAATCTCCTGCCTGGTGGCCCCCTCAATGCTTTTCCAACACTATTTGCTTATTCTGGGGTCTCTGCTGCCAGCCTTGATCATTCTCACGCCTGGTGGCCACCCCAATGCTTTTCCAACACACTTTGTTTGTTGTCAACACTTTTCTATCAGTTCTGGGGATTTTGCTCCCACTTTATTTCTCGCACAGCCCTCACTTTTTAGGATCTCTATTTCACGCACTTTTTTTCATGTCTGCGCACAGCTCCCTTCTTTGCAGACACTTCCTTTCTTTAAACCGAGTCATTTCGAGAACTCTGCCACTATGAATCGTTGCAATTCTATTTGTTAATTTCACCCGACGCATCTCCAGTCTTATGCGTTCAGGCTGCAACTTTGTATCTTGCTCGCTTACTTCAATACACACCGGGCTCTCACTGCGCTTCACTCACCGGTAGTGTTTTCTGCGTTCTTGGGTTAACATCTTTGTCACATGAAGTCGGGGTCTCCCCACTTGCCCTTCAAACACTCCTGGGCTCCTGTCCTGGCCCAGGGGAACAAGCATTTCATGTTACCAATGTAACAAGGGATCAGTACGCCTCACGGCTACCTTCTTTGCTGGAAACATGGGTCGTTAGCCACTCTTCTCCCGGATGCTTCCTCAAACACACCCCTGGCATCTCTGCATGCTTGTTTTTTCCAGCTGGTCCTGGGCAGCTACGGCTCCTCAGCAATCCTCCCAACTCGCTCTCTTTGCTGATTGATAGTGTTCCTTTTATACTCTCCGGAAGACTTGATAGGCTGCAGATGGGCATGGTTGATTTCAATTGCCTGCCTTGTTAGTGGGACGTGGCCTATGAAGATGTGATGTGCCTCTATCGACATCCTCTTCGTCCCATTACCACAGTGGTGTTTCTCAAAGGAAATCTGTACTCCTCTTCAATTCCTCTTCTTCCTCACAGTAGTTGAGTGATACTGGGGGAAAAAAGAAGAGTGTGTGTTTTAATACATTCTATAAAGGTTGAGGGGCAGTTGGGTAGGTCACTGTTAAGGAAGGGCGATACCATCTCTCTTCTAGGGGTGTTCTTAGGATAGGAAATTGGTATTGGTTCTTTCACTCTGGTACCCACAGTAAATGAGGCTAACAGGGAAGGAAAGGATTGGTTCTCACAGTAGTTTATTGTTCTCACAGTAGTTTACGATATCAGAGGGACGGGATGATAAGTCTGGGTTATAGTTAGAAGAAGGGGTTTTACATTCTCTTGCTTTCCTCTGAGTGTGAGTATTCGACAGAAGATCTTGGGGTAGGGTAGGACATGCATGATGATATCCTATGACAGTAGAGGGGAGGTAGGATAGATCGGGATTAGAAAAAGGGGGATGCCAGATCTTATCTTCGGGCATCCCACTTCTGTTCTTCAAAGACCCTTCATCCCAGTAGTACCCCTTCGCAGCCTCACTCCCGGGGTCAGAATCTGGCAGTCTTACCCTTCCCTTGGTTACCTGGGGATGCAGGGGGCTTAACCGGGTTAAATGCGAGAAGGCCCTTAGATTTCTCACAGGCTGTACAACCCAGTGGTGGCGGCTAGTGAATTCTTTTAATTGGAGGGGTATAAATATTTGCCCCAAATATGCCAGAGCAACCGAGTAGGGGTCCTCTACCCCAGACATTTTTAAAAATAATGGCTTGATATGATGCTTTTTATAGCACACTTTTTTGAAAAAATTGGTAAAAAGCCAAACGGTTTGCAATTGTGTTTCTAGGGAAACTCAAAAAATCCAATGGATGCAAGTCACTAACAGTGCACTGGAGCATTTGTCCCAACACATTTTCATGATGCATTTGCCCACAATATATGCCAGCATAAAAACATGTTCTTGCTGGCTGTGCCCATACATTTCCATGCTGGTTGCACCAATATCTGCCAGGATTCCATACAAGAACATACTCATGTTTACTTTGCGCATAATGCCAGTACTGATACTATAAGAAATCATATGCACGCTTATTGTTCTGCCAATATATGGCAATATCTCCATGTAAGAGGATACTCAAGTTGGCTTTACCATTAAACTGCCATGCCACGGTATGAAAACATGTCCAGACTGGTTGCATCAAAATGCCAAAATGCCAGTCTAGCCACCTAATAACACTTATCATGCTGCTTTATCAAAGATGCCCAATACAAAATGTCACACCACAGTAAAACATGGCTAGACTGGCTGCATTAAAAGGCCTGTATAGCTACGTAATAACATGTATAATGCTTGCTTTATCAAAGATGCCCAATTTCAAAATGGGCTACCACAATAAGAAATGGGTAGACTTGCTGCATTTAAATGGTAGTATACCCACATAATAACACGTATCATCCTTGCTTTATCAAAAATGCCAAATGCAAAATATCCTGCCAAACAGGAAATGGCTAGACTGGCTGCATTAAAATGCCAGTCTAGCTACAGCTACATAATAACACTTATCATGCTTCCTTTATCAAAGATGACCAATACAAAATGTCATGTCACAAAGAAATGGCTAGACTGGCTGCATTAAAATGCCAGTCCAGCTACAGCTACAGCTACACACTAACATTTATCATACTTGCTCAACCATAGATTCCCAGTAAAAATGTAATTACTTACCTATGAGCCCCCCAGCACTTTGCAAGCAAACAATGTGATGAGTGAGATGCCCAGGGGGTGGGGGGTCCAGCACCAACACATGCATACACCCACACGTTCACACGTAGCATGCACCCCCTCAGTCACACGCGCATAAATCATCATACACTCACTCGTTACACACAACACAAGCATACATGCACATACACACACACATATTTAAATGAACTTGCCTTCTGCACTGATCCTGAAGTTTCCTCCCAGTTTTCCAGCTCCCACGTCGCATGAACAGGAACCAGGAAGCAAAGAGCGCTTCCGAACATGCATGCAAGAGCCGGAGCACTAATGACAAAGCACCCTGTTCTGTCTGAATGTGTGGGAAGGCGCAGGAGCTCCCCGTGGCACATACAAACATGCAGTTCTCTAGCCTGCATCCGCCATGAGGCATGCAAGATTGGGGAAGCAAAACGCCCCCGGCTTTGCATGGCACATTGGACATGCTCAGCTGTGGTACAGAGCTGTGAAACGGAAACCGCATTTCACTTTGATCGTTCAAGCTAGGCTAGAAGCGCTCCCTCAGCTGGCTCCTCGGGTCTTCTAAAATGGAAGAGGATGCTCATGGGTCGGCACCCCCAGACCTCTATTAAGGACAACGCGCCACTAGAACACCCACAATGAATTTATGCACAGGGTTAGTGTGGCTGAAGCTGAAATACTGTTGACTATGAAGTCATGTACACAAGCTACACTATTGGTAATGCAGTGAATTTTAGTACATTCAGGGATCCATAGATGTGAGGAATTGGGGTGCCAGCGTGTGTCAGGAGGGCATTTGCGGGTGGAGCCACAACACATGGTTTAATAAGCCCTGGAGGTGTAGTGTGTTGTAGCTCCGAAATGTGCTTGAAACTACAGTTTCCATGAAGCTGTGTAGTTCTGGCCTTTCACGTGACTCTGCACGTCATCACTAGAGGCCTTTTAGCTCCACCTCGGAGCTTGTGCAGGGATGGAGGAATGGGAGGTTGGGGAAGCAGCAGGCGGACGGCTGCTTGTCAACTTCCCAAGTGTTGGCAGGTCTTTATCCTATGCTTGCTGAGCTTAGTCGGCCCAGCCGCGCTTGGAGAATGCAAGCGGGTTCCTACTCGCTGACTTCTCATCTGCACTACAGCGCCTGGGGAATACCAAGGATGGTTCCACAGGCCTAAGCTAAGTACCCTGAGCATGATTTATTAAAAAGTTACAGTTTAAGTAAATGAGCGACATAAAGGGTGAATGTAATGATATACGTAATCCTGTGAAGTTAACAGGAAAAAATAGTGAGGGAAAATTTGAAGATCGTACCAGGAAAGAACTCAGCAGCAAGCCTCCTTTTTGAACAATCACACTTTTAGAGTTATGGCTACCGCATATGTGTTGTGCTGTTGCTAATTGTTCCTTCTGCTGGTTCCTTGTGCTGCTATCAATGTGGAGTCATAAGTGGCAAGGATTAATGTGCTTAAATGTGCTTGCTGTATGTTGTCAATTACACATGTCTGTGCAATCGTCCTGGCAGGATTTTCAGGTGCCTTTGATTAAGGAAAGGTGGTAATTAGTATGCTACCAGGACGCACCAGTGCCTTTGATGAAGGAAGGGCAGATGCTGCAAATAAGCAGGCATAAGGAAGGGGTAGGTCATGGCAGTAAGAAGGCTACACGGGGACAAAGGCCAGGGATGGTGAAGGTGTCAACTTCTGTATGATTGAGTTAATGTGTATAATAGTAAGACTGTACTATGCTATATTTTACCCTAAATGCCCTGTAACTATCCATTCAAAATTCCCTCAACCTCTTTCTGGTTTTCCTAACTCCCTCTAGCCATCCACAACTTCTCCCTAACCCTCTTCCCCCCAGCGGGCTGCTGCATGGTTACCTGTTATTCACAATCAGGAACCTGTGTCAACTAAGGTGGGAGGGTCGACTTCCATGGTTAGGAAGGAGTTGTGTCTATATTTCCCATGGCCTGACAATAGACACGCTGTAGAGTAGAAAACTACCAGGGTAGCACAGCAAGTTGAGTGACAGTTGCTGGGATGTTATATATTTAAAACTAGTTGTTAGTCGTATTACTTTATGAAATTCCTTTTAAAAAAACAAGTGCTATAAAATGTGTTCGGCAGTGAAAATCTAAATTTGGCACCCATGAACCCACAGTTTAATTTACTAATAACTGCTGTCAGCACAATATAAGCATGTATTTGTGATTAAGCAGTTTGACAAGCATATAACATCTTTATAAATGTATCCTGTGATAAAACACAAAGGAAGGGGCACCAAAATCATAGGGTATTTCTGTAGTAATTCAACAGAAAAAGAAACACATTTTAAAGAAAACGAGTGAATTCAAGTTTAAGAAGCATTTTTCAGTTTGGAAATGTATTTTTTGTTTTTTTCTATACAAGTGTAAAATGCACATTTGGAAAACAATAGTGTGCCCAGCATGTAGGAAGCCTGCTTCTAACAGTGGTCGCCCCACCCCAGTGATATTCATGGTCCATTGATTACCTGTGGTGGCCCTTTCAGGCCAGAAGAAAGAACAGAGGCCAAGCAAATTTTGCCTGCAACACAAATGCCAGCTGGGCAAAGGAGCTTCTTTAAAACTCATGGAAAGAGTTCTTTGCCAGAGGGGGCAGGGCAGGGGGCAGGCCACAAATTAGTGGAGCAGCAAATAGCCCCCCTCTAGGGACGCATATGCCAATTACAAATTCCACAAGAGATCAATAGCCACATAGGCCAGGATGCTCCTTGCCATCTTGAGTCCCCCTTCATCTTTCACCCTCGCTCAAGCAAGGAGAAAGGAGCCGTCTCTACTTCCCGATAATGGTGGGTAGTCCCAGTGAATCTCTCAGCAGCCCTGCCACTCTTACTGCTTCAAAAGTTGTAAATGCTCAAGGAAAAAGTGAGTGGCATGTGTATACAGGGTGTGCACAAGTTGTCCACCAGTCGATACGATACGATACATAATTCATAACGCGCTTGTACACAGGTTTTTCTAGGCGTGACAAGACAAGGGAGTGAAAACAGATGAAGGAAAAGACAAACAATCTTACTAGGCCTTGTGTCATTCAGATTGTGCTGGTGCGAGAACGAGAAGTGCAAGAAGAAGGGGGAGGGGAGAAGTGCCGGGGGAGTGAAGGGGAACAGGGCAGCAATGCTCTGAGTAGTGCAGCCAGAGCAGCACAGCTCTGGGTAAGTGCAAGGGGGCAAGGGATGGTAGAGGTTACAGTAACAGCCCCTAAGTACGTGGTAGGCCCAGAGGTAGTGCAGGAGTGACTGATCAAGAGAGAGCCTGATACTCATTGAGACTCTAGGGATAGCCAAGCAGCCAGTCAGTGCAGCAGACAAGTTGCAGTCAGGTGCCAGCATTCAGCCAACTCCTCTGCATAGATAGGGGCCTCTGTTCCGCTGTTCATTCCAGACACCTGACGACACCAGGCTCCTCTCCATCCCCACCAGTTGGATCACTGAAACATCCCAAAAACGTACAGCCAAATTGAAGGCCAACTGACAGAACAAGGTAGACCTGTATTTCCTGATTCTGCAGTGTTTAGAGAAACGTGTTGCTTTCACATTTGCATTTTCCTGCACATAGACATGCCCCACCTGTCGCCACTGTGTTAATGAGTGCAGATTGGATGGACCAGGGCTCTTTGAACAGCTAATCTTCTAGATGCTTTGGTAGGTACGTTTTGGATAGTGTATGCTGGAGTGGATACGTTTGCTGTCACATGTTGGTTTGTGTGGTTACCCAATTGGGGACATGCATACATCTAATCATGGAGAAGGGTGTTTGAAGGCATCATGAAGCAGAAACAGACAACAGATTCACTTTCTTAACAAAAAAATGACTTTATGTTGTATGTCAGGGTGCATTAAGGCCTAACTTGCCCTATGGTAAGGTGGGATTTCCCTACCTAAAGAAACTAAGGATAGTCTGTGTCAGTAAATTCACCTTAAAAGTCAGTCTGTGTCAAAAACCTATACTTGCCCTCACAACTAAAGATATACAATGTGTAGGGATGGCAGCACCAAAAGAAACAGTGTTCAAAATACATTTGTGAGCTTCATCCAGCTGGGGCTTGTTTCAGCCCGCCCTTCCCAAAGTTCCATTAGTTCCACAAAGAAAAAAAGGACTCTGGATTTCCTTCCCCAAGTGTAACACAATTCCCGGATATCTCAGGGTTCCCTAACCCAAGTTCAACACAGTTCCACACAGTTCAAGTCTCTTGATTTTCATCAATATCGTCAGCTTCACTTTACACTCCTTTTGACTCATATCAAACAGATGCTTCAGCACTTGTATCACACAACTTTTGTCTTTGGGCTTTTCTTTGTCTCTTTCTCAAATTGGGCTACTTAGTCTAGGTGCAGTTGTCGGGACCACACAGTCCACCCATCACAGGTCACACAACTGATAATCCTTGCATTCCCCTTGCCCCTCTGAGTTCAACAACTTGTCTTTTACACTTGCTTTTCATTCAGTCCATAAATATTCATGACAGCTTTCACTTTTGTTTCTTAATGCTTTTAGCAAATTTCACCCCTTTCCACATGGCACGTTATTTGTTTTCCGCTTGAGCTATAATTTCAAATGATTTCCATATCTTCTCTTTAGTTCAGTATTCAATATATGCCGTTGTATTTCCCAAAATACTTAGCATCTTTTTCATGATTCATTAGTCCTTCATTGCATTCCCCCCAAACACTTGGCAACTTCATTTGGGTTCCAAACCGTCTTCTTATAAGCTTTTTGCTTGTTCGCAAACATTAAATGTCTTAGATCCGCCCCAGAGCACCCTGGCACGAGTATTCCCTGTCTCACACTCACTGGAGCTGCTGTGGTTTGCTGGGCATCTTCTTGCTGTACTCCGTCCTGCTCTCTACTCCCGGATTTGCATCGGGAGCTCCAGCGAGCAACGCTCACAGTCAGGAAACCTTTGGCAGCATCCCACAGCTGTCAGGAGTTCTCTGTGTTCCCAGGCTCCAGCTGGGAACACATGGCGCAGACAATTGCTGGGCCTTTGTTCCTCTTGCAGCCTGCTGAGGTCGTGGCACCTCTCTCTTTCCCTGGCAACATATGGCGTCCTCTCTGGCGTCTCTGTTGCAGCCTGCTGCTCACCACATGTCTGCCACCTTCTCTCCAGGCAGGTTCTCTCTTCTGCTTGGGCCTGTTTTTAAGCACCTGCATCCTTCCAATAGGTTGCAGATGTGAGTAGTTTGCCTGACCCTCATTACACCAATTACCTGGACATGCCTGATCCTTAATAGGCATCTTCCTCGTCACAGTACCACATTACTGAAACTGACTATAGTGTGAATTAATCCTAGTCACCTCTTCCTTGTCCCAGTCTTAAAGTTATACGCGTTAGGGTCAAAGTGTGTGTGTGTGTGGAAGGGATAGGGACTGACAAAACCCTATGAAGGAAGAGGAAGGGTAGGATTCATTGTCATAGGGAAAAGGGGATACCATGTCTCACCTGCAGACATCCTCTCCCAACTCCCCAAGGTCCCTCCACCCAGGTGATCCTACCTCACATATCCACCCCCTGGGACAGGATCCAACAGCGATGGCCTTTCCCTGGCCACCTGAGAGGAGGATCCAGGGGGAGTAGGTGGGAGGATGCCCTCAGGTTCCTCACAGGTTTTTGTGATGCAGTGTTTACATTTTTGTTAAGAAATACGGTTTCATTTAGAGTGGGAGGCTGATACGTTAGCTAGCATTACATTTGGGCAAGGTAATGCCACAGGAACTGTCCAATCACACATCCCATCAAGGTGGTTGACCAGTGCATAATATTAAATGTCATCGAACAAGACAATTGCAGAATGTTAAGCTTTCATGACCTAAATACTTTTCAAATGGACATTAACATGGCACTGCTCCATGCAAAATTACAAAAAGAATCAGAGGACTAAAATAGATCTCTTACTGGTACTTATCAGCATGGTAATTGTTATGAATTTGCCTCACTGTATGTAAATAGTTATGGATATGCTTACTACTCATTGAGAGCAGGGTGTTCATTGTGTATGATGTAGTTTAGTTCTATGTGGAATGTCACAGAGTAATATAGTTCTGAGCAGGGTGCCATAGCCTGCCTGTGTCCAGAGAATGTTTACTTTTAATGTTGCTTCTATTACTGTTTGTACTAGCCAGCCAGGTGTAAGGTTGAGCTGGGGGTCTGTACTTCATGACCTGTAATAGAGGTTATTTTATCTCACTGGAAACTGTGTGGGACTATTCTTCATTGGTGACAAGGATCTTCTGACAGACCCCCGGCACTGCAGACATGGATTAGCAACCTATTTGCTCTACAGTTACAACCTTGAAGTGGCTCCGCCATCCGACGTTTGCAGTGGCTGACGTGGGTGCCACAAGGAGTGACTTGCCTTGACATATTCACCTCCAGACTGAGAAAAGCGACAAGACGCTCCGCCTTAAATTACCTAATTAAGGCGTTTGTATCGGCCAACACTGGGCAAGTATAGCAACAGTGACAGTGTGTGCATGAGCGAATTGAAAGGCGCAAGTACGTTTGCATTTACCATGCAAAACGATATTGGCCTGCAAAATCGAAATATTAAGTATACACTAAACGCATCAGCAAGGAAATCAAATACTGCAGAACACAAGAACTGAATAATCACTTAATTTACATATACAAAATAAATTAAACAGATGCCAAGTAGACAGCACTTACCTCTAAGGAGAAATGCACAAAAAATAAGAAATATTAGCAAGCAAAACGTACTGCAAAAGGCCAATTGAAAGAACTAAATAAATGTTTTACCTATGTACACAGAGCAACTAAACAAGTGCATAGGAGAACATGGCCATGGGAGGTGTGCCGGGAACTTTACTGTTTATGACATGCCCAGGAAACTCAAAAGTGAAGTGGCCTCAATGGAAAAAAGTGTTTCAACACTACATTAGGGCGGCATGCAGTAACTCATACTCAATGGAAAGAAAGGTAACACTGCTCATTGATTTATTAGGTTATGAGGGGCCGAGGATATATGACGCCGTGCTCGTGAGAGCAAAGTTGAGATATGTTCCTTTCGCTTTGAGAGAGGAAGTAAAGAAAGAACTGGAGAAATTGATAAAAATGGCTGTGATTTAAAGAGCTGGTGTTGTGGAATGGTTTTCTTCACTAGTGATTGTAAAAAAGCCATTTAGAGATTTGAGATTGTGTGTGGATTTAAGGGAGGTAAATAAAGCGATTATGGTTGATAGACATCCATTGTCCAATATGAGCGAAATGTCATCAATGGCAGGGAAAAATCTTTTCCAAACTTGATATGGCGTCTGCGTACTATCAGGTTGTACTTGAAGAGAAGTCCAGAAAGTTAATGGCTTTCATCACTCAGGAAGGTGTATTTTAGTACAAGCGTATGCCATTTGGGCTGGTATCTGCATCCTCAGTTTTTCAGAAAATTATGGATAGGTTGTCTGGCAAAATAAGTGGTGTATTTTGCTTTCAATATGACATTCTAGTATCTGTAGAGAATGTGGAGAAACATGATCAGAGATTAAGTGAAGTGCTGAAAATTTTGAGTGAGAGTGGCATAACTCTAAGGAAAGAAAAGTGTGTATTTCGTGGTGACAAGGTAGAGTACCTGAGACATGTAATATATGCCCAGGGATAAAGCCGAAAGACTCAATGGTCACGGCTATCAAAGAGGTTGCAGATCCCAAGAACAAAGGGGAATTTCAAGCTTTCCTTGGAATGTTAGAGTTTTATCAAAAATGTATAATGAATTATGCAAAAAAGGTCACTGAGATGAGAAATTTATTGAGTTAAAGTGAAGAGTTTGTGTGGAACGATGCGTGCTAGATGGAATTTAAAAAGATTAAGGAGGAAATAAATCTGGCTGAACCTTTAAAGAAATTTGACACAAGAAGAAAGTGTATGCTCACCGGTTATGCGAGCGATGTGGGTTTAGGGGCGGTTTTGTCCAAAATTAAGGCTGAGGACGTGAAAAAATTATAGTGCATGCCTCTAGAGCGTTGAGAGGTGTGGAATTCAGGTACTCAGTCCTGGGAAAGGAGGCCCTAGGTTATTCATGGGCGATTGAGAAGTTCAAAAGTTTTGTATAGGGCACACATTTTGTGATTAGAGCCAACCACAGGCCATTAAAGTCGATTTTTGAAAACAAAGGATTAGATAAGGTATCCCGTACAGTTGCGTGATGGGTTACCAGATTACAGTGTCATAGCTTCAGGTGGCGGTCGTATCAGGAAAGGAAAATGTATTTGCGGATTGTTTTGCCAGATTAGCAATGAAAGAGAATAAAGAGACTCAAGATGAGGAAATAGAAATGGGTTTTGCCAACACTGATAATGTGGTATGTAAGGACGAATGGGTGAGAGCAGTAGATAATGATGACTTGTTGTCAAAAGTGAAAATGTATTTTCGAAATGTATTGGGCCAGAAAAAGTGAGGTAGGTTTAAGGGAAATGCCATTTTGGGAAGTTAGAGAGGAATTGAGTATTGAAGATGGCATTGTGTTTCGGTGGGGCAAAGCTGTGGTGCCCGAGGAGACCCGCAACAGGATGATTGATATAGCCCATAAAGGTCTCATAGGGATCAGCAAAACAAAAGCAGTTTTGAGGGCAGATCATTGGTGGCCCGGATTTGACAAGGAGGTGGAGAAGAGATTGTATGGAGAGCGGTAAGGGTTTGGTAGCGAAAAAAACAGCCCGTAATCTTTAAGGATATCCCGGGAAGAGTGTGGGAGGAGGTGGCATTTGATGTTTTGGGTCCTTTGGAAATGGGCTATGGGAAAGGAAGTTTCATATTGGTAATGGTTGATGCATTCTCCCGCTGGTGCGAGTATAAGATAGTTCGAGACATAGATGGAGGTAGCATTGTTAAGTTTTTACGCTAGGTATTTGGGAGAGAAGGATTTCCCAAGTATATTCTGACAGATAATGCTCTTCAGTTTACGGGAGGATGCTTTAAAGAATGTGAGGAATTGTGGCATAATACATAAGAAGGCCGCATTGTACCATCCCAAAGGGAATGGGTTGGTGGAAAGAATTAACAGATGTGTTATGGAGGGTGTTCGATTGGTGAAAGCGTGTGGTGTGAGTAGGAGTTTGGCAGTAGAAGAAAGAACGGGTGCGTTGAGAATAGCAAAGCATTCTGTTACAGGAGTTTCACCATTTGAATTGATGAGAGGGCGCAAAGGATATTCTTTGGTGTGTGTCCCTTGGATGGAAAGGGGAGTGGAATCAGATTGTGAAATTGAAAAGTTGAGAAAAGATCTCAGAAATAAGAAAGAACAGTTTGTTATGAGGGCGAACCGAAGAAGAGGGAATAAGGAACTCAGAGTGGAATGTGGAGATTATGTGAGGATCAGGAAGGCAGTGATCGAGAAGAAGGGAGATCCATTGTATTTGGGTACTGTATGTGTGGTAGCAGTGTTGAAGGGTGCTGTGAGGGTGAGTGGAGGACAAGTTTGGAATAAAAATAGAATTGCTGTGGTGAGAAGATCGTCTAGGTAATAAGAGAGGGAGATATGTTATGAAGTTGTCTCACTGTATGTAAATGGTTATGGCCATGCTTGCTATTCATAGAAAGCAGGGTGTTGTGTATGATGTAGTATAGTTCTATGTGGAATGTCACAGTGTAGAACAAGTTACTTACCAACTGTAACATTCTTTCGACTGGATGTTCCTCCCACGTATTCCTTATCTTTGATAAATCCACTTCCAGCTTGCTGGCCTCGGAAAAGATTTCCCCAGTAGAGGGCGCTGCGCGTCGACGCCCCTCCAGTCGGTGTCCCTCGAAGGCTTCCGTATCGGCGCCAATGTCACCATATGTATAAATAGTCTTGCGCAGCGTCCGTTGCTCAGTTCCGTTTTGAGGTGCTGTGTTTGTCCAGTATGAGATGGTTAGTACCCTTGAAGGAGCCTAGGCTGCAACTCAAGGCATAAAATAAGCGATATCGCATCCCAAATCGCGATATAATAATCATGTTTTGCTGTTTATTTTAACTATCATGTCGCACCAACTGCGATATGATTTCCATTACAAAAAAGAAGAAAAAAAAAAGATTGTGTGCCTTTAAAAGTTGTGCCTCTGTGCACAACGTGCACTGCAGGCGAGGCAGAAGCACCGGGCTGGGCTGAAAACATTGTATCAATGTTTTGTCAGCCCAGCCCAGATGCGGCGTCATCACGTGGTGAGAGGAGGGTGCCCCCGTCTCACAGTCCGGCTGAACGTCCTCAGGTAAGGAGGCCGAAGCAGTGCTAGGGGAGGTTTGGGTGGGGGAGCCGGGCCCTTTTCATAATGGTGTCGGTGCTGGGTGTAAGTGTCTGATGATAATATTTCTCCCGCCTGTTCAGGCGGGAGAAATATTATTATCAGCCACTTTCTAACACCAGCACCCGCAATAACGCAACCTGCTGTTCGTAGAAGAGGCCTTCTACGAGCAGCAGGCTGTGTTATTACTGCAAGTGCTGGTGTTAGAAAGTCGCTGAGAATTCTCCCGCCCGAACGGGCGGTAGAAATATTATCATCAGACACTTACACCCAGCACTTGCCGCCGTAATAACGCACCCTGCTGCTTGTTGAAGGCCTCTTCAGGCTGCGTTATTACGGCGGGTGCTGGATGTTGTGCTCTCTAACATCCAGCACCCGCCGTAATAACGCACCCTGCTGCTTGTTGAAGGCCTCTTCAGGCTGCGTTATTACGGCGGGTGCTGGGTGTTAGAGAGCAGCTGCTCTCTAACACCCAGCACCCGCCATAATAACGCACCCTGCTGGTCGTTGAAGGCCTCTTCAGGCTCGCGTTATTAAGGCGGGTGCTGGATGTTAGAGAGCAGCTGCTGCTCTCTAACACCCAGCACCCGCCTTAATAACGCGAGCCTGAAGAGGCCTTCAACGAGCAGCAGGGTGCGTTATTACGGCGGGTGCTGGGTGTTAGAGAGCACCTCTAACACCCAGCACCCGCCATAATAACGCACCCTGCTGCTCGTAGAAGAGGCCTTCTATGAGCAGCAGGCTGCATTATTACTGAAGGTGCTGGTGTTAGAAAGTGGCTGAGGAGGGCGCTGTTGAGCAGCCAGCAAGATGGCCGCTTAGCTTATAAGCTCCGTGGCCCGCGTGCTACATATCCGCTACGATCAGCGGTGCTTTATGCTTGCGGGAGCCGAGACCACAGGCATTCTACTGCCCACCGCCTCTGCTGCATCCTGCCCGGTTTTCGGGCAAAAACGGACCTCGGAGGTCACTCTGCCGCCGTTGGAGGCCTGCGGGCCGCGCTACATCATCTGAGGCCCATCCCCCCCTTCGGCCGCGAGGGTTGCTTGCCTGTGGCTTGGGCGCGCCGGCCTGGGGCTCTGACATCGCCCCCCTTCTCCGCCCTCCCTCCCGGGACTACACTGCCAGCGGCTCCTGTGCGGCGCTTTCAGCTTTCAGCCGCGGCCCGCTCCCCCCTCGGGGAGCGTCGGATCTCGGATCTCTAGATCTCCCGGCGCGGCTCCTTTCGTCGTCCGCTCCTGCCCGGGGATGAGGACGCGCTGGGACGTGGTGGGAGCTGCTGGAGCGGCCCCCGCACTACCTCCTCCTGTGGACTCCGTCTTGCGGCCTCTCCGACCGTTCTTCCTGGTCCCCCATTGCGGCTCGGGCCGGGGCTGCACTGGGCCCTCCCCGTGTCAGCGGCGCTTTCATCTGTGTCCCGCTCCCCCAGTGGAGTGGGCCGTGCCCCGTGCCGGGCTGTCGCGGATCTCTCGCCGCCCACCCCCTGCCCTTGGGTGGGTGCGACGGTGCAGGCCCCGTGCGGGCATAGAGAATTCCGGGACACTGCGGGGGCCGTTGGAGCGCCCCCCGCACTGATACCATCAGAGCACGCCGGCTCCGTCACCCCCTACACAGCTCTCCTGCGGCGACTGGGACGGGTGGCTGTGCCGAGGCCTCCCCGTCGCTGGCTCCGGCTGGGGTCCTGGATATTACCTTTGCAGATCGGAAGCTTGCTTTGGACTGGATGTGCACCCACTCTGCGGTCTGTTGGGCCCCGAGGTGAGGAGTGGGTATTAACTGGCTACAGTGCACTGCGCCCATCTGCTCTGCCTTATCCCTGGCCTTCGCCTGTTCTTTTCATGAAAATGTAATCGTCCCCCAGGCTAATCAGGCTCCCCTGCGACTGCTCTCCTTTTGCTGGTGCCGCCCTGCACTACCTTCATCTCCTCAATCTACGTGCCTACTACCCACGCACCACGCTGCTCTTCAATACTTGCCCCCCTCTGCCTGACCCCCCTGGCTCAGGGTCGGGCGCTACTGAGTGCTGTCCCCCCCGGACCATACTCCCACCCTGATTCTTGGCTCGCCCCCTGGAAGTGGGCTCATAACCCCAGAGCACATCAGTTTGGGGTGGACCTTTGCTTCTTCCTCCCAGGCAGATACCGACCCATCACTGACTACGGGCCCTGATCCTTTCTAAACCCCCTGGCCCCCATTGCTGCCTTTCAACGAAGCGCTCGCTGTTCTTATCAAGGCGCCCCCTAAGATGTCCGGAAAAGCACGTGGGGCAAACAAGGCTGGAGCAATGGACAAGTTTGCCAAAGCCCTAGCCAAGCAGGACCAAGCTGGGGCTGCCCTTCTGCAGGACGAATCGAATGCATCCGCATGTCCTCCTCAGCCCGACCTCACATCAATCATGGAGTCTATGGCCAAGAACTTTGCGTCATTTCACGAAAAATTCGATGATATAAATGCCAATGTAGCCTCCCTGCGCACCAAACTGGACCAGCATGGCACTAGGCTGGTTGAGGCCGAGACCAGGATTGGGGCCACCGAGGATGAGGTGCATGTGCTCCAGAATACGGTCTCTGACTTGGTGCGAGATATGAAGCAGGTCAAGGCGAAGTGCGATGATTTGGAGTCCAGATCCCGCAGGAATAATATTCGCATCGTAGGGGTTCCCGAGACAGCCCTTAAGGGCAAAATGGAGCCTGCAGTCGAGACCATTCTGAGGGATCTTCTGGGGGATCCACAACTCTCCCCATTCTTTACCATTCGAGCGCGCCCATCGCTCACTGGCCCCTCGCCCCAAGCCGGGCGACTTCCCTAGACAGATTATAGCCAAGGTTCTCAGCTTTAGAGATAGAGACCACATCCTACGGCTGGCCCGTGAAAGAGGAGAACTGAGACTTGAGTCCCAGGTTATCCGCATCTTCCCTGACTTCTCTGTTAATGTTCAATTGGAGCGCAGGCAATTCAACTGTGTGAAAAAAATGCTCAGAGAGGAGGGTGGAATATGCCATGTTATTCCCTGCTAGGCTGAAGCTCACCCACCGTAACAAACTGTACTTTTTCACTGTCCCTGAAGAGGCAGTGAAATTTATTGAGTCACATATTCCTGTTCCAGGCCCCGAGGGTGATCCAGTTGAGGAGGGCTGAGCCGGCCTGTCATGCACCTGTTACTTGTGGCATTGCGGTACTACTACCGCACCTGTTATTTGCAATTTCCTTGTAATCTCATTTAGCCTTTTCCTCGTGTAATCTCCTACAGTCGTAACTCATGGTGAAATTTCATGAAGTGCATCAGGGGACATTGCTGTATGGTTTACTGAATATGGCACCTGTAATTGGATCCTTTTCCTGCAGCCCCTGCTCACTATATCCTACTGTGTAGTCTCCTCTAAGAACTCAATTTAGGCACCGCTGTACGCTATTTGGTGCACTCCACCGTTCAACTATCTTAACCGGGCTCACGGCAGCAGCTACCCGCGCTGCAGTTGCAATGCCTTGTTTGGCTTCTTTAGTTCAGTGGCTGTTCCCCTGTTTGGTTTGGGGACTGGTCCAGCCCCGTTGGTCTGGGCGCAAAAGCCATGTGACTCTGGGTGGGTCCTTGGGCACTGCTATTTTGGGGGTGGCAGTGAGGGAGGGGGGAGGGGTTGTTGTGGGATGTTATAAAAACAAAAATGGCAAGATAGCGGCAGCATTTGGTATTACACATTTGGTTGCTGTACAAGTGACCTACGCTCACTTGACAAGGTATGACACGCATTACTCAGATCCCCCCTAAATAGTTACTGAATGGCTATTAGGCTAATGTCCTGGAATATCAGAGGGCTCAGCAACTACACGAAGGCACGTAAGGTCATGGCTTATGTCCAGAGGCACGGGTCAAAGTACTTTTATTACAAGAAACCCACGCCCTCGCTCCATTATCGTCCTCTCTTGCCCAGTCATGGGGCCCCAACAGATATTACACTTCGTTCTCCTCACAATCCAGAGGTGTCCTCACCTTGATTCAAAAGTCCTTGGAGTTCTCCCTCCGCACCAGCCACATAGATGTCCAGGGGTAGATATGTGATCCTACACTGTTTCCTTAGCAATGTGGAGTGCCTTCTGGTCAACACATACGCCCCATGCATTGATACACCCGATTTTTTCGACCACATCCTCGACATTCTCCTTGCCTATGTTGGGGTTCCCATCATTTGGGGTGGGGACATGAATCTCATCCTTGACGCCGATCTTGACAGATCCGGTGCGGCACCCAGAACATTGTCCAGGGCCGCTCGCCGCCTCCATGCACATATGCTCTCTGCTGGTCTCGTGGATGCCTAGAGGGTACTTCATCCAATGTCGAAGGAGTTTACATTCTACTCCTCTGTCCACGATAGCCACACCAGGATTGATCTCTTCCTTGTCTCTGCTGGGCTCATGGGCAAAACTCTCACCACTCAGATTCTCCCTCGCACATTCTCTGATCACTCCCCGATCACCTTGGACATTGCCTTGCACCAGGCCCTCCCTCAGCACTCTAACTGGAGGTTTAAATCTGACGCACTACACGATATAATCTTTAAGGCTGACATCCTTGCAGATATTACCTTGTTTTTTGATTGCAACAAACGCCATGATACAACGGACGGGCTGAGATGGGAGGCCTTTAAGGTTTTTATTAGGGGCATGTGTATCTCCAGGGAGGCTGGGGTCCTGAAAGATATCAGAAACTCTCTGCGCCGTTCGGAGTCCAGACTTGGGGAGCTGGAGCGCGAGTATGCGGCCACCCCCTCCCCACCCAAACTGGCGCAGATTAAAGCTGAACTAGACAACTTCGAGTCCCTCACCCAAAGCGAGATAAGATACCTTGCTCGCCCTATTGCTGCCCGTAAGTATGGTGAGGGGGAGAGACCAGGCCGCACCCTTGCCCGCCTTGTTCGGACTGAGGGAGGAAGAGCCCGAATTGATAGTATTATTGGCAGCGACGGAGTGCGACATTGGTCCGACCGGCCCATTCTTGAGACCTTCGCAGATTTTTATGCAACCCTTTATGCCCAGAAACCAGAGCACAGCCTGCAGGAACTGGATGACCTCCTTGACCGCATTCCAATGTCCCTTGTGTCCCCGGCCACCAAAGAATAACTAAATGCTCCTTTTACCCTTGATGAGATCACCACTGTCATTTCAGCCCTCCCTAAGGGGAAAGCCCCTGGTCCGGACGGCCTGACCGCCGAGTTCTATCAGGAACATGTTGCTCTACTGGCTCCGCGCCTCCATGAGGTTTAGGAGGAGTCGATGCACCTTACCACCCTCCCCCGGTCCCTGCGTGAGGCTGTCATTACCGTGCTTCCTAAACCGGGTAAGCCTCTGGATGAATGCGGCTCATATAGACCTCTATCCCTTATCAATACTGATACTAAGATCTACGCCAAAATCATAGCAAACAGATTCCTCCCTATCATGAAATTCCTGATTCACCCGGACCAGAGTGGATTTGTTCCTGCTCAGTTCACCGCCTTAAACATTCGGCGGCTATTTAATGTCATGTCTAGAATTGACCCCCAAGCCAACGCAGTGGCCGTGACATTAGACGCCCAAAAAGCGTTCGACATGGTCTCGTGGCAATACCTGTGGGCGGTGCTGGAGAAGATGGGGATTGGCCCATACATGATGTCCTGTATTAAACTTCTATACACTGACCCGGTGGCCAGAGTCCTGGTTAACTCTCACCTTTCCGCTCCTTTCTCCCTCCACAGAGGGACACAACAGTGGTGCCCTTTCTCTCCCCTTCTATTCATGATGGCCATCGAGCCCATGGCTGATAGTGTATGAAACAACCACGTGCGCAAAGGGATTCGCCTGCGGGATACTCCCGAAATTATATCACTTTATGTTGACGATGTGCTTTTGTATATCAGGGACCCCTCAGTTCACCTCAACCCGATCATGCGTGAAATTATTAAAATTGGTACATTCTCGGGCTTCACCATAAATTACTCTAAATCAGAAATCTTTCCCCTTACTCCTGATACCTCCCAACCTGCGTGCGAATTCCCTCTCAAATGGGCTCCCGAGGGCATCAAATACTTAGGGGTCCAGGTGTCCCTCTCAAAATCCTCCCTATTGACTGAAAATTATACGGGCTGCCGCAAAATACGCTCATGCCAGGTTTGAAAAATGACGTAACCTTCCCCTCTCGCTCTCAGGGAGAATGTTGCTAATAAAAATGATTATCATTCCTAAACTACTATACGTGTTTGCTAATGTTCCACTCTGGCCCGGGAAACAATACTTTGCTGATCTGCACTCTGAGTGCGCCTGCTTTCTTTGGCATTCTGGTGCTGTGCGCAGAAAGTGGCAGCATATGACCCTACCTTACGAGAGGGGTGGCTTCAATGCACCTGACATTGCTCAGTATTGGATAGCCGCCCAGTCCCAACATGCTACATACTGGTACCACCACCAGGAACCCCCCCCCGCATGTTAAACTTGAAATCCTTGCGACTGAGGAGGTGAATGTCATTTCCTTGATCCTGTTTCATGCATATCGCACGCAGGCCCCTGCTGACCCAGTGGCCTCCACTGTTAGGGCGTGGCGGCAGATACTGACGCCTGGTTCTTGCTCCCCCCATACTACAAATGGCTTCCCCTCTGGTCTTTCCCCGGTCTCTCCCCCACTCAGGATCAGGTGCTCATACGCCACTGGTCGGTCTTGGGATACCGATCATTCTCCGACCTCTTCCCTGACAGAAAATTCATCAACCCAGATACGTGGAGGCCAGGGCACTCCGGGTCCCCTCTTGAGCTGCTGCAATATTTCTGTATTAGGGCGGCAGTACAGGACATGTGGCCTTCATACCCGAACGAACCCCCCGAGTCCCCCGAGGTCCGCTATATACCCAATTCCGCTGGTGTTAGGGGTATTGTATCCTCCTTGTATAAAATGCTGATGGCCCGGGCCGCTGAACCCCCCCCCCCCCCACACTGTTCGTGATGCCTGGAGTCGGGATCTAGGATTAGACATCACAGATGATATCTGGTCCAGTATGTGTACGCACACTCGCAAAGTCTCATTTAATTCTAGAATTAGATGTATCCAATACAAGCTGCTCAATCGCCTGTACTACACCCTTTATGTGATTGGGAAATTTGCCCGGGATCTTCTCCACCCCTGTCAGAGATGTAGATCTGAAGAAGCGGACCACGCACACATGTTCTGGTCCTGTGAAGCATTGGCCCCGTTCTGGAAAGCGGTGCTTGAGACCCTCTCTGAAATCGTAGGGTTCTGCGTAGACCCTGAACCCCTGTTTTTTTTCTCTGCACTTTTTGCCAAAAATTATTTGCCCATAGAAAAAACATAGAAAAATAGGCTGGGACATATAAGGGGTAGGGTGGGGGTGTTGTACAGGGAATAAATAATAGGGGACGGAGGGTTTGGGCCTCCTCCCCAGCCCAAATAAAAAACAAATTCAATTATTTTGTTCGGCAAAACGTTTTCGGCAAAAAAAAACACAAAAAAAACTGGGTATGAATGAACATAGAACCCTTAAGACTGCTTCTGCCTAAACCTAATTGCGGATGATTTTATGCTGTTTCGGCATGGGCAGAGCATGTGCAGGCAGGTGGAGGAGTTTAGGTGGAGACTGGAGGAGCGGTACGTGGACAAGGAAATGCTGTAGGCACACGTGAGTAAAAGATGCAGGCACAAGCAAGGAAACGCTGCAGGGGCCCACTCAATGACTCGCAAAGGTGGGTCTAACGTTGGCACACTACATGGATCTTCTGCTCGCCCGGGGATGCTAGTGAGGCTCCCTGGGCCTCAGATAAGTGAACACCTCGTTTGGTATTCTTACAGGTTTATTTCTGGTGTACATGGCACACAGGTGAGCTTTTTACAAGCAGTTTAGTGGTGAAATAGTTCTACTTGATTGTATTTATCACACGACTCGCCGCTGTGGCTTTTAAAAGGCGGCTGAAGCTTTAAAAGAGGAAAGGGAAGGTTTTGTGCTCTTCTTAGCGTTTGGGGGCAATGTTTGTCATCTTGGGTCACAGTAAGTGAAGTTTAAAACATGTCCAATTCTGTCCTTGCTTGGGCAGTTAAAGGAAGCATGAAAACCCTAATGGTATCACCATTATATGAATGTGAATAGGTATCAGCAACGCAATGGTTTCCAGTCCCATATAACCAAGAAGGGGATGCTGTTTGCCAGCATTGTTCATAGTGTTTGTTACATGTTCATTTCATCTGCCTGCTAATCATAGGCATGTTTTGTGTATGTCAGGTTACATATATATGTGCTGTGTGCTACCGCATCATCGCTTTGTATGTGACATCATGGCTTATGTGTATAGGCTTAGGTGTATAGGAAGTAGGTAATGGCCTCAGGAATTAGGAGGCAGCATTTCTGCATAAGGGCATTTTGCCTGTGCTTCCCCCTACCTATCCAATCAAGTACACTAACCCTCTTTCCAGTTTCCCTAAAATCTCTATACCTATCCACAACCTCTCCCTAACCCTCTTCCTCCCCTTTGGCTACCTCGTGGTTACCTGTTAATGTAGACCAGGAATCTGTGCCACCCAAGGTGGGAGGGTTGTATCCATTTTGGCTTCCGTGGTTACGGAGAGGTTGTGAATTTAACCTTACACGTGGCATAATCATCAAATCCCAATTTTGGGAATGTTCAACCACCTAAGTCAAATGGACCCCACCTCTCTGCCTTTAGCTGAGGTTCTGAAGGCACTACAAGATATGCAGGCAGTGTTAGTCCATACCCGACCGGAAACAAAAAATCGCAGGTGAATGGGTTGTTGGCTCAAAGTACACCCTCGGCATCATCAAGTCGAACTCTGACAGTCATGGTTCAGCAATAACCCAATGTTCCATTAGCGCCTCCTGAACGCTTTTCAGGTGACCCCCGCAAATACACAACCTTTCTGACGCCATGTCAGTTACATTGTTTGTGCAAGCCTAGTGCTTTTGAGACAACACAGGCGAGGACAGCCTTTTTGACATCTTATTTATCGGGTGATGCAGCAACATGGGCTGTGCCATTGGTACAGAAGAATGATGCACTGCTTTATGATTGGAATCAGTTTACCAATGAGTATGGGCGACTACTAGGACTGAATGTATGTGTCACTAGCGCAGGATAAGGAGTTCCTTACTCTGCGACAAGGATCTAGAAACCTGGCCACTTATGTGACACAGTTTCCAAACTTGTGGTAGAGATGGAATGGCCGGAGGCCAAGCAAGCAGTCTTATTTTACTAAGGGTTGAAAGAAGAATTGAAAGATGCAATAGCTCAGGTAGTACCCCAACCTGAGACATGTATGGTACTGAATGATTTGGCCTTGCGACTGGACCATGGGATAAGTGACTACAGAGGGGACAAAAGGAGACCTGAAGGACCACCTTTGGTGCGTCTTGATAACAGCAACGAGGTTGCATCCATCACGACAAGCTGAGGTTAAGCCAATGCAGATAGGTAGTGTACGGGGTCCCCTGTCACCGGAGGAGAAAGAAAAGGGGTGAAAGAACAATCTCTGTAAACAAGGTGCCATATTTATATGCATTAGTGACATTGATATTTGCGGCTAGAAAAGAAACAGTCTTAGCCATGTTGGACTCAGAAGCTACCGGCAATTTGTTTTATATCACTTTAACTCACCAATTAGGGTTGCCAATTTAAGCCAAAGAAGTCATTTACCCTGTACGGTCGGTGAATGGGTCATATTTGACATCACAACCTATCACGTCTCAGACTCAATCACTATGTATGTTGTGTTTGCCAGGACACAAGGGGAAACAATAACTTTTGATCTTATTGCTGCTCCACAGTTTGGATTGATTCTGGGTATGCCTTGGTTAACTCAGCATAATCCATCAATTGATAGGGTAGAACGTACGTTAGCTTTTAATTCGAAGGGATGTCAGGAGCATGTACATGGCACAGTAGGTCCATTAACATTATTAGCAGACGGTGCCGCAGATCAGAAATGTATAGGAGCGATTGACACCGAGCTCCCAGAACAATATTTAGACTATGCTGATGTATTTGACAAGAAGGAAGCTGAGACTTTGCCACCCCGCAGACCTTACAATGGTATATGAGATCTGGAAGAACATGCACAACTACCATGGAGCAGGATTTATGCACTAACAGAGAAGGAAAACCAACATTTACCTCAATACTGTGACAGCATGTAATATTCTGGTTTCATTAGACCTTCAAAGTCCCCTGTTTCTTCACCATTTTTTTTGCCTAAAAAGGAAGGCACATTACGGACTTGCATTCATTACAGAGCCCTGAGTAAGGTCTAAATCAAGAATAGATTCCCACTACTATTGATATCAGTCCTGTTAGATTAAAAAAACACAGGGGATTTATACCAAGCTTGATTTACGGGGAGCTTATCACTTGATACGTTTTAAGGAGGGTGATAAATGGAAAACAGCATTCCGTACAAAACTTGGCCTGTTTGAGTACCAGGTGATGCTGTTTGGTTCATGTAATGCACCAGCAGCATTTCAGCATTTCATGCAAGAGGTCTTGAGAGAATATCTAGATCTATTTGTAATAGTTTACATTGAAAATCTTGATCTATTCATAGATGGAGGAACAACACATTCAACATGTGCGAACAGTGTTAAGCCGTTTGCAGGAATATTCATTGTATGTGAAATTTGAGAAATGTATTTTTCAACACCACTCGAGTGGAGTTTTTGGGATTCATTCCCACTCCCCAGGGTGTGGTTATGGATCCAAAGAAAGTAAGGGCAGTCGCAGATTGGCCAGCTCCCCAATGTGTTAAAGATATTCAATCATTTTTGGGTTTCACCAATTTTTATAGGTGTTTAATCATCAATTTCTCCCAGACAATTGCTCCCATCACTCGATTGTTGAGAAAGGCTACCAGTTTTGTGTGGGATGAGGGAGCAGAACAAGCATTTCAGACTTTGAAGATAGCGTTTACCAATAAAGTAAATCGTTACAACATCCAGATCTAGAAAAGCCTTTTCAAGCAGAGGTTGATGCTTCAAATTAAGCGATAAGTACAATTCTGTCACAAAAAAATCAAGCGGGTACTATGCATCCTGTGGGGTTCTTTTCTAGAAAACTTATAGGATGTGAAAAAAATTATTCCATTACCGATAAGCAATTATTAGGAATTAGAGCCACTTTTCAAGAATGGAGACACTTTCTAGTGGGAGCCCATCACCTATGCAACTCCCTGTCCCTTTCCATTCTACCCTCTGGTCTGATTCACTCTGCTGGGCACACCTTCAATGCTCTCATCTCCTCAGACATACTCCTCTCAAATCCCCTCACTACTCCTCTCTCCTGGACTGAACACTCTCTTCTTTCTTCTCACTTGAAGCTTCCTGTCCCCTTGTTAAAGGCCCACCCAGCACTGCCACCTTCCTTCACAGTCAATCGACCTATCAAGCAAGTGTCAGTGGCTGCGTTTTCCTCCACTTTCTCTCCACCACCTACTCCTGTGGCTGACTCCCATCCTGATACAGCCCTTTCGAACCCTCACCTTTCTATCTCTAACACTGTTCACATCCTTCTCCCTATCACAAGGATCCACATGAAGCCTGCCAAAAAGTGCAACTCTTGTTACGACTCTGATCTGGCTGCTCTGAGAAGCAAGTGCAGAGTGGCTAAACGGAAATGGGGAGCTTCAGGTGCACCCTTCGACAAACTGGCCTGCAGCCTACTGCAAAGGCAATACAGACTCTCCATCTTCTCTAAAAAGAGGGTCCATATTCAAGCCTGTATCTCTGTGGCCTCCAACAACACGGTCGAACTATTCAAAATCTGCAAGGAGCTGGCCAATCCTATTGCAGTACCTCCTGCTTCTACACCTACCCAGGCCCTTTGCACTGTCCTGGTCTCTCATTTCACCACTAAAACCCAAGACATATTGTCCTCACTCTCTGCCTCTCTCACCCTCTACCTCTCTCATGCCCTCCTTGGCCGCCCCCCCATCACCTTCCTCTCTCCTGTCACACCTGATGATGTCTCCAGACAAGTCAGGTCCATGAAAGTCTCATCCAAACAGGTTACCCCTTGCCTCTTTACATCCATTAAGGACAACATTGTTTCTCTCACTCCAGCCTTGTCCGATTTCTGCAATCACTCTTTTGCCACTGGAGTTTTCCCCTCTCCTCTCAATCACTCCCTTGTGCACTCCCTACCAAAAAAGCCTTTGGCTGACCCCTCCATTCTGGCAAACTATTGCCCAAGCTCTATAACTCCTTTCCTGGGCAAACTCCTGGAGAAGTTGTCTATCTGCCAGCTAATCCGCCACACTGAAGCTGTTGGTTGTCTCCATGACCATCAGTCCGGCTTCCGAGCAGCCAGAGGCACGGAAACTGCTCTCCTGAACAACCGTGAAGATCTGCTCTCTAACCATAGCTCTAACTCTCCCTTTGGCCTCACTCTCCTCGACCTATCCTCTGCTTTTGACACAGTGAACCACAACATCCTTCCCAGGTTCAACTTGGGTCCTTCCTCTCCACCACCTCTCTCTCCACATGTGGTGTTCCCCAGAGCTCTATCCTCTCCCCATGGCTTTTTAGTGTCTACCTGGCCACTTTGTCCCTCATGATCTGTACCGTTTCCTCTAACTTTCAGCGTTATGCAGATGACACGCAGCTCTCTTTCAGGCTACCCTCAGCCTCCTCCTCGCTCATCCCTGCCTTAATGCCAGTAAGACTGAGATCCTTCTCACTGGAACCCCTGCTCCCACTTTTCCCCTCTCACTCTGGATGGCCTCCCTGGGCCCTCTGCCCTCACCCTCTTGTGAGGCAAAAAACTTTGGGGTAAACTTAGACTCCACTTTATCCTTCTCTCCACACATCACAGATCTTGCCAGAAAGGCCCATTTTTCAGCTGCCTCTCCTTAGAGGTATTCTCCCTTTTCTCACCTATCCCCAGAAGCTCACTGTCTCCAGAGCCCTGGTTCTGTCTAGGCTGGACTACTGCAACAGTCTCTTTCTCGATCTGCCCAACTCTACTTTTTACCCTCTACAACTCATCAAGAATAGGGCCGCCACACTTATCCTTGGCCTCAAGCCCAGGCAGCGCATTCCTCTCGGGCCCTGAAACCCCTACACTGGCTCCCGGTGGCTGCAAGGATCACATTTTTATGGCAAATATTTACACCCTCCAAAAAAATAATTCACCAGCCACCACTGGTGGCTGGTATATTTGTGGACCAGGCACCACCCCCTTCTTTCTATGTTATGTTAAACATTAAAGTTTTAATTAAAAAACATATTTACTTCTTTCACTTGCAGTAGTGTATGCCCCTGCAGCAGCATGATCATCATGGACATTGCGCACACATGGTAGTCCGGACCGGCCCGGGGTGTGATGTGACCTGCACTTTGTTAAGGAGCTTGGGGTTGCCCCCACAGCGTGGCTCTCAGGGGAAACGCCACATTTTGTGCTAAGATATTGGGCACCACTGGCTTTGACAAAGGGGTAGTGTGAAGTGTGCGCCTTGAAGTCTGCCAGTGAGTCCCTGGGTGAGAAGCAACTTGTGGGTGTTCTCATTTTAAAATAACTGTGTGGTGCCATGGATTTATGTGTGCAGCAATGATATTACATTAAATGGTGGGGAGGGGTTAGGTCCTCAGGCACTCAGGATTAAGCTTAGATGATAAAAACTATGGGGGGGTCTTGGGTATATTGAAATAATATTTCCCAGGTATTATACTCCAGCAAAGATAACATTAGCAGATGCACTCCTCTGTGTGCACGGAGACCAGTCTAATAGGTTTCTTCTATCATAGTGGTAGCTGACTCATAGATACATTTATAACCAGGGAATTTTGTTGATACTAAATCCTGGTCTATGATTTAATTTTCAGGCCTTGCTCGTGCAGCATTTTTCTCCTGGGTAAATAGCAGCGCACGCCTCCCCAGGTCAGTGCTTTTTTGGCTTGTTTAACACAGCAATGCCACAAATAACGCGTACTTCTGTGTCCATTGATCTATAGTTGTTTCATACACTAGCTGTAGCCTGTGTTAGAGATTTTGGCTACCCTGTTACAAATAGTGCATTCTGTATGTTTTACATATGAACCCCAAGTCGAATCTGGAAAATGACATTCCCCAGATGTATGATCTTGGACAAATCATGCCTCCCTCTGTCCTCGGTTCTTATATCTGGCTGAAATTAGAGCACCTGGAAACGGGTGCTAGACACATCTAAAAAAATCTGAAGGTCATTTGTCATCACTTCCCGTGATGTCACTTGGTGCATAGTCAAATGACATCACTTCTTGTGATGTCATAGGGGGGGTCAAGGGTTGTGTGCTGTCACTTCCGCTACCTCAGGCATTTTGGTGAAATGCCATCCCTGCTAGTCCTGCTGCAGAACTGCCCTCCCCCCTGCTGTCCTGGCGTTCTGCCTGTGATGCTGGCTCAATGGCTCTTGGCAGCTGCAACTTGGCCTGCAGGCATTGTGGCTACGGTCCCTCTTTTGGGTGCTGGTGCTGCATTAGATAAGGATATGTTGGGAGGGGGTCTGTGCTCCTTGCGGACACAGGTTGGGGTGTTGGTTGGGCAGCCTCCCTCCCACCCCAGACAGGGCCTGAAAGCAGGCCCAGTCACAGTACTTACAGGACAAGTGTGAAAAAGTTTAAAACAGTGCCTGGTGCGAAATTCTTAGTGTCCACCATCTAAAGAAAGTGGCAGAGGTGGTAGACATGATATGATATGGTATTTTATGTATATCGCGCTCATACACAGGTGTTTCAGAGCGCGACCAGGCAAAGGGAGGGGGAGCAGGGGAGAAAATAAAAACAAACGATCTTACTAGGACCAGTGACACTGAGAACGTGCAAGTGCATGGGGAAGGCAAAGGGGAAAGTGCAAGGGAAGGGAGGGAATTGGAAAGTGCAGAGCATAGGAGAAACAAGACAAATAATAAGTTAGTGTATAAATAAATGATTAAATAAAGGTGATCAAGAGCAGTGGTAGTGCAGCCAGTGAAGGGTAAAGTGCAGGGCAAGTCAGATAGGGTAAATCTGATAAGTGCAGAAGAGGAGTGGGGGGAGGAACTGTATGGGTACAGATACAGACCCCAGTGCAGGGATGGCCAGGAGGCAGTGCAAGAAGGCGCCAAAGGGCCCAGTTTGCAGGTGAGGCAGTGCAGAGAAAGAAAGCAGATCAACAGGGGAGGAGAGTGGCAAAGGCAGAGGTGAAGAGGAAGGTGTTGTGGCCTAAATAGATGACAGGACGCTGTAGGGTTTCTAACAGTCTTTATTGACTGACAACAGGGAGAAAGGCTCTAAGGTGGCCTGGTGATTCTGGGCGCTTACTTACAGGTCATTGCGATCAAGTCCTGTGCTTTCCCAGTTGATTCACTGTGGAAAGGTTGTGCTCACCGGTGGCACGCTGTAAACTTATAGGGCCCCCATGAAGCCTCCTGTGGCTGTGGTGTTACGCCCTAGAAGCTGTGGTGTGAGTTCTGTGGCTCACTGCTTCTTATCCTGTAATCAGGAGCAGCGCTCCTCTGTGACCGCTTCAGCTGGCCGAGCGCCAACTCTGAAGCGGGAACGTTTTCCCGCAGAGCGTGGGCTTGCGAGATCCCGTCTCGCGAGATCTCGCGAGAACACGCTCCCGCGATCATGTGATGTCCCCACACACCTCCTTTGCTGGGGAAAAGGATGGGTGGTCACTCCATGATGAAGTCCGCATATTTCCTGGGTTTCCTTCTCTCTCTCTGGGGCCTGCCAGGATCGGGGTATGGAGCGGGATCGATGAAGTGTCTTTGGGGGGGTGCTGGTGATTCAGGTTCTCTTTGTCCAGCTCTTTGCTGTGATTCCCTGGGTGTTGTTGGGGGAATGGGGCTTGCGAAGTCGTTGTGATGGTGCGACTCTATGGTATCTCTACTTGGGAGGTGATAGTTCTCGTATGACTCTTGGCAGACTTGATCTCCAGTGTCTTCTTGCGAGTGTACAGTGTCTTCTTTCCTGCGGTACATGGCTACCCTTTCTAGATTCCATCTCCTGCCATCGCTGGTGCAGATGTGGTTTGTCCCTCTCTCCATGACTTCTATGGGACTGCTGTATCTGGAACCAGTGGAGGTGTCCTTGTGGGGAAGTCATATCTTCACCAGATCCCCGTTGTTGACTTGTGTGTGTCGAGCGGCTCGGCGCAAATCCCCCTGTGCTTTCATTGCTTCTTTGTTGCGCTGCATGCGGCACGTTATGTCATCCATGTCAACGTCTTCGTCGGCCCTCACTTGCTGGAGCCATGGTGGTACCAGTGAGGATGCTGCCCTTCTCCCCCTCAGCAGATGGAAAGGTGAAACACCTGTGACGGCGTTGGGGGTGAGACGGTGGGCCGCTACGGCTTCTTTGACTGTCTTGTATGGGTCTAGGCCCGAGGCATGAGCCAGTTGTATCACCCCCTTGATGAAGCGGTTTGACCGCTCGACTAGGCCATTTGCCTGTGGGTGGTATAGACTTGCTTTTCGCTGTTTGATGTTGTTGAGCTTGAGAAATGTTTCCATTTCTCTGGAGACTAGCTGGACTCCGTTGTCCGTGACGAGTTCTTCGGGCAGGCCCTCCCGCTGGAATATGGCGGTGAGTGTTTCAATGACTGTTCCTGTGGTGATGTCTGGGGTGAAGTCAGCTTCCACCCATTTGGAAAAATAGTCGACCATGACTATCCCGTACCTGTGCTCTGGGGGCATGTTGTCCAGCGGCCCTATGAAATCCAGCCCCAGTTTTCGCCACACCCCTTTGGGGACTTCGGTGGGCAGCATGGGGGCTTGCCTCACGGCTAGGCGCTTGTCGCTGTTTGAGCATTCATGGCACCTATCGACCATCTGCCGTACGTCCTGGTCCATGCCTGGCCACCAGTATGCGTCGCGTATCCTTTGTCTGGTCATGTTGCACCCTAAATGACCCGAGTGTGCTCTGCACAGTATGACTTTGCGGATTCCGCTAGGTGGGATGATTTGATCACCTCTGAGAATGAGACCGTTCATGGCGGTGATTTCCTCGTTCACCTTCCAGTAGGGACGAAGGCCTTCGGGGATCGCTCTCTCGTTGGGCCATCCATTTCGAACCCAGGTGCTTACGTGCCTTAGGGCGTAGTCCTGCTCGAACTCTTCCTGCCAGTGGCGCTCGCTCATTTCCATGTACTCAACGTTCCTCAAGTCGCCGATGGAAGCAACGACACATTCGTCTTCCAGGAATGTGGTGCCGGGGGCGCTTTGGTTCAGGAGCCTGGACATGCAGTCCGCTTGTGCGTTTTTCCAGCCCGCAATGTGTTGTATCTCATTGGTATACTCTTGGAGCTTTGCGGCGATCCTGGCCAGTCTGGGGGTGGCCGTCTTGGTGCCGCCCGGGCTCAACATGTGAATTAGGGGTTTGTGATCGGTGATCAACTTGAATCTTGTCCCCTATACGTATGATCTGAAATAGTCGACGGGCCAGGCGCATGCCAACATCTCTTTCTCTACCGTAGAGTAGTTCTTCTCGGATGAGGATAGTGCCTTGGATGCAAACACCACAATGTTCTCAGTGTAGCCCTTCTTCTGGGTCAAGGTGGCCCCTAGGCCGTATGCGCTGGCGTCAGTGGTGCTGTAGGTGTCCCATTCAGGGTTGTATGGTTTAAGACACGGCGCGTGTAGAATCCTTTTCTTGATTTCGCCGAAAGCCACATCCTGTTCTGGGCCCCAAGAGTACGCTGCCCCCTTCTTCAGGAGCTCCCTCATGGGAGACGTGGTCTCAAAGAACCCGGGTGACGAATTTGGCATAGTACTCGGCTAAGCCCAAGAATGAGCGTAGTTCCTCTTTGGACATCGGCGCCGGTGCTTCTGTAATGGCCTCCATGAGGTTCTTCTTGGGGCTTACCCCATCACTCGAGATGCAGTACCCAAGATATTCTACCTTGTTCACCCCGAAGACACACTTTTCATGGCGTAGGTGAATGCCTTCCTCCTGAAGTCTGCTCAGGACTGACTTGAGTGCCTTGTCATGGGTCTCGTTGTCTTTGGCGTACACCAGGATGTCATCTTGGAAGAATGAGACATTGGTGAGGCCTTTAAGCAGGGAGTTCATCATCCTCTGGAATACGGATGGTGCGGACGATAACCCGAAAGGCATGCGGGTGTATTGGAAGGTGCCAAAAGGAGTGATGAACGCCGTCAGGGGGCGGGAGGACTTGTGTAGGGGAATCTGGTGATAGGCATCACTCATGTCCAGCTTCGAGAAAATGGCCGCCTCCTTCATCATGAGAACAATCTCATTGATGCTGGGGAGTGGGAAGCTATCCGTGATCACCTCCAAGTTCAGGCTTCTCAGGTCGATGCAGATCCTGAGGTCGTTGCTGGACTTTTTCTTTACTAATACTACCGGACTCAGCCACTCTGAGGATTCTACGGTTTCAATGGTTCCTTCTTCGACCATCTTCCTCAGGTGGGCGTCCAAGGCTGGTCTTGCGGTGGCAGGTACTGCCCTTACTTTGTGCTTGACTGGGGTGGCGTTGGGTTTCAGCCGAATCTTGTGGACAAAGTTTTTCACTTTTCCCGGTTTCTCGGAAAACAGGTTTGGAAAGATCTCCTTGTAGTTTTGCGCTGCTCCTGATGAGATCATGAGCACCTGTTCCGGAGTGCTGGGATCTAGTTTCATGCTGAGTTTGTGTTGGTCATCCCACCCCAGCACGGCTGGACCTTTGGGTGAAAAATACACTTTGGTGGTGGCAGACCTCCCTTTAAAATCGATCCGGGCCTTGATGTAGCCCAACAGGTCGACCGTTGCCCCTCCAAACACGGTCGGTTTTTGCCTGGTTGATCTAATCTCCACTTTTTCTTGTCCCATCATCTCCTTGTACGTGTTGATGGGCAGAATGGTGAGGTCGGATCCCGAATCAGCCATGACGCGCGTTTCCATTCCGTCCACTTTAATGGTGCAGTGGGGCTTTTCTCTTCGGCATGGGGGGCATTGACCATGACAACCATGGGTCTGTCCTGTAGTTCATCATCATCAGTTGAGGTGCAGTCACCGTCAACACGGGAAACAGTTTTCTCCCGCCACATGCATGCCGGAGCCACGTGACCAATGCGTCCGCACTTGGAGCACTCCTTATTCCTGGCGGGGCAGTCGCGGTCTTTCGCCATGTGCTTGGAGCTGGCGCATCTGTAACATTTCGGTGCCTCCTTTTTCCTGGGACTTTTGTCTTTGGGGCCGTCGCGGGAATGCTTGTCTCTGCGACCTCTCCATTGTAGCGCCGCCATTTCGGGCACAGGCAGGTGACTTCCCGCCTCCTTGCGTCTGCTGGAGGTTTCTTCCACCACCCTGGCAATCTGGATGGCTTTATCGAGGGTGACCTCCTTTTCTTGGATGAGTTTGTCCTGTACTTTCCTAGAGTTGGTGTGGACAACGAGCATGTCGCAGATAACCTGTTCTGCATTTTCTCCAAAGGCGCAAAGAGAAGCGAGTTCCCTCATCCTGGTGATGTAGTCATCCACTGGTTCGCTCCCTTCCTGTTTGCGAGTGTAGAATCTCAGCCTGTGCAGTACAATGTTCTCCTTATTGGTGAATCTCTTCATGATGCGACGAGTCGCTTCTTTGTAAACATTGTCGTCTTCGACGTCATCGTCGGCCGCAGGTATTTCTTTAAGGCCGGCAAAGATGCGCTGACCTTCAACCCCTAACGCATTTAACAGCATCGCCCTCTTCCTAATGGGGGCATATCGCGTGCCGCCCACTGCTTCCAAGTAGGTGGAAAAAAGGGGTTCCCATTGCATCCAAGGAATTGCCGGTGTCCCTGGCAAGGGGAGACACGCAGGGGGTGGTGTGGCGCCTTGCATGGTGGGTCGTGGGACTTCTGGTATCCTCGTCGCCAATTATGTTATGGCCGAAATAGATGACAGGACGCTGTAGGGTTTCTAACAGTCTTTATTGACTGACAACAGGGAGAAAGGCTCTAAGGTGGCCTGGTGATTCTGGGCGCTTACTTACAGTTCATTGCGATCAAGTCCTGTGCTTTCCCAGTTGATTCACTGTGGAAAGGTTGTGCTCACCGGTGGCACGCTGTAAACGTCTAGGGCCCCCATGAAGCCTCCTGTGGCTGTGGTGTTACGCCCTAGAAGCTGTGGTGTGAGTTCTGTGGCTCACTGCTTCTTATCCTGTAATCAGGAGCAGCGCTCCCTGTGACTGCTTCAGCTGGTCGAGCGCCAACTCTGAAGCGGGAACGTTTTCCCGCGGAGCGTGGGCTCGTGAGATCCCGTCTCGCGAGATCTCGCGAGAACACGCTCCTGCGATCATGTGATGTCCCCACAGAAGGTCTTGAGGAGCTCCGGAACCGCAGATGGTTCTCAAGTTTCAGGGTGGCAGGGAGGCAGTTCCAAAGGCAGGCCCTGGCCGAAGACAGATCTGCCCCCAGTTTGTTTCTTTGAAAAACAGCTGACCCTGAAGGAGTTAGAGGTAGAGGCGCGAAGGGCTTGAGAGGGGAGGTATTTACGGAGGGATAGTTGAAGGTATTTTGGACCCAGGCCCCACAAAGCCTTATGGACAATGCAAAGAGTTTAAAATGTAATCCTTGCATCCACTGGGAGCCAATGGAGGGATTTCAGAGCTGGAGAGATAAGGTCCCAGGGCTTGAGGCCAAGGACAAGTCTCGCAGTCCTGTTCTGGATTAATATATACAGATAAATAAATATATATATATGTTTTCCAAAGACCTGACTAGTCGCCAGTCATTGAGGAGCACTCTCCTTCCAATAGTATTCACTCGATTCGGGACACCAGAATATTTTGCATATCTTCTTTATTGATTTACATCATGGCTCCGTAATGTGCAGCCGCCTTTCATCCCGGCTGTCCCACAACAGTTAGTTGACGCATTTCGCGGCCCAACTTGCCGCTTGCTCAGAACACCTAATCTCTACCACCACCTTGGTTAAAATACATGAAAGCATGACAGTAGACATGAAAGAGGGGACATGTCGATGAACATGAAAAAAGGACTTATGTCTTCTAAAACGCGGTCGGCCATCTTCTAATGGGCCTCATACCCACTATACATTTCAAAACGGACTGTATGTAGCCCCTGATTTAGTAATCATAATGGGCTGTCATAATACCAAATGTTGTCATACATCAGCTGTCTTTTTATATATATTTGCCACACACGTAATCATTTCATAGCTCAATTCATTATTACTTGTCCCATTTTTGTATATGCAACTGTTATTGGGAAATCCCACAACTTTCCGTATTCTCTACAGATACCATATGTATAAAGTGCAACTTGCTATAGCTCCATGCATAAAGTGCATTGTGCATCGAAATTGCTCGCCAAACATTTACCATAAAGTGCATAGTGCTAGCAGCTTATTTTTTATCTCCATATTCTTAGTATATAGAGAAAGATGGACACATTTCCATCTACAATACTATCATAAAGTGCATAGTGCTAAGGTGCTATACGTCCGGCAGTCTGCCTTAAAGTGCATAGTGCTTGCAGCTTTGAATGTTTGAATTTAAACTGATATATCTGGAGAATCCCTAGTAATTTCCCAATCAGATCGCATTCAACATGTCTATCCCATCTTTCTAGTCAATTGCCTTCAAAGGTGTCAATCTTGGAGACTTTTAACTCACCCACACCTGTGACACATAATGTTTATAAAACACCCGTACATAAAAAAAGTTTTTATCACACACTTAAAAACATGCAACAAATGTACAAAAACGTAATCAGTCATTGTTGTGAAGTTTGGATCCTTCTTGAATTCTCGACTAATATCCTAAAAAAATATATAGTTCTTCGTCTATATAATGTCCATTGGGCTGTTTAGTTTCACAATCAAGGATGCAGCGAGTCTCTTGTTGTCAAAGCTTTCTCTCTCTGTCACCTCCTCTTGGGCCAGTCTCTATGACGTGGATTCCAAAAAAGGCAAAACTTTTCATGTTGCTCTTATGATGATCAGTAAAATGTTTTGCCATTGGGTAGTTTGCATCTTTGTTTTGGATATCTCTAACATGTTGCTGCACCCTTGTTTTTAGTTTGCATTTAGTGCTTCCGACGTACCACTTTTTGCATGCACATAACAGTATATATACCACATACTCTGTCTCGCATGTCATTTTCTCATCTATACCCACAGTCACTCCTGTTATTGGGTGCTCAAAAGTGGCACAGTTCTTTGCAAAATTACAAATATTACGCTTTGTACACTTATAAAAGCCCTTCTTTCGGCTCATCGGCCAGGTATTAGCATCCACAACTTCTTCTTCTTGCATAAAACTGTGTACCAACATATCCTTTATAGAGATGTTTCTTCTAAAACTGATATCAGGATTCTTTTTCAATGTACCTCCAATGTCCTTGTCTATCATTAGTACTTTCCAATGCCTTCGTAATACCCGTTTAACCTCTGACGTCCGGCTATCAAAGGTTAGTCTGAGGCATGTTGGTTCATTCTCTGTTTTCCTGATTATTTGTTTTTCCGCCAAAAGAACTTGTCTGTCCTGACCTCTGGCTCTAAGATACGCTATTTCTATAACTTTTTTTGGATAGCATTGTCGTCTGAATCCTTTGGCCGTTATTTTACTCTCATGGTCGTATGTGTCCAGAGTAGAGCTGTTGCGTCTTATCCTTATGAACTCTCCATAAGGTACGCTCCAGATTAGGCTCTTGGGGTGTCTGCTTTTTGCGTGTGTGGCGTATTTGAGCCCATTGGTTTGCTATGTAGTTCACACGTCAAAGATTGGTCTGCTATTCGTAAATTAACATCCAAAAAAGTTATGAAAGAGTGGCTATGGGTTTCGGTGAACCTGAGATTATTCTTATTTTGATTTAATAATTTCACTAGTTCCACCCAACCTTGTTTAGTTCCTTTCCAAATTATAAATAAGTCATCTATGTATTTGAGCCAGATGACTACATTTTCCATTAGTTCCTGATTTTGTTCCGACCAAACCTCAGTAGCTTCCCAGGCACCCATGGTTAAATTCGCGTAAGGCAGGGCGAATGTCGTGTCCATGGCAGTGCCCTGTACTTGTCTGAAATATTCCTCATTGAAAAAAAACACAGATCAATCATCTCAAGGATCATTTGTGTATGTTCGTAATAGTTAAGAGATCTTGTATTCAAACATCTCTTGCATGCCTTCTTGCCATAGTCATGACCAATAGACGTGTATAACGACACAACATCCATTGTGGCCATCATATAATTAGATTCCCAAGGAATATCATTTATATGGGATAGGAAATCCTTGGTGTCTTTGAGATAAGAAGGCAATGAGGAGACAAATGGAAAGAGTATTTTGTCTATAAATTTTGACATTCTCCAAAACTAACCCTACCAATGATACGATAGGTCTCCCTGGTGGTTTTTTGCAGTTCTTACGGATCTTGGGGAGAAAGTATATTGTCGGTGTGATGGAGTTTGTTGTTTGTAAGAATTTACAATTCTCTTCGGTCAAAATGCCCTTTTGTTCCCAACTGGCTACAAAGTTCTTAACCTTACGTTCTAATTCCATTGTAGGGTTTTTTGTGATTCTTTCGTAGCATTTTTTATCGTCAGTTGTTTGTATGCCTCTGATGTAATTTTCACGAGTCATTAGAACAATGTTTCGTTCTTTATCTGAGGGCTTAATTACACAGTTGGTCAAATCCTGTAATTCTTTAAGGGCCATGCTGTCCTTTATTGTAAGATTGTTTATCACTTTATGTCCTCTTTGTCTTCTGAGTTTCTTAAGGTTTTCAATGACCAAGGTTTGAAACGCGTCAATATTGTTGGCCGTATTTACCATGGGATTGAATTTGGATTTTTGCTTTAATTTACTCTTTATTGTCCACTCCGTCCTGATATTTAGTTCTTCAAGATCTACTGATTGTGGTTCTTGTTCAGCGTTTACCTCAGTACCTTTTTGTAGCTCTACCAAGTCATCAGGCACACCTATTTCAGCACTAGTTATATCAGTTCTTCCTTCTAGTGCTGTAGTTTTCTGTGCCTTGAAATCAGTGGTGGCGAAAAACATTCTTAGACGTAACTTTCTCACAAACTGGTCGAAATCAATCCGGGTTTGCACATAATTGTAAGCATGATGTTGGGCAGAGAAGTTCAGGCCCATACTAAGTAACTTTGTTTGGTTGGCAGTTAATATGTGATTCGACAAGTTAATGATCTTAAAACTTGTATATGTGTCTTGGCTTGTATCTTCTATTTGCCAGAGCGCAGCGATCTGCCCGGGATACTGTTCAGTGCACTTGTTCCCCCTCTGCCCCTCCTCATTTTTTTCAGCCACCTATGCCTCTTCCCCTCGTTTTGATTTCCACCTCTTGCTTGTTTTTGTTTTTTGCCGTCTTGGCAGTGCAATCTCATTTCGTCTAAAAAATGTAGTCGTGTAGTATACTCTTCACTTTCGCTACCAGTGATATCTGGCTCGGAGGCTGATAAATTGGTTCCACCCTCTCCTTCATTTGCTTCTGGGATTGTGGTTTCAGCTAAGGTAGATGTTTGCCTTAGTTGATCGAACCTTCTGGCAAAAGTATCGACTCTGCCTTTTTCATAGTCCTCCTTATCTCTCAAACTTCCTTTGCTTCCTCTGTTTGATTTCTTCTTCCTAATTGGTCATGTTTTTTTCCATACTATTTTTCAATTTATTAGCCTCTTCACTCTCTGGTATCATTCAGGTTTTCCTCTATTTCCTGAATTTTATCGAATAATATTGTAAGAAGGTTTTTGAGCACCCATTTGTTGCTTCACTCCACTCCTGTAGCATTTCAGGGTATTGGTCATCAAATGAAGGGATTGTTAGGATCCTTAAACCTCGTGGGATTCTTCCCAAGTCGATGTAATTTTTTAAGGAATGCTCCTCCCACCATTTGCTCACTTCTTTTCTTTGCAATTTCTCTAATTCCGTAAATAAGGCAATTTCATTGTCATCTTCAATAGCTGTTGTTTGACTGATTTTTAATGTTTCATTAAAAAGATTGAAGGCTTGTGCCTTTCTTGTTGCTTCCTTGTGGGCTTCGGGAGGAAGCCATGATGTGTTAGTTATTTCCAAATGTTACGAAATACTGATGTCAAAAGTTTGTTTTACACTGTCTGTGTGTTAAATAGCATCCTGAGTGTGCTTGAAAGGATTAAACAGTCCACGTTTACAATTTAACCGTGCTTGTCATGGGTTTCATGAGGTTGAAAAAATATTTGTTAATTCAAGAAATGTTGTTTCCACGGCAATTGCAGTAGAGGGGATGCGGGGGTGTCAGAACAAACTCACCCGGCTTCCCTTTTCCATTCGTTCTCCAACGTGCAGGTCAGTTATGCCGTGGTGAGTGTAGCCTCAACCTCTGCCAATGCCGCCTCTGCGTTGTTTGCCTCACTTCTTCTACCCGAGCTGCTGCGGGACATCAGTCTTCTCCTCCGTGATGATGATATCTGCATGCTCGATGATTTCTTTCCCCAACGGTGCAGCCTCCGCATTGTCACATACCAACATGTATATATGTTTTCCCAAGACCTGACTGGTCGCCAGTCATTGAAGAGCACTCTCCTTCCAATAGTATTCACTCGATTCGGGACACCAGAATATTTTGCATATCTTCTTTATTGATTTACATCATGGCTCCATAACGTGCAGCCGCCTTTCATCCCGTCTCTCCCACAACAGTTAGTTGATGCGTTTTGCGGCCCAACTTGCCGCTTGCTCACAACACCTAGTCTATACCACCACCTTGGTTAAAATACATGAAAGCATGACAGTAGATATGAAAAGGGGGACATGTCAATGAACATGAAAAAAGGACTTATGTGTTCTAAAACGCGGGCGGCCATCTTGTAATGGGCCTCATACCCACTATACATTTCAAAACAGAATGTATGTAGCCCCTGATTTAGTAATCATAATGGGCTGTCATAATACCAAATGTTGTCATACATCAGCTGTCTTTTTATATATATTTGCAGCACACGTAATCATTTCATAGCTCAATTCATTATTACTTGTCCCATTTTTGTATATGCAACTGTTATTGGGAAATCCCGCAATATTTCCATATTCTCTACAGATACCATATGTATAAAGTGCAACTTGCTATAACTCCATGCATAAAGTGCATTGTGCCTCGAAATTGCTCGCCGAACATTTACCATAAAGTGCATAGTGCTAGCAGCTTATTTTTTATCTCCATATTCCTAGTATATAGAGAAAGCTGGACACATTTTCATCTCCAATACTATCATAAAGTGCATAGTACTGAAGTGCTATATGTCCAGCAGTCTGCCTTAAAGTGCATAGTGCTTGCAGCTTCGAATGTTTGACTCTAAACTTTTATATATAAAAAATACATATATACCAATACTTTCAAAAAAAGTGTGCAACCATTTTGGAAAGTGGAAACCTGAACAAGACAGAACTTAATCGGATACACAGTAGCCCAACACAGTAAATAAAAAGATGTGAAGAAAAGGGGCAGTCTTGTCATGCTTACACTGTCAAGGGAAGGATGATATAAAAAGTTGGAGACACCACTGAATCAAATACCATTGGCACAAGTTTGGTTATTTTCAAGGCCTTTCATCCCTTACTCAATTGCGATGCAACAGCATGAGACCTGTCAATGAATTTCTCTTCAAGGCATTGAATCACTACTAATGGACTTTCTCCTTCCGCATAGTGATCACTTTGAATGGAATCCCCACAAATTTTTGGGGGTCACAGTAGCAGCCAAGTTTGTCAACATTAACATTTGCAAGCGCACTAAAAAGGATCACCCTAATATGAACATACTGATCTGCCCATGGCAGACGATGGGGGACAAGTGAGAAGGAGTTAGGAATGGGGCTGCAACAAAAAGAGATTTCCAAAAGAATGTAACGCAGGATGTGTAGCGTACAAGAACTCTTTCGCCTCCTGCCCAGGATTTTGTGATATAATCTATGGAGACGGGGATTCTCTATTGTTGTCCTGCAATGTTCACTTTGCTGGACTTTCATTGTACTCATTTTTTTAGATCATCATTGAATTTTATTCTGTTTGGTTTTTTCTTGTGGCTGTTGTGTTTTTTTCTGTGATGTTGTGCTATTATTTCTTTTTTACACGCCATTTCATTAATAATTGTAAAGCGCTTTTGCGTAAAGCGCAAGAGATGAAATAAATACAAACAATACAGTTAGGTGGCCTTCCTTACGTTTTTGCCTTCTTAAGCATCATCATTTTTCATTCAATGAACTATGCTTCAAAGTTGTTGATGTTACTGGTGGGTGTGGACTGGGGAAGAGGGGCGAGTTTCCGTATATATGCATTTTCCATAGCAAAGTTGTCACCCACCTTAGTATTTTTTTTTTTTTTGGAAAGCATTTGTCTAGATTACTCTTCATTATAATTCGGTAGAACGTGATTCTGTGGACATTATTGCTCAAGCATGGTTATCTATCTGAAGGTCAAGGGGGTGAATTTTCCCCGAAAAAAGGCTAAGTTATTGCTGCAGCTTTAGAAATGGGATTTCAAGAGGGAGCTTGGAGCAAACCGACATTTGCGAGAACACTGTTTCAGACTTAGAAGTAATATCTTCACCCAGGATTTCCATGCCTCGGATATATTTTACAAAAGCAGGAGTTAACACATTTATACGCAGAATTGTACAAGTTAGGCTGACTAATCCAGTGGCGGCTGGTGAGTTTGAAACCTGGTGGGGCGTAAACCTACACCACCCAAGGGAGGTGCGGGGGGTTCTCACACGCGAAGCTTTTTGAAAAATGGCCTCCAAAATGTGCTGTTTTTCTGTATCCCTACAGTCCCACTATCATCACTTGACACCGGATGTCTGCACTTACCCTCGCACTTGCCACCAGCTGGCCGTACTTTACTTATTGTTTATTTATTCTTTCATCCCATGTACTGCACTTTCCCCCTCCTTCCCATGCACTTGCAGGATCTAAATGACACCTGGCCTAGTAGGTAGAATGGTTGTCTGTCTTCCCTCTCTTCCCCCTCCCTTGCCTCATTGCGCTGTGAAACACTTGTGTATAGGCGCGTTATAAATGCCATATCATATTGATAACCAAGGGTCAGGTGTGTGGATTCATGGCCCTGACCTGCGCTCGAGGTTGCCTGCGAGTGGTGGGGCTTCAGAGCAGCTGTAATGTCCAGCTCTACCATCAAGTGGCAGCAGCAAATAGCACTACCAGCCACCCCTAGAAGTGCACAGTAATGCAACCAAGCACCAACCAGCATCCAGAACACTGCACAGCAATCTAGCAGCATCAAACTTCACTATCCTCAAGCCAAGTGACCAGCATTGCCATTGAGCTCCAGAAGCACCACACAGCACTACCATGGACTGCCAGCACCACACAGCACTACCTTGGACTCCCAGCACCACAAAGTGCTATGTTCGATACAAGCAGCATACAGAGACAACAGAAGCCTTGGCTCCCACAGCATTTAACCCTTAGCTTACGAACACTAAACCTGCAGCCACATGTAAAGCGGTCTCGCCAAGCAACGGAGACTGCACAATGCTGTACATTGCACTTCCCCCCTTCTCCCGTGCATCTACCACCCGCCTCATGTTCGTACAAATCAAGCAAAACTGTTGCAAACCCCCCCCCTCCTAACCACCACACCCCGAATGTCATAGCAGAGGGATGAATCCGTCTTCCCAAAACTGCAGTTCTCAGGGAGCCGGGCCTCTGTTTCTAATAACGAGAAGCAGAAACACGAAGAACCCCACCTCTGACGGTGACAGGAAGGCACCAGGGCCGGAACAGCGGGGTACCTGCAAAGCACAGAGTTGTGGGAAAGTGCCTTTTAAAGAAATACTTTCAGAAAAAAATAGCCATACTAATATGAAACATCACTAAACTCAGATAATGATTTATTTCTCCACATTCATTTCTCTTTAGGATTTTGAGTTCTATATAAGATATCACACAGGTTTGATTAAAATAAAAGTGAAATATATGTATATATGTTTGCTATGTATTAGTTCTTCCCAAAACGGTACATGCTGTAAAAGACCAATAAAGCCCGGAAAACACTAGGGAGGTAACTCTCAAAACGAGTCTATCGACTTGTACATATCATTTCATTTTTCATGTATTACATGTGTAGAGTGCGGCCGCCAGAGCGCTATACAAGATAATATGGTACAATAATTAGATACAATGACCCAAAAGGGAAGAACTTTAGTGCAGGGGTGTTGCTAGTTCTGGAAAAGATCCGACTACGCTGATGTAGGTACTGTCGGGACTCAGGCCTAGCTTGCGTTTTGGTTTGTAGCCCCTGACCTTCTATCCAGGACTACAACCAAAAGACCCGGTGTTACAGCAGTCCCACCAACATGTGTTCCAATCCCGGCACTAAATGTCTGTAGCCCTGTTTTCATGTAAGCGGCCCCTTCTTTAGGGCCTTCTGAAGCTCTTGCTTAACGGGGAGCGTTTGCCATGCACTGGCAGTAGAACCCATCAATGCGAAAAACTGTATGCCAGTGTGTGAGGCCTCTGATGGTTGGAATCAATATTGTGGTTTTTCTTTGTGTCACCGGCGGTGACACAATGTAAAACCATAAAATTGATTCAAATGATATGGCAAAGTGGCTCAATCAAACAAAGCAAAGCGGGCGGGCGAGAGAATACACCGCCGGAGTCGGACCCCCATTGCAGACTTGCAAGTTGCAGTGTATGCTCCTCCCTAAGCTTGTAGGCCTGAAATTACAAGCTTACAAGCTTACAAGCTTAAGCATACACTGCAAGTTGCCAACCCTGAACACGAGCCACGGCCGGGGCCGACACAAATACAGGAGTCACGAGTCCGACCATGCAGGCCGCAGCACATATTCAGAATCACTGAATCAGGCGGCCCGCGGGCAGGATTGGATTGATTCAGCAAAGCAGGCTGTGCAGCAGAAATTAAACAAGCAAGTTTGTTTAACATACTGCAACCCCGAACACGTGCCGTGCCGCGGCCCACACAAGTACATGACCAGCATTGTGCGGGCCGCAGCACGTATTCAGGCGGGCAGGATTCAGTCGCAGTTACTAATTATTAAATTAACTTACCTGCTTTGTTAATCAATCTGCCTGGGCGCTGGGTGCTGGACTCCGTCAGGAGGAGGGCAGGCAGCAGGCGAGCCGAGGCAGCACGTCCGGTGACCAGTCTCGTCTGTGGATGGGCCTGGTGGTGAGGTCCCTGGCTGGAAGAAGTCCATGTCGACCAACAGCTGAGCAGCAATAGGGCCCTCGGAAAGAAAGAACTAGAAGGAAGGCGAGGCACCTTGTGCCCATGACCCGACTCCACCCACCACACACAACACACGGATTGTCATTGGCTGGCAAACAGCCAATGACAATCCATCCACAACTTGTTGCTATGGCACACAAGGAGGAGAGGACACTCCACGCTGTTTGCGTAGAATGCCAAAGAGTGCAGGGCCACCCCTTCAGCGCCCCGCCAGCCTCTTCAATGGGTGAATGGTTACGTAGAGTGCGTGGAGCTACGAGCTCCACGCACTCTACATTGCAGGAAAAGCTACTAAATCTGGACGCGCCCCGCCGCAGTAGCAGGCGGCAGGCCTGGGCCAGGCCAGCAGCCCAGGCTGCAAGGCCGCGCAGAGTGGCAGATTAATAAATAAATAATTAATCTGCCGCTCTGCACAGGTTTAAACGTAACTAACTCTTAAGAGAAAGAGAGAGACACTCACTCTCTTCTCTTCTTCTTCTCTCTGTGGTTGGGGGGCGGCGCCCCTCCGCCCAATGTAAGCAGCCGCCACTGGACTAATCATTACATATCTATCCTTAAGGACACGTTTAATATCAGAGGACAGGAGTAAGGAGGTGGGCTCGCTGTACATGCCCTATGTTCGTCAGAACAACATCGTTTAAACACACCAATTTAAGGCAACTGAGCTTGCTGGGGTTGAGCAGGTCATAGAAGTAAACTAATCTAATGATGGATCCAAAGACTAGATGGATCTCCCCCCAGAGCTCTTAGGGCTGGACAAAATATTGCTCCAACTGGCAGCGCTGGTCTTAGTGGGCGTGTGGTGCAAACTTTCACAGTGGAGAAAGAGACAATATGGTCTTAGTGGGTGTGTGGTGCAAACTTTCACAGTGGAAAAAGCGACAACATGGTCTTAGTGGGTGTGTGGTGCAAACTTTCACAGTGGAGAAAGAGACAATATGGTCTTAGTGGGTGTGTGGTGCAAACTTTCACAGTGGAGAAAGAGACAACATGGTCTTAGTGGGTGTGTGGTGCAAACTTTCACAGTGGAGAAAGAGACAATAACAACACATCCACCCCCTTTTCCAGGATGGATCTGTTCTAGGAACGAGACAGGGACCGTAGATGGTTCTGGCCACAACACTCTCCCCAGCCAGAGTTTGGAGATGGCTATAACACCACACGAACAGCGTGTGGCGATTAATAATTTATCGCTTCTGCAATCCGGTGCTTAAAAGTGTAAACAAAAAGTGTATTCGATGAATAGTGTCTGAGGTCATGTTTTCAAAGCACAGTGTGTAATAGCAGTTGTGTGGGGCAAGAAATCTTCCTATCATCCAGTTGTTGCAGAATAAAGTCATTAGAAAGGGAGACGTGGACGGAGACTTCAGGGATCTGGAAAGTAAGTACAAAGTAATAGGCGATTCGGAAGAAACTCGCAGTCGCAAGGAAACAACTGCGTCTTCTTTTTTTAACCAGATGGGTGGACTATCCTTACTGAAAAGGACACAACAGTTTTATGCTGTCATGGTATCCAATATTTATACCATAGTGGTCTCACATCGCCTACTGTTATTCGAAAGGTGCCATATTGTGAACCTGCCAAGGTGTTGCCAGTCCTTAGTCTGTGGAAAGGTAGGATAGGTTTGGGGAGGGGGTAATAGGAAAGAGAAACTACAGATTAGAATAACCAAAATCAGAGAGGAATAACAATTTGGATGAATGGGGTGGGGTTGTCAAAGTGGGGATCTGTGCTTCTCAAATGTGATAGGTTATTGGTAAGCAAGCCCTAGTAGTCTGGAGGCTTTCACCAGATTATTTTGTAAGAAAGAATCCCTATATTAAGGGAAAGCACTGGGTTTGCTAAGCCAGCTAACAGGAGTGTCAGCGCCAAGAGTTGGTGTCTAGAAGTATGCCTGGGGAGAACATGGGGTAAGTGGTAGGGGAGGGGCAGATGAGACATAATCAACTTGTGTCCAGAAATATTAGGTTCTGGAAAACTCGAGCTAGGTATAATTCCCTGCAACTTAATGAAATAACATTCATAACAAAATAGCTCAAGCGACTCAAGCTAGGAAGACAATTACAGTCCTAATTGGAATTTTTATAGTCTCTTTCATGATGAAGTTCAACACACACTAGATACCCAACAGCATCATCCATTAGATGAGACAGAAAGGAACCCCAGGGCAAGTTGCCTTCTCATTAATGTTCATTCCACGTCAAACTAACTAAACCTTTGGGGAAGCACAGGTTTGCTCTTTGTTCCTAATACACGAAAGGGGAACTCCAGGGAGAGAAGCAAATCGGTCAACTTCAAAAAGACTTTACACAAGGACCGGATGCTAAGGTTCTTTCAAATACAAAGAATCACAAATGGACCACATAATAAAGATTGAAAAGAATTGGATTCACCCTTTTTCATAAACAAATATCATACATTTTATTTCAATAATATAATTTTAAAAATTCATATTTTAAGAAAACACTTTTTCAGAAAACACTGATAAGATCTTCCAATTGATTGTTTGCACTCTTGTGGTATTTAAACACAGTCTACCTATCAAAACACAAAAAAAGATACATTTTACAACACTCACAATTAATCAAAAAACAGCACGTTGATCATTAAAACCTTTTAACACATATTCAAAAACGCTGAAAGGATTGCGTGAATTCATAGAGCATAATCAATATGGCTCAAAATCACCCAACATGTTTAATTCCCATACAGTCATTAGTATGTACAATTGTGGCAAATTCTTCAGGGGGTTTCTGCTTGCCACCAGTCTTTCTTACTTCATTCATTATACTCTATTGTAATCACTTTCCATGGTAGTGCAACTGGCGGTCTCAATCCACCATACGGCTTCATACTTGAATATTGTGTTGAGTCTGGAAGAAAACCCGTGGTATGGATAGTGGATGATTCACTAAGGATCGTCTTGGTACACCTATTGCTCACTTCAGAGCATCGGTATCACACGTAGTGTACGCTTGTCTGTCCTGTCTTATGGGAAGTAAGAGATGTAAGGGAGCCCAAATGGCATCGAGCAAATGATTGTTTCCCTTCATCTGAATGAATCATTACTGCCAAGAAAGCAGACGGGCTGTCAATAGGAAAACAGAAAAAAGACATCTGTCTGTCTTAATCCCGGGGCTTTTGAAGCACTGTTTATGTGTTACCAACACACTTGTCTCTAATGGGATGATAAATGATTGGAACGAAAATGCACGGGTAAACGTACTTACTCTTTGTTCCACCCGATTAATTTAGACAACATCACCAGCAAGAGGTGAGGAAGTATCAACCCATAGCCAAGATTAACTAGCCAATGATATTCCCTGCCACCAGCATCCCAACTATAAATCCCACATGCACTTATGTCATGGTTACCACAACGATTTTACACTTGACCATCCCCTAGGCTGATGCTTCATGCAAAGTGCTTAAGGAACAATGCCTGTCTTTGACTCAGCAGAGGTCAGACTTGTGAGCCTTCCACATTGTCATGGTGAGCCTGGACATGTTGAAGTCATGCCCAAGAAAACACTAATGGCAAAGCCCTTCTACTTACTCCCTAGACCCCCAACAACATTTGCAAGCGGCTGTATGTCAGAAATTCGAATTTGCCAAGTTTGCAAAAGCTCCCTGAAAAAAGCGAGCAAAACAACCTCAAACTTGATTTTTATGAATACAGTTATAATCCCCATTGGATACCAGGCTGCCAGCTGAAAGCTAGTCAGGAAGAATCCAATGTACACCATACATGCCAATGTAACCTATTCTTTTTGGGCGGCACTAGTCCAGTCCTGGTTTTAACTTTGCATTTTGGGACTTGTAGCCCTGGATTTCCCCATTACAAAAACAGGACTACAAGTTCAGAATGCAAAGTTAAAACTGAACTAGTGTCTCCTGAATGGAATGGCTTATGTTAGCATGTATGGTACACCCTTCCGTATGCCCAATTACTCTCAGATTCACAATGAATGTTTGAAACTAAATGTATTTAACAACTGCAGTCAGAACCTTTATCAGGCATATCTAGCTACACAAAAGCTGCAACATGAATATCTAGAAGGGGTGGATTTACCTCTGTTAACTACCGAGGAAGGAGCTAGGCCAGAGGAACATACAAAGATAAAAAACAAAACAAAAGAAGTGAAGTGACTTAAACCAAATAAAGCAGCAATGTTTTATTTTACAAAGAGCTTTCTGGGATTCAGATCCAACCCAGGGTGGTGCTATCAAGTTAAGTCACAGGCTCCATGATTGAGGTGACTGTATCAGTAATTCCGCAAAGCTTGCAAAGACCATGACCTCTGTACCTCTGATTAATCTATTGCCCTCCAAAATATAGATGTAACAATCCACCTGGGCATATTGACATCAAGATTCTAACAACCTCATTGCAAGTTGGACGGTGCTGCTAAAATCAGCGGTAATGCGGCGGTAACAAGCTACAAAACCATTATATTAAAAAAAGACATTCACAAGGGGGCACAGAGTCACCGCTGCATTACCGCATTGCCCAACTATGGTTTTGGCAGTGGGGTGGAGGAAAAACCTCCAGCAAAATGCTGGTGGTAATTCTGCCACTTTACTACCAAAATAAGGCCATTTCATTTCAGCAGCATGGTAATTCCACCAGACCAGGTGGCGGTAGTGGTAATACAGTTTGGCAGTTTGGCAGTGTTCTGGCGGTAAATCTGCCAGAATACCGCCAAACATGTAATGAGGTCGTAAGGCTTACATTCTGATCAAGCAGGGGCTGTAGCAGGACCTCAAATAATGTTACAAAAGGGGAAATGGAAACCGTGATTAGTTAGCACTAGTTCTTGAAAAGATAAAAGACAGAGTCAATGCTGGTTTGGCCCTGATTTAGCAAAAATGGCCATGCCGAATTATTGTTTGTAGAAAAAACTCAAAGAGGAACTGGCAGAGTATCCCCATCATGAAAATGTGGCCCTGGAGCACAGCTGTGCCTATGTTTTTATAGTGTTTAACACACTGGGTATCAAACTTAAGACAGTAAGATATATTTACAGGCCGATTCATGGAATAATTAGCGCGGCGCAAGTGGGCAAAAACGTGCGAATCGCAGTGGAATAGCGAAAATCGCAGTGCAAGTGCGAAAATCGCACGAAAAGCAGCGCACATCGATTCATGGAAGTCCGTGCGCGAGAAAACCAGCGGATGTGCGATAAAAAAGTGCGCGGCCCACGTTGGCGCACAGGCCATCTAACAGCGTGCGCCAGGTCACAGCGAAAATCGCACAGGCCAGAGCGAAAATCGCACATAGCGCGGCGCACGCAACAAAAGTAGGCGGAACACGGGCGTAACACTCGGAATGGGGAACAACTTGCCAAAACGTGGGCGTCACGGGGGAAGTACAGGGCACAAGTGCGCGGAACGCCCACACGCTCGCCTACAACACGTATTCATGGAATAGAATAGGGCAAAAAAGCGCACGCTCAAACCAGCACACAGGCACAAACACGAACGCCACAAGAAAGCAGGCGGTAGCGTCTCTGCGGCTGTAAGAAATGTGCGCCAAAAGGTGCGCCAACAAATAGCACCTATATACTGCCATGATGAATGTCCTATACTGTGGCCCTCCAGGACAAATGACGTGCAAAGGGGTACCCACAAACACGGACCCGCTGACAAAAAATACGTGTGCGTGTATACCGGGGTGCGCGGGAAGTGTCACACGCGATTGGCCCAGTGCGAGCAGGGTACGTGTATTTCAGCGGTGCGCGGGAAGTTCCACACGCGAATTCTGCAGGGTACGTGCATTTCAGGGGTGCGCGGGAAGTTCCACACGCGAATGGGCCAGTGCGAGCAGGGTAAGTGTATTACATGGGTGCGCGGGAAGTTCCACGCGCAATTCCATCAGGGTACGTGTATTTCAGGGGTGCGCGGGAAGTTCCGCACGTGATTTCAGCAAGGTATGTGTATTTCAGGGGTGCGCGGGAAGTTCCACACGCGAATTCTGCAGGGTACATGCATTTCAGGGGTGCGCGGGAAGTTCCACATGCGAATGGGCCAGTGCAAGCAGGGTACGTGTATTACATGGGTGCGTGGGAAGTTCCACACGCGATTCCATCAGGGTACGTGTATTTCAGGGGTGCGCGGGAAGTTACACACGCGATAGTCCCAGTGCGAGCAGGGTACGTGTATTTCAGGGGTGCGCGGGAAGTTCCACACGCGATTGGCCCAGTGCGAGCAGGGTACGTGTATTTCAGGGGTGCCCGGGAAGTTCCACATGCGAATTCTGCAGGGTACGTGCATTTCAGGGGTGCGCGGGAAGTTCCACACGCGAATGGGCCAGTGCGAGCAGGGTAAGTGTATTACATGGGTGCGCGGGAAGTTCCACGCGCAATTCCATCAGGGTACGTGTATTTCAGGGGTGCGCGGGAAGTTCCACACGTGATTTCAGCAAGGTATGTGTATTTCAGGGGTGCGCGGGAAGTTCCACACGCGATTTCAGCAGGGTACGTGTATTTCAGGGGTGCGCGGGAAGTTACACACGCGAATTCTGCAGGGTACGTGCATTTCAGGGGTGCGCGGGAAGTTCTACACGCGATTGGCCCAGTGCGAGCAGGGTACGTGTATTACAGGGGTGCGCGGGAAGTTCCACACGTGATTTCAGCAAGGTATGTGTATTTCAGGGGTGCGCGGGAAGTTCCACACGCGATTTCAGCAGGGTACGTGAATTTCAGGGGTGCGCGGGAAGTTACACACGCGAATTCTGCAGGGTACGTGCATTTCAGGGGTGCACGGGAAGTTCCACACGCGATTGGCCCAGTGCGAGCAGGGTACGTGTATTTCAGGGGTGCGCGGGAAGTTCCACACGCGATGGGCCCAGTGCAAGCAGGGTACGTGTATTACAGGGGTGCGCGGGAAGTTCCACACGTGATTTCAGCAAGGTATGTGTATTTCAGGGGTGCGCGGGAAGTTCCACACGCGATTTCAGCAGGGTACGTGTATTTCAGGGGTGCGCGGGAAGTTACACACGCGAATTCTGCAGGGTACGTGTATTTCAGGGGTGCGCGGGAAGTTACACACGCGAATGGGCCAGTGCGAGCAGGGTACGTGTATTAGATGGGTGCGCAGGAAGTTCCACACGCGATCCCATCAGGGTACGTGTATTTCAGGGGTTCTGGGGAGTACTACACGTGAATTGGCCTTGTTGGTCCTCCCAGGTGTACGCTCCACAACCTCCACGGCCCCTGCAGGCAGCCCACACCACGGGGGACTACCCTGCACCCCTGCTCATGTCCCGCAGGCAGCCCATCCACCATGGGCATGCCCCCAGCCAACCCACATGTCACCTTGCATTACTGATCAACAATGCATGTCTCCCACCACCCCACCCCCCAGCAGTGCAGGGGCAGCCTCCACCAGGCCCCCACTCATGTCTCCCACCACCCCCACCCCCCTGCCACCATGGGCAGCCTCCACCAGGCCCCCACTCATGTCTCCCACCACCCCCACCCCCCTGCCACCATGGCAGCCTCCACCAGGCCCCCACTCATGTCTCCCACCACCCCCACCCCCCAGCAGTGCAGGGGCAGCCTCCACCAGGCCCCCACTCATGTCTCCCACCACCCCCACCCCCGGCAGTGCAGGGTCACCCTCCACCAGGCCCCCACTCATGTCTCCCACCACCCCCACCCCCCTGCCACCATGGGCAGCCTCCACCAGGCCCCCACCCATGTCTCCCACCACCCCCACCCCCCAGCAGTGCAGGGGCAGCCTCCACCAGGCCCCCACTCATGTCTCCCACCGCCCCCACCCCCCAGCAGTGCAGGGGCAGCCTCCACCAGGCCCCCACTCATGTCCCCCTGCACCCCCACCCCCCAGCATCCAGGGTCACCCTCCACCAGGCCCCCACCCATGTCTCCCACCACCCCCCAGCAGTGCATGGGCAGCCTCCACCAGGCCCCCACTCATGTCTACCACCACCCCCACCCCCCAGCAGTGCAGGGGCAGCCTCCACCAGGCCCCCACTCATGTCTCCCACCACCCCCCGGCAGTGCAGGGTCACCCTCCACCAGGCCCCCACTCATGTTTCCCACCACCCCCACCCCCCGGCAGTGCAGGGTCACCCTCCACCAGGCCCCCACTCATGTCTCCCACCACCCCCACCCCCCGGCAGTGCAGGGTCACCCTCCACCAGGCCCCCACTCATATCTCCCACCACCCCCATCCCCCAGCAGTGCAGGGGCAGCCTCCACCAGGCCTCCACTCATGTCTACCACCACCCCCACCCCCCAGCAGTGCAGGGGCAGCCTCCACCAGGCCCCCACTCATGTCTCCCACCACCCCCACCCCCCGCAGTGCAGGGTCACCCTCCACCAGGCCCCCACTCATGTTTCCCACCACCCCACCCCCCGGCAGTGCAGGGTCACCCTCCACCAGGCCCCCACTCATGTCTCTCACCACCCCACCCCCCTGCCACCATGGGCAGCCTCCACCAGGCCCCCACTCATGTCTCCCACCACCCCCACCCCCCTGCCACCATGGGCAGCCTCCACCAGGCCCCCACTCATGTCTCCCACCACCCCCACCCCCCAGCAGTGCAGGGGCAGCCTCCAACAGGCACCCACTCATGTCTCCCACCAGCCCCACCCCCCAGCAGTGCAGGGGCAGCCCCCACCAGGCCCCCACTCATGTCTCCCACCACCCCCAACCCCCTGCCACCATGGGCAGCCTCCACCAGGCCCCCACTCATGTCTCCCACCACCCCCACCCCTCAGCAGTGCAGGGGCAGTCTCCACCAGGCCCCCACTCATGTCTACCACCACCCCACCCCCCAGCAGTGCAGGGGCAGCCTCCACCAGGCACCCACTCATGTCTCCCACCACCCCCACCCCCCTGCCACCATGGGCAGCCTCCACCAGGCCCCCACTCATGTCTCCCACCACCCCCACCCCTCGGCTGTGCAGGGGCAGCCTCCACCAGGCCCCCACTCATGTCCCCCTGCACCCCCACCCCCCAGCATCCAGGGTCACCCTCCACCAGGCCCCCACTCATGTCGGCCACCACCCCCACCCCCCTGCCACCATGGGCAGCCCCCACCAGGCCCCCACTCATGTCTCCCACAACCCCCACCCCCCTGCCACCATGGGCAGCCTCCACCAGGCCCCCACCCATGTCTCCCACCACCCCCATCCCCCAGCAGTGCAGGGGCAGCCTCCACCAGGCCCCCAGTCATGTCTACCACCACCCCCACCCCCCTGCCACCATGGGCAGCCTCCACCAGGCCCCCACCCATGTCTCCCACCACCCCCCAGCAGTGCATGGGCAGCCTCCACCAGGCCCCCACTCATGTCTACCACCACCCCCACCCCCCAGCAGTGCAGGGGCAGCCTCCACCAGGCCCCCACTCATGTCTCCCACCACCCCCACCCCCCGGCAGTGCAGGGTCACCCTCCACCAGGCCCCGACTCATGTTTCCCACCACCCCCACCCCCCGGCAGTGCAGGGTCACCCTCCACCAGGCCCCCACTCATGTCTCCCACCACCCCCACCCCCCAGCAGTGCAGGGTCACCCTCCACCAGGCCCCCACTCATGTCTCCCACCACCCCCACCCCCCAGCAGTGCAGGGGCAGCCTCCACCAGGCCTCCACTCATGTCTACCACCACCCCCACCCCCCAGCAGTGCAGGGGCAGCCTCCACCAGGCCCCCACTCATGTCTCCCACCACCCCCACCCCCCGCAGTGCAGGGTCACCCTCCACCAGGCCCCCACTCATGTTTCCCACCACCCCACCCCCTGGCAGTGCAGGGTCACCCTCCACCAGGCCCCCACTCATGTCTCTCACCACCCCACCCCCCAGCCACCGTGGGCAGCCCCCACCAGGCCCCCACTCATGTCTCCCACCACCCCCACCCCCCGGCAGTGCAGGGTCACCCTCCACCAGGCCCCCACTCATGTCTCCCACCACCCCCACCCCCCTGCCACCATGGGCAGCCTCCACCAGGCCCCCACCCATGTCTCCCACCACCCCCACCCCCCAGCAGTGCAGGGGCAGCCTCCACCAGGCCCCCACTCATGTCTCCCACCGCCCCCACCCCCCAGCAGTGCAGGGGCAGCCTCCACCAGGCCCCCACTCATGTCCCCCTGCACCCCCACCCCCCAGCATCCAGGGTCACCCTCCACCAGGCCCCCACTCATGTCTCCCACCACCCCCACCCCCCTGCCACCATGGGCAGCCTCCACCAGGCCCCCACTCATGTCTCCCACCACCCCCACCCCTCGGCTGTGCAGGGGCAGCCTCCACCAGGCCCCCACTCATGTCCCCCTGCACCCCCACCCCCCAGCATCCAGGGTCACCCTCCACCAGGCCCCCACTCATGTCGGCCACCACCCCCACCCCCCTGCCACCATGGGCAGCCCCCACCAGGCCCCCACTCATGTCTCCCACAACCCCCACCCCCCTGCCACCATGGGCAGCCTCCACCAGGCCCCCACCCATGTCTCCCACCACCCCCATCCCCCAGCAGTGCAGGGGCAGCCTCCACCAGGCCCCCAGTCATGTCTACCACCACCCCCACCCCCCTGCCACCATGGGCAGCCTCCACCAGGCCCCCACCCATGTCTCCCACCACCCCCCAGCAGTGCATGGGCAGCCTCCACCAGGCCCCCACTCATGTCTACCACCACCCCCACCCCCCAGCAGTGCAGGGGCAGCCTCCACCAGGCCCCCACTCATGTCTCCCACCACCCCCACCCCCCGGCAGTGCAGGGTCACCCTCCACCAGGCCCCCACTCATGTTTCCCACCACCCCCACCCCCCGGCAGTGCAGGGTCACCCTCCACCAGGCCCCCACTCATGTCTCCCACCACCCCCACCCCCCAGCCACCATGGGCAGCCCCCACCAGGCCCCCACTCATGTCTCCCACCACCCACACCCCCCGGCAGTGCAGGGTCACCCTCCACCAGGCCCCCACTCATATCTCCCACCACCCCCATCCCCCAGCAGTGCAGGGGCAGCCTCCACCAGGCCTCCACTCATGTCTACCACCACCCCCACCCCCCAGCAGTGCAGGGGCAGCCTCCACCAGGCCCCCACTCATGTCTCCCACCACCCCCACCCCCCGCAGTGCAGGGTCACCCTCCACCAGGCCCCCACTCATGTTTCCCACCACCCCACCCCCCGGCAGTGCAGGGTCACCCTCCACCAGGCCCCCACTCATGTCTCTCACCACCCCACCCCCCAGCCACCGTGGGCAGCCCCCACCAGGCCCCCACTCATGTCTCCCACCACCCCCACCCCCCGGCAGTGCAGGGTCACCCTCCACCAGGCCCCCACTCATGTCTCCCACCACAACCACCCCCCTGCCACCATGGGCAGCCTCCACCAGGCCCCCACCCATGTCTCCCACCACCCCCACCCCCCAGCAGTGCAGGGGCAGCCTCCACCAGGCCCCCACTCATGTCTCCCACCGCCCCCACCCCCCAGCAGTGCAGGGGCAGCCTCCACCAGGCCCCCACTCATGTCCCCCTGCACCCCCACCCCCCAGCATCCAGGGTCACCCTCCACCAGGCCCCCACTCATGTCTCCCACCACCCCCACCCCCCTGCCACCATGGGCAGCCCCCACCAGGCCCCCACCCATGTCTCCCACCACCCCCACCCCCCAGCAGTGCAGGGGCAGCCTCCACCAGGCCCCCACTCATGTCTACCACCACCCCCACCCCCCTGCCACCATGGGCAGCCTCCACCAGGCCCCCACCCATGTCTCCCACCACCCCCACCCCCAGCAGTGCAGGGGCAGCCTCCACCAGGCCCCCACTCATGTCTCCCACCACTCCCACCCCCCAGCCACCATGGGCAGCCCCCACCAGGCCCCCACTCATGTCTCCCACCACCCCCACCCCCCGGCAGTGCAGGGTCACCCTCCACCAGGCCCCCACTCATGTCTCCCACCACCCCCAACCCCCTGCCACCATGGGCAGCCTCCACCAGGCCCCCACCACCCCCACCCCCCAGCAGTGCAGGGGCAGCCTCCACCAGGCCTCCACTCATGTCTACCACCACCCCCACCCCCCAGCAGTGCAGGGGCAGCCTCCACCAGGCCCCCACTCATGTCCCCCTGCACCCCCACCCCCCAGCATCCAGGGTCACCCTCCACCAGGCCCCCACTCATGTCTCCCACCACCCCCACCCCCCTGCCACCATGGGCAGCCCCCACCAGGCCCCCACTCATGTCTCCCACCACCCCCACCCCCTGCCACCATGGGCAGCCTCCACCAGGCCCCCACCCATGTCTCCCACCACCCACACCCCCCAGCAGTGCAGGGGCAGCCTCCACCAGGCCCCCACTCATGTCTACCACCACCCCCACCCCCCTGCCACCATGGGCAGCCTCCACCAGGCCCCCACCCATGTCTCCCACCACCCCCACCACCCAGCAGTGCAGGGGCAGCCTCCACCAGGCCCCCACTCATGTCTCCCACCACCCCCACCCCCCGGCAGTGCAGGGTCACCCTCCACCAGGCCCCCACTCATGTTTCCCACCACCCCCACCCCCCGGCAGTGCAGGGTCACCCTCCACCAGGCCCCCACTCATGTCTCCCACCACCCCCACCCCCCAGCATCCAGGGTCACCCTCCACCAGGCCCCCACTCATGTCTCCCACCACCCCCACCCCCCGGCAGTGCAGGGTCACCCTCCACCAGGCCCCCACTCATGTCTCCCACCACCCCCACCCCCCAGCATCCAGGGTCACCCTCCACCAGGCCCCCACTCATGTCTCCCACCACCCCCACCCCCCAGCAGTGCAGGGGCAGCCTCCACCAGGTGCTCACAATCCCCAATCATGTGCGTAATGGACAGCCTCCACATCCAAAAAGCCCTACCAAGTAACCCATTCACCCACATGGAAATGGAAATCACATGTTACACCCCCAATGTTCATGAAGCTAATGAACCCATGTCCGTCACACACAATGGTTGCAATATAATGGGAAAACACACAACATGACATGCATGAAACCAATGAGATGATACCACACAGTGAAGTATGCTAACAAAATTGTATTAAAAAAAATTAAGAATGCTAAAGAAAGAAAACTAACTACAATGTGAATGCGAAAAAAAACCATGCATGTCCATATAAAAAACTACCAAGGGTCCATGAGCCCAACTGAACAAAGGAAACCTACTAAAAAACCTACCTAAAAATCAACTATATACAAAAAGTGGAGCAGTGTCCGTCGACTCCAAATCATAATTAGAAAGAAAGGAAACCTAAAACTAAAGAACTATATACAAAGGCGGCGGGCAAGTCCAGCGGCTCACTCCGTGGTGTCCCGGGCCAGGGCATCATCGAACTCCTGTTCGATGTCCCGGAGGCGGTCCAGTTCCATGGCCCCGAGGGTCCGCAGGGACGACGCTGTGTCCTCCTCCAACCCCCTGCGGATTGCCTCGAGGCACTCGGCCCGCCTCAGGGCCCTCCGCATGGAGTTCTCCGCCCTGACCATTGTGAGCCGCGCCTCTTCCGCCCGCCGCCGCTCCGCACCTATGGCGTGGCCCAACCGCTGCCACACGGAAGACACTCTCTGTCCTAGGTCCCCCTGCCCTCCGGCCGATGGCCGCCCCTCCGATGTCGAAAGCCCCGAGCCTTCATGTCTCCCACCATGTTGCTGCTGCTGCTGCTCTGCCTCTGCCCGTGCACTGCCTCTTGCTGCCTGCACATCCTCCACCGGCTGGGGTGCACTTGTTGATGTGGCCACCCCTGCTGGACCTCCGACTCCCGACTGTGGCAGGGATGCCTCCTCCACCAGCCTGGCCGCAGCGTCAGAGGCAGCTCCACAGGGCACCCAGGTGACTGATGGGTGGGAAGATGGCACAGAGGACGACTGGCGCGTAGGGGGTCCAGTTGAGGAGGGGGTCGGAGCAAGCCCCATCAGACGGAGGAATCCGGCCTGGGTGACCTGTCCCAGCAGGCTGACGTGGTCAACGAGCCATTCGAGATGACGTGCAGTCTCTCCATGAAAAGACTGCAGGTCACCGCGCATGGCCTGTTGACGCAACGCCACACCAGCCAGGACAGGCTCCACCCGGACCTGGATGGCCACGTCCGCAGGCAGAGGAAGGCCAGTTGACGTCAGCTCATCCCCTGCCTGAAAACGGGTCTGGACGTAGGCATCCCTGCTGGTGCAAGATGATGCAGGGACAGGATCGGGGACAGGATTCCACACAGGCACCTCCGCGGCCGCCTGTGCTGCCTCCTGTCCCTGGTCCTCCACTGCACCACTAGCACCAGTGGGATCCCCACCTCCAGACCCCGTCTCTGGTGCTTGCGCGGCCCCCTCCTCCACTAAACCCCCCACCAACCTGGATGACTCCGTGCCATCTTCCCCTGTTGGGCCCTGTGGGGTCCCAGCTGCCCCTTCTGCTGCCGAGGAGTCCAACTGCAACCTCCGCCTCTTGGACCTCCCCCCGGCAGCTGCGGCCTGGGACGCGGCACCGGACTCCTCACTCCCCGACGAGATGACAACACGGGAGGGGAGCCGGGCCTTGCGTCTCCGGCTGGCGGTCGGATCCCCGCCGCTGAGCTCCACAGCACCTTCTCCGCCCTCTTCATCAGTTGACGCTGCAGACAGGGAGAAACAAAACACAGGCATCAGGGCACTGTACAATGGACACATACACGCATGACAGTTGCACATGAGTGGCATTTGCAAACCTCAGACATGTCATCACAATCCCCAACACACATGTCATTGCAACTGGCACACATGAGCCATACCACAGCCATTTTGCAACTGCCACCACCATCCCTACACATACAACAGCATCAGCAGCCAAAGGGGAGCCAGACATCACATGCAACACAGGAAGTGCACCACACATGTACACACACCACCACACTTGCATGCATGTCTACACCTCTGCCAAGTGTCGCACTGTTCAGACGGGCATCCATGTCACATCTGCCAATCAGGCTTCCACATACCGCTGTCACATGCATCCATGTTGCATCACTGTTGCACCCTTGACAAATACACACACATGCACATGTACACATTGCTCATACATGCAGCCGAAAACAACATACATGCCTGACATCACGGACATGTCTACTTACATACACATTCATCCAAACATGTGTGCATGCACAACTGCATTTGCCATGCAAGCCCACACACACAAGCACCATCCATGTCTCACACATTACAGCCCTCGCATGTGTCAGCCCCACGGCCCTGTACACCCCCACCCATACTCGACCCCATACAAACAGATGTGCAACCGGCACAATGGCGAATGATCACCACACGCACTGCTCACAACCAGGATGCATGTACACTCACCGCTCGACTCCAGACGGGTCTGCTTCTCTAGGACCTGGACGTGGAGCGCTGGGGATATGTGTTCCAGGACCCCCATCTGTTCTTCCGACAAGTGGCCCCGACGCCCCTTGGCATCCGCTGCCTTCA